>NW_027413163.1:10000000-10641381 GCF_048544455.1 Silene latifolia | reverse complement strand
TAGTCGTTTACGTTTAGTAATGCCTTTAAATTTTATCGTTATTGCATCAAGGTGTTTTTATGGCTTATTTTGTTCCTTAGTAGTACCATAAATTTCAAAGTTGCATGATGTTAAATATTCAGTTGTGTCAAAAGTAAAGGTAAACAAATAATTGAGACTAAAAAAAATTTTCAATAAATGCATAAGAGATTTATGAAACACCATCAACATGAGCTGGGCCCCCAAAAATGACGTAATGACCAGGCCTATTATATTGATCAATAGCACCATAGAAATTACTATTTTCATAAGGCTCAGTGTCTTTAACAGTTACAATGGTGTTCTTATCATTCACCACAACATAGTCTCTGCAAAACGCCGCATCATCCCTCTCATAATTCGGCAAATAACCTGTCCCCATTTCCGGAGCCTGTAATCCTGCCGGAGTATACACCTCTCCTCCACACGCTGCATAAGTTGCCGACTGTTGTAAACCCTTAAAGATCTTCTGTGGCCAAAACCCGAGCGTTATTGGTGGATTTTTCATTCCAAATTGGAGCCACCATGCTCCCCATGTCGGATCCTAATTTATCAACATTTTTTTCTATCAGACACAGAGTACTTCCCAATGAAAAAAAAAAAGACTAGGGCTTTAAAAGGATTTGAAAAACATGGGGTATTAAATCTTGGTTTTAGACTCTACTTGATCTCGGAATTGGTCTCATAGAGGAGTTGAGTCGTGGCCCAGATTTAATACCATGTTAAAAGGTTATTGTATATACCCGATAGATAAAGAACTTGTTTACGAAGATTTTCCCATCTCTTACTGATACTGGTTTCAGTACAAAGTTGAGGGGGTAGTCTGATCTGACTAAAACAAATCCGCATTCAGAATCGAAACAGTGCATGTCTCCTGCCTGTAAAAACGAAACAAATATGGGTATCAATTAGACCAAGAATCCCACCACTTCAATATCATAAATTCATAACAATGCAACAACATTTCAAGAAGAATTACGAGTGAGACATGGGGGAGGCGGCTTCAACCAAAAGAACATAACAGTAGTCGTAAAATGTCCCAGGTGGTTAACATGAATCATCTTTCGAAACCAGTTAACACGAATTGGCAAAAAGGTTTGTAAAACTAAGAAACAAGGAGTAATACAAGTTGAAAAATAATGGTTTCTTTAAAATAAAAGGAAAAGTAGAGCAAAAATCAAACTACATCTTTCTGAGGGATTCTTTCTTTCCATAATACCTTCTCCAACGCCATATTTGTCTAATCCCCGGGAAATTTATGTCGTTTACAAACACCCTACTCCGTGTTTGTTTGGGTCTTTCTCTTCCCGTGATAGTCATATCATCTCCCTCTTTTTCAACCCTCCTAACGGGGCCTCATGTGGTCCTGTCTCACATGGCCAACCCACCTTAAGCGATTTTCCCTCATCTTATCTTCAATTGACACAACTCCTATCTTCTCTTGAACCACCTCATTAATCAATCAATCTTTCTTTGTATGGCCACACATCTAGCGGAGCATACACATTTCCGTGTCTATCCACGTAACCCAAAGAAGAGAATTAAATTTCCTCTCTATTTTCTTTTCGCACGGAGCATGGCTTGTTTAAATATTTTTCAAAACATGTTCACGTCTAATCATTGGTCAAGATACGACACTCGATTGACTGTATCTATGTGTACAAGATATCAGACACTCGACACTGTGTTGCACACTTGCACCTGACACTGTGTCGGCATATATGAGTAACATAGCAAGAGACTTACAACTGTAGAAATGAAGAATCTTGTCTTAGAATCCTTGTACTTGATAGGGTTCACCTGGAAAATGAACACAGCAAACAAATCAAATGGTAGTTACTGGATAATAAATAAATAAAAACATGGTCAATACGAGTACTAAAAGTTGAGTTCAGCTCACTAACTGTCCATCCTGCAGTAATAAAATCTGTACCACCCTTAAGCATAATTTCTGCTGAACTGTACTGGGATGGCAAAACTCGTGGGTTGTAAACGCTTATAGTTGCACCAACACCGTTGTAAACCTTCCCGATATTACCTTTCGTTTGAACGACCGCTAACTACATGACAAACAATTTAAGCAAACCATTTGTTATCAAGAATTAACTTTCTTCAAGAAACAAGTCATACACATGCTTTTACAAAATGGTAGTCTATAGATAAGGTCATTAAGTGCTCATTCCCGTGATATCTACTCGGGATATGCGCAAGGAATAGAAACTAGAAGCCATTGAAATCTTCTTAATTCCTGAGAGGAAAAACTTACAATAGTTCCAGATACGTTTACATTTGCCTTATTCGAAATCTTAGCTTTAGAATATCGTTGTGGATGTACATTGTTTCCAGAAATGCCACTGCTCTTGTTCATCTTTCTAATAGGAACTGTCCCTTGCGGACAGCCTCCATCCTTTAATAGAGGTATATCAGTTTCGGTTGCATTCATCTCCCAAGAGACATCGTTGTTTCTAATCATTTGAGGCTGAAATGTAGGCTTCATCTGCACAAAGAGCACCAAATTATATATACATCAAGTCGGCAAGTATTGAATAACATGACACGAACTTGTTGACCTGTATGGTCGAACCCAACACTAGAGTTATTTGGGTCTTGTTGCGGTGACGTTTATCAACACGAGCACGTCACATGTAATCCATTTGTATAAATGGGTTACGTTCCTTGTGATCCAAATAAAAATAGCACATAATAATCTACAATTTAGGTGAGGATTTCGATGAACTATATGGTATGAATTCCAAATTTAAATTGAAGGGGTTCATAAACACAGGTTCAGTGGATGAAAAATGGAATGGCTTATTCATAACATATTAGATAAGTTAAGGTTGAGTTGTGTTCATGTCACGCCCTGTTTATATAATCAAGTCGTGTTCTAGTGTGAGTGACTGATGACTTGATTATAGTTGACATAAACATGAACACGATAGGACTTCTAGTGTTTGTGAGGTTCTATACTTATATACTTGCTTATGGGGAACAAATATATGAAAATGTACCGTAACTTGCAAAAAGAGAACAAATGATAATTCTATGATTTTGGCATGAAATAAACTCCTAGATGCGTAGTTTTGTCGAGAACAGATGTCATTTCTATGCTAAAACGTGTATCCACAACGATCTTCTAAAGCTACTGTTTTGTGGTCAGATGGGAGTTGCGAAAGTCTCATACAGCAAGTTGAAAGAGAGAAATACCTGAGGATGGAAAGAGTGATTTTTCAAGAGAGGATGATCAAATGCAGGTTGCTTGTAGAAATCTACACAATCGTATATATCTCCATCTTCACTCTGTGGATCATTCAAATTAATGTTGGGGCATTAAAATGAGTAATGAACGACTCCATTGTTTCCTATGGAATTCACTCAAAATCGTTTACCTCAACAGTTTTGCCAACATATTCTGATCCGTCCGTTCTAGAAAGTCCCGTAACAGCATTGCCAAAAATTGAGAGAAGGAAACATATCAAGAGAGCATGCCTTACAGTTTGTAATACCATTTCCTGAACTGCATGAAATAAATTACGGGAGTTTAGTACAAGAAACTGGTACTAGAGGACGGCTCATTGGTACGAAAACAAGCAAATACATTTTTTTTTCTTTTGCCAGGTAAAATCTTATTACAGTTGGCCAGAACATGGCAAAAAAAAAAAAAAACATTTCGTCTAAAAGAACAAAACCAACAGACCAAACATCCTGTCTGAAGACCGAAGCGAACAAGCTAACAGCATTACTACTATTAAGTTATTAACATAAGCCTGCTATATAGCCAAGGATCTGGAAATTACCACTAAAAGGTCAACAAAACCTGCAGATATGATCGATAGTTTAAATTGATACACTCAGAAATTGGGAAAGATCCCATTTTTATATCCCAAGGCTATAAAGGAAAGGGGGATGGGGTTTCAGTATATTCGATAGCATAAACAGAAGATCCCTAGGTTTGACAATAAATTCAAGTATTCAACAATTGTAGTTTGATTTATTTCCTTATTATCATATGACAGATTGCAGATACAAGCCTAAATAGGTAAAAGATCTGGTAGGATAAGAGAGTGTCTTAACTGCAGGTAGACTTACTTAATGCCTAAACATTTCATAACAATCGAAAATCTACCCAAAAACTGAAAAACGACTCATTCACTTCTCTAGACAATGCCCGCAATATTTTCCACCGTGCAGATGGCGTAGCTAAGATAAAAATTGAAAATTGTGCTCAGAAGGTTAAAACATCTGTGCTGAGTATAGGTATAAAACCATTGATTGACCTCAGTTAAGCTTAGGTTTTGGTTGAGATGGTTCTTTCTAGCCACAATGAATTCGAGGTCTCAATTTCAAATCATGGGAGTCACTTATTCTCACAAATGGATTTTCAACACAAGGTATGACTGATCCAATATGTTATCCTCTCTTTAAGCACAGAGAATATACGAGCATTTGGTTGAGATAATTATTTCTAAACATAAAGACAGATTAGCTCAATACTGTAAAGATTTTCTTTTTATCGACTGGTTCTTTCATTTCCATCGGCCTCATACGAAGATACAAGCTTTATGGATTTCCTATTACCATATCATGTTCACTTTAATGCGCTGCAAACAAGATTTACGACCTTATTGGCAATGAACCTAGAAAAATAGGGTCGTTCGGGTTATTGGCAGGTCTAGCTACATATCACTGAAATCTTAAACACTAATCCAAAGATCAGTGTAAATTTATTGAATCGATCAATCTTGATCGCTATATGATCTATGTTAGATTGACTTTTCACTTATTACGAGGCCGCACACATGTCCAACACAACACTCAGCCATATAGGTACGAAATCCGTATGCAACTCTTAGTCTCTTACTAATCCAACACAACTAATTCAACACTTCTCCTAGGGAGGTCCGCACGATTACAGCAATTATAAGTTGCAGCTGTATTCTGTACCACAGCCTTGAGAGCTACAATTAATCAACTCCACATCCACCCTATTTAAACAGTAGCTCAACCTTTGCCAGTGAATCTCTTAAGATTCGTAATATACAAAGGATTTAAAATATGCCACGATTAATAAGGATAAAAATCAATCAACAGATAACAAAAGATGTTGTACCTCAAGCACCTGTAACAAAGGCAGCTTATCCAGTGCATCTTCACCATTAAAGCTTTCAGGACCCGCATAAATTCTTCCCTTTCTCGGTGGATATGACGGCAATTTCTTAGGTTGGTCTAGTCTACCATACAGACATCCTATTAGCATTGTACCAAAAAAAAGAAAAAAAAAAACAGACATCCTATTAGCATCAAAATTAAATCAAATAAATGATACAGTGCAACTGATGCAAATAACAGAATCTTATATCTTTTTCTGCCTTCGTAAGAGGACAAGATCTTATAATTAACGGATTAATCGTCTCGGGTACTTGCTCCGAATACCTGCAAAAGACTTTATTCCATAGATACACACAATCAGTGGCTGTCTGTATGGTAGACTCCATTGAATTATTCGCTCTGAATACACACAATCAGTCGCTAGGTATTTGATTTCAAAGCAAAATCGGCTAGGACTGGGACGAGATTCACAGACACTTGAGATAAATGAAAATTTCTCTTACTGTCCGTGAATCCCATCCTAGTCGTCTTTGCATTGAAATCAAATCTCTTAGATTCCAAAAATGCTTCAACATGATCCTCAACAGCGCTAGAGACCATTAAATTACTTTCTTTTTCAGACCAGGCTTCTCTTCCATCAAATTGGGGGAGTCTGCTTCAACAATGTCATTCAGCTAAACTTTCCTGTCATTGGTTCAGTCCCGATACACAGTGACAAATTAACTTATTTCTCATCCTTAAGAAACTATTCATCTCCTCGTCATTCTCAATAAGCAATAAACACACACTCAGTGTTCTCGGAATAAAATTGAAAACACTAAACTTATCACCAAAACTCTTAAATTTTTAATTGAACTATTCCCGCCATATTCAACTTAAATCCACTTTTTCAGTAGAGTTTTTAAAGTTGTGAAGAAGACCTCAAGCCAACATAAAAATCACATGCGAGTCTCCCAAATTGAAGAAAGGGGAGAGAGTTTATCGCTTTATAAATGAAGAACTTACATGCTGATCTTTGTTGGCACAAGACTGAGCTATATATCATACATGAGCTAAACCATCATCACATAAATAGCCATGTATATAAGCAAAGCACCAAGAAAATAACCAAATCCAACATTTCTTATTCAAGCCATTTTCAAATGTTTGACTAAATAAACCTCATATATATTGAACCAAGCTCCTCAATACGAAACTCCTAGAGAAGCAACTGATCGTTCCGATACAACTGATACAAGACCGATACAACTCGTACAGAAACAACCACACTAAACCTCGTCAGCTTACATGCCGCCCATAATGTCATACTACAGTTCTACAATTCGCAAGATGATATAAGACCCATACAATTCAGATGAACCTCGTCAGGGTACATGCCACAATGCGACACTACAGTTCTACAATTCGCAGGATAATGCACCCTACAGGCAGGCTACAGCTACAGCTGTAACTAATCATCACCATAAGCTCTGAAGCGATAGCGTTCTTGGTAATATCCATTAAACCAAAGGTCAGCCTCAAACCACTTAGGATAGCGAACGAGATCCCCAGCCTTAAAGCTCATGTATCCTTTACTCCCTTCAGGGACAACCCTAACTTCGCCTTCCTCGATATAAACCAATTGATCAACATGCCAATCCCAAGGCAATTTACACTTGCCAGTCTTCCACATTGACCACCTTGAAACCCCTAATTCTGTTAACCTTTCAGGAGATACTTTCCTTTCTACCCTCACATTGTAAAGTTCTTCTAGCGATTTTTCGACCCTCATCGCTTTTACACGAAAACTCGGGTTAGATACTTTGTTGTTGCTAGTTCTGGTAATTGAACAGGAGGGTATTGGAGACATTATTGTATTAGCCATCATTGCTTATCGGCTAATTTTACCTGCATAGGAATATCAAGATTGCCCAAATTCATTTGTTTGAAAAGATACTTCATTTGTCTCATTCATTTGTTTACGTTTGATTAAAAAAAAAAAGAATCAATGTGGTTGATATACAGTAAGCATATATGCCTTATACGGCAAAGTGGGACACGACTCCTGATAACAAGGATGGAGAATGGAGAATATAAGAAGAAAATTAAGATTAAAGTGATTAATTAAAGTAGAAAAACTTACAGAAGAATGGAGGGCAGCAGTAGGTCGAAGCTCAGGGGAACGGCTTTCAAATTCAAAAGTGATAAGGCTTCTAAGTTCTGATAAGGCTTTCAAGAGGTGGGATGGGGGGAGTGTTCAAAGTAAACTGCTCGCTTAACTTTCAAGAGGCAAAACATCTCCGTTTATTGGGAGCCTATTTTACACTTTTAACAGAAAAAAATGATACTCCATCTAGTATTTTATACTCCCTCTTATCCACTCTTTTCTTCCCTATTTCCTAAAACGGATTATTCAGGTTTTCTTCCCCTTTCCTTTTTGAGAAAGTTTTTATTAATATTATACTCTTACCTCTTTCCACTCACCAAACCCCACTATATACTTTATTAATATTTAATTCTAATTATTCCTACCTCTCTCCAATAACCAAACCCCACCCATCACCTTTATTAATATTTATTAATCATAATTATTCATACCTCTCTCCAATTACCAAACCCCACTCATATATTTATCAATATTATACTCCCCAACCTTAATCCCCGTGCCCACTTCAAAGGGGAAAAAACGATGGATAGGAGGGAGTATATGTTATTCTCACATTTTGAGTCACTCACTTCTCTTTTCAATATCTCTCAACATATATAAGTTAATAATATAAAATGTATACTCTTTTGAAAGCAAACTACTTTTTTTATCTCTCGGAAAATTAAAAATTTAGATAGTTGATTTTTTTTTTGTGAGTATCAAAAGAAATCGGAATTTATTTCATCATTGATACATATTCCTATTTATTAATTTTTATCATTATCTAATAAAAATTCATAAATTTTAGAATTTGATTATGTACGAATTAGAAAACTTTAAAATCAAAATGAAATATTGAAGTTGTTAGTTGTATAAAAAGTGAATTTACCTGTGCAGTGTGCATGACATCAAGAGTTAGCCGCTAACCATACGATTTCACCACAAGGTCTTCCTTCCGTACCGCCTACAAACAAAAGTACAACAAAAAACAATACACAAATTAGTAATTCGTCATTCCAAATTCAAGTTAAATAAAATACTGCAAATTTTTTACCACCCCAAATGATTGTTTGGAGAAAAACAAATGAGACGATCTTGAATAGGAGAGGCTAAATAATGTTAATTTGGAAGTTAAATGATGTACACTAAAATGAATGTTCACAAACTTTAAATGACATAAATATTAATTAGGAAGAAAAAAACATTCAAAGGGTTGTATATAATGGGTTGCTTTATATAATCTTTATGGTGGTAAGAATTATTGCAAAATTAGTATGAAATATAGTTTGTAATTTGGAAGTTCATAACGATTGATTCACATCTTTTAATTTGCCTTTTCATTTATTTTTCAGTTATGAGTATTATTAAATAAGATAATTCATTAGTGAGGAGCTCAAGAGGTAAAACAAATACGAAAAATATGTTAATGAAAATTACTATTATTATTATTGATCTTAAATAGTGGTTTAAATCAAATGTCATACCTTTACTTTTAAGAATACTAGGTAGTATCCCGCGCTTCGCGCGGCCTGTTTTAATATTTTATGATTATAATTGAAGAAAAAATTATATAATTAATATAACCTTCGATATTTTCTCTTATAAATAATTTTTCCTCAAAATTTAATATTTTTAAGTTTAACTTCAATGTTTTAAAATAAAATACATAAGAGTTTTAATTAAAACTAATAAGTGATAATTAATTATGCATTATCAACGTTTTATAAATAAATTTGTGACTGGTGAAATATCATATTAATCAAAATAAAATTTATTCGAATAATACAACAACCAACAATAAGTTCTCAAATAATATTATTTCACGATACTTTATGTCTCAAATCAATTAATATTTATTCACAATGATGTGAACATAATTTTATGTAATTTTTAATTTTTTATGTATAACATGTGACATTTATCTATCAAACATATAGAGTTCAACCTCAACTTATTCAAATGTTTTGATTGTGTCTTGCATGTGATATTTGTCAAACATATCTAAGAAAAATTTGCACCTTTTGTTTTGTTAAACAATTATATATATAATGATGTTTAAGAGTTTATTACCTGTAAATATAATAGGTTGAATTTTCTCAAATATTATTTTTTTATATTTAACTTCAAAGTATTTAAAAGATAACATATAAAATATTTAACTAAAAGTAATACGGAGTATTTGGTTAGTCATAATCAATATTTTACATTTGACTTATACATATTTAATTAAAGATATTAAAGAAAAATGTAACGTGTTTTCTACTTTTTCATGTCGTATAATAATATATTACTTAATAATCATTACTTTTGTTTTGATTATTCAAATGCACTCGCGGTCACTATGTACATACACACTCGTACACATACTCGTTATCACACTATTGAAACCTATCAAAATCTCATATGTATTCAATTTGTCCAATATAATTATTTTTCATTCCCAGACTATAAAAACTTATCTCTTAGTAGTGTTTTTAAAGTTGTGTTTTTAATATATACAACGACTCTTCCAAATATATTTTTCTTAATGGATTTAATAGTCTAAGTTTTATAACTTTCTCAAAATATTTTTTTTACGTAAATGTAAAACATTGTGAGACACTCACTTTAATTATCTCTATATATCAAAATAAATATTTCAATAAATATAATGAAAATTATACTCAATTGAAATCATTTTTCACAATGAACGTAATTATTTACATTTTAGAATTTTTATCAAAATAACTTTTTAGTAAATTTAGAATCAAAACACCGTAATTATTTAATATAATTTTATAATAAAATTTATTAAACTATAATTAATATTTTGCTGAGATTTATACAACATTTATTATGTTTGTATTTAATTTCAGCTGTAATTAATATGTGTATTTAAGGTCAAGGTTGACACGTGGCGCATCCACAAATGTTTTCAACTCAGCTTATATATATATATATATATATATATATATATATATATATATATATATATATATATATATATATATATATATATATATATATATATAGAGAGAGAGAGAGAGAGAGAGAGAAAATTGCATCAAGTGAGTCTAGGTATCTTAGGTGAGTCTAGCCTTTAATCTCATCCATTAGATCTACTCCTAATCAACTACCGAGATTAAATCTCGGAAATTATAACAAACGTATAACAACTTAGAATTCAAACCTGTCTCTCATAATTCAGCCACTTTCTCTCTCCTCCGTCTCTTTCCTCGCTTTCTCTCTCTCTCTCTCTAAGTCGAAAATAATCCTCTGAATCAAGCAAACAAACCCTAGGTTCCTGTTTTTTACTCGCTTTTATCAATTCATTCGCAAATCAATCAAATTCGTGTGTTTTCCAGGTTCTCGTTGCTACAATGGATGCAGATTCTACCGACATTAACATGCAAATGTAATTTCCGTAATCCTTTCGTTTCGCTTTTCCTTTTCGCGATTTCATCCGATTCTATGTCGCTGATCATTCGCTATTGTAATTTCATTATTCCGTTGCTTTTCGCTTTTTAGATTAATCGATTTTATGTTTGCTTCAATTTTAATGACATCCGTTCACTTCTACTTCAATTTGACGGTCTCCTTTCCTTTGATTATTCTCGTATTTGCTTTTCTCTTAAATATTAGGTACAATCTCCTTGTATTTGTTGTTTTTCCTATCGAATTTTCATATTTGCGTTTTCCTCTGCTTCTGCTTACAATCGCAGTTGCTTTATCGTCACATTCCGTCAATTTTGATTAATTTGTCTTTATTCTGTTGCTTTTCAGTTTTTTAGGTTAATCGATTTTCTGTTTGCTTCAATTTTAATGAAATCCGTTCACTTCTACTTCAATTTACGGTCTCCTTTCCTTTGATTATACTCCTAGTTGCTTTTGTCTTAAATATTAGGTCAAATATCCTTGTATTTGTTGATTTTTACGTTCAATTTAGGTCAAATTTCATTATATTTGACCTCTTTTCCTGTCTTGCATATTCCCTGTTCCCCTGCCTCGTATATTCCTCGCTCCGCCAATGCTTACAGTGCTCACTTGTTACAATATCAATGTTATCAGAACACAATCACATATATTCATTTCCCTTGCACATATAACATATCTTTGTACCACTTCGGATGTCCTCTTGTTCTCTTTTCTTCAATGTACTTTAGTTTCTTGTTCTAAATTGTAGTCCAAATTTCTTTGCATATTTCCTGTTCTCCCGTCCATCCTTATGTCACTACATTGTCATAGTACTAGTATTATCGTAACAATGTTACTTTTGTAATACCACCGTTGTATTTCGGTCACTAATACTCGTATTTTCCTTTTTGTATTATGACTCAAGTACTTTCACTCAACCCCATTCTACGCCAATTGTCCAAGAGCAACCCAATCTTCAACCAAATAATCAGCTTTGTTCTATCTCACACGCCTAATGAAGGTGAGCGCTGATGCGTGTGGTTGAGCACAAGTTTAGACCTACCATTGGTGCGCTTTCGCCTCCTTGAGGCCGGAATCAAGTTCTACGAGGTTTATGCTCGGGCATGTGGATTTACCCCTCGGAAGCACAAAGATTTAAAACACTACGAGGTGGTGTTGCACACCAAAAATTCGTAGTCCGCAACCGTCAAGGGTTCAGTGGAATCTAAACCGAAACAACGGCCCCGTAACCAAGGATGATGAGAATATGGGTGATGGTTCGTCCACGCTAGTTCGGGGCTTACACTACGAGTTAAAATCACAAGAATGGATGCCGAGCGTACGCCGATTTGCCCTTCTACATGGCCTTGATGGCCCAAATGGCGATTGACGAGTTTTAAGTCCACAATCATCGTCTCACCTCTGTCGTCAGAATAGAGATCTCGATAAGATTTCACGATCCTCGATATGTTCCAAGACGCTTATCTTGGACAACTCCATTGAATATTGGCGCTGGATTGACCTTTAGACAAAGTTAAGGAACTTGTCAATGGGTATGAAAATATCGGTGCTACATTGATAGATTTTAAGAACTTTCAAAGAGATATCAAGTGCTACATTGGGTTACGAGATGTTGACCTTTTCATCGATCGACTCGAGAAACTCAAAGCGACCCAACCGCAGTTTTACTTCGCCTATGATGTTGATCCGCAAAACCGTCTAACAAAGTTCTTTTGGGTTGATGCTACATGTATTAGAAACTACTCATTCTTTGGGGATGCTTTTTGTGAGCTTCGACCCTACTTACTTTAACCAACAAGTATGATATGGTTTTTACACCATTCACAAAAAGTAATCACCACGAAAGTCGGTGTTGTTTGCCGGTTGTCTCCTGTTACACGAGGATGACATCTCCTTCCAATGGACCTTTCAAAGATTTCTTGACCGCCATGGGACAAAAAGAGCCGCACTTCATGATCACGGATCAATGCCCTGGCATAAAGAAGGTAATAGTGTGACAATGTTATCAGAATAGACTTACTTAAATTTACTCACTTGCTCTTTCCCTATCACTGTCAATATCACGTTCGACTTGTCGTTTCATTATGACCGCATACAACAGGCTTTCCTTCTTTTTTTCAAGACAAATAGGCATCGTTATTGTATGTGGCATATTACACAAAAGATCACAGACAAAGTTGGTTCAACACTCTGCAGAGACACGGACTTCCTTGCTCGCTTCAACGCTCGTTGTTTGGGACCCGATATGGAGCCGCTGAGTTCAAGAGAAGTGGCGAAGGTCATTTCGATTTCGAGCCGGAAGATAATGATTGGTTGACTACAATGTTCGACGACGTACACCATTAGATTCCTGCCTACCATCGTGACCTTGCCTTGGGCTGCATATTAAGAACAACACAAATGATCGTAAAGTACAAATTCGTTTTTCAAGCGCTATGAGAATCACTTTGGTACACTCGTCGAATTTTGATGAGGTAAACAACTCTTTTTCATTCCTTACAGATGCTGGGAACAATGTATGTTACAAAAGACCATTGTTTCATTGTTACATAAATAATTTGTTGCCGAATCCTTGTTGCATTAACACCAGGTTCCAAATCGCTATGGACCAACAAAGCTATACACGAAGGTGCGATGATTATAACAAATGACCACTCATTCCCTGAGCTTAAGACAGAATTACCTATAGAAAAGCATGGCACTATTATATACACACATGCTGTGTTCAAGGTGTTTCAAGAAGAAGTAATGGCTGCCGATTCATGTGGTGGTGATGACTTTGAGAAGGAGGAGCATGTGCGCATAATTCATGTAATCGATCTTTGAGATGCATGAATTTTCAAGGTGAGGTTGGACCTTAGAAGCACGATGCGATGCGAGTGTAAACTGTTCGAAAGAATTGGATTACTCTGCAGGCATATTCTGTGGGTGTACAAGGGCAAAGGAATTGGGCGAATACCAAGCAAGTACATTGTAGATCGTTGGCTAAATAACACACACGCAGCGAACAGTTTGATTCGACAACATTATTACAAAGGATGCTTTGATTTGTTACGATAATTGTTTTACAAAGAACATTGTCACCATGATAAACAAGAACTCTTTGCTTTACTTCCAGCTTGATTCGAATGGGAATGTCATTGAGGATTCATATATGGCTACGTCCTCGATAACAAATCATTTATGCAACGTATGGTCGAGTTCCGTCGGATAGTTGGTGTTCTCAAAACTTTACCTACCGAACACACGGAAGAGTTAGCATCCCTCCTAGTTGAGTTCCTACAGGTTATGTATTGAACCGCTTACAAAAGACCAAGAGATGGAGATGTTGTTGGGCAGCACCTCGTCGTCAAGTCACTATCCACCCTCCGAACAAGCACGCAACAAGGGCAAATGCGGAAAAAGATTGAAGTCGCTAAACAACAGGCCATTGAAAAAGCAAAAAGCCAAAGAGGCTATGTGCATACTGCAAAGAAAGAGTTACCCACGACAGAGAACATGCCCTCTTCGCATAATCGATGTAGCCGCCGAGAAAGCAAAAAAAAAAAAGTTTGATATCAAGTTATGATGTTACAAAGAATATTGTGACCTTAGCAATAATTAGTAGGATTTTGTGTTGCTTTGTGACAATAATATGTCACAAAAAAAATAAAAAGTAGAATTGTGTGTTGTTTGTGGCAATAATATGTCACAAAGAAAAAGTCATTCGATTTTCCTCCATCATAGTTAACATTTTATACAAAGACTTACAACATTTTATACAAAGAATAAATATTGTTTTAGGACCATTGTCCGTCCCGTTTTAGGAGCATATTTTCTAAGTTTTACAGTAACAGTGTTATACAATTTGTTATACGATTTGTTTTGTTTAAGGAAAAGGGTTTAGGGTTGGATTAGGCGCCTCCGCGAAGCGGTTCCGCCTAATCCAACCCTAAACCCTTTTCCGTCCCGTATTAGACTATTAGGAGCGTTTTTCCTCAAATTTAAATCCCGTCCACGACATGGTATCACCCGTCCTTCCCTAAGGTTTAGTTTTGATTTTACTGTAACACTGTTGTACTACGAACAACCTTTGTTTCAGGAAAAGGGTTTAGGGTTGAATTAGGCGGCTCCGCGAAGCGGTTCCGCCTAATCGAACCCTAAACCCTTTTCCGTCCCGTTTTAGGAGCGTTTTTCCCCAAATTTAAATCCCGTCCACGACAGGGTATCACCCGTCCTTCCCTAGGGTTTAGTTTTGTTTTTTTTGCAACACGATTTATTAAGGAAAAGGGTTTATGGTTGGATTAGGCGGCTCCGCGAAGCGGTGCCGCCTAATCCAACCCTAAACCCTTTTCCGTCCCGTTTTAGGAGCGTTTTTCCCCAAATTTAAATCCCGTCCACGACAGGGTATCAACCGTCCTTCCCTAGGGTTTAGTTTTGGTTTTTTTGCATCACGATTTTTAAAGGAAAAGGGTTTAGGTTGGATTAGGCGGCTCCGTGAAGCGGTGCCGCCTAATCCAACCCTAAACCCTTTTCCGTCCCGTTTTAGGAGCGTTTTTCTCCAAATTTAAATCCCGTCCACGACAGGGTATCACCCGTCCTTCCCTAGGGTTTAGTTTTGGTTTTTTCCCACCACGATTTTTTAAGGAAAAGGGTTTAGGGTTGGATTAGGCGGCTCCGCGAAGCGGTGCCGCCTAATCCAACCCTAAACCCTTTTCCGTCCCGTTTTAGGAGCGTTTTTCCCCAAATTTCAATCCCGTCCACGACAGGGTATCACCCGTCCTTCCCTAGGGTTTCGTTTTGGTTTTACTGTAACACTGTTGTACTACGAGCAACCTTTGTTTAAGGAAAAGGGTTTAGGGTTGGATTAGGCGACTCCGCGCAGCGGTAACGCCTAATCCAACCCTAAACCCTTTTCCGTCCCGTTTTAGGAGCGTTTTTCCCCAAATTTAAATCCCATCCACGACAGGGTATCACCCGTCCTTCCCTAGGGTTTAGTTTTGGTTTTTTTGCACCACGATTTATTAAGGAAAAGGGTTTAGGGTTGGATTAGGCGGCTCGCCGCGGCGGTGCCGCCTAATCCAACCCTAAACCTTTTCCGTCCCGTTTTAGGAGCGTTTTTCCCCAAATTTCAATCCCGTCCACGACAGGGTATCACCCGTCCTTCCCTAGGGTTTCGTTTTGGTTTTACTTTGTAACACTCGTTGTACTACGAGCAACCTTTGTTTAAGGAAAAGGGTTTAGGGTTGGATTAGGCGACTCGCGCAGCGGCCGCCTAATCCAACCCTAAACCTTTTTCCGTCCCGTTTAGGAGCGTTTTTCCCCAAATTTAAATCCCGTCCACGACCACCCGTCCTTCCCTAGGGTTTAGTTTTGGTTTTTTTGCACCACGATTTATTAAGGAAAAGGGTTTAGGGTTGGATTAGGCGCTCCCATAATCCAACCTTAAACCTTTTTCCGTCCCATTTTAGGAGCGTTTTCCCCAAATTTAAATCCCGTCCACGACAGGGTATCACCCGTCCTTCCCTAGGGTTTAGTTTTGGTTTTATCAGTAACACGTTGTACTACGAACAACCTTTGTTTAAGGAAAGGGATTAGGGTTGGATTAGGCGGCTCCGCGAGCCCTAATCCAACCCTAAACCCTTTTCCGTCCCGTTTTAGGAGCGTTTTTTCCCAAATTTAAATCCCGTCCACGACAGGGTATCACCCGTCCTTTCCTAGGGTTTAGTTTTGGTTTTACTGTAACACTGTTGTATTACGAACAACCTTTGTTTAAGGAAAAGGGTTTAGGGTTGGATTAGGCGGCTCCGCGAAGCGGTGCCGCCTAATCCAACCCTAAACCCTTTTCCGTCCCGTTTTAGGAGCGTTTTTCCCCAAATTTAAATCCCGTCCACGACAGGGTATCACCCGTCCTTCCCTAGGGTTTAGTTTTGGTTTTTTTGCACCACGATTTATTAAGGAAAAGGGTTTAGGGTTGGATTACGCGCCCGCTCCGGCGTGCCGCGTAATCCAACCCTAAACCCTTTTCCGTCTCGTTTTAGGAGCTTTTTTTGAGAATTTTAAACATAGTTACATAATCGTTGTTCAATTTAATATACCACACCTCTAATAGTAAATTGCACAATTAACCGAATTAAGATGTCATTCATTAAAAACAAGTGTTACAAACACTGATTACAAACGAAATACTTAGAAACAGTAACAGTAGTTAACTTAAATATAAGCTGTCACAGTAAGCATAAACTGTAACAGTCAAGGAAATATTAAATCTTTTACTCCCTTCTTAGTCGTTTATTCACAGGAGGAGAATGAACGCTGCTTTCGCCCTCTAGTAACTCCCTTTTCAGATTCTTCCTGTAACCTTCCATCTCTTCAATAGCTTTGACAACAAGAGGCCACTTCCTGTTAATCGAAGGGTTGAGTTTAGCATATGACTCCCTAAGAGATGTAACACCAAGGAGAAATTGACGGTCTAAATCAGTTTCAGTGTATTTCTTCAGCTTATTTTCTTCTAGCTGTTTCCCAATACACTTGTTTTCCGCCATCAGAAACTTGATATGAGCTTCAAAGATTGTTCAAGTCATTTTCAAGCACTTGTACTCGTTCTACCATTTCTATTACCTTACTATCAGATGATATAACCTGCTCAAGTAATGAATCTCTATGCCTTGTCATTTCTTCCAGTTCAAACTTGGTGTCTTCTAGTTTCCTTTGAATTCGTTCCATTTTTCTCTTGCTGCAAAAAAAAAAAAAAAAAAAAAAAAAAAACTATTAAAACAGAAAAATAAACTGTTTTCCCTAAATTAGAGAAAACAAAATCTATTTATAAACAAACAGAATCGTTTTCCCTCAATTAGAGCAAGGTAGTCATATAATAAATGACATTTTAGCAATAACATTGTAATATTAAACCATCCATAATCTTTATAGATATTTAATATTACAAAAGATTAAAAAAAATTAGACATGAAAAACCTTTGAATTTGTCTTGGCTTATTTTTTTGTTTAGAAAATGAAGTGTAAATGATGAATGAAAATGAGATTATTTATAGATAATTGAAAAAAAATAAGAACAGCTTTAAAAAAAAAAAAAAAATAATCGCTTGAAAATGTCACTTTGAACAAAGTGCAAAACTGTTTTAGAAAGATAATCGCTGCAGATTGTAGAATTCAAAGCGTCAAAACCGTCATTACATAACAATAATTGTGTTTTTTTAAACTGAGATTATTTATAGATAATTGTGAAAAACAAAACAGTTATTTTTTTTTAAAAAAATTAACTGCTTTAAAAACCACTTTTATTAACTGCTTTGAAAACTGTTTTTAAATGATGATTGATGTTAACCACGTGCATGTTCCCCATAATTAAATCCAGTTATAAATGCTGCACAGAGTGGAGAATTCAAAGCGTCAAAATCTTTTATTATAATTTTCATTTATTACTATCACAGTGTTACAGTAACATTATTTTCATTTTGTCTCGACTTTTTTTGTTTAAAAAAAAAAACACTAACATTTTAAAAACTGTTTTCAAAATTAAATGCTTTAAAAAAACAATTAATTTTTGAATTCCAAAAGACAAAATAAGACATGAAATTTATCCAACCCATGTTTCGTATTCCCTATGAAGTGCAGTTATAACAGCTGCAAGAGTGAAGAATTCAAAACGTCAAATTATGTTTTCTCTTTTCACTCTTGAAATCACACATTTATTCAAGAATATAGTTAATGAATTCTCGCATATAATAAGTTATCACATAAAGAATAAACTTATTTGTAATATATTCCAAAATATTCGAAAATATGTTCCACTGTCTATGACAGCCACTATTACGTTGTTAAAGTAACATTGTTTTAGAGTACATCACTTGATTTTCACTTTAAAACGAAGTACGCATTTCAAAGGTTGAGTGGCTTCGGTTCATTCTCAATCGGTGCTTCTTTGTCTGACAATTCATCTTCCGTTGCCTTCCCTTTGAGCATTCTAGCGGCTTCCTCCTTGCAGCTATATCCGCCGATTGTTTTCTTTGATTTTTGAAGATTTCAACAATCATTCAAACAATTCAGCCCGTATTTTGTTGATGTCAACCATGAGCAAACATGCAGCAATTTGGGAAGCACATGCCCGCCGATAAAATGTGTTGTTGAGCAAAGAAGACTTGTTTGCATATCCCAAAAATTGGAGACGGCACGTCATAGTGATACAGGTGACTCTTCAAATACGGAAGCCCGTTTCGCCATTTAAACTTCACATTTACCACAGGATAGCGAGCATTTCAGCTTACCCTCACGCGCCCTTTGTGTCCAGGTAGTCACTCATGCAACCGGCCTGTCGTAAATGTAACATTAATTTCCTTTTACTATCAATTAAGAAATCGATTAATCAACAATGTTACAAAGATTGGTGTAATAGTAACACTGAAACAACATAATAATGTTACAAAGATACGACATCGTAACACTCAAATCGAAATCAAATCAGAAACATACAATTCGACAACTCAGGGGGACTTATCACGCCATTGCGATGTCGTAAGTGAAATGAAGACTCCCAGTTAGCATACGATTGACCTGCCGATCACACTAATCTCTTTGTTGAGGAAATTAATACACACACGTATAGTGATAGCCAGCCAAACAAGGTATAAAAATAAGTTCGGCATCAAGTCTGTAATTTGCCTTGCTCGCGTTGATGAAATTATCCCAAATTTCAAACAACTCGTTCTTTATATCGATCGTTCACTATCCTCCCGCATCACAAATGAGAGCATGCTGTAGTTTTTTAAAAAAATGTAAGGGTTAGATTTCCTTGTAAAAGAATCATATGTTATTGAACAGTATGTACATTTAACACCGATGCAACTTACCATGTGACCTAGTCCTAAGTAAAGTATGGTTGGCCCCGCGCTCTTGTGCCTCTTTTCATGTCGTTTCTCGACATAATTCATGAGTAGAGACCAAAGATTCAAACACCATCCAATTTGTGTGACTCTAGGACGTAGTGAGAGTATATCACCTCTTGTCAACCTCCCGTTGTCTCCAAACGCAGCCAAGATCTCACCGTTACGTAACCATAAGAGTCGATTACTCAAGAGTTTTCGCAAAAAAGTGTAACATAAACAAAGTGTTTAAAAACCACTTTTACGTAAAAAAAGCGAAAAGAATAACACTTTCACAAGAATAACAAGTATTTTACCTTTTGTGGAAGTCGATATCATCCATAAACGCATAATCAAGAACGTGCCTTCTCAAATTAGTTGTAGACCGACAAAGAGCCGATTTGCTCTCATAAATTCGAGACTAGAATATATCACCGTCAATTTCACCGTGACCTAGAGAACATCCCATAGCATCATCTTTATGAAATTTAAATATTATCTCCTCATCTTCACCAATTGCTCTAGGAGAATGCTTGTAAGCAACCGACTTCACCCTCGGCTGTTTGGGCTCTTCCTCCTTTTGTTTTTCCTTTGGCTTCTTTGTTTTTTCCTCTTCCTTTTTTTCCTTCTTCTTCTTCCAAATTTCTTTTTTGCAGCTTTTCCTTCACTGCTCCTTTCATTCCCGAATTTTGATATCCTCCTTGCACCTCTTTTTTCGTACTTGATTCAAGTCGCTAAGAACAAGTATTGCACATATTTCAAAGACGGTACAACATTCTTTTCCGTTCATCCCCACTCGTAGTCAAAAACCTTCCCCGTGTAGAAAGCCATGTGCATCATCATGAAAACACCACAATCCACATTTTTTGCAATGCTCTGCCATTTAAATTTCACATTCTGAAGTGGGAAACTTTCCACTTTGGAGCCTTTTGCAATTTGCATTTCTGACAACATTTTCCCCATGATATTTGCCTGCACAAAAAGTAATACTCATTATCAGATCTATGTTATCAGAATAATGATTTCAAAAATTTTTAATGGAAATTTAAAGGTATAACATTGTTATTCAAGTAGAGAAAACTTACCGCATTTCTTGCCATTTTTGCTTTTCGGGATCTGGCATATAAGGGTTTGTTGTCTAGGTAGTCAACGGTTTTCGACATGAAATTTATGCAAGCACGTAAAAAGTGGTCCTCCGTAATGAGTGGAATGAATATCTGCAATTAAGCAGATATATATCATTGCTAAACAGAACTTCTATACACTCTACTTATATAAGAATAAAAAAATTATTAACAGAATGTGGTTTACCATATCACAAATAAATTCAAGGACTCGGGTTGTATTTGATCCACTGTGTGAAGGACAAAGAAAACTTCACTTTCTAAATGTCTGCTTTGAACGGGTTTTCCAATGCATATAGTTGCTAATGCGTCCTACAAAAATAAATATAAATACAAAGTCAATAAACATTATAGAAACACAAAATCAATAAGAATAAAAATTTATTTATTACAAGAATATACGATTGACCCAAGCCCATGAAGATCCTCAATGGTGTATCACTTGCTACCTTCCTGGAGATGAGGTCATTGAGCAACATTGACCAACATTCAAATACCATTATATAAATAAGCTCACCAGGAGTCAATAAAATTAAATCTTCCCTTGGAATGAAGTGATACTTCCCATACGAGACAAGCCTTTCCCCGTTGGACAATGATATGTAATAGTCGAACACCTTTTAATAGAGTAAAATGTTTAACAAGAATAACTATTCAAATTGAAATAAAGATTCACTTGCAAAGTAAAACATTTTGTTTATCACAAAGGCAAGAGTAAATAAAGTACTCACGTATCCGAGAGGTTCTCGTCATCGTCGATAAAACAATAGTCAATTGTTTCTTTCCTAACTTCAAGAATAGGCGCCATTATCTCCTTGTGTTTTATCATAGTCTTGGACACAAGTGTTAGATCCGGAGCCGGTAGGCCACATTCGATTGTGCAGCCGTAGCGAGGATCCATCACGCGCATCCGCCTTCGATTGTTTCGACATGTAACAAATAGTGGTCGCCAAGATCTTCGTCGTAATTGTCATACAGATCTCATCATCGCAATCATCGACAATATCAACTTCATCATCGTCATCATCTTCTCGCTACCTGATCGCACCGAGTAGTTATTGGTTCTTCGCCGCCAACTGCCTCATCATCACCTCACTGGTTTTTCTCCTTCCTCGCCTTTTTCATCATTCCCATCGGCGTCTTCATTACCAGCTGCTTCATCCTCCTTATCGTTATCTTCGTTTATATCGCCAAAGATCGTTTTCTTCTTTATCATCATCGTTCTCTTCATCTGGTTTTTCATTCCCATCCTCTTCTTCATCTTTATCGTCATCTTCCTTTTCATTTCCCTCACTGGTTGGTTGGTCATCAACCTGGCCTGATGCATCATCATCGGCCTCTTCCTTGTTATCTGTGGCACAAGTAATTGAATTGAATATAAATTACAATGTTTTTCGGACCAACAATGCCTCATAGTTATACTAACAGTGTTACTGTAAATTTGCTACTTCAATTACCTTCAGAAGATCCTTCTTCAGCTGCCTCAGTCGTTGGGTTCTCTTCAGCTTGGCCCGATGCATCCTCTACGGCCTCTTCCTTATCATCTGTGTAGCAGATAATTGAATATATATATCATCAGAAACTATCGATAAAACTACGACACAAGAATAAAGATTACTTTAAAAGGTTACAAAGAATAAAGCAATGTGTTACATCGCCTAATACAACGAGTGCAAATAGATTTCTCTATTACCTTCGGAGATCCTTCTTCAAATGCCTCATTGATCAAGGTTGTCTTGAGGCTTGCCTGATTCATCAACTTCCGCCTCTTCCTCGTCATCTGTGTCACGCTTAATTGGATTCAATATATATTAACAATTTTTCTTTGAACCAAAAAAGTCACAATAGATACATCGTAAATTTCTGTTAAAATTACGTCACGAAGAACATTGTTACGCTTACATCCTCCGACACAACGAGTTTAAATAGATTCCTCAATTACCTTCAGGAGATGCCTCTTCACCTACCTCACTAGTTGGGTTATCTTCAAAGCTAGCTCGATGCATCACCTTCGCCTCTTCCTTGTCATCCGTGTAGCGATAATGAATGAAAATAAATTACTAAATTGTTTGTTAAAAAAGCACCCAAGAATGTAAAGCCTATAACAAAGATTACACTATTACCTTCACCGATTCATCTTCTGCTCGCTAGTTGTTTTGTCACCCCCGCCCGACGCATCATATTCATCAAAGATCATCGTTTTCATCTAAAAGGAAAGTAATTGATTATTAGTAATTATTTGTAAAATGAAAACTCTATAACAAATGATGATGTAACAAAGTGTTGGTGCAAGTGATTAGATTATTGTAGTATTGTTACTATATTACCTTCATCAGATGCATCTTCATCATCCTCGCCACTCCCCTCTTTGTCGTCTTCATTTTCTTCTTCTTTATCATCCTCCTCCTCTTCATCTCCGTCATCCTCTTCACCTTTGCCGATTCATCTTCTTCATCCGCATCATTGTCTTCATCCGCATCATCCTTTTCCTCTCGCATCATCCTCCTCATCCGCATCAAGTAAGCAATTGAATATTATATTACTAACTATTAATATATATAAAATATTACAAGAATGTGATGTTATTGTAAAACTATAACTAAAAGAAATAACAAGAAAAAGCATTACTCGATCTATTACCTTCACTGATTGGCTTTCAAAGATCCTTTACATCCTCCTCTTTCTCCTCTTGGTCTTCTTCCTCTTCGTCCTCCTTTTACTTTTCATCCTGTTCATCGTCTTCCTCCTCATCGGCACTTTCTTCATCGTTATCTATGTCCGTGCCACCCTCTTGAAGCCTCTTGTTTTTAAGACGACTCTCAACATCGCCGCCATCGTCATCCCCATCCTCATCATCATCCTCTCCATCATCACCCCCGTCATCATCGTTGCCATCATCATCATCCTCTCGCATCATCGTCCGTCCTCATCATCACTTTCCACTCCGTCCTCCATCTCATCTTGCATGTCCTCGTCATGAACTTCCTCATCCTCTTCATCATCTTCTTCATGATGTTGCTCACTTAAATCGCTCAATACTTCCTTTACCAGGGATTCTCGACTTAACGTCCTAGGACTTTTCTCTGTTGGAAATGGTTCCAACTTCCTACTGACTTTGGACCTTGTATATACCGGGAAGTCATTCGCCCTCCTCTTCAACGATTCAACCTTTCGCACAACATCTTCGGCATATTTAAGGTATTCAGCTTTAGTGGTGATTTTTGTTTCGCTTTGATTCGAAAACCTTCAATCCGAGCAAATCTCTCGTGAACAAGGTTGGAATCCTTCTATACATCAAAGAACATCAGTCGGTCTCCTAAGTCAATAAAGCATTAAAGAAATGAATTAGATACCGATTTGGGAGTTGAATAATTGCGTATAATTAAATTTATAAAAACAACTCACATCAACAAATTTTTTCCTTCAACTCGGCATCTGTTTCAATGCCAGGAAGCTTCTCCATCAAGATGTACTCCTTCCCTCACTACTCTTAAGAAAAACCGCCTCGTCATCCTCACCTTCATCGATTCTCGCCCATCCTATTTACATAAACATATTAGTAATTAGTAATTAATATTAATAATTAACAATATAGTAAGGTAACAAGAATGTTATTACAAAGTAAAGCCATTACAACGAATATATTATAGTGACCATATTACGCTGACGATATTACACCGACCACATTACATTACCTTCAAATGGGATCTCTTGCCAAGGCAAATAGGATAGACAGTTTCTGACATCTCATTAGCTCCTAGACAGCCAATCTTTCCTTCGTCTTTGACTCTTTTTGAAAGACTTTCATCTCGTCCAATGTCAGTATCGAGGTAAGTCGCTTGGTTGTACCTCGCCATGGAACTCAAACCTGAATGTAGGCCAACAAAGAAGACCACAATACACCCACAAAGACACTTAACCGTCCCTGTCTTCAACCCCTTGACACCCTCAACTACCTTCTCATAGACATACTTTGACCAATTAAAACCTTTTATTTTTTCAACATCGTCCACAACCTTCAACAATCAAATCAACGAGAATAATTTGGAGTCGGCGCTAAAAAAGTGGAGAGCGCATAAAGAACGAACATCTGCTTGAACTCATCACCGCATGCACCCTTGTTATTCTTAAACCAACTAGTCACCAAATCTAGCTTGATGTTCTCAGGTCAGTAGAGATGTTGAACTTCCTTCTCCATTTGTTTTTTAACTCAGTGTCCTCAAGATGGGATCCGCGACCGATCGCGTCAAGACCACATTATTACCCTTCACCGGCAGTAAAAAAATAGGTCATGAACATCATACTCGTGACAAAGACAAACTCCTCTCGTTTCAGCTTACATGAACCTTCAAACTGCCGCAATCAAAAGCCTCAACAAGCAAGTCTCGTTAGCCCTAAAGGGACTACCGATATATTCATCTTCAATAGTCCTCCAAAACTAATTTCTTTAATGGCTTTCTTTTGCTTTACGGAAACTTGCTCATAACATCGACCAACGATCGGGCCCTACACTTAGTTGGGTATTTATCCTACCCGTATTAAGGAAGTGTAAATTAGCATCACCGCTAAACAAAGTGTGACACTATTTTATGCCAACAAACCAAAGAAGAAGAAAGCAACAAAAACAAGGATACAAAGAAAGGTGTTACTTTGTAACACCGAAACTTTAAACAACTCAACACGACGAACAAATAAATCAAAAGAGAAAGGAGAACGGTAACACACATTAATTGCTCATTTATTACAAATTATTAACCCTAATTTTGAATCGAAAAACTAGAACGCAAAAAATCAATTACTCACTTCGAGCAAAACAGTTAGGCTAAATTTATTACGAATCAAAGATAATCGACACAAACAACAACAATAACAACAAGAACAAAGAACAACCTAATTTTTTAATGGAAAATTAATTTCCTTATAAGATCAATTAACAAACAAGTATAATCGACAATGTTACAGTACATCTGTTACAGTAGCACTTAAACAACATAAAAATGTTACAGTATAGGTGTTACTGTAACATTGAAACTGAAACTGAAAGTTTAAACATACAAGTTTTAGCCACTAGAAAGACACATACTTTTTTAAGACTTCTTCTTTTTTCAGCCTTCACCACCGTCTTGGCTGGTCTCTTCTCTGTTTTAGCCCTCTTCGACATTTTGGAGCTGACGCTCGAGTCATCCGAAACCTCATAATCTATATCACTTTCATCTTCAGATGACATGGGCTTATCTCTAGGTCTATTTTTTGTTACTCGTACTGGTTTCTTTGTTTCTGCCACCTTTTTTGGCACTGCGTTTGTCGGTTTCTTTTTTACAGACACCTTCACGCTCTCTTTCTTGCTTACTAGCTTTTCTACTATTGGCTCTTTTGCCGCCGAAACTTTCTTTTTTGGTACAACCTTCTCCGCCATCTTTTGTTTGGGCACCTTCTTTGCCACCTCTTCTGTCACCAACTCTCAGATTTGGCCGTTGTCGCTTTTTCGAGGTCCGACCCTTTATTACAAAGAATTTTTGGGCACCTCTTCTTTTGTCTCCTTTGCAACCGATTTTGATTGCTTAGTCGCTGCTTTGACGTTGGCACGCTTCTTTGCCTTTTGAGGAGGTGCACTTGCTTGCTTCTCAATGGGCACCGATTGCTCCTTCGACAACACTGGTACATCATGCGACGGCTTTTCTGCTGCCTTCTTCCTCGGCACATTGGTTTCTTTTTTACTTTGCTGGATCGGAACATTCGCAGCCTGCTCTTTTGGTACTACTGCTGGTGGTTTAAGCACCTTTTTAGTAGGCACCTTACTTTCCTTCACCGGTACCTTTTTTGAAGGAGCAGGTGTTGCCTAGCGTAGACTCTCTGTAGGCACCTTCGTCGCCTTTTCAGCTGTAGGATTTGAAAGCTTTTCGGTCTGCATCTTCTTAGTCGGCTTTGGCAAGTTCTCTGTCGGCACCTTTTTGCTCTGTGGCTTCTCTGATGCGGCCACTTTAGCCTTCTTAGTGGGAGCTGATTTCTCAAGTACCTTTTCTTTCCTAACATTGTTATTTTCAAAAATTAAAATCAGAAGTTTACAATAACAATATAACAGACAACAATT
The DNA here is from genome assembly GCF_048544455.1 of Silene latifolia. Lineage (NCBI taxonomy): Eukaryota > Viridiplantae > Streptophyta > Magnoliopsida > Caryophyllales > Caryophyllaceae > Silene > Silene latifolia. The sequence continues at coordinate 10,614,642 of NW_027413163.1, read as the reverse complement.
AAATTGAAAAGGAATGATGGTAGTCAAGTCATTGAAGAAATGACAAATGGAATACGAATAATGGCGGTCGAATAATTTTTTAAAGATCAGTTGATTCTGTTTTACTGTAACAATGAGACAATATATCATAAACCCTAATAGTAGTGACTTGCGGCCGAGCAAAGATTTGTAGACACATACTCAAATGCATGAGATGCTTCGACTTCCTTCTGTGCTGTTGGTTTTGATGGCTTCTGTGTCGGCACCTTTTTGCTAGGTGTCTTCTCTGATGCTGCTACTTTTGCCTTCTTCGTCGCAGCTGATTTCTCGGGCACCTCCGCTTTCCTGACATTGTTTTTCCAAAAATCAAAATCAGAATAAGATTAAAAGTAAATCAATTACAGCTACTACACTGATAGGTAATGATGCTGCTCTTTAAAAGGATAGGGGGTAGTATACGCTGTTACTGTATCAGTGTTACAGTAACATTGTTAATGTATATATGTTGAGAAATATTATAAACTTCAGGAAAAGGGACATTTCATGCAAATCACTAACAACTCAACACAACGAAGAGTCATAGGGACATACTGATCCGCATGAGATGTTTCAACGTTTTTCGTTGCTGGCATTTTGGAAGGCTTCGTGTCGGGCCGCTTTTTGCTCGCTGTCTTTTCCGGCTTCCACTTTAGCCTTCTTATCGACAGCAGATTTATCGGTTACTACGCCTGCTTCCCCGACATTGTTTATCAAAAACCAAAACAGAATAACATTAAAACTAAAACAATTACAAATATTAAACTCAAGCGTAAATGATGGTGGACGAGTCTGACAAAGAATGTGGAATGGAACAAGAATGATAGTATCCTCATAGAATGAGACAGTTGTTACAAAGATTTGTCAAACAATTGTTTTGATATAAAACTACAAAGAACATCGTTATTCTAAAAATTGCTGCCCTTGAAAAGGATAGGGGATACACTTTTACTCTGATAGTGTTATAGTAACATTGTTAATGTAGATCTGTTGAGAAATATTATTAATTTCAGGAAAAGGGACATTTCATTCAAATCACCAAGACGACGAAGAGTTATAGGGACATACTGATCGAGCATGAGATGCTTCGACGTTTTTCTCGTGCCGACGGTTTGAAGGCTTCGTGTCGGCGCTTTTTGCTCATTGTCTTTTTCCGATGCTTCCACTTTGGCCTTCTTATCGACGTCGATTTTTCAGGTACTACCTCTGCTTTCCGAGATTGTTTATCAAAAAACCAAAAACAGAATAACATTAAAACTAAAACAATTATTCTGACTATTAAACCAAGAGGAATGATGGTGGACGAGTCTTAGAAAGAATGTGGAATGGAATAAGAATGATAGTATCCTCACGAATGAGACAAAGTGTTACGATTTGTCAAACAATTGTTTTAATATAAAACTACAAGAATAATCATTCTGTAAGCAATTGCTACTCTTTAAAACGATAGGGGATACACTTTTACTATGACAATTTTACAGTAATATTGTTACTGTAGATTTGTTCAGAAATTTTATTAAATTCAGGAAAATGAACATTCCCTGCAAATCACAAATAACTCAACACGACGAACAAATAAATCAATCGAAAGCAGAACGGTAATACACATTAATTGCTCATTTATTACAAATCATTAACCCTAATTTTGAAGCAAAAAACTAGAACGCAGAAAATCAGTTACTCTCTTCGAGCAAAACAGTTAGCCTAAATCAATTACAACAGCAACATTAACAACAAGAACTGTAATAACCTAATTTTTTTTACTGAAAACTCAATTTCTTTCTTCGATCAATTAATAAACGCTTCAAATCACTATAATCGAGACTAACAACAACAACAATAACAACAACAACAACAATAATAACCTAATTTTTTACTGAAACCTCAATTTCTTTCTTCGATCAATTAATAAACGCTTCAAATCACTATAATCAAGACTAACAACAACAAGAATAACTACAACAACAACAACAATAATAACCTAATTTTTCGCGGAAAAATCAATTTCCTACTTTGAGCAAAATAGGAACCCTAAGTCGATGATTATTTGAAGAAAAAAGAGTATAATCAACACTAAAAACAACAACAATAACAACAACAATAAAGAACAAAGAACAACATGAAGTGGCGAAATAAGTTTAAAAACAATATAATGAAATAAAGCGATTTTATACCTCTTCGTCATCTTCAAACGATTGTTCGAGTAAATATAATAATGATCTTCACTTGATTAGTGCGATTTTGCTTGATGTAATAAAATTTACTTTAAAAAATTTATGGTTTAGTGAATTAACCGCCAAAGAAAAAGAACGTGAAGCGGTTTGTACAGGGGATATACAGCGTTTTAGAGAGAGAAAAGGAAGTGAATTTATGATGAATAATGAATGTGTCGTTCTTAATATATCAGCGCGCCTAGTTTTTTTTTTTTTTTTAAATAAACACACGTGTCATAATCAGGACGGTTGGATCAATAAGATCCAACGGTTCTTATTGATATGCTAGACTCATCTAAGATGCTAGACTCATGGGATGCTCACTCTCTCTAAGGTGTGAGTCCATAAGTCCCATTTAGGGCCAATGGATGAGGAAGATGGAGGGTTGAGATTGGAAGCAAAAAAAGGTGATTAATTAGCTAAATAAACACTCTCTCTCACTACCTTAACTAATCCACCCTAATTATCACTAATTTCACTATATATAATTTATTATTACACCCATTTATCTCTCATCTCACATAATTCATTCACCTTCTCTATCAAAAACCCAATAAAATCAAAAACCAAATAAATTCAAAACCTACAAATTCAAAAAAAATTCCCCCTCTTTTCCTCACCAACCCACCCCCATACCCGACACCACCACCATCTGACGCCGCCACCACCGTCGGCCGACAATAACAACCCAGCCCTCACTCGACACCACCTTACCTGACGCCACCACCACCACCCACGACACCCACACCACAGCCACCATACCACACCCACGACACCCCCACCACAACCACGCACAACCACGCAACCACCACCACCAGCGACCCTCAACCTCACGCACACCACCGCCACATCTGACCCTCGACCTCACGCAGCCACCCCTCCGCCACGCCGCACCGCTCACGGGTTGTGTTCTTGTCGTTTTTTGGTGTTTGTAATTGTTGGTGTTGTTGTCATTGTTTGTCGTTGTAGTTTTGTTTGTTTTTTTTTTGTTTGTTTGTTTTTTTTTTTTAATTGTTGGTGTTGTTGTCATGTGTTTGTCGTTGTTGTGTTTGTTTTAATATTTTTTTTTTTTTTTCTGATTTTTTGTGTGTGGTTGTAGTTTTTGTTGTTGTTATTTGTTCTTATTTTACTCTTTTTTTGTTGTTATTTGTTATTCTCATTTTCACTCTTTTTTTTTTGTTCTTCTCATTTTATTGTGTTTTGTTCTTATCATTTTCACTTTTTTTTTTGTTTTTTCAGAATTTTGTTTTGCTCTTCTCATTTTTTGTTCTCATTTTATCGTCTTGTTATTTTTTTTAGACATAGATTTATTAAAATTATAATTATCTTTATTAAAGTTACATTTTTTTTCTATTAAAGTTACACATTTCTCTATTAAAATTACACTTATATATATTAAAGTTAAAGTTATACTTATTTCTATTAAAATTACACTTTTCTCCATTAAAATTAAACTTTTTTCTGTTAAAATTATACTTTTTTCTGCTAGAATAACACTTTTTTCGGCTAAAATTACACTTTTTGTTGTTAGAATTACACTTTTTTCTGTTAAAATTACACTTTTTTTCTGTTAAAATTACTCTTTTCTCCATTAAAATTACACTTTTTTCTGTTAAAATTATACATTTTTCTGCTAGAATAACACTTTTTTCGGCTAAAATTACACTTTTTTGTTGTTAGAATTACACTTTTTTCTGTTAGAATTACACTTTTTTTTGTTAAAATTACACTTTTCTTCATTAAAATTACACTTTTTGCTGTTAAAATTGTACTTTTTTTTGCTAGAATAACACTTTTTTCTGCTAAAATTACACTTTTTGTTGTTAGAATTACACTTTTTTCCTGTTAGAATTACACTTTTTTCTGTTAGAATTACACTTTTTTCTGTTAGTATTACACTTTTTTTTTTGTTAGAATTACACTTTTTATTAGAATTACACTTTTTGTTGTTAGAATTACACTTTTTTCTGTTAGAATTACACTTTTTTCTGTTAAAATTACACTTTTTTCTATTGGACTAATGTTACACTCTCAATGGACTTGGTCATATTCTCATATTCTCATTGGACTAATGTTACACTCTCAATTGACTAAAATTACATTCTCAGTGGACTGAAATTATACTTTTCTGGACTGAAATTACATTTGCCTGGACTAAAAAAATACTTTCCTGGACTAAAATAACACTCTCATTGGACTGAAATTACACTTTCCTTGACTAAAATAACACTTTTTATCGTTAAAATAATACTCGAAAAATGCTAAAATTACAATAAGTTGTGATAAAATTACAAAAAATTAAAACATTCCTTAAAATTACACTTTTTGTTGTTAGAATTACACCCACCATATATTTTGAGTCCCTAAGTCCTTACTACATCCCTTGGATATCCCACTAATTAAGGATGGTTGAGATTGAAAGCAAAAAAGTATACTTAACACTAATGAGTTTCCTATACACTAATTAATCCACTTTATCTCTCTAGCTTTAATTATAAATTCACTAATGGATTAATTATACACAAAAAAAAAAATTTGAGCATAATTTTTTTTTTTGGACTGAAACTTTTATACAAATGTTACTACACTTTCACTGTTTTAAAAGTGTAATTTCAACGGAAAAAAGTGTAATTTCAACGAAAAAAATTGCGGTTTGACGGATTTTATTTTGAAATTTCAACGGAAAAAAATTTGAAGTTTATGAAAATTTTGTTAACATTTTTCCTGTTTCGTTTTTTTTTTCATTTTTTTTTTCGAGACAAGTTTTCGACATTTTAGGATTTTACGAGTGTAATTCTAACAGCAAAAAGTGTAATTTTAAGGAATGTTTTAATTTTTTGTAATTTTATCACAACTTATTGTAATTTTAGCATTTTTCGAGTGTTATTTTAACGACAAAAAGTGTTATTTTAGTCAAGGAAAGTGTAATTTCAGTCCAATGTGAGTGTTATTTTAGTCCAGGAAAGTATTTTTTTAGTCCAGGCAAATGTAATTTCAGTCCAGAAAAGTATAATTTCAGTCCACTGAGAATGTAATTTTAGTCAATTGAGAGTGTAACATTAGTCCAATGAGAATATGAGAATATGACCAAGTCCATTGAGAGTGTAACATTAGTCCAATAGAAAAAAGTGTAATTTTAACAGAAAAAAAGTGTAATTCTAACAGAGAAAAGTGTAATTCTAACAACAAAAAGTGTAATTCTAATAAAAAGTGTAATTCTAACAAAAAAAAAAGTGTAATTCTAACAGAAAAAAGTGTAATTCTAACAGAAAAAAGTGTAATTCTAACAGAAAAAAAGTGTAATTCTAACAACAAAAAGTGTAATTTTAGCAGAAAAAAGTGTTATTCTAGCAAAAAAAAGTATAATTTTAACAGCAAAAAGTGTAATTTTAATGAAGAAAAGTGTAATTTTAACAAAAAAAAGTGTAATTCTAACAGAAAAAAGTGTAATTCTAACAACAAAAAAGTGTAATTTTAGCCGAAAAAAGTGTTATTCTAGCAGAAAAATGTATAATTTTAACAGAAAAAAGTGTAATTCTAACAACAAAAAGTGTAATTTTAGCCGAAAAAAGTGTTATTCTAGCAGAAAAAAGTATAATTTTAACAGAAAAAAGTGTAATTTTAATGGAGAAAAGTGTAATTTTAATAGAAATAAGTATAACTTTAACTTTAATATATATAAGTGTAATTTTAATAGAGAAATGTGTAACTTTAATAGAAAAAAATGTAACTTTAATAAAGATAATTATAATTTTAATAGATCTATGTCTAAAAAAAATAACAAGACGATAAAATGAGAACAAAAAATGAGAAGAGCAAAACAAAATTCTGAAAAAACAAAAAAAAAGTGAAAATGATAAGAACAAAACACAATAAAATGAGAAGAACAAAAAAAAAGAGAGTGAAAATGAGAATAACAAATAACAACAAAAAAGAGTAAAATAAGAACAAATAACAACAACAAAAACTACAACCACACACAAAAAATCAGAAAAAAAAAAAATATTAAAACAAACACAACAACAACAAACACATGACAACAACACCAACAATTAAAAAAAAAACAAACAAAAAAAAAAACAAACAAACAAAACTACAACGACAAACAATGACAACAACACCAACAATTACAAACACCAAAAAACGACAAGAACACAACCCGTGAGCGGCAGTGCGGCGTGAGGCGGGTGGCTGCGTGAGGTCGAGGGTCAGATGTGGCGGTGGTGTGCGTGAGGTTGAGGGTCGCTGGTGGTGGTGGTTGCGTGGTTGTGCGTGGTTGTGGTGGGGGTGTCGTGTGTGTGGTATGGTGGCTGTGGTGTGGGTGTCGTGGGTGGTGGTGGTGGCGTCAGGTAAGGTGGTGTCGAGTGAGGGCTGGGTTGTTATTGTCGGCCGACGGTGGTGGCGGCGTCAGATGGTGGTGGTGTCGGGTATGGTGGTGTCGGGTGAGGGGGTGGGTTGGTGAGGAAAAGAGGGGGAATTTTTTTTGAATTTGTAGGTTTTGAATTTATTGGGTTTTTGATTTTATTGGGTTTTTGATAGAGAAGGTGAATGAATTATGTGAGATGAGAGATAAATGGGTGTAATAATAAATTATATATAGTGAAATTAGTGATAATTAGGGTGGATTAGTTAAGGTAGTGAGAGAGAGTGTTTATTTAGCTAATTAATCACCTTTTTTTGCTTCCAATCTCAACCCTCCATCTTCCTCATCCATTGGCCCTAAATGGGACTTATGGACTCACACCTTAAAGGTGGACTTATAAGATCTCAACACTATATATATATATATATATATATAGAAATTGCATCAAGTGAGTCTAGGTATCTTAGGTGAGTCTAGCATTTTAATCTCATCCATTAGATCTACTCCTAATGAATGGCTGGGATTAATTCTAGCTCACCTATATAAACCCCAAATCATCATTTTCTACCGTCATAATTAAAGATTACTTTCTCTCTCTATAAGCACATCTCTCTAAATCTCATTATTCCTCTGTAAATTAATTCATCTCCTTCACAATTCCAACAAAATTAATCTCAACCATTAACGCTGCAACTTTAAAGATTTTTACATTCACACGTGTTTCACAGTTCATCCACGATTTTTGCAATTTACGATTCAATAATTCAGAGTAGATTAGTTAAACTCTGATTTCGCATCCTTCGATCGCGCATCTTCAATCGATCGATTTTCAGGTTAGTTATATTTGCTTTCGAAATTCTTATTCAATTACAACAAATCGATTTATTATTGAATTTCAAATTTTTTAATCTATGTTCAAGCAATTCGTGATTCTATTAGTTTAATCAATTCAAGCAATTTATGATTCAAGCAATCCAAGATTGAATCGGTTCAATAATTTAAACAATTTAATCAATTTCCGATTTCATATCCTTTAATTAAAATCGCATATTTAGATCGCATACCTTCACCTGATTTTTAGGTTTTTTTTCTAGATCTACACCTTTGTAGTTGCTTTTAAATTTTTATTCAATTACAGCAACTCGATTTGGTTATTGAATTTTAAATTTTCGTAATTGATGTTCAACTTCTAATTTTTGTGATTTTATATAACTTCTGCTAGTTCTGATTGTCCTGATTTTTTTTCGTTAAATTTGAAACCTCTAGAATGTGTTTACAATACGCACATTCTTTATGTTATTGAATTTGAATCATGCTACTGATTGTTCGCGTTTTGTTTGATGTGTCATTTTTTTAAACTAGTTTTAGCGCTGTTACTTACATGTTCATCAAGTTCGTTGCGGATTTCATTGCGGACTGTAATATTATTACTGTAACATTATTACTTCATGGAATATTCAGGTTTGACAAATCATATTCCTTCTTGTCAAGGCATGAATAGAAGGTATAACTTAATAGCGTAAAAATATGATTGCGGTAAATGTGAGGATTCAATTAGTTTTCTAAAATAATCAACGACACCGTTATTCTTCGTAATAGCGTTACAAGAACATTAAAATCCGCATGATGAAATTGAACTTAAAATATTCTTACAACATTGTATATTTGATGTTATGTGATTTTTTTCAAATAAATATGGTTTAACATTGTCACAAACTCACAATGATGTTATTGTAATGATGTTCTTTGTAATATTGTTACTGTGAAATTATCATTAATAATGGACCACTGAATTTCGCATATGGTTTATCTAGTAATTGTCGAATGTTTTGTTTTTGTTGTTAGCAGAATTGAAGAAAGAAGAAGGTTTGAGAAATCAACCAACATAAAAAAAAAAAAAGGCGCACATGGATACAATATATACAAAAAAAAAGCAAGACGTTGAATAATCAATCACGGAGATAGGCATGAAGAAAGCAATGTTATTGAAGTGGGAATGCTAGTGGACACTTTTACCATTGTTGTGTTGTTTGTTGTATGGTTAACACCACTTTATTGTTTTAATTTATTAGATAACTTTGTACTTTCCTCCTAATTCCAATACAACCAATCCTTATTCTACCACGTCACAAAGAATAGTGCTACAAGAATATCAGTCATTAATCAAAGTTACACGATGTTCTTATAAATATCTTCGTTATATTTAATTCATCAATGGTATATCAATATTACTATAACAATGTTACTGTAAAACATTAATTCATTAAACTAACATGACAACAATGTTACAATAATTATTATTTAGTTCATGTATTATATAAGACGGTGTATAATGTAGTTCTGAAGTGTAATGATAAAGATTTTTTTGCATTTTTAAAGTGACGGTGTTACTGTAACATCATTTACGCAACAAAGTAACAATGATATAGTAATTGTGTTACTGTAACATCATTACATTTACGCAACAAAATAACACTGATACAGTAATTGTGTTACTGTAATATCATTCATTTATCAAAGTAACACATATACTATGTTAAACGATCAAACTTTAATTATTACAATAATAAAAAGCAAGTGAATACTGATTCGTCCTGATATGCTAAAATGTATGTGAAAAGCCTACAACAAGTATATATCATAATCATACATAATAAAAGTCTCTACTAGTATTTCAACTTCAATAACGTTGTTTTCTTCACGCCTATCTTCATGACTGATTTGTGAGTGTGGTACTTTTTTTTTATATACCATCTTTCTGGTGACTTTTTTTTTTTCTGTAACTTGATTTCTCAAACTTCTTCTTCAAATTTCCTGACATTCAAAACAAAGCATTGGATCATTAATAATAAAAAAATATGCAAAAGCCGGTGGCCCTCTATTAGTGATCAACAATAATGTTATACCATCAAATTTAATTGAGTTAAATCTCACAACATCAAAGATACAATGTTTTAACACTATTTCAAGTTCAGTTCAATAATGATTGACCATTCCTCAATATCCATTATATTATGTAATGCAGTAACAATATTACAGTAATATTGTTAGAGTAACAATACCACAATAACAATGTTACAGTAACAGTATTACAGTAACATGTGCCGAGAATTTTACAAAACATAATTTAATCGTCACTGCTTAGCCCCAATTTTCATGAAAATTATCCAGATATGAATCTCACAATGTCATAACCCTAAATTTTTGTCAAATACTATTTATACTTAGAATTGACAATTAACAGTAAAAATGATATTATAACACGATTTAACAACTCATAAAATCGTAATCATTACATAATTTAATCGTAAATTAACCAAAAAAAACAAATTAAAACTATGAGTTTCTAACAATTTCATACCAATATTTCAGATTCAATTCAATAACAACTGATATTCCTCAATAATAACAACTGATATTCCTCAATAATAACTACAAATTAAAATTATTGCTCAATTTCACCATCTCATAACCCTAACTTTTCGCACAAACACTATGAATACATACAATCGACAATAATAATATGAACAATCGACGATAACAATAAGAACACATAAAATATCAGATCGAATATATAGAAAATAAGAATTAAAATAGCGGAAAGAACGTTGATTCTTACCTCTTCATTTGTGTGTAAGAAACGCGATTCTTGATAAGAAGCATATTTGATTAATTTTTGCAGATTTTCGATTGATTTACTTCTTCAAGATAAGAAGCATGTTTGATTTTGAGAGATTTTGATTATATTCTTACATCTTCAATCGATTTTCGATTGATATTTGCATATTCCTTCTTGAATTTGGGGATTTTTTTAGCTTTTTTTAGGGTTTTGGGAGAGAGAGAGAAAAAAAAGTTCCAGAAATTTAGAAAACGTGAATGAGAAAAATCACTGGTATGAGTTTTCTCATGAGGATTTGTTTAGGGTGACGTGGAAGAATGAGGGTTGTTGGATCTTGTTGATCCAACGGTTCTTATTGATATGCTAGACTCATCTAAGATGCTAGACTCATGGGATGCTCACTCTAGAGTCAAGTTCACATGAGTCCACCTAAATATTTGAGTCTCTAAGTCCTAATCTAAGCCATTGATCTTTTAAGATTGATGGTTGAGATTTGAAACTTTTAAACATTTTTTGAATGAAACTTTAGTGTTTTATAAATAAAACTTTAATCTATTAATGTAACTTCAATTCTTTACAATTAAAACTCTAATTTTTTAAGGTCATTTTGTAAATAAAAATAAAAATTTATGTAATACAATGTTATTTTAAATATATAAATTTGATTTTTAAGTATAAGTTTAATATTATACGAGTGAAATTTTATTACTTAAAAGTGTAACTTTATTATTTTTAGGTCATTTTCAATATAAAAATTTGAATTTATGAAATAATTTAATTGTCACTAATATTTTTTTCAACTTAACTGATTTTTGAGTGAAACCTTATTATTTTGCGAGTATAACTTTAATGATTTAAAGTGTAACTTTAGTTATTTTTAGACCATTTCTAATAGAAAAATTGAAATTTATGTAATAATATAATTGTGACTAAAATTTATTTAATTTCACTAAAATTTGTGAATAAAACTTTAATGTTTTACTAGTGAAACTTTAAAACTTAAAACTGTAACTTTAATTTTTTTAGGTCATTTCTAATATAAAAATTTGAATTATTTTTTAAATTTCACTGATTTATGAATGAAACTTTAATGTTAAACGAGTGAAACTTTAATGATAACGAGTGAAACTTTAGTTTTTTTAGGTTATTTCCAATATAAAAATTTGTATTTATGTAATAATGTAAAAATTTGTAATTTCTCTAATTAACGAATTTTTATGGTCTCGACTGAAACTTTAATGATATACAAGTGAAACTTTAATGATATTTTTCGTAATTTTAATAAACACGACTTGTTTGAATTAAATCAATCCAACGTCATGACACCACCAACCACGCCAGAACCACCACCCCACACGACTTTACCGCCTCCACAAAACCACAACCGCAAATGTAGGAAAAATCAGGAAAAAAAAAGTATAACTAATTCTGATAAAAGAAACGACCACACCCATCTACCCCTTACCCACGGCCACCACAACTGTCCACCTCGACCACCACCACCACCAACCCAAAAAAAAAGATCAAATATGAAGAAAAAAAACAAGAACTCAACAACCACACCATTAACCACCACCCACCACGACACCAATAACCACCACCCACCAACAACAACCAATCCTTTTCTCAGATTTGGAAAAAAAAAGGAGAATGTAGAGAGACGGGAAAATGGAGGCAGAAGAGGAGTGGCGGCATCCCTCACAAACCGTCACCAACACACCCACATGACCCACAACCAGCACCACAACCCCCTACGACATAGATCTGAAAAAAAAAAGTGAAGGTCGCAGAAACAGCCGCCACTACAACACAACCACCAACACCATCACCTAACAACCACCACGCCAACATCCAACAACAAAAAAAATGAAAAGAGGCGGAATCAACCACCACAACGACACCGAACAAAAAAAAATGCGAAGAAGAGGCGCGACCGCAGTAGGTGGCTTGAGAGGCGGTGGCGGCAGCAGGAGATGCTCGTGGTGAATGACGGTGGTTATGGGGGTAAGGGTGGTTGGTAGTTGTTGTTGGTAAATCTGGTAATAGGTGAGGGGTGGCGGTAGGTGGTGGTGGCCGTGGGAAGGGAGGGGAGAGAAGAGGGAGTTAAGAGAGAGAAGTGAGAGTAAAAGGAGGCAGAGAAAATGAATGAGGGAGGTAGGGGGATTAGGGTTTTATGCATTTAGTTTTAATCTTGACCCTTGATTTTGTTCTAATCCTAACCATTTATTCTTTTAATCTAATGGATAGGATGAGGACTCATGGACTCACCTAAGGGAGGTGGACTCATTTGATCCTAATTCTATATATATATATATATATATATATATATATATATATATATATATATATATATATTAAACTTCACAATTATTTTATTTTTAATTAAAAGGATTTGTATAACGATCTTAAATAAATATATGTAGGTGTAAATTTTAAGTGTTACAATTTCAGAAAAGTTAAGTTTAACATTTTACCAAAAAAAAAATATACAACATTTTCAACCAATATTTTATCATATGAAAATAAATTAAAAATAAAAACTATGAAAAAATTTAATCAATTAAATAACATGTTTTATTACAAAATATTCAATTAAAATGTTAATTTTATAAGTTAATGTTATGTTTTCAATTGTCATTAATCAAATAAGCAATATAAATTAAAATTAATTAATATTAACCAATCCAAAAATGACATGTGGAATAAAATTAAATGGTATAAGTAGCCTTTTATAGATGTGTGCGTGGAGAATGGTTGGGTAGACGTGTGTCAGTCTTAACCAAGGTGGCAATGTGAATGTCTATGTGGTTTTTCCACATCCTACGTGGCTTTATCTAGTTGGCATTTTTTAGGATGTCTTTCAATAGTATTTTATAGATTTTATGACGAATTTAATGATATAGTTTTCATAATTTTTTCTATAGTATATTTTTATATAATTGAAAGTCAAAGTCTTACCTCGTAAAACGAAAACGTCATATATAAAATAATGGAGGGAGTACTAAAGATAATAAAATAGTTACAAATTATGATAAGATAAAACAGATGCATTTATCTATAAAATATAATTAAAAGGCTACCCTAAAATGACAAAACGCCACCTAGACAAAGTCACGTTGGATCCAAAAAGCCCCCTAGATTAAAATTTAATGTGACGTGGCATATTTAAATGTGATGTTGCATATTTTTAATGCGACATGACAAATTAATGTGACATGGATTATCAATTTATTATTACATGACATTAATTTAAATCATTTATCTATAAATTAATTTAATTCACTTATATCTATGATATTTAAGGATATTATCATTATTCTTAAACTAATTTTGTATTTTAAATATATTGTCTTCCAAAATTTATATAACCCTTACAAATTTACATCGAATCTCATAATTTATAATTAATATTAACATTGTAATTGAAATTTTTGTAATAAAACATGTTAATAAATTTCATAATTTATAATTAAAATTGAAATTTTTGTAATAAAACATGTTAAGCAATTAATTAAACCTCTTCATATTACTAAACACTCACCATTATTAACATTTTCCTATTTAATTCATTATTTTTAAAATTTTTGTAATAAAACCTGTTAATAAATTAATTAAACCTCTTCATATTACTGAACACCCACCATTATTAATAGTTTCCTATTTAATTTTTTTTAATTAAACATGGTAATAAATTGATTAAAACTCTTCATAATACTTATTACACACCAAATTAATTAAAAGTTTTTCTTATTTAATTATTTTTTGTAATATAATATGTGAATAATTTTATTAAAACTCCTTATATTACTCAACAACCATAATTTTCATTAACATTTTGTCCTATTTAATTCATCTCTTGAGGTCCTCGACAATCAATTATCTAATTTAATAATACCACAAAATAAATTAAAATATGGGTATGGTTGTGTAATGACTATAAAACCTATAATATCTATAATAGTGTCTATTCACTTTATTTATTTAAAATATGCCCATTTGTCATGAGTTTCTAAGTTGTGGATTGTATTTTATAGTTTAATTTATTTATTTGATTATATTGATTATATTGAGTATTATTGTCGAGTATTATTGTTGAGTATTGTTGTTGTTGTTGTTGTTGTTATGTCCAATAAAATATATTTTAATCTGTTATGTTGTTGGTTTTATGAATTGTTTTCTTTATATTTGAATTTATGTTTTTCAGTCGGTTTAATTTAAGTGACATACATTTGACAATGTTTTGATTCGTTTGTCAAGTTTTTGCCAGGTTGATGTTTTATCTTTTGGTCAATGTATTTTTTTATATAACTTTAAAGCACCATGAAACGTATGTGAATGCAGATAAGGCAAACCATCAGGTAGGTAATCTGAAGAGGGAAGAAATACAAAAGGCACAAAATTGAGGTAAAACTAAAGGTAAAAAAACGTAAGGCAGAAACTGATAATTAATGGATGATTGTTGATCTCAAAATAGAAGTCTTATAATATTTCTTTTAATTTCTTATTAAACGTATATTGTGGTGTAATTTTACTATTATACTTTCCCGATCAACCTATTTGAATTTGTATTTTTGTATTCACGAGTATAATCATCTATAGCATATATTTTTCTTTTTCATTTTATATGAACTATTATCAAGGCATGTAATAAAAGGAAGTGAAAATGAACCTTCGGGTAAATATTAAATAGTATGATTTCTAAATTTTACTTCGTATGTTTTTAAGTTTATGTGTTTTTTTTTGTCAAAACAGGAATAATACATAAAACTTACTCTCATAATTTTCTAAAAAAAACCTACGATACTCTCATAATTAATGATAAATAAATAAGTACAAATAATTGAATGAAAAATCATTAAAATTTCACAATTTAATTTTTGAACCATCATGACAATAATTAATCATTTTAATTATGTCATTTCCTCTTCCAATTTAAGTTTTCTCCAACTCTCACCTTTTGATTGTTTTCTATAAAGTTTACTTTACTTTTTTTTATGTGGTTTATGCTTTTTTAACCATTATAAGATGATCGTTGATCTCAAAATGGAGATCTTATAATATTTCTTTAAATTTGTTATTAAGTGTATATTGTTGTGTAATTTTACTATTATGCTTTTCCGATCAACCTATTTGAATTTGTATTTTTATATTCATGAGTATAATCATCTCTAACATATATTTTTCTTTCTCATTTCATACTAAAAAAAAGGTACTAAAAGGAAGCGAAAGTGAACCGTCAGATAAATATTAAATAGTATGGTTTCTAAATTCTAATCCGTATATTTTTAAGTTTATGTGTTTTTTTTCAAAACCGGAATATATTATTTTATAGTCTTTAATACTCTTTCTATTTTTATATAAGATCGTGGACATAAGTATAACAAGAGATAGATCAAATTCTTGAAATAGTAATAAGGAACTTAAAAAATTTTATGAACCTTTTGGAATTCGGATTTAGGAAATATAGTTTTTTAGATTATTGAGCAATTAAAAGGAAAATTTAATTTGTAATACATACATGGAGTAGATAACGACCATACCGTTGAATCGTATCTAATATTTTTCTATCGATATAATAAATGTTTTTCGGATGTAAATAATATTTGAAGCATGCACGTGGTGATAAGACTTCAAATATATTTCTGTAGAAGGATTGATTGAAAGGTCTGGAAAACTTTTGGAGATGACTATACTGAGGTATTGAGTTTACAACCTTATAAGTCGTCCTTGAAGATTTTTCCATACAGAATTTATTATATATGGATGGTTTCAACTTTTAATATTTAAAAAACCCACTTTATTATATTGTGGAATAAAACACACGTATATATAATGAGTCGTCCTTGTCATTGCTCTTTTGTCAAGTTTCTTAAAATTAGTAGTGTAACACCCTGACCCAAACCTAGGGTCGGGAGCGGTCACTCACGGTAGCTTGCCAGGCTGTGTACATGGCCCACATATCAACACGGGTCTTTCCAGCGCATTTTGTCCTCACTCATGCGCATCCCGAGAACCTTCCCAGGAGGTCACCCATCTTAAGACTACTCTCAGCCAAGCACGCTTAACTGTGGAGTTCTTTTGCATGGATAACCAGAAAAGAAAGTGCACTTTGTTGGTATGAGTAGTACTTTCAATCCCTTTAAACACTAGTTAGATTTTAAGCCTATCAATGGAACTCTCAAGGGAGTACTCCACCCGACTAACGTCTTCGGTTCAGTGGAGTATTATAAGTATCTATCACATTGTCATTTGCAGGATTTGATTTAAAAAATAAACCAAAATTGTCAAAGAAATAAGGTATTAACTAACTAATTTCTATGTATTTCAAGACTGTATATTTT
Organism: Silene latifolia; assembly: GCF_048544455.1. Taxonomy (NCBI): domain Eukaryota; kingdom Viridiplantae; phylum Streptophyta; class Magnoliopsida; order Caryophyllales; family Caryophyllaceae; genus Silene; species Silene latifolia. The sequence goes on along the minus strand of NW_027413163.1, from coordinate 10,598,091 downwards.
TAAATGGATCAGCAACTAATTGGTCGAACAAATATTAACAATACGATAAAAATATCAAACTAAAATAGATAAACCCGTGAATTTCACGGGTCACAAATCTAGTTATGTAAATAAAAACGAAAGTACTATGTCACGATCAACAAGAAAAGGGTCACGGAATATAAACAAAAGGGTACGGAAGACTGGTCTCTCAATAACTTATTGAAAAACTGTCTATCCCAAGTTTAATGACTTTCAAGTTTCAAGAGTTGAAACTTCTCAAATACGTGAAAGTAGCAATTAGCCCCCTAACCCTTAATTTTGTTCATTGGTAAAATTAGACCCTTAAGTTTCAATTGTAATAATTAATCCCCTTAACTTTAATAAAAAGTGAAATTCAACCCATATTTTTATTTTTCATTTAAAACTCAACAAAAACTCATTTTATATTTATATTATACAACTAATAATACATAAAAAATACTACTTTTAACTTTATTAATTAATATAAATTTAATTATTCATCTAAAGAATAATTTTTCATTCATCTATAATAAACAAAATAAAAATATGATAAAATTTTACGAATTATTCTTACATTTATACAAGTAATAAATTGTATAAAAATTGTAAAGTTATAAAAAAAGGGTATTGATTTTCGCATTACACATTTTACTCATTGTAGTACACTTTTGACCATTTTACCCTCTTCATTTCTCCCATCTCCTTACTCCTATTGTACTGCTTAAAAAAAATAAACCAAAAGATTTACAAGTCATGTAGTACACCAAATCACCACCCCACCCTCAGCCACCCACTGCCCCACGACTACCATCAGTACCCACCGACGCCCCCTACAATCATACCCCCGCCGGCAAACCTGCCTTTTCCCTTCGTCCCTCTTTCATCGTTCGCGTCCTTACACCAAACTTAGCTCGCTCTCACAACCGCACGCTTGTTACGATCCTCTATTAACCACCACCTACGCCGGCAGTCGGTCTTCCATGCATCGTCATTCACCAACTGTCCTCCTCCTCCTATGTGCTGCCCAACAAACAGTAATTGAAAAAAATATGGTTAATTTGAACCTTAATTATAAAACAAAAGGATCAAAAACATAAGACAACATCACTTGATAATCAATTTGCAATAGAAGAATCAGTAACATGTTTGCTGCGATTCAAATTATCATTTACAATTGTTAAATTTTGGTTAATTTGGGTAGTGGTAGGGCTAGGAATTGAAAGAAATTAGATTTTGAGGATTTTTTGTTAAGGTTATGATAGTGGAAAGTTTATGTAAAAAGTACTGAGATGAGTAAAATACGTACTGCGAAAATAAATTACGTAAAAAAAATACTTGTTATTACAATTATATATTTTATAAAAGTTATAAGGTTATAAAAATAAAATTTTGCATTTGATTAATTGGATTATAGAAATGATTTTTTGTGAAATTTCATGAAAAATAAAATAATGGCATTGAATTTCACTTTTAACCAAAGTTAAGTGCTTGATTGCTACAATTGAAACTTAAGGGGCCTAATTTCATTATTGAACAAAATTAAGGGGGCAAATTGCCACTTTCGTGATTCTCAAATATATCGCTTTAAGGACCTCAACTATTCTTCTCCATAAATTCTTGTTTCAAACGGTTATTTTTCATTTAGAGCTTTAAACTAATATATGTGACCATTTTATGGTTAAATGTAACCACAATGGTACAAACAGCTTTATAGTTTATGTTAACTTGTTTTTCAATAGTGGTCACATTTGGCTGTAAAATAGTTACAAAATCTCATCTTATTACTTCAAACCAAAATGACCCGTCTAAAGGAAAACCAACTGATACGAGGCTTTAATCTTCACATATATTAGACTACAATGTCCTTATATATATTTTTTTTGATGACGAGGGGGTTGAGTCCCCCCGGGCCCATGCATTCCCGCACCACCACATGGACCATGTAAGCCACCCTCTTCGAGGGCTGCAGTGGCCAAGTGATCATCGCCCCAACTGGTAGTCGAACCTGGGACCTCTCAACTCCTGCATTTCTGCAAGCTTCAAGGTTTAACTCAGTTACCACTGGACTAACACCACTTGATTGTCCTTACATTTATTATCATGTATAATTTATATTCACGAAAATGCGCTTTTGACAATAACATTTCACTCTCTCTTCTCTCAGTCTCTCCCAATACCCCAGAAACTTAAAAAATAAAAAATAAAAATAAATAACATTTAGCAAAATTGAAATCAATGATGGAACCCGAATCTCCGGTAAGTTAACAAACTATTAATTAATCACATCGTAATTTTTTGTATTTCTTTCCGAATCCGCATTAGATTTCGCAATTATCGTGGTAGCCATAATCTACTTTCCTCGATCTCCCAAAAAAATAAAACGTCATAAAATATCGATAAACAAATTAAAAAAAATTAAAAAAATTAAAAAATTCAAAGTCGACCCTTGGAGGGACGTTTGATTTCATCGACGGAGTTTTAATATCAATGTCCCTCCATGGATAGATGTTGATCTTCAAAGTTCAACTCATGGACGGACTTTGAAGATCAACGTCCCAAGTCATCTTCAATATCTCAGCCATCCCTTAACGTTGATATTCAACATTGCTACCAACAACAACAATTAACTTTCCATTGCAACACTAATAAAAACAAATAAAAACAAATCAAACAACAAAAATAAAAACAAACCCAACATTAAAGGAAATAAATAACAACAATTCAAACAATTAAAATTCAAAGTTTTTCTCTCTCTAGTTTTCTCTCCTCCTTCTCTCTAAAAAACAAAACCCTAAATCCTCCCCATTTGCTGCCGCCGTTCTCCTCATTCCTCCCACCGCCACCCAACAACCCCCTACCATGTCGCCGGGGATGGGGTCTCTCAAGACCTTTCTCCGGCGACTCGTCTCCTCTCGTCCGATTAACCCTCATCCTCTTTCTTACCCACACCCGATTTTGGATCGTACGGGTCTGCCCATTCTTCTCGGTCTGCGTGGTGTATGTGGGCTGTTCGGGTCTTATCGGGCGAGTTTGTTGAGGTGATGTGGCTGGGTGGTGCTTGGATCTGGCGGTGTTGTGGGTTGGTAGGGAGGCGGTGGCTTCCGTTTTTTTCCTGTGTTCCGCTTTGTTTCCTTTATGTTTTTTTTTTAATTTCCTCTTTCGTTTTTGTTTCGTCTCTCTTTCTGAGGGTTCTGTCCTCGTCTATCGGTGGTGTCCTTCTCTCAGTTTGAGAGCTTTCGTTTTGGTTCGTTTGCAGTTTTCTAATAAGTCAGCAAAAGATCAGCATTGTTATAGATCGTTATATGGTTTTACATATTTTGTCCGATTCATGGCTACAATCAATCACGTCAGAATAAATGGATACTCGTCAAGGAAGATTCGGAGACCCTCTTATGGATGAAAGCCTTTTGCGGCGAATCGATGATAGAGACTCTCTTGCAGTGTTTCATTCTTTGAACAAGAATTTACTTGTTAAAGGACGGTGGTGGCGGTTCATGTGATAGCAGTCGACTGTGTGTGTGTGGGGTGGGGGGGGGGGGGGTCGTGATGGCAATGCGCGGCGGGGGGGGGGGGGGGGTGCGCTGGTTGTAAAAGAGAGAAAGGGGAGAAAAGCAAAGAGGAAGGGAGGTGGTGCTAACGGTGCTCCAACGATATGCGGCTGGTAGGGAGGGTGTACTAGTGCGTAGTGGTGTTTATGGGGGTAGTTTTGAGAAAATGAGTTAAAAAGAAGGTAAATGTAAGGGCTGTATATCTATACAATATAGATAAAAGGTTACATTAAAACATTTTATTTAATTGCACATGACATTAGCATTTAATTTAATTCCACATGATATTTTATAACCCATTAATTTCTATTAATTTTTATTGATTATTTAATTATTATTAGATTATTGGTTATTTGATATAATGCTTAAAAAAAATTAAGTGATTACTAAAAGTCCTTACAAAAATGTCATTACATATTGTGTAACATACAAATAAAGAAAATCAAAAGACATCATTAATATTCTTAAATTAAATGTATATATTAAAGATTTGATAAGCTAAAAAATCTAAAAAAAAGATCTAACTTACCAAAATCACATAAAAGTTTCATAATTTACAATTACATTTCATATTTTAGTTGAAATTTTTGGAAGAGAGCATAGATGTTAGTGAATCGGTTAAAAATGTTCATATTTGTAACACCCCCATACTCCAAGTGCCTTACCAGGACCACTCAGGTATAAGGATGCCATCATCTCGGTTACCCGAGGAATGATATTCATAAGACAATAACGAAACAACTTTAAAAAGTAAATAAAGTTTAAAGTGATTACATAGCAATTCCAGACTGATAAAAAGAAATACAAGAATCTCAGACGGTCTACTGCTAAAACTATCAAAGCCATAAAACATCGTCTGACACAACGGAAGACTTCTAACTGCCACGTGATGACTCATCCCAGCTATCCCATACGCGTCATATCATACCTGCTCAATAATCGCTTACCACCCCGAATGGATCACCACTTTGTTTTTAAAACATTTAAACGGGTCGATACTAATCACACAATTTATATAATCCAACAATAAGATAAAAATGTACAGACGTTTAACCGTCACACACACAACCACACCAATTCCAACAATCTCAATCACCGATCCGTCCACCGGACCAGCCACGCGATGGGGGACCGCAGCCGTACCCACCAAATCCCCGCTCCTCATATTGAGCGATAACCCTGTCCATTAATGTGCACATCCCCTTTCGTGGCGGGTTCCACGAAAGGCGAAACTAGGGCGTGAAGCCACTCCCGCAAGTGACCCCACTCAGCCGAGGACACGCCTCGAGGACCATAGACCACAATCACAATCACAATCACAACCGTCACAATACAATTACTATATCAAACAATCAATCTCAACACATCAACAATCATCCCATTATGGGACTAATACTGAGTAGGAAATCCTACCTGGAAAGCACAACAATGACGGTATCAACAAATTTGTATCAAAAAGCCTCTTCTACAAAACCTCCTCCTATCATACAAACACATAAACACTACCAAATCACAATCTACACAAAACCCCCAAATCCCCATATTAGGGTTTAACCAACTTAAAGGAAAAACAGTAAAAACGGTACATAGATCTTACCCTCGACACAAGGATCTCAACGGTATAACAAACGATGAAAACCGACCTTCCAAACTCCGGGATTTGCTAACAATGCGATTAAAGGGATGAACGTACTTGCTTTCTCTATTTGACAGTAATTTAGGTTTTGAAAAGTGTTTAAGAACAATGACGGAAAAGCTTAAAAACTTTAATCGCATAATTAACAAAACCCGAGAAATAACTCCCCGTAAACCGGCTACTCGATCGAGTAGCTAAGGTACTCGATCGAGTGCCCCCTTACTCGATCGAGTATCCTAGTTACTCGATCGAGTACCCAACAGGTCAGAAACTATTTTAAAACGCAACTCACCCTTACTCGACAGAGTAAGGCCTACTCGATAGAGTACCCAGAGACTCATAAATACGGAGTATTACAGTCTTCCTTTCTTAAAAAGAACTTCATCCCCGAAGTTCAACCCATACTCAAAAACAAACATACTAACTCGATCAAGACACAACAACGTGACTAAGAACTCAAAACAAAACTCCAACTCAAACATGAACTCGTAACACCAACTCCACTAACTATTCCTACCTCCACAACATGGCTCACGATATCATATCGACCCCATTATATCTCTCTCAACACTAACTCCATACACTACCAACTAGCTCCGTAATACATCATCCAAAGCCAATCCAATATCAAAATACCCATAACATCAAACGGAATGTTACATTCTACCACCCATAAAAGGAACTTCGTCCTCGAAGTTTACTCAGACTCATAACATCATCCTCCAACTGTCAACACTATATAAAATATTCTCACACTCCGAAGCATCACACTACTACAAGCACGGCCATGGCCTTTTATAAGTATCATCCACAAAACAAATCCCTCCTTTAAGCTACGCTAACACTCTACTTCCAATTATATTACAATATGCACCACCATGAAACTTTCTTTTATTGCATCCTACTCCTCTTAAGATAAATGTTACGTCCTCGTAACTCACTAATACTAAATCCTAGCTATATCGTCTCATTATCCTCATCACCACCGTATGTCAAAGATAACCACCTATAATCTAAACACTCGCCATGCATATATCCAAGGCTCTCTTACTTAAACATTCCTCATACCTCAGCTCGTTCGACACACCACCTAACCTATACCATAAAACTCGTAGCAAAAATACCATACTAATTCCCCATTATTACTGCAAAACAACATACCTCTCTATGTAAAGCACCTATCTCCCAAAAGCATAACTCACGATCCACACTCGTTACGTACACTCACACTAGATCCTCAAGTTCTTTCCTTCATTACCGCAAAACTCATACACAACATAACATGACACTAATACCCAACACCCTCCACTCACTGTCCCAAAAACTGATTATGAACCACGTGCAGCTTCTAGATTAGTATAACACATGTTCCACTAATCACTTACCATGACTATGTCTAATGCCTCATCTTAAAACAAGGTCCAAAAGTACCTTAACAACTTATGACAACTGTGTCCCATCAACAGAATGTCACTATAACATGCCAACAACGAAAACATATATAACTCTCTTTCATATCATACTCTGCCCTCATTCCAAAACTTAACTGGTAAGAAACATCGATAACAAAACAACTGTCTATCTGTATAAACTGAAACTCACAGGAAGCAACATCAAACAAAACAACAATCTATGTATGACTGATATGTACTTTCGAAACTCGAATCATAATCATCCCGCATACTCCACCACAACCGGTGACGGCATCACAACACCGCCACCAACAGCCACACCGCAGTGCGAAAATACCCGCATCACAACACTAAATATCGTGCCCGGATCACCACCCGAGGCACCACAACCACATCGATAGTCATCAACACTGCATACAACTCCCATAAATACTGACTCAGAATAACTTCTCAGACAAGAAAAACTTACTCACATCCACTTTACTAAATCATAACACAACATATTTTATGAATTAAACAGATAATAACCTCGTGAATATCATCCCCTTACCATATCACAGATTGACATGTATCATGAATACATACAAGTATAGCCAGTCATGCTAGATCACTCAAATTATTACCTTTTTGAATATCATTCAATTAGATCAGCGTACTCAACATGCATTACAGAACATTCAAATAACGACTTTATGATAATCACACCATACCACGTCTTGTGAGGTCAAAACCTCACACAAACATTTATATATCACAGACCCGTAATCACATCCAACCAGTCAATCCTGATCACGTAAGTTACCACTCGATAAAGGTTACCTGTCGCCCGAGCTTAACTCATATGCCCCTCATAACATATTTTCCCATTCGCATAACCATCACCTCATGCCATACCATTAATATTCAACCACTAGCGCTCGCCTCATATAACCACATCTTATACTCCCTTACCACCATACATATCAATCCGGCCTTTGTAAAATCAACCTCTCTAGGACTGCTGTCTTTCTTATCTATCATCACCCTTAACCACTAGTGACAACACCACAATACCACCACTGCTCGTATACCAAACCTCTTACACTCATATCAAAACAACACGGTTTTTCTCCTATCTTTGGTTAACACCTCCAAATAAAGAACATCAAATCCATCAACAAAATTACCTCAACATTATTCCCAATACTATCTTAATTATATCGTCATCTAACTTTCCACCAAAAATCTCATATCGTGTAAATACTCCACCAACTCTTACTCCCTTAATTCCTCGAAACTCATTATTAATCATGTTGTCCTGAAGCTCCCATATAACCATTAACTAACATCCTCATGATAATATCACACATTTCGATGATTCCTTACCTTTATATCACATAACTCCGGTGAAAATTTTCCTTAGCTTACTTTTTACTCTTCTTTTCTCTTCACATTCAACAATACCATTTAATAGCTCAACTCCTTATTACTTCTATCTAATTCTTTAGTGCTCCGGTTACCTTCTCATTCCGCCAAAGCTCAAATCCCATTATTTCATGTCGATATCATCTCACTCTTTCTTACCATGGATCTTCTCTTATTATGCTATCGCTCACACTTGCCACTAACCTATCCATAAAATCAACGTTCACTGTTTAAAAAACTTCATTTCATGCCGTTAAATGCCCTAAGAAATCACACGTAGTTTCACCTCTTAATAAACCAAATCTCCCAAACTCACTCACTGTCTACAAATCCACCTCGCAACATGTCTCCATAAAGTTCACTATATACCACTCTTCTCAACCCCTTTAAAACGAACTTTCACTACATATATTCTTGACCCACACGACTCCTAACCATCTCACTCCATAATTCTTTACACATCTCAAGTTGCCACTATCCAAACCTTCCTTTCAATCTTTTCATTCTCACGTTCCTTAGACCCACATCATCCCTTACCCACTTTCACTTACTTTTACATCACTCAATTTCGCGAATAAATCACTCACCACGTCTCACCAAAACTTGCACCATGACTCAATCAGCTCATCAATATTGTTTTTCTTTTTCCACTTCTCAGCACAACCACATATAGCTCATCTCCTCCCACTAAACTCATACTCACCATAAGGTGCCACTCACCACCCCATAGATTGGGTAACTTACCTATCAAGACCAACTTACATGTAAAACAATGCGTAAAGAAGTAAAATAACAACTTTGAATTAAACATAATATGCAACGAATGCCACAAGATAAGCATATGACCCGAAACAGGGGTCACTAGATCGAGTACCGACCACTCGATCGAGTAAGTGACTTACTCGATCGAGTAGGTGAAGATCAGAAGCACGTAAAACAAATTACCAGGGCTACTCGATCGAGTAACTAACGTACTTGATCGAGTTCCCCCTTACTCGATCGAGTACCAAGGTTACTCGATCGAGTACCCCAATTCTCAGCACTGTCCAGTTTTCGTAAAACAGTCATAACTCACTCATTACTTGGTCGTTTTGGGCGTGTGACCTATCGTTAGAATCGTAAAAGGACAAGCTATCACCTCCAATTGGAATCACATCAAAATCATTTATGCATCTCAAGTTATAACAGTTTAAAGACAACCTCTTTATAATCGAAAAACACAACTACTTGATTTTACTTCCAAATAACTTAAACAACAACCAAGCAAACAAAACCAGTCTAAAACTCATAAAACCAGTATTCATAATCATATGTTACTATTTTCAAAAGCCAAGCAACAACATTAATCATGCACATAGATTATTTAACTTGTCAATCACGATTTACCACATGCTTTTATTTTATAACTTTACGTACACAATAACATAATATACGACATAAAATCCCCTATTCACATGTTACTAACATTGCAACATTATACAATCCATTACCCACATAAACATGCTCCACACACATGAATTTCATACTTTTATGCAATTACTTACTTAATCTCTTCCAACCAATTCATTCATTAAAGCTACACACTTCTTACCACATATACACATGAACAATAGTGGACAAGTACATAAACTTATCATGCAACCTTATGCAAACCAAATATACGTATACGACACAACATTCCTATGCACATGTTATTATTATGCCACATTATGAATCATCCATCCTGCAACATCATCACTCATCACATATTATCACATATGAACTACTTCCTTTTTCTACCACATCATTCATCATTCTCATATACTTTTCCTACAATTCAAAACAACATTGTAAACCAACTATCATGCTTTCTATCAATAGCTTACGAAATCACATCATCACCATCTTTTCTACACATTCCCCATTCTCCACATACATACATCCACTGATTCATGCCACACATCACCATATAGGTACACAATTCACAAGATAAACACATAACGATCCCGACTCATATCCCATGGTGACCGGTTCAAAATTGTAGGGCGAGTTCGCGACTTTAGGACGTCTCTCAAGCCTTTGCATTAGCTCCTACAACCTTTACCCCGGGTTCATTTTAATTGACTCCCTATATTCATTAAATTCATTGGTTACAGGTTTCAGGATCGTCGCTCTGATACCATTTGTAACACCCCCATACTCCAAGTGCCTTACCAGGACCACTCGGGTATAAGGATGCCACCATCTCGGTTGCATCTGAGGCATGATATTCATAAGACAATAACGAAACAACTTTAAAAGTAAATAAAGTTTAAAGTGATTACATAGCAATTTCAGATCGATAAAAAGAAATACAAGAATCTCGGACGGTCTCATCGCTAAAACTATCAAAGCCATAAAACATCGTCGACACAAACGGAAGACTTCTAACGCGCCACGTGATGACTCATCCCGGCTATCCCATACGCGTCATATCATACTGCTCAATAATCGCTCACCACCCCGAATGGAACACCGATTTTTAAAAACATTTAAACGGGGTCAGTACTAATCACACAATTTATATAATCCAACAATAAGATAAACAGACAGTTTAACCGTCACACACACAACCACACCAATTCCAACAATCTCAATCACCGACTGTCCACTGGACCCGCCCCACTGCGGGGGGACCGCAGGCCGTACCCACCAAATCCCCGCTCCTCATATTGAGCGATAACCCTGTCCATTAATGTGCACATCCCCTTTCGTGGCGGGTTCCACGAAGAGCGAAACTAGGGCGTGAAGCCACTCCCGCAAGTGACCCCACTCACCCGAGGACACGCCTCGAGGACCATAGACCACAATCACAATCACAATCACAACCGTCACAATACAATTACTATATCAAACAATCAATCTCAACACATCAACAATCATCCCATTATGGGACTAATACCGAGTAGAAATCCTACCCGAAAGCACAACAATCGAGAGACGGTATCAACAAATTTATCAAAAAGCCTCTTCTACAAAACCTCCTTCTATCATACAAACACATAAACACTACCAAATCACAATCTACACAAAACCCCAAATCCCCATATCGTGGTTTAACCAACTTAAAGGAAAAACAAGAAAACGGTACATAGATCTTACCCTCGACGCAAGGATCTCAACGGTATAACAAACGATGAAAACCGACCTTCCAAACTCCGGGATTTGTTAACAATGCGATTAAAGGGATGAACGTACTTGCTTTCTCTATTTGACAGTAATTTAGGTTTTGAAAAGTGTTTAAGAACAATGACGGAAAAGCTTAAAAACTTTAATCGCATAATTAACAAAACCCGAGAAATAACTCCCCGTAAACCGGCTACTCGATCGAGTAGCTAAGGTACTCGATCGAGTGCCCCCTTACTCGATCGAGTATCCTAGTTACTCGATCGAGTACCCAACAGGTCAGAAACTATTTTAAAACACAACTCACCCTTACTCGACAGAGTAAGGCCTACTCGATAGAGTACCCAGAGACTCATAAATACGGAGTATTACAATATTAACACAGCTTATAAAATTACAGTATACATTTATTTATTTATTTAACATCTATATAGTAATAATAGTATAAAAAGGCTAACATTGAGTACATTTTTAAATGACATGTGATATAACCACGTGATTTCAAGAAGTCATTTTACAAGTCTCATAATATCATAATTATTTTCTTTTATATCCCCTAATATTTATTCTTACAATTACAATATTAGAAAAAATTAGAGAAGACAATAAACTTTTTATCTTCTTCCACTTCAATACTTTATTCAATTCACCACAAGAATTTAACCATACTCTTCATCTTCTTTCTCCATAACTCATTTCTTAAGTTCCTTTCATATTTTTAGTTTACCTTGAAACTTTTAATCATATTATGACTTTTTAATTACTACTTTTTTTTTCTTGAGATGATAATGTTTATTCCATGAACACAACAATAGACATGAATATTTATTATAATTTTTTATCATATTCATTTTTCTTATGTTCTCTTTTCCATTATAAGATTACTATAGTGGTCAAACTCATTTGATAATATTTTAAATATATTGGGTATATCATATGTAATTTTGTATTTCATGTACAATTGATTTTGGCATAATACTAATTTATACAAGTGATTGAACAATCAGGAGCATGACATATTTGGAGATCAATACGTGCAAATGACAATTGACAATGTTAGGCCTGGAAATCCGAAGATATCCCTAATCAATATCTTACCTCGACCTGACCGTTAGGGTGTCAGGATGTCAAGCTACCAAGACACACGAAGATAGGCGCCAGGCCATGGAGAGGACAACGGTCAAAATATCAGGACGATATTTGACCAAGAAGTCATATTATAAAAGAATATACGCGCAATAATTAGGAGCATTAATTGGAAAGATTCGGCAGTTAAAGATGGCAATTAAGGGCGAAATAATGAGCATTATTTCGGGTAATTAAGGCAGGAAATTCAGCATTAATGGAGGAAGATTTAGCAGCCGTTCAACATTTGTCTATATAAGGAGCACTAAGATCATTTGCACATCAACAACATTACACAAGACAAGATCTCAACGACATATTAGCAATACTCGTATACAAACTGAGTTATAGATATTCGTGCAATTTATCCAATATTATAGTGAAATCCTCTCCTGGCTTGGTGCCCGTGGGTTTTTCCCATTTAAGGGTTTTCAACGTACAAAATCTTTTGTCTTTCTATTGTTCATTCACTGTACTTTATTCTACTCGCTTTACACCCTGTCATACTTACCCACAGATTAATTCGAGCTAGTTAACCCTACCTAGACCTACCCTGACCTGATTTCGCCTTGCGCAAAATCCATACAAAACAATTGGCGCCCACCGTGGGGCATCTAGCTCTTTAAAATCTCTTTTCCTTATTTCACAAAAGTCCAAATAACCTACAAAAATGGCCCAGCCTACCATCGAAGAACAATTGAATGCAGCCCTCCAACAAATAGCTGAGTTGGAAAGCTTGAAAGAAAAAGTAGCTTAAACTGAGGCTGAAATCCTTCAGCTAAGAGAATCTGAGTCAGCTCTGAAACAAAAATTGGAAAAAACCCAGGGAGCAAGCTCTAGATTCCAGCCAGGAACGCCATTTGCATCAATTATCAAAGACATTAATTTCTCCAGCTTTGAGAGCCCGAATGGCTCTAAATTCATCAATGTTGATGGCGATGGTGAGCCAAACAATAACAATGAAAAACCTGATGAATCTGCAGCAACCATCATGATGGCAGTGGTCCAGGAAATCAAGAAGCTAAATGAAAAATTCGAGAAGATACCTGGAGTCCCTGCCAGTTTAGAAGAAGCTGCCCTTGACAGAGCTATGCTGATTCGCCTTTTATAGACGAAATAGCAAAAGTAGACTTGCCAAAAAAGTTTGTGATTCTGTCTATGAAGATCTATGATGGAACTACGGATCCACAGAATCATGTGGCTCTCTATAAACAGAAAATGTTGGCTGCATCCATTCCCAACGAGTTCAGGAAAGTTTGCATGTGTAAGGGATTTGGAACGACCCTGACCGGACCCGCTTTACAATGGTACATCAACCTGCCAACTGGGAGCATCCACTCATTTGCCAACCTGATCAACAACTTCAACCAGCAGTTTGCAAGCAGCAAGGAGTTGGAGAAGCGGTCTAGTGATCTTTACATGATTACACAGAAGCCAGAGGAGACCCTCATGGTGTTCCTGGCCAGGTTCAACAAAGAGAAAGTGTCTATTCCCAGGTGTGACGTTGGAAAAGCAGTGGAGGCATTCAGACAGGGGTTACTGCCTTATAGTGACTTGTACAATGAGCTCACTAAGTATCTCTGCCATACCTTCGAAGATGTCCAGGCCAAGACTTTTGCATACATCAGGATGGAATAAGACAAGAGCTACAAAGTCGGATCATCCGGTGGACCAAAGGACTATGAAAAGAGCAACAAAGGGAACAATTACAGACTTACTCTATATTCCAGGCCACCCCATTCAGAAGTTAACCTAGAACATGAGTATCAAGGTAAGGCTAAAGTTTTCCCACCTATTTCTAAAAATAACTTCAGTGTTGATAGTGCAGGATTGATCCAGAGACTTGACAATATGGGATCAGTAGTCAGATGGCCCAGGAAGGTGGAGAATCCCAACCCTAGGAGGGACAACTCCAAATGGTGTGAATTCCACATGGACATTTGGCATACGACAGATGATTGCTTCACCCTGAGGAAAGAAGTAGCCTACCTATTGAAATCCGGATATCTAAAGGACCTGATCAGGACGAAAGGCAGAAATGCAGACCAGGGCAAGGAAAACCAGGAACAAATCCAGGACCGAAACCTTCCTCCACCACCACCAATCTATGAAGTGAAATTCATATCTGGCGGATCATAAATTTGTGGTCTGACCAGTTCAGCAGCAAAGAAGATAGCCAGGACGCCAAGGGCCACATCACCTTGTAAACCGGATCATGTCCCGACAATCAGTTTCAGCGATTGCGACCTGGTAGGGATTACTGATGTTCATCATGATGGCCTGGTAATTTCTATGTAGATTGGAACCGCTATAGTGAGGAGGATTCTAGTAGATGGAGGCAGCTCGTGAACCTAATCATGCTTAACATACTGAAAGCCATGAATATTGGTGAAGATCAAATCACCAAGAAATCCAGCGTTTTGGTAGGCTTCAGTGGAGAAACCAGAAGCACACTAGGAGAAATCCATCTTCCAACCTACGTTTAAGGAATTTCATCCTATGAGAAATTTGGAGTCCTGGATTGCTTGTCATCCTACAACGCAATTCTGGGTAGACCCTGGATTGATAATGTCAAAGCTGTGCCATCTATCACTAGTGTATCAAGATACCAGCGGATTGGGGCATAGCCACAATCAAAGGAGATCACAAGACAGCCCAATAATGCTACACAGCAGCCTTGAAACCTTCCAAGGCTGGTAAGTCCCTCGCATAACAATTACCGTAACCTGTCAGGAGTACTTATGTAGCACCTCCCAGAATGAAAACAGATCAGGTAATCCTAGACCTTGAGGACCCTGACAGGTATGTTTAGTAGGATCTGACGCCCTACATTGTGTCAGGCCATAACTGGTAAAATTCCTTAAAGATAAATTATCTTGGTTTGCTTGGTCTCATTTTGATATGACTGGAATTAGTGCTGATGTAATTACACACAAACTTAACATTGATCAATCTTTTAAGCCTGTGCAACAGAAGAGACAAAAATTTGCACCTGAAAGAAATGCAATAATCAACGAGGAAGTGGAAAAACTTCTGGATATGGGAATGATCAGGGAGGTAATGTACCCTGAGTGGCTGGCTAACATGGTTGTTGTGCAGAAAAAGAATGGAAAATGGAGAGTTTGTGTAGATTACACTGACCTAAACAAAGCCTGCCCTAAGGATCCATTTCCCTTGCCGCATATTGATGCCATTGTAGACGCCACAGCAGGGCATGAGATGCTGACATTCATGGATATGATGGACAAGAGTTGGTCGTCACACATCCAATCAAACACATTTATAATTCTCAACAAACAACTAGTTAGCGGTAAGTCGAGGTCGATCCATGGGACGGTGTGCTTTGGGTTCTAAGTCTATCTATCTCAATTTATGCTAGTGTCATAATTTGTTTGGGGTTTGTAGTTGTATTCTAGACTAATGAAAGTAACAAAGTAGAGCAAACAATGAACTAAGAAATGTAAACAAATGACTAAAAGCACTAGGATGTCATGGGGTCATAGGGGATTCATGGTGTTGATCATACAAACATGTTTATAAAGTTGCAAGCAATTAATGTTGTAAAGGAACCGAGTTGGTTTATGTCTTACGGTTCATAGGAAGAGTTGGGTCCCGGAGCCGAATCGATTAGATTGTACAACACCTACAAGTCGACTTACTTTCCTCCTATTCAACTTCTATGCATGGTCTAGCAAGACTCGAGTTGGTTTATATCTTACAAGTCTTGTTGAGTAGATAAGAGATAGGTAAAAATGCAAGGATTCATAGGCTTAACATTTCATCAAACATAACATGTGCATAGGTTGACATCACAACAAGCAAGCATTTTAATTATGAAAACATATTAGATTAAGCATGAATCAATCCCCATGTTGGTTTTCCTAATTACCCATTAATCCTAGCTAAGAGACTACTCACTCATTGTTAAGGTAAGCATGTCATTAATGGTGTCAATCATCACAACAAGTGTAAACATGATAAGAGAACGAGGAAATAAACAATAAAGAGTAAAGAGTAAAGGAATTATACCAAACTTGAGATGATCCAAATAATAAAGCAAAGAATAAAAGAAGAGAACTTGATTGATTGATGAAGGGTTGTCAATCCTCCAATAATAACCCGATAATCTTCAATTACCCAAAAGTAACAAACTTGAACAATTATTAAGGAGAGATTAATGTGAAATTTATGGAAAGATTAAAGAGTAATCTATTCTAATCTACTCCTAATCTAATCTAAGAAGAATTTATAATGTGGAGACCCCCTATTCTCCAAAAAAACATGATGGTTTGATTATTACAAACAGGGTATATATAGTAGTGCTTCATTAGGTTAACTAAGGCTAAACTAGTAATTAACATTTGTGAGTTCTAAGCAGGGAATCGCTAGTCTTTCGGAGAGATGGGTATCTCCGCTGAAGACGCCACGATCCGCTTGTCCAGGAGGAGAATTCGCTCGGATTGTTGCAGAGGTGGACGAGCGTCTTCAGGACTTGGACGCTCGGATTCTGCATCTTGGACGGGCGTCTTGTCTCCTTGGACGCTCGGATTCTGCTTCAGAATCCTTCTCTTCACTTACTTCTTATTCTTGTGAAATTAGTCTTTAGTTCTTGCCTCCTCTTCATACTAGTCCATCTAATATCATCAATAAGCTTCCAAATATGCACGAAAGACGGGAATTTCCGCCTGATTATCTTCTTTCCTACAAAACATACGAAATGCACTAGGAAAGCAAAATAGAAAGCATTTGACGGATAAAATGGCTATGGAATGTTATAATAGTATGCAAAATAGGCTCAATCAGGGGACTAAATGTGCGCAAATAATGTTCACATCAAATATCCCCAAACCGAACCTTTACTCGTCCCGAGTAAAGAGGTGACAATAACTAGGACCGTTATTTAAACTAACCTAATAGCATAGCCGATATGAGACAATTAGCGGGTCTCACTCCGCCCCTTCAACTCACAACAAGACAACCATGAGGTAGGATGCCTTCTTGCAAGGCAAGGCGGGTCTTGCCAAAATGGCGACACATCCAAACATTAAAGCACACAAAATCAAGTAATGGATTCATCTACAAAAGAATAGCCACTTTCCTCATCTAAGTGGCAGAAATTATCTATAAGGGATGCAATTCAAGGGTACACACTCCTTCATAGATGCAATTTCTTCAAACTACTAAGCCTAGAAAGATACCAATAAATCATCTCCAAGTTGTGTCAAGCTAGGGTACCTTTGTCCTCAATCGTTAAATGCTTTTGTCAAGAATAGACTCCCTATGGTGTTAGAAACACTGCAGGAGGATCGCGGAATTCCCCTTCTTGCCTATACAAGAAGAAGGGTCGTCCCCTCTCTACCATGCACAAAAATGGATACGATGGATAAAGGGATCAATAGTATTTGAGTTTCATTTGGTAGTTTGCTTTTGTTGTTGTTTTTCCCTCCAATTTCTTGTGGCATTTGACATTTGAGAACACTTTCTTTTTGCCATTTCTTTTGATGTTTGGCATTTCAATACTTGACAACTTTTCAAATTTTTGCATTTTCTTTTGATCATTTTCAAAGTCACCCTATATGTAGTGAGGGTGCTTATATTTGAAGCTTTAGGAGTCTATTTTTGCTCCTCTTTTCTTTTGATGCAATTGCAAACTTTTTCGCTTTTCATTTCATTTCTTGAACTCAAATTTGAACAATTTTTGTGCCCATTCCCTTTTTGATGACAAAATGTGGTAGAACATGGATGATGGTTGCATGGTTTCAAGGGTCACCTTGGAATAAACGGTAGCCAAGGAGTTATCACACCACAAGGTACTCTTGACTAGGCCTTAATCCATGGGTCAAAGGATACTAAAATGACACATCCTAGGGTGTTTTACAAGTATTCTAACAAGCAAAGTCTTAGGAAGAAAAAGCATCTACTAGGGCCTATATACACTTGTCAAGCTTTCCATGTAGACGGTTTCACAAAATTTTTCTAACATGCAAACTATATGCCATGATGCAACTAACATTTATACATCCTAATGCATATGCTTCTACCAACTAGTATGCCAAGTATTCTAAATGCAATCCTAAATTCACATTGTTTATACCGCATCAATCAAAATAAAGCAACATAGTCATTAATATAAAGAGGAAAAAGGAGATTGGAAAGATCATACCATGCGGTCTTCAATATCCTCATGTCTCGGATGTGGCGTAGTCGATCAATGTGAAAAAGGATGGACAAACACAATATATACAAGACAATATATACAAGACTACACTACAAACGAAATGAACATGTTTTTGAATTTTTTAATTTTTCAAATTTTTATGGTTTTTGATTTTATGAAATTAAAGACACATTTTTGGGATTTTTCGAAATTTTTCAATTTTTATGTATTTTGGAATATAAATTCCCATCCCCCACTTTATTTTGGACATTGTCCTCAATGTACATGTAGGAGTAGGAATAAAAAGAAAAACATGTTTTTGGATTTTTGATTTTTTTGAAATAAAGTACAAATGCAATGATATGGTATGAATGAATGCATGTTCTAACTAAATGCATTCTATATGACATATATAACAAATGAATGCAATCTAAACTATATTATATGATGCATGATTTCTATTAAACTATGGTCACCTATGATCAACCCTCCCCAAACCGATTTAAACACTATTTCTAGTGTAGAAATGAATAGGTTTGGTCATTAGTGACTATGCATGAATTCTAGTCTATATGCAACTATCTACACGAATCTTGTGAGGTATATTACAATGCAACTATACTATATGGACTAACTAATGCGAATGCGATATGAAATATAATACAAATGCAAGTGAAAGCTAAACTAAATGCAATGTATATACAAAAGAGAGAGGGAGAGAAAAGTACCATACAAATGGAGGTGATGAGGTAGGCATCTTTCACTCGTCATCATCATCTTGAGGGTAGCCATACCGGTGAGAACTTCCTCCTTGGTCATACCCTCCTCCTTGACTAGAGTGCCCTCCATTTTGGCCACAAAAATTCCCGGCTTGGTCCCCTTGATTAGGGAACAAAAGGTGTGGTTGGGCCCAAGAGGGCCGAGGGCCATTAGGGTCGATATACCCTTGTTGTGCCATTTGATAGTACTGGGGATAAAGGGCCAAGTAGTTGTCGACCCTCCCTTCATGCACCCCGAGATCAACTCTATTCATAAGGTTCATCAAGTCATGAATACCCAGGGTATCGAGGATTTGCGGTTCGAATTGTGTATAAGGAGTAGGGTATGGTGGGATGGGCACATAAGAAGGTGGGGGGGGGGGGGGGGGAATAGGCCTTGCCGGTATCCCACGAGGTATTTGCGGTTGGCGGGGTGCTTCTTCCCTTTGAGGGGGGTTGCCAATGATTTGGATATCGAGAAGGTAGTTCGGCCTAGGCGAATACGGGCTCAACCTTGGGTCGGTACCCGGTATATTCCACCCCGAAAGAATAATGGAGGAGCACCCTTTTGTAAACCATTCTACACTCCCGCCTTGAGTGTAGGCACACCACCGGTGGTGGTTGAAGATGACGTCCTCATCAATCAAAGTACTCCCCTCAAGAGGGGCATAAGTCCCACGGGAGTTGAACCCGGGGCAAAGGAAGTTAGCCAAGATAGTAATTAGACCTCCCATCACGAAGGTCTTGAGCTGAGTGTTCCCTTGAGAAAAGTCATAAAACCTTGTAAGCATCTCAAGGGGGGTATTGAAGTTGTATCGCCTCGTCCCCCGAACGTTTAGATAGGACTCAAGGAATGTTAAATCAATGAGAGTGCACCTATCTTGTTCATATCTCCCATTGATGGTGCCGGCTACGAAACATTCGGTGATCCGAATCACCGGGTGTTGGATAGCAAAGGTATAACATTGTTTTTGGTGAATGAAATTCCCCCCCGGAAATAGCCTTCCAAAGTAGGTCCACATCGAAATCGGCGGGTTTGTCGGTATAGTCGATTGGTACAATAAGACCGAAAATGTGAGCAAATTGATCAAGTGTGAGGCTATGGTCTAGGTTGCACAACCGTAACTCCATGCTCACGTTGGTTCGATTGTTCGTGACAATGCGGAGGCTACTCAAAAATTCCAGGGTGAGACTAAGGTACGTCTCCTCATGGGCATGGAATAATTTCCCAATCCCTAAGCCATCGAAGAACATCTCGGTATGGTACCTTATCCCAAGGATTTCTAACACCTTAGTTTTATAAACTGAGTGGGTTCATAGTGCTTACCTAGCAACCTGACGAACTTTTTGCGGTGGTCATCGGAGGTGAAGAGTACCTCCGGGAAGTACTCAAGTTGCTCTATCCCTCCTCTTATGATGGGGCGGAAGTTTCTTGGCGGCATCATTTATTATGGGGATGAAGAGGATGAACCATTGCGTTTCCTAGCGACGGATTCAACAAGTTTCTTAGCCTTGCCCTTGAGATTCATCATCTTGAATTGGGAAGATTGGGGTTTTGTTGGCTTTTATTGTGAGGGGAGTGTTTTGGGGATGAAGATGTGTGATTTAGGGTTAGATGAGGTGAGGAAATGAGGGAGAAAAGGGGTGTTTTTATAGAAAAAGGGAGAAGACGAGCGGACACGGGTGGGGCCTGGGCGGATAATTCGAGAAAAAATGCCAGAATCCGAGCGACTTCCTTGCGGGACGAGCGTCTTACCTCTGGTAGTCCGAGCGTCTTACAGAAAATCTGCTCGAATTTCGTTACAGGAACTTTGCATTTTCTGAAGTAGTCGGAAGACGAGCGTCTTCTGTCTTAGACGAGCGTCTGACTTTGGACGAGCGGCTTCTCAAAAATCCGCTCGGATTCTGATACAGTTCCAAAACTTTTCTTCAGGTTCCTTTCAGGATGAGTGTCCAAAATGTAATACGAGCGTCTTCCCTATGGACGAGCGTCTTTGGCCAAATCCGCTCGGATTTTGATACAGCGCTGAACAGTACCCTGATGAAGGCTTTGGACGAGCGTCCAGCCCTCGGGACGAGCGTATTTTCGCTGTTACTCTTCCTTTTCTTTCTTTTCTTTGCAAAATCATACCCTTACACCAATTTGTTGTTCCTCCTTATCTTTTTAAATGGTGGTTTGAGATAGGACTCCACCAAACTAGTTTAAATTGTAGAAATTCTTGTCCATAGGCTCAAGGCTCTCAATAGAAGATCGAAAGCTTGTGAACAAGCTCCAAATAAGCACAAGTATGGGTTGCTCCATTTAAACGTGAAATTAGGCCAAGGAAGCTTGCCATAAGTTCTTTCTTTCACCTTGTCCTTGGTACTAGAGCTTTCCCAATGCTTCCAATAAATAAGCCCATGATTCTTGTCAACACTAGGATTGAAGTATGGTTTATATTTGTCCGGAGACTTCAACTCACCACCTTCTTTTTCAATTTTTGTGACGGTAATAACATTTTGATTTTTCAATCCTTCCAAGGTGGAAGGAGAATTGTCATGGCTTTGATGATCGAGTTCCTTAGAAGTTGTTATTGTGGGTGCCAAATTTCCACAAGTAGCTTCACGTGCAAGTTTTTCTTTGAGCTTTTCCACCAAGTAGCTTTTGTATGATGCTTTGACCTTTTGAAGAAGGTCCACCATATCCTCTTCAACAATCATTGGCTCCATGGTAGGTGCCAAGTAGTTTTCATGGGAGATAGGGAAAGGACATTCATCTTCACGATAAGATATCTTAAATGTCTCAAGGATAGGTTCCTCAAGCAAGGTGATATTACAAGTCCATCCCTCTCGGTCCTTGTATGGCACGTATTCTTCATAGGCCCTTTTTATGGTCTCATCATCATCGCTATCTTCATATGAATCATAAGTGGGCGCTTCATGCAATTCTTTCTCCAACATCTCAATGTTCACATCAAAGGACACATCCTCATACTCACAAAGGTTAAGAGTACTTGGCTTACTCAACCTCATATCTTCTTCGTCGAACATCACACTTTCATACTCGCAAGAGCTCAATGAGGTTGGCTCTTCCCATTTTTCATTTTCCATGTCAAAAGTTACTACTTCAAATTCACATTCATGATCAATGTCCAAGGGATGGTGGGGGGTGATTGCTTGGGATTCTTTCATTTGGGCAATTTGAATCTCCAATTCCTCACCTTGGGCAACAATGCCTAGAAGAACATTGTCCTTATTTTGGCTCTCCTCTATCATTTGTTTGAAGAAGTTTTGTTGATCTCCCATCATTTGGAAAATCACATTTTGAATGGGTTCATTTTCTTGTTGTGGGTGGGTGTGAAAGTGGTTGTATTGTGGCAATTGAAAGTTATTATGAAGTGGGTATTGAGTGGGTGGTTGTTGTGGATATTGGATGTGGTGATTTTGGTGGGAAAAATTGGGGTAATGGTTAGGATTTTCATTGTACAAATAGTAAGGTAGGTTTGTGTTGACTTGCTCCTCAAACTCCCCATACCCATAGTCATACTCAAAGAATCCACCACATACTCCATATGTCAAGTCTTGAGCCATGATAGCTAAGACAAGGAAACAACTACAAGCATGGAAACTACACAAAAACAGTAAGAACAATCCTTGAGGAACAAGTTCCTCAAGGTGAAAGCAAAATCAAAATAGACAAACAAGTAAGAACTTAATCACATAGCACCATCCCCGGCAACGACGCCATTTTGATGTTTAAGAGTTGGTCATCACACATCCAATCAAACACATTTATAATTCTCAACGAACAACTAGTTAGCGGTAAGTCGAGGTCGATCCATGGGAAAGTGTGCTTTGGATTCTAAGTCTATCTATCTCAATTTATGCTAGTGTCACAATTTGTTTGGGGTTTGTAGTTGTATTCTAGACTAATAAAAGTAACAAAGTAGAGCAAACAATGAACTAAGAAATGTAAACAAATGACTAAAAACACTAGGATGTCATGGGGTCATAGGGGATTCATGGCGTTGATCATACAAACATGTTTACAAAGTTGCAAGCAATTAATGTTGTAATGGAACCGAGTTGGTTTATGTCTTACGGTTCATAGGAAGAGTTGGGTCCCGGAGCCGAATCGATTAGATTGTACAACACCTACAAGTCGACTTAGTTTCCTCCTATTCAACTTCTATGCATGGTCTAGCAAGACTCGAGTTGGTTTATATCTTACAAGTCTGGTTGAGTAGATAAGAGATGGGTAAAAATGAAAGGATTCATAGGCTTAGCATTTCATCAAACATAACATGTGCATAGGTTGACATCACAACAAGCAAGCATTTTAATTATGAAAACATATTAGATTAAGCATGAATCAATCCCTATGTTGGTTTCCCTAATTACCCATTAATCCTAGCTAAGAGACTACTCACTCATTATCAAAGTAAGCATGTCATTAATGGTGTCAATCATCACAACAAGTGTAAACATGATAAGAGAATGAGGAAATAAACAATAAAGAGTAAAGAGTAAAGGAATTATACCAAACTTGAGATGATACAAATAATAAAGCAAAGAATAAAAGAAGAGAACTTGATTGATTGATGAAGGGTTGTCAATCCTCCAATAATAACCCGATAATCTTCAATTACCCAAAAGTAACAAACTTGAACAATTATTAAGGAGAGATTAATGTGAAATTTGTGGAAAGATTAAAGAGTAATCTATTCTAATCTACTCCTAATCTAATCTAAGAAGAATTTCTAATGTGGAGACCCCCTATTCTCCAAAAAAACATGATGGTTTGATTATTACAAATGGGGTATATATAGTAGTGCTTCATTAGGTTAACTAAGGCTAAACTAGTAATTAACATTTGTGAGTTCTAAGCAGGGAATCGCTAGTCTTTCGGATAGATGGGCATCTCAGCTGAAGACGCCACGATCCGCTCGTCCAGGAGGGGAATCCGCTCGGATTGTTGCGAGGGTGGACGAGCGTCTTGAACTTGACGCTCGGATTACGCTTCTTGGACGGGCGTCTTGTCTCCTTGGACGCTCGGATTCTGCTTCAGAATCCTTCTCTTCACTTACTTCTTATTCTTGTGAAATTAGTCTTTAGTTCTTGCCTCCTCTTCATACTAGTCTATCTAATATCATCAATAAGCTTCCAAATATGCACGAAAGACGGGAATTTCCGCCTGATTATCTTCTTTCCTACAAAACATACGAAATGCACTAGGAAAGCAAAATAGAAAGCATTTGACGGATAAAATGGATATGGAATGTTATAATAGTATGCAAAATAGGCTCAATTAGGGGACTAAATGTGCGCAAATAATGTTCACATCAGGATGCCTCCAGTGGATTCAATCAAATAAAAATGCACCCTGCTGACCAGGAGAGTACTGCATTCATTACAGACCGAGGCATATACTGTTATACAGTCATGCCTTTTGGCCTGAAGAATGCAGGGGCAACGTACCAGCGCCTGGTCAACATGATGTTCAAGTATCAAGGTGATATCATGGAAGTCTACATAGACGACATGGTAGTAAAATCTAAGAACGCAGAAGATCATGTGAAGCATTTGGAAGTAGCATTCCAAATATTGGAAAAATACAACATGAAGCTCAACCCTGCAAAATGCCACTTTGGAGTCTCTACAGGTAATTTTCTTGGTTATATGGTGACAAAAAGAGGCATAGAAGCCAGTCCGGAACAGATAAAAGCTATCATGGAACTTCAATCACCCAAGTCTGTCAAGGATATTCAGAAATTGACAGGTCGGGTAGCCGCCCTGAACCGATTCATATCAAGATCCTTTGAAAGATGTAAAACATTTTACAACCTACTTAGAAAAAATAAGCAGTTCCATTGCACAGATGAGCATGAAGCAGCCTTTCAAGACTTAAAATCATATCTATTATCTCCACCCTTATGGCTAAACCAGAAGAAGGGGAACCTCTGTCGATATTTATCCATCAACGACACAACAATCATCATGTGATCCTGGTAAAAGAACAGGGAAGGCCAACATCCTGTCTACTATGTAAGTAAAAGCTTCTTTGGATCTTAGAAATGAGGTATGGATTACTTGAAAAATATGTTTTAGTTCTAATTATGTCATGTGCTAAATTACGTCCTTACTTTGAATGTCACCCCCATCATAGTCAAGACCAACTTACCCATATAATCATCCTCTCAAGCTTTGAATTGTCAGGTATGATGGCCAAGTGGTCGGTTCAGCTTAGTACATATGACATTTCCTTTGAACCCAGGACATCGATTAAATCGCATGCCTTAGCAGACTTTGTGGCTGATTTCAGCCCTAACCTGGAACTTGACCTGAAAAATGAGGTTAATGAGTTAGAAAATAAAACCCAAGACCAAGAATGAACTTTATTCATAGATGGGGCATTTAATGCCAGGGGGACAGGGTTAGGATTAGTGCTTAAATTGCCACAGGGAGACATGATAGCTTAGGCTATAAGCTGTGAGCTCAAAGCTACAAACAATGAAGCAGAATATGAAGCTCTGATAGCAGGCTTAAAGGTATGTCTAGACCTCGGTGTTCAAAACCTAAAGGTAAAAGCCGATTCACTTTTAATTGCTAATCAAATAAAGGGAATTTATGCGGCCAAGGATGCAAAAATGATTTCGTATTTAGAATATGCAAAAAACCTTGTCGCCAAATTTGCTTTATTTGACATAGGTCAAATATCAAGAGACCTGAACACACAGCCTGATGCTTTGGCCAGCCTAGGTTCAAACTTTACCTCTGCAGTTTTCGACAAAATACCAATTGTTCACTTATTAGAGCCATCTATCAACAAAATCGAACAGGTCAACCCTATCAGTCGAGATAATAGTCCTTGGACCAAACCTTATTATGATTGGTTCCTCCAAGGAATATTACCTCAGGGAAGGCATGAAGAAAGGGCTTTTAAAATTAGAGCTTCAACCTATACCATTATCAATAACACTTTATACAAGAGATCGCATGATGGACCATACTTGAGATGCTTGGAGCCTGACGAAGCCAAATAAGTACTTCAAGAAATACACGATGGACACTGTGGTAACCATAAAGGAGGAAAAAGCCTAGCGAGTAAAGTACTCAGGACAGGCGCTACTACTGGCCAACACTGAGGGCTGACTGCCTGGAATACTGTTTAAAATGCGAAGCCTGTCAAGTTCATGCACCAATAATATATCAGCCATCTGAGCTTCTTCACTCAATTTTCGCACGCTGGCCATTCATGAAGTGGGGCATGGATATTGTAGGAAAGCTGCATGTAGCTCCAGGACAGAAAGTATTCATGTTGGCAATGACTGACTACTTCTCCAAATAGATCGAAGCTGACTCTTTCAGGCAGGTAACCAAAAAAGATGTAATATCCTTCATCAGAACGAATATTATTTGCAGATATGGAGTCCCATCGGAGATAGTATGTGACAACGGAACCCAATTTGTGGGGAAAAAGACTAAAGTATTTGGCCAAGAATGGAATATTAACCTGGTAACATCAACCCCTGGATATCCAAAAGCTAATGGCCAGGCTGAATCTAGTAATAAGGTAGTCATTAGCTGCTTAAAGAAGAAACTGAAGCAAAGACGAGGCAGATGGGCTGAAGAACTTCCATTAGTGCTATGGGCAAACAGGACAACTCCAAAGACATCGACAGGCCAAACACCCTATTCTTTGGTGTATGGCTGTGAAGCTGTCATCCCTGCAGAAGTTCGGGTACCAACATCAAGATATAACCTGAACAACGTTGAAGCAAACAACGACCTGATGCAAGACAACCTGGTCATGACAGAAGAACTAAGAGACGCTGCCAAAATCAGGATGGCATCATACTAACAAGCAAAGAGCTTAACTTACAACAAAAACGTCAGAATTAGAGTCTTCAGGGAAGGAGACCTTGTCTTACGAAAAGTTTTTCCAAACAAAAAAGAAAAATCAGCAGGCAAGCTTGCCCCTACATGGGAAGGCCCCTACTTAATTTACTCAATCGTCGGACAAGGAGCATACATGCTCCAAACACTAGAAGGAGAAATGATCCCAAGATCTTGGAATGTAACACATTTGAAATTATTCCATGTATAAATTCTATGTCAAGCCCAAATCAGGTAAAAAAACCGCATCTTTACTATTAGTGATTCAACCTGACGTGCTATCTGAAAAATTAAGTGTTTCATATGCTCTATGTGAATTCCATATCTATAAATGTAACTAATCCAATTTCTCTTATTTTTGAATCCGGAACAATTATACATGATAAATTTTTATATGCATAAATATTCAGGATTGAGGGCTACTAATTTGCGAACGCGAATGCACTTACCATTTCCTTAAAAGCTAAAACTGCATTCTTCCGGCCGGAAGTGTGGGTTCCTAATGTTTTCCGATCTTTCGATCCTGACCTTCTATTTGCCTAATTTGCTTGAGAAGTTTTAGCAAATTCGGGATTCTCTTCTGCCCTTTTCTTCACTCTTTCCCAATGAGTTTGGCAAAGCCACCCGTAAAATGTGACAGAATATTGATCTATCACTATTGTTCCGTCACTAATCCGCTATTGCCTTGTAGTGTAAAATTATGGGCATCTGACATGTTAACATAAAGACCAAAGTAGAAAAAAAATTAAATAAGTCAAGTAGGTGAAAAGTGCTATTTTTTTGGAAGGTAAAATGATGAAACAACAAATACCAAAATAAAACATACATTTGATAAAAAAAAAATATTTGCCATTCACATTAATGTTGTCAATCTTGTAGTTAGTCTTCAATATATAGTTCTTTAAGCAATCATAGTATTTTACTTCTCCATATAGATATCTTTCTCCAATGAATCACCCCTGTTAAAAAAAATAGTTAAGTAATTAGTGTGGAGTAACCAACAAAATAGTGGAATTTGTTTTAGGCAATATTATCGTTATTAACTTAAGTTTCCCTAAAACAATGAAAAAAAATAATGAGAATCAAGCCGTAGTGATGTAAGTATATTTACCTTTGATAAAGAGCTCAACCCCACAAATCTTGGTGACCCATAAATGCGAACAAACAAACACATAATTGAAGTTAAAAATGTGATGAACACTTTATAACCCAACAGAACTTCCATAAAAAAAAGTAGTGTGGACGCGGGCCCACGGGGGAGAAAAGCGAGCAAGCTTTTCTGTGTATTTGTGGAGTCGCCACCAATTTATTGTGGAAAAATGGAAACCGTTCGAATACCTCGTGTCATGTCAAGACACAAAGTAGTGACATAGACACCAAGAACTCGTTACCCTTAGCAATCTATGTCTAGAATGACTCTCGTGGATGCCAATGAACACGGGTGTTCACAGAGATCTGGAGTAAGGGGTGAGGGTACGTATTAGGAAGCTCTTTTGATCGAACACCTAATCCCGCCCGCCACGATAGCGGCCTCTAATAATGATTAGGGAAGTCATCTATACTCGATATGTTGAAGGTTATATGCATGCAATGCAACATCCAACGTTTTAGTCCTAGCATGTGAATTAATACTAAGTCGGTAAACACGTAATTTTAGCATACAATTAGGTCGAAGTAGGAATTTAGGTTAATTGCATATGAGAGCAAACAAGCGATACGATAAAAGAAATACAATAAAGATACAAAAATTGAAATAACAATAATTACATTGGGTTAATATATTTACTTCGAAAATACATTCAAAACGGATAGTTTTTAGAAAATAAAGAATAAATAAATAAACGAACATATTAGGGGTGATAATACAATTAATAGTTAATTAAATACATAATTAATAACTAGGTCAAAGCAGAAACGTTTAGTGATTGCTCGACTCGAATGTACGACGAAAATGCCCTCTAAGAGGAAAACGAACAAGATTGATTAAGTTGATTGATGTGGAGTTGGTCAAATTGGTCGGTCATGCAAAACGAGGCTGGTACTCAGAAAGATCCGAGCTTACGTGGTCAAAAGTTCAAGCACGTAGACGCCAAAAAGCAAGAGTGTGGTCTTAGAATGCAAAGGGAGAAGAGAAGGGCGGACACTCGCGTGATAAATATGTGAGACCGAAGGTCTCTAGTTATACTAATCACACGACGAAAATTAGGGTTTCGGAGAAACTTTGGAAGTGAATCTCGAAAAGATACAAAAATACGCGAGAAAGGATCGAGGAAGAGGCGCGAAAGTCTGCGTCTCTTGGAAGAGGCGCAAAGACTGCTGCGTCTTTTCCTCGATGGTTTCCTCCTGCGAAAGAAAGATTTTCGTGTTTCTATTATGGAATAGCGGATTAATCTTATTTCCTTAATATTTTATATGATAATTTCGGGATATATTTTACCAAAGATTAAAAGATTGGAAAAGATGGAATAGAAATATCCGGAACATTCCAGAACATTCTGACTCGACATTTTAAACTGTTATTAGAAAATGAAGACGATTTTTGACCGGACTCCAAATGTGCTCTAATTACTGTCAAAACGGCCGTATCGGCGCGTAGATGACGACTATGAGGTAGACGCAAGTGTTTGAGCTATCACTTGAAGATAAACTTACGAACTGTCATAAATCGTTCCGTGTACTAAACATGCGGCCCCAATCATCACCGGGTGGTTTGCGAGAGGTGCAGAAATGAGGTATCTACAGAGCTCCCACTTTGACTGAGGCTTGGACAAGGAAAAAAGTCAAAGTATATCCATCAGGTCAATCGAAGATTACAACCTGACGACTATGGCGACGCGAGGCGGCTCAAGGGGTCTGAACCAAGGACCTGTCGTCGGGAACATTTTAGAGTCTGTCGACTATCGGGGAGGGTCGTTTAAAGTCTATTAGACTACGTAAGGAGGCTCGCCAGCAATAAGAAGAGACCATACCTGAGACTTCTTTGAGACAGCAGGACGTCGGTAGAAACTCCCGTGAGAAATCTGCTTGGGTCGGCTTTCAAACAAACTTCGGAAGAGCTTGGGGGTCGATGTTGATCTCCACGTGTTGAGAGCGACAATTGTCTGTCCAGCACTCTCGTTGGGGGAACATAATCGAGAACTGATCTCCATGTCTCGAGAGGGGCGATTGGCTGTCCGTGTCTCTCGTTGGGGAAACAGAATAAAGGTGTGTCGAAACACCTGTCAGAAAATATCCGCTCGTTGTGACAAGTAAGGTCTTGGTGTAAGACCGCGACAGTTCGCAGTCGGCTTGGAAATGCGGGTCCGGGCGAAGAATAAACGTCGAATGGACCAAATATACGATATGTGGTATCAAGGAAGAGGCGCACCAAATATGGGCCCACAAATAACGAACTTATAACAAATCTTCAAAAAATGGCTTGGAGGGAAACTGAGGATGAGGCGCAGTAAGAGCTGCGTCTCTTGGAAGAGGTGCAGCACCTGCTGCGTCTTTTCCTGGGTGTGGTTTTTCTGAGTAAAAACTCGATGAAACACGGGATTCATTTCATAATTCCGAAACATAAATCCTCAATTACTCTCTCAAATTCCATCCATTTCTTGCCAAAATTTGATCAAAAGCTTGCATTTGCCATGGCTAATCGAGGTATGTGTATTATTTTTGCATTAATCTTCCGTATTTGATCAAATTGGATCGACAAATTAGGGTTTCCAACCCTAAAAATGTCGAAAATTTGGAACTTTTTCCCCAAATGATTTTGCCTTGGAAAATCGACTTGGTAAATGGCTAATTGGTAATATAAGGATCATAACCATGTATTTTCTTCGAATTTTCGTTGAGTTTTGAGCATTTGAGCAAAATTTGACGGTCCCACAGCTGAATCGTATATTGCTTCGAAAATAGCCTTAGGATTGCCCATTTGTGATGAAACTTGGTATTTGGAATCCTTGTATGATGGGTAAACTTCCTACCATTTCGGAATTTGATTTGTGACGGCTTTTTCGGGACACCTTTCTAGGGCATAATCGCCGTAATAACGAAATGCTGTCGAAATTTCGACTCGAACCCATGACTACGCTTCAACTTAGGCTTGACTTGACCCAAATTACCACATGAGTGGACGAGTTTGTGGGAAAAGGCCAAAGATGGCGAGAAAAGAGCGATTTCGGAGCTTTGAAAACTCGAAAATCCCCTAACTAAAGCTTGTTGTCACTTGACGCGGCCTAAATTCACTTTAATTTTGCAGGTGATGAGGATTCTTCGTCAGGGAGGGATCCCATGGACGTGGATACCGCGCTTGACCCTTCTCGTTCGCTTGAGGAGGCGTTAGAGCAGGCTTTTACTACTGCGGTAGCAGCTGCTGAGGACGAGGTCGTCGAGGAGGAGGCTGTTAAGGAGGAGGAGGACCCGAGGCGGGCCAACATCGGACGAGGTGCTCGCCAGCTGAGGGGAGCACTGGAGTGGGCCGAGAGCTGGGACAGTAGACACCTCATCTGGGTTACAGAGGGTCACTTGTCCTACAGGACGATGAAGAGCTTGGTAATTTGAACTTATCGCTCTTTCATTTATCTTCTTTCATTTCTATTTGCTATTCCTTTTCTCTTTCATTCGAGCTAAAGATAGCTCTTGCTTCGAATCAAAATAGGATGCCGGGAACATCAGATCTTTCTAAGGCTATACGACGATGATGGGGTCCTACGAGAGGTTGTCAGCGGAGGAGCGGGCCATCATCGAGCGGGGAGCGTTCGGTGCTTTGGTACAGGCTTGGAGGGACATCACGAGGAGGAAGATTCAGGCTAACCTTAGCCTGGTTCGAGCCTTCCTTGACCGGTTTTGGGACACAACCTCTACCTTTCACATGCCTTTTGGTGAGGTTGGGGTCACGTTGGAGGACTACGACATGATTTATGGCTTGCCGTACGGGACTGAGGTGGTGGAGTGGCTGGAGACAGCCATAAGGGTGGACTCAGCCGAGGCCAGGAGATTGATCGGCTGGAACCTGATGCTGAAGGCTGCTGCGGTACCCGGGTTGGCGCCTAGTACCTATTTTCAGGAATATTTTTCTGGGAAGACACCGACGTTGGTGGTGATCGATGGGAAGGAGATGGCTCCTCCTCCCTATACTGCAGAGCAGAGAGTCCGTTTGTGGCTCTGGTGGTTCTTGTCTTCGATCTACCTCGGAGACAAGGGAGAGAGGCTGTCGACGAAGCTTCTTCCCTTACTTTCTGACTTGAGTGACCTAGGCCGTTGGGACTGGGTCACTGCAGGCTTTGCGGTCCTCATTCGCTATATGAGGGCCATGGTTCGTCCGGAGCTGATGGAGAAGGGGACTTCTTCTACCACCGTTGGTCCTGGACTGTTGCTGGAGGTATGAACCTCCGTTTCATGTCATGAAAGATCATTTTCCTTTTTATCGAATCACGAAAGATCGTTATTGGTCATCTTGCTTTATAGGCGTGGGTGTACTCCTATTTTCCTCGCCTCGCGCCCAAGGGGACGGAGCCAGTGGAGAGAGCTTATCCCGCCGTGAGGGACTAGGTGATGTGTCACATGAAGAGCCAGCGTTCCTTCCACGACGCCTGTCTACGGGACGTGAACGCTCTACAGTTGGATGGCGTGAGTATCTTTGACTCACCTTTCTTTGTTTGCTTTCTTCATTGCTTTCTTTTAGAACCGATCATAAGAATGACCTCTTGTTTGCTTTTCATAGAGGGTGCCCAGGCCATGGGTGGACTACGCAGACGCTCCTCCTTTTGTGGCTGAGGTCCTTCAACCCAGGAGCTCGATCTGGTTGCTGTGGAGGACGTCGATGGGTCCCGTGTGGTACTTAGGCGAGCGTTTGGCTGGTCAGTGCTCTCGAGATGTCTTGACAGTTCCCATCGATCCTCCTCGGACGATTTTTAGGGAGCCTTCCGATGTTGAGAGGGAGGCTGGCTTGGCTGACGTCAGTGGCAACACCCTTCTTCTACCTGGCGAGGACTACTCGGCGTTCCTCTACGGGAGGTTGGCGTACTGGCCAGTTGTGGTAAGCATTTTACTCTTCTTTTGATTATCTTGAAAACATGATGAATGATCACCGATTAATGGAAATCATTTGACTTTGAAGGAGGTCGAGGTGGCGGGCATCGAGCCCCCAGAGTACCCCGAGACCCTCGAGTACACTAACGCAACGGGGATGACGATGATCTCCGAGCTACGCGACTTTGGTGTGGCGGTGACAGATGCTGGCCTGGACGAGTGACAGCATCTGATTCGGAGGGTAAGTTCCCCCAATTTGTACGATTTTGTGTAAGAACACATTTGTTTGAATTTGTCCAATCATTGAGAATCCTTGTTTACTGAAATGCAGGTTGCGCCATCCCGGTTTGTGGCCTTGTGGAGGGTAGCAAACCGGCTGCGGGCTACTACCATCGAGGCACTTGTTGGCAGTCGAGGACGTCAGGTATGAACCTTCCGTTTACTTTATTTTTGAATTTTTGAACTTCTTTTATTGCTTGAAATAATTGACATGTGCCAATTGTTGCGTTTGCAGGGGGAGAGCGACGTAGAGCGAGAGCTGGTCCAGTCCCGGGAGGAGACAACACGCCTGCTGAGGGAGCTAGAGGTTCGCGACGCCGAGATTGATGCTCTCGAGGCGAGAGTTACTGAGCTAGGCGGCGACCAGCAGTAGTCTGTTGTTTGCTTGTTGTTGGCTGTACTTCATACATTTTGTACATTTTTGGACCTTCATTTTGGACTTTGTTTTCGGGCTCGAGCCTCCAGTTTGGTGTACATATTCCCTTTTTGGATTGTATATATGACGGCCTGAGTGCCTTTGCTGCTGGGTTGCTTTGTTTGTACCTGCAGGTTAGCTTTGAACAGGTTTGGTAGATGACGATTTACGTCGTCATGCTGCCGAAATTTACACAGAAATTCACATAGAAAATACATTTGTACACATGGCCTAAATAAGCGCAAAACAACGACTTAAAAATGCAGAAATGCAAAAAATTTACCGAAAATGACCGGACGGTAGGGAGGGTTACCCCCTAAAAAAAGAAAAAAATAGAAACATATGAGTTTGAAATGTAATATGGAATTGGAGTGAAATGATTACCCAAAAAAGAAAATTAAAAAAAGAAATGTATAAGTTTGAAAATGAATATTTAAATTGGTGAAATAATTCCCCAAGAAAGAAAATTAAAAAAAGAAATGGGTAAGTGTGCTGAAATGACGAAAATATTGATATCATCTCGAAATGCGTGCCCGTGGAATTAGGAAACGCGAAACATGGTAATTTGACGGATTTACCAAAATAATAACCCGTATGAATAGGAAATTATTCTTTGAGGAATTAGAAAAGATCCAACGCGGAAAATCACAGAAAGAAGGCCGAGGATGAGGCGCAGCAGGTGTTGCGTCCCTTTGAAGAGGCGCAGCAAGTGCTGCGCCTGTTCCCCAATGTATCTGTCCTGACAGATTTTAGGAAACAGCTTTTAGTATAAATACAGACGTCGATGGAGGTTTTTATTCACACAATTCTTCCATCTTTCTTCCGTCTATTACATAACAGCTCTCTAATTAAGCATACACCATGAATACTCTTGAAATCCGTCTCAAAGAATGGACAAATGAGTTCTCTAATGTGGAGAAACACGACATGGGTGCTTATAATTTTGGTTCAATTTTGAGTTTGAAGCTGATCAAGGTAGTCAAACCGTTCCTGGATGCTTGTCCTGAGTATTGGGATCCGAATTATCACGTATTTGCCTTTCCTGGAGGCGATATCTGTCCATTTCCTGAAGAAATTGCTGCAATCGGCGGTTGGGACCCGGAATATTTACTTGCCATACCCTCCACTTCTCAAGGGTATAAGAACAAGTTCAGAGATTTGCTTGGGTTGACAAGAGCTGAGGTAGACCGTCTTGTGACCTCCAAAGGAGTGCGGATGTTGGATTTCATCAATCGATTCATAAATAGGGCAGATCCCACTATCTTCTATTTCGCGAGGCGAAGGGCATTCGGGTTTTGCCTATTGCATGTATATGTCCTTCAAGGGCATGTTGATGGGGATTTGAGAGGTGATCCTCGTTACTTGAGCTTAATTGAGCAAATAGAGCTGCGCAGGAGCCCAGCTTGCCTGTGTTTAGGAGAGATCCTGTTGGGGTTAGATAACAAAAAAGCCAACCGTGATCTTCCTTATTTAGGAAGTCCCATCGTTCTGCAGGTAAAAGAACGAAGCCTTTTTTTTCTTTATTTCTTTTTTTTTCGTTTTTTTTAATACCTGCTTTTGGTAGGTTTAACTTATGGAGCGCTTGCGATTGATCGAGCCCCCAGTTAATGTTTCTGCTTATCATGCTCGCTCTATTGCGATGAGGACTAGGCTCTACACCATGGTGGCATCTCAAATCTGTCACTGGAGTATCGTCCTTGGATCCTACCCGATCGGTGCGCGTTCCTGGCTTGGAATTCATGATATGCATCTTCCCAGAGAGGTTGATGAGGCAGGTTGGATTGAAGTAGATGATTTCAAAACTTGATACTGTCCTACAGACTGCTATGGCGCTTACCACTGAGAACCGAAGAGAATGGGCCATCAAATGGGCTCAAAGAAACATGTGGTTCTTGAATTCTTCTGTTAGTGCTCTATGGGTATCGGATTCCTACTTGCGGTGGAGGAAAGCTACTACTCCGGAGGAGCGTGAAAGATTGAGGAAGTGCGAGCCTGTTGACTACAAGGTTCGTGATGTAGAAAAGGAGAAAGAGAAGCATTTGACGAGGGAGAGGAAGAAGCCGGGTTTCGAGTTGTTCATCCTTCGAAGAAACCGAAGACTTCTCCTGTCGTGGAAAAGGTGGTTGATAAGAATGGCAAAGCTAGACCACGAGAGAGACCGTTGATGATTAGGTCTGAGGTGGCGCAAGAGCGCCCGGCTCGAGGTCGAGACAAGAAATATGATAAAAATGACAAAGGCAAAGGGAAAATGGAAGAATAGCCTAAGTCTTAGATATTATTTATTATTATTATTATTGTAATAAAAAGGTGGGGTTTTTAGAATCCTAGCCTATTTTTTTTTAGCATTTTTATTATGTAGCGTATTATTATTATTAAAAGAAATGAAGATAAAAAAGTTAATTGGTTATGAAACCGTCGTGATTTTCTATTATTATTCTTGTCGAATTCCAAATGCATATGCAAATGTCCTTCTATTTACATTTAAAAGAATGGGTTGTATCCCGTGAAGGATTGCCTACGAATTCATTTAAAAAAATGAAATCTAACCCTTGCGCATAGTTCGAGTAAATGTAAAAGAATAATTGTTCTAAGCAAGAGCTTGTAATGAACTAGAAAATAAGCATAAGCTTTTTACTTACTCCTAAGGTGCAATTCAGTTTATTTGATGATATGAGGATGACAAATTATCAAAATGCAAGAGCAAGGTGACATTAGCTTTGTTTTAGCTTGGCCAGGGGCCGTTTATTTCGTGCCACAGGAGCGACACGTGAGGTTACGCGAGGCGCGTTTTTTTTCCTATTTTAAGCATAGTAACGTTTCAATTGGTCGAGGTTTGTCGGGTTGGCAAATTCATTCCCATCTAAGTCTGTTATTCTAACCGTACCCCCTGGAAGTATGGACTTGACTAGAAATGGTCCGGCCCAGTTGGGTTTGAATTTTCCTCGTGGATCGACAGGTAACAGAGCTCTAACTGTTTTGAGGACCAAGTCTCCTTCTTTGATGTTCTTTGGCTTAACCCTTTTGTTGAAGGCTCGTTTGATACGTGCCTGATATGTTTGCACATTATGTAATGCGTGCATTCTACGTTCATCCAGGAGGATGAGTTCTTCATATCTATCCCTCTTTCAATCAGCTTCTGGGATTTGACTTTCGAGTAAAATACGCAAGGATGGTATTTCTAGCTCGACTTGGTTGCACGGCTTCCATGCCATAGGTCAAATAGAAAGGGGTGGTCCCAGTGGGCGTCCTAACAGATGTACGTTATCCCCATAAAGAAAATGGTATCTTGCTTGGCCAATCTCTATAGTTATCAATCATTTTCCTAAGGATCGTGACAATGTTTTTGTTTGCCGACTCTACCGCGCCATTAGTTTGTGGTCTATATGGCGAGGAATGGTGATGCTTGATTTTATACTTGGCTAGCAATTGTTCAGTCTCGGCCTGGAAATGTGACCCATTGTCACTAATGATCTCATGTGGGCAACCATATCGACAGATGATATTTGTTTGTATGAACTTTGCCACGTTCTTGGCTATGAGACTAGTGTAGGAAGTCGCTTCTGCCCACTTGGTGAAATAATCGATTGCTACCAGAATGAAACAAAGGACCTCCTGTTCGGCTGGGTGATCTTTCCGATGATATCAATTCCCCAAGCAGAAAATGGCCAAGGAGATGTCATGGTGTAAAGCAATGAAGGAGGGACATGTTGTACATTCCCGAAGATTTGGCAGTTGTGGCAATGTCTTACATATTTGATGCAATCGGATTCCATTGTGGTCCAATAATACCCTAAACGTGTGACATTCTTTGCCATCATGGGTCCACTCATGTAAGGGCCACATTCTCCATCATGGACTTCTTCCATCACTTTTCGTGCCTGTGAATGATCAAGGCAACGCAGGATTACACCAAGAGGTTTTGTTTTGTATAACTCTCCCTGCATGAGGACGTATTGGGAAGCTAGTAGGCGTATAGCGCGTTGTCCCATTTTGTCCATATCGGGTGAATAGGTGCCGTTGAGTTTGAAGTTCAGGATCGCTTGGAAGCAAGGTTCCTCTATAATTTCTTCTTCATCTGTGATTTGGTGCACATAAGCCGGTTCTGACCGTCGTTCGATGTATAAAGGCATTTTTACCATATTATCCGGCATATTAATCAAAGATGCAAGTTTTGCAAGAGCATCTGCAAATTGATTTTCCTCCCGAGGTAGGTGTAGGTATGTTACTTGATCGAAGAAT
This sequence comes from Silene latifolia, assembly GCF_048544455.1. NCBI lineage: Eukaryota > Viridiplantae > Streptophyta > Magnoliopsida > Caryophyllales > Caryophyllaceae > Silene > Silene latifolia. The sequence continues at coordinate 10,560,081 of NW_027413163.1, read as the reverse complement.
TGGGCAACTTGGTCTATTCTGGCTTGATAAGGTGCTAGGCTTTCACTCCGAAATTTCCAAGATCCCGTAATTTGGTTGATGATCAAAGATGAATCTCCATGTATGCGGAGATTTTTGATGCCTAAACCTACTGCTGCTTGTAATCCAATGAGGCAAGCTTCATATTCTGCCGCGTTATTTGTCACCTCGAAGTCGAGTTTAACAGAGATTGGTGTATGCTCGCCTTCAGGAGAAATGAGCAACACTCATATTCCAAATCCTCTTAAGTTCGATGCCCCATCAAAATAAAGGTCCCAGGAGTCTACATCCGTTTGGAGTATATCCTCATCCGGAAATAACCAAGTGTCTATTACTTGTGCATCATTGATGGGATTTTCTGCGAAGAACTCGGCAACGGCGCGCCCTTTTATAACTTTCAGAGGTACATACTTGAGGTCAAACTCTGAGAGCATCAAAGTCCATATTGCTAGGCGTCCATTGAGAACGGGTTTCTCGAAGAGGTATTTGACAGGATCCATTTTGGAGTATATTTTACGGAGTAGCTAAGCATATAATGGCGTAGCTTCTTCGTTGCCCACACAAGAGCGAGGCATGTCTTTTCGAGTGGTGTGTATTTGCACTCTTACTCCAGGAACTTCTTACTAAGGTAGTAGATAGCTCTTTCTTATTTCCCTACGGTTTGGGCTAGCATGGCGCCCATGGCTGTTTCAGTTACTGTGAGATATAAACCAAGAGGTTGATCTCGTTGAGGTGGCATGAGCACTGGCAGTTTGGCTAGTATCTCCTTGATTCGGTCGAATGCCTTCTTACAATCATCATCCCACATGGTGTGATCTGTTTTCTTTAGCTTTTTGAAGATAGGTTCACAGATCATGGTGAGTTTCGATATGAATCGACTTATGTATTGCACCTTACCTAGGAATCCTCTAACTTCTTTCTCTGTTTGAGGTTGCGGCATTTCGATTAGAGCCTTGATCTTGGAAGGGTCTATTTATATCCCTCGTTGGCTAACAACGTATCCCAGGAGTTTACCAGATTTTACCCCGAATGCGCATTTCTGAAGATTGAGCCTCATGTTGTATTTTCGTAACCTTGAGAAGAATTTGCGAAGGTTCGCAAAGTGCCTCTCTCTGTCCTTGGACTTGAAAATCATATCATCTACGTATACCTCAACTTCCTTATGCATCATGTCGTGTAATAGCGTAGTTGCGGTGCGTTGATATGTAGCTCCGGCATTGATTAACCCAAACGGCATAACCGTGTAGCAACAGGTGCCCCATTGAGTGACGAAGGCGGTTTTATGCATATCTTCTACGGCCATATTGATCTGGTTATATCCCACGTATCCATCCATGAAGGATAATAACGCGTCATCTGCTGTATTGTCAACCAATATGTCTATATGGGGTAGAGGAAAGTCATCCTTGGGACTTGGTTTGTTTAAGTCTCTGAAATCAACACAAACACGGATTCTCCCATCCTTTTTGGGTACGGGTACTATGTTAGCTACCCAGTCTAAGTACTCGGAAACTTTGATGAACCCGGCTTTGAATTGCTTATCGACTTCTTTTTTGATCTTAAGAACCCATTCTGTCCTCATTCGACGAAGCTTCTGTTTTACGGGTTTGAAACCTGGTTTAATCGGGATTCTATGATCTGCAATGTCCCTGTCGATCCCTGGCAAGTCTTTATAGGACCAAGCGAAAACGTCTTTGAACTCGTGCAGGAGGTCTGTGAAACTGGCCCTTTCGGTGGGGTTCAAGGTTGTCCCTATCCTAAGTTCTTGGGGTTCTAGTTCGGTTCCTACATTGACGGGTTCAGTGTTTTCTATTACAGGCCCCCCTTCCCCCTCTTGTAGTATTTCCTTGGCTGTGTAGGGAGATATTTCGATCGAGTCTGGGTCATCCTCATTATCATCGTAAACAGAATTGCATTCAGAATAACACGAAGAGTAAGCAGAACCTGATTTATTCATATTAAAATTTGAGAAAAGTTGAAACAAAGAAGCCATCTGTTCGGTAGTCAGTGGTGGTAAAGGGACAGCCGTTGGGACATTTCCCGAACTACGGTTACTACTTGATGCTAAGCTAGGAGAAACATGGGGAATGGGAGTGACGACAGGAAGAGACTCTCTAGGGACTTCTCTAGACTCCGACTCTGACTCTGACTCGAATTCATCGTCTTCTGGTTCTCCTTTTGAACATCTCTCCTTCTCCAGTGGTGAGCTTGAAGAGTCTTCCTTGGTTGTTTGTCCATTTGATCGATTTTCTCAATCCTTTCTGTTGATTCGAATTGGGTTATGTGCCCAGTGTGGCAATGATTTCATCTATGATGCTTTCGACGCTTTTGATTAAGGGAAGATCTTGGAGGTAGACATCTTCCTCGCTATCCGGCCATATCCCGTTGATTACTTCCTCTTTTGGGGAGATAAGATGTGAGCAATCTAGGGTAGATTCGTCACTTGTGATCATCATAACTCCAAGAGGATTCTGAGTAATGTTGGGCTTGCCTCCAGGCGGTGTTGGTAGGCGACCGTCTTCAATCATGTCTTGAAGTACATGTCTTAGCTTGTAGCATTTTTCTGTATCATGTCCCTTACCTCTATGATATTCGCAGTATGAATTCTCATCCCAGAACTTGGATTTCTTTTCTGGTTCAGGCGTAAGGCCTATGGGTTGAAGCTTACCCTGTTTCATCAATCTCTTTAGAGCATTGGAGTATGTGTCCCCAATATTTGTGAACTTTCTTGGTGGGGTACTCTTCTTAGATGGCTCGAGAAGGTTAACTTCATCAGTCTTGCAAGTAGAGCCGTAAGAACGACTTGTTGAGCCTTGATATCCACGACCTACCGTTTTGGATAAGAGCCTTTTACGGATGTCATCTTCGATCCTTGTTCCTAGTACATTAAGTCTTTGAAGGTCTTAATGTTTTGGTACCTCAAATGACTTGCATAGATGGGCTTTAAATTGTCCACGAATTTCTCCACGAGGGTAGCTTCATCTGGACGTTCAACAAGTTGGGTACTAGTCTTCCTCCACCTACTTAGGAAGTCGGTGAAACCTTCTTTATCATTTTGGGTAAGAACCTCTAAAGTGCGCATATTGACTTGGATTTCGGCATTATCCGCATATTGCTTAGCAAACTCAATTGCGGCATCGTCCCAGGTGGCAATCTTCTTGTGCTCTAGAGAATAAAACCATTGTCTTGGGATGGTGTCAAGAAATGAAAGAAAGATCCTTAAGAACATCTCGGGTTTAATGCCTTTGATAGACATGTAATCCTTGAAAGCATGGATATGGTTCAAAGGGTTTTCATGCCCCTTGAATTTAGGGATATCCATCATGTTGAAGTTGGTTGGCAATTTGGAATTCACGGCTTCATATTTGCGATTATTCTCCCGATAGATATCGTCCCCTTTGAGATACATCAATTGTTCTTCCAAATATTGGAGTCATTTCTCAGCTGCGGTCATACCTACGGGAGGGTTAACCTCATGTGCTCCCATAAAAGTATTTTCATTCCCGAAGTTATTCACAAATTCATCAGAAACTTCATTGTCTCAAGGAGGCAACCTAGTTTCCACAACAACTATTCGGCCTTCGATTGTGTAGAGGCGATCATACACTTGGTCATGGGTAACTTGGAGACGAGTTAGCGCGGCTAGGATTTGATCATTACCATTCAGGGGTTGGTTATTGCTCACGTCGCTTATGTCAGGCATCTTGGAAACTGAACAATAGATCGACGATGAATCAAAACATGATCGACCATTCTAGCACACTTACTCAAAAAAACGTTTTGACTTGTGGAGTGGGAGTGTGCCACTCGTGTTAAGTGAGTTTTGAAGAAATGACAAAGCTTGAAAATGTTGGTCCTAGTCAACTGTAGTGTAGTTGTAGGAGTGGACTCGAAGTGAGGTTTTGAAATGGGCTTTGAGGCCCGAACTTTAACTCGACAATTGGACAGAGTTTTGACTGGTTTTGCGCTAATACTGGGCTTATTTTCGAAATTTTTACATTTTGAAAGAGATTTTGATTTTTACAAAAATCGTTATGGTTTTGTTTAGAAGTGGTGATCACATAGGGTATAAGCATTATAACGGGATGCTGAGTACATTTAAAAGGTTTTTGGCTTAAAGGGTGGGTTGCCATACCGAACAATCAAACCCGGGGTCTATGGAGAGGCTCGTACCAAACAAGAGTAAGGCCGATTCCTAGTCCATTTCCTCGAATAGTGAAAGTCCTTGATACAAACAAGAGTAACTACCAGGGTATGGATGATGTCAATCGTTATCCATCCTTAGGCCCAAATAAGAATTTGGATCGTTTAGATAGGACGATTGGTCGAATGGGTTGGGTTGGGCCTAGGAAGGCCGAATAAACGATCTAAGAAGACCGAGTTATGAAAACCAACAACTGTCTTGTACAAACTATTCCCTAACCTTGTTCAAGTTTCACCCTTGGCTACACGTAAGTGTATTATTCCCCAGCGGAGTCACTAAACTGTGGACGCGGGCCCACGGGGGCGAAAAGCGAGCAAGCTTTTCTGTGTATTTGTGGAGTCACCACCAATTTATTGTGGAAAATTGGAAACCGTTCGAATACCTCGTGTCATGTCAAGATACAAAGTAGTGACATAGACACCAAGAACTCGTTACCCTTAGCATTCTACGTCTAGAATGACTCTCGTGGATGCCAATGAACACGGGTGTTCACAGAGATCTGGAGTAAGGGGTGAGGGTACGTATTAGAAAGCTCTTTTGATCGAACACCTAATCCCACCCGCCTCGATAGCGGCCTCTACTAATGATTAGGGAAGTCATCTATACTCGATATGTTGAAGGTTATATACATGCAATGCAACATCCAACGTTTTAGTCCTAGCATGTGAATTAGTACTAAGTCGGTAAACACATAATTTTAGCATACAATTAGGTCGAAGTAGGAATTTAGATTAATTGCATGTGAGAGCAAACAAGCGATACGATAAAAGAAATACAATAAAGATACAAAAATTGAAATTACAATAATTACATTGAGTTAATTGATTTACGTTGAAAATACATTCAAAACGGATAGTTTTTAGAAAAGAAAGAATAAATAAATAAACGAACAGATTAGAGGTGATAATACGATTAATAGTTAATTAAATACGTAATTAATAACTAGGTCAAAGCAGAAACGGAAGTTGAGACGAACTCAACCGAATAAAGCAGCAGAAGTGCGTCTGTGGAAGAGGCGCATCGATTCTTTGCGTCTGTTCTCGACTGAATTCTGGCTGTGAAGCCGAAATTGCGTATAGTTAATATTCATTGGTAAATTTAAAGCTTGATTAATGATATTTGACTCGGATGGAAGTGATTTAACATATTATTTACATGTGATCGGGTCATAAAAAACGGTAAAACATGGATGAAACCAATTAGAACGAATTAATTACAAGACTAAAGATTATTTACGGATTAAACAAACTAAAACAAATTGATAGGGTTATTAATGACAAATTAATGATGGTGACGATATCAAACAGATGAAAATATATCAACGATGGATCAGAGACTCAATATTAATGAATCGAATCTCTAAAAACCCGAATTGTTTTTAATGACGAAAACCCGCAAATATGAATTATAAGGGATTTAAGTCGGGACTTTAATGATGATTTAAATATTAATGATTTACATGTTAAAATTATCATATTAGAATTATCGTGTTAGAAGAAATATGAACAATTGAAAGACGAAACAAAAAAACAATCAGACGAACAAAAGACGAAGGAAGAAGAAAGGAAGCAGGAACTGCGGAAGCCTCAGGAAGAGGCGCAGTAGGTGCTGCGTCCCTTCGAAGAGGCGCAGTAGTTGCTGCGTCCTTTCTCGACGTTTGTCTCCTGTTAATCCGTAAAAAGGGTTTGAAACAAGGTTTTATAAATCGGTTTTAAGTGTGTTTTCAACGTAAACCTTACAATAATGATTATAAAAATAAAATCTATCTATCTATATTAATAAAGGAAGCTTTTTTCGAACGATTACGTAGTCTCCAACTTTTACGAACTACTGCCTATTTTTTTAATAAAGAAAATTGTTAGTTAAATTGTGATTGTAGTCTTTGATCGTGTTTCGACGTTTGATGCATCTAAGATTCTAAGAGATCAAATTTGTATACTTTTATTCTAGAACCCTATAATACACAACAACTTACCCATTATATATATATATATATATATATATATATATATATATATATATATATATATATATATATATATATATATATATATATAGAGAGAGAGAGAGAGAGAGAGGCCGGATCAGGTGAGGCACCTCATTATGGCGAGGCGGCCGGTCTCACCAAAATGATACATGTTGACCGGACTGTGATATATTGCGCGGGCTTAGATCAAAATTGACTCAATTACATTATTACAAACACACGCTCAACCCTATACAAACAACCTTCATCATCAAAACTCCTCTCAGCCATCTTTCCCAAATCAATCTCCATAACCTAATCAATTGAAGCAATTGTTCGTAGATTGCAGCAATTTTTCGATCAATTGTAGCGATTTTCCAATCAAGCGAAGAAATCGTCCGAGAATCTCAAGGAAGTGACTCATAAAGTGTTCTTCGATGTTGCAATTGATGGAAAGCCAGCTGGTATGTTCTTATGGACCCCATTGATGATATGAAATTTAGTTTTGTGAAGTTTTGATATGCTTTTGGCATATCTTTGGACATTCGACTAGCTTTAGGTAGCTGGAGTAGATAAGAGTATAGGACTGCTGTTTTTGTTAATATCTGAAGGCGAATGACGCCAGTTCATATGATGAATTATGTTGCTAGTTCATTTCTATTGTCTCCGAAATTCATGGCGTAGACACATGGTAACCATCGGTTTTGCGTAGTATTGTCGTCTGGTTTAACAAAAATTACTACTACTATAGTTAACTGAGGTTTATGGCTTAAGATATGATAAGAGATAACCTGTTTTGCTCTTCTCCTGATTTTGTGAATCTCGGTCCTTATGTTGTGAATTCTATAGCTTGTTTTGTGAACCTGTAAGATAATTTTCTAAAACTTGGTCATTGTAGGTATTAGGAATCACCTATTTTGTTCTTTGCCTTATTTTGTGAATCTCAGTCCTTGTGTTGTGAATCCTAGAGCTTGTTTTGTGAACTTGTAAGATAATTTTCTAGAACTTGGTCACCATAAGTGTTAGGAATCACCTATTTTGCTCTTTGCCTCATTTGTGTGAATCTCAGTCCTTGTGTTGTGAATCCTAGAGCTTGTTTAGTGAACCTGTAAGATCATTTTCTAAAACTTGGTCACCATAAGTGTTAGGAATCACCTATTTTGCTCTTTGCCTTATTTTGTGAATCTCAGTTCTTGTTTTGTGAATCTCAGACCTTGTTCAGTGAATCGTGGGGCTTGTTTTGTGAAACTTGGTCATCATAAGTGGTTAAAGTCGCCTATTTTGCCCTTTTCCTTATTTGGTGAATCTCAGATCTCGTTTTGTGAATCTCAGACCTTATTCTGTTAATCTCAAACCTTATTATGTGAATGTCAGACCTTATTCTGTTAATCTTAGAGCTTAATTTGTGAACTTAGAAGCTAATATTCTTAAATTTTGTTATAAGTGATAAGAGATAACCTGTTTTGCTCTTCTTCTGATTTTGTGAATATCGATCCTTATGTTGTGAATCCTATAGCTTGTTTTGTGAATCTGTAAGATAATTTTCTAAACTTGGTCATTATAGGTGTTAGGAATCACCTATTTTGGTCTTTGCCATATTTTGTGAATCTCAGTCCTTATGTTGTGAATCCTAGAGCTTGTTTTGTGAACTTGTAAGATAATTTTCTAGAACTTGGTCACCATAAGTGTTAGGAATCTCAGTCCTTGGTTAAAAACACCTTTTTTGCTTTTTTCCTTATTTAGTGAATCTCAGACCTTATTTTGTGAATCTCATACTTTATTCAGTGAATCTTAGGGCTTGTTTTGTGAAACTTGATCATCATAAGTGGTTAAAATCACCTATTTTGCTCTTTTCTTTATTCGGTGAATCTCGGACTTTGTTTTGTGAATCTCGGACCTTGTTCGATGAATCTTAGAGCTTGTTTTGTGAAACTTGGTCATCATAAGTGGTTAAAATCACGTTTTTGCTCTTTTCCTTATTTGGTGAATCTCAAACCTTACTTTGTGAAACTTGGTCATCATAAGTGGTTAAAATAAATGGGGGTATGATTTTCTTTCACATTCTTTCAAGATGGAATGAACTAAAGTAGCACATATTCAAAAAAACCGCAATTAATTTTGTTCCTCAACATGAAGGTGGAAAAAGATAAGGGAACAACTCACATGATGAAAACTAGTGGAATGATTTAATTATTTTAAAACCAATTAGTTCAAATGGCAGAGCGTTGTGCAATGCACAAGGTGTGGATTCGACTCCCATGTTGGTTATTGACTGCTAGTGTTACTTCAAAGCCTAATTGGTAGGAGTATTTCTGTAGTGGACTTTTGGGTTTTGGCCTTTTCTGTCATGTCCAATTGCACCCAATTTGGATAATTTCTAACATTGGCTTATGCACGCCGTTTGTGCATATCTAAGTTTGAGCTTCTTCTACTCATCCTCAATTTTGCACATCTGAGGACGGATTTGGCTAACTCATCCTCAATGTTATTGTATTTAAGTTTAATACACTAGATTCTTAAATTAACTAGGCTATATGAGATTCGAACTCATACCTTTGTGCAAGATTTGCACATTGCTCTCCCATTTGTGCTAATAGCCGTTAAGATATACGAGTACATAACAAAGATTAAATAAGGGGAACCTTAAGCTGATAGCCTTTAGATATGGAGTATTTAACTAACCTTGAACAAACTAAATCATCTTGCCAAAATAACAGAAACACGAACCATTACTAGTATAAGGCAAAAGAAGGCGTAAAGGTTTGAAATTATGGCTCCCAATTACGGGACAGAAAAAAACAAATGTTTCTAACAAAAAAGCAAGTGTATTCGAGTGGAAGATAACAAGTAAGAGTTCCAAGAGCCATAAACTGTAAATGTATACCTTGAGATTTCCAGTGACATTGAACGTGATAGCGGCAGAATACTGATCTTCATTTCCTGCAAAAAGTACCAACATGGTGTGTTATTTTAGGAAAATAATTCTTCAATTAATAGCGAGAGTCTACAATCAATATAGTCCAGAGTGAAACGAATGAGTGTTTCCAGTAAGTCAGGGAAAGGGGAACCCGAACCCATCAACAGGTGCATGATGATGCTAGCTATAGGAATGCTATTCAACCATATATATATATAAGCATATTAGTATACAATCCAGGTCACCAATCAATCGATTCAACCACACAATCGATTTATTCTCTGCCAGTGACTCTTGAGAATTCATCACTTTTTTCCCTTTGGCTATTGAACTACTGCTTCCCTTCATATAAAAATTGCCGTCATCCCAAAATGTTTCCCGTGATCCATTACTATGCACATTAGCATTATAAGCGTCAAGAAGCTCTTTCTGTTTCTGAATATCATGCAACAATCTAGCCAAGTCAGGAACAAGGTGTGTCAAGTCAAACTGCTTCACATACTCTAGATATTCCCATGTATCTACTGAACCTTGGCGATATTCTTGAGAAATTCTCTTGAAAGCATTATATTTGCCTTTATCGTACTCTAAAGCAGCCCGCATTCTCTCCACTACGGTCTTATTAGCAGTATGAGCATCCTCTGTTTTCTTTTTTCCACTAGAATGCAATCTATTATGTTGCGGAGACACAAAGTGAAAAGGATTGCGAATCTAATGATCTACTATCCATGAGATTAGGAGCTGAGGTAGAGTGGTTCAATCGACTACTACCCCCTGGATTCCTTAAAGCCCATGAACCGCCCATTGCACTACCGTGCTCATCAGCTTATCGCAGGGAACTGGCATAGCTAGATGACTCAGACCCATTAATTGCTACTACCTTCGTTGAATCAGCGGTAGAATTAGGAACAAGAGAAGGCCATGGGGTTGAAGTCGCAGGAGGAGGCTCGGCTACAGCAGCTTCCTGAGAATACTCGGTTGCTGAGGTAGGGGTGGCATCAATGGGGCAAGAATGAGGCAAAGAGGCGGGCGTGGGGGGCCGCGGGCGTGAGGCTAAAAATCAAGTAAAATTAATCAAATCTATTTGACAAAATGAATGCCTATTTGAAACGCACAATGATCTCATAACTAAATTAGATTAAACAATGTTTCACCACAAGAAAATCAAAGGCAGCTAAAAATCAAAGGCAGCTATTAATTGTAAAGAATTATAAATCTTGAACAATAACACAAAAACTAGCAAAAATTAACTAATTAGATCATAAAATGGTGAAGAAAGAAGAAATTTAAAATACAAAAACTAATGATTTAAACGGAAATTAATAATAAATGAAATCGAAAAAGAGCAAAAATAAAAAAATAAAGAGGAATAAACATAGAAATAATACTAAGCAAAAGGAAAGACGATTACCACTGAAAGATTGAAGAAATTGCAGAATGTAAAAGATGAATAAGGAGGTTGAAGATGATTTGACGATACAATCGAAGCTTCGCAAAAGTTTGCGTCATCAAATCGTTCATAAGTTTCTAACCAAAAATTTTACAGAATAAGCAACAAAATCGAAATCTAGCAGAGAAATCGATCAAAACCTGCATAAAGAAGAAAGAAAATCAGTTATTAAACTAGTTCACAGATAATTTAACAAATTAAATAAGTTGATCGAAATTAATGTGATGGATGCAGAATGAAATCAGGATGAATTAAAATACAAATTAGGTGATCGAAATTACCTAGATCCGAAAAAATTAGGATGATGATGATGACGATCAAAATTTGGGAGATAAAATGGCGATCGAAATGCAAATGAACGGCGAAGATGAGCTACAACACGAGAATGATGATGATGACGATCAAAAGTTGAAGAACTATAGTAGAAGAGAGAGAAAGTGAAGAGAGTGCGAGTGAGTGAGTCGAGTAAAATGACTGAAATTGAAGGGGAAATGTGTTTTAGATTGGGTTTTGTATGGGGACACGTGGCGTCATCTGGTGCATCTGTAGTTTTTTAATCTGACGGTTTAGAAGGTGTCCAGCCGCCTCACCCTAAGAAGGGTGCCTCACATGATTCAATCTATATATATATATATATATATATATAGAGGAAGGATCAACTAAGGTCCATTATATATTTGAGTCCATAAGGTCTTTTGTGAGCCATTGGATGGAGGGAGATGGAGGGATGAGATGAACCCACCAAAAGTCATTATACAAGCAAATTAACACACTTTACTAATCCACCCTAATTAACCACTAATTTACTATATATTTGTTTTCTACCCACCTATTTCTCTCTCATCTCACACATTTCACTCTTCTCTTCTCTCAAAAAAAAACCCAAAAAATCCAAATAAATAAAAAACCCAAAAAATCCAAATAAATAAAAAAAACCCAAAAAGTCCAAATAAATAAAAAAACCCAAAAAATCCAAATAAATCAAAAAATCCAAATAAATCAAAATCAAATAAATCATTCATTTCTCTCTTCCTCATTCACCACCACCCACCACTATCCCAACCGACACCACCCACCGCCCACATCCACCGCCACCTCCACCACCGCCGTAATTATATAAACTCGTTTTTTTTTTTTTTTTTTTTTTTTTTCCAGATTTTGCGTCTCGGTTTATTTCGTCACTTTTTTTTTTTTTTTTTTTTTTTTTTTTTTTTTTTTTTTCGATTTCGTGTTTTAAATCTCGTTTTTTTTGTGAGATACTTTTTTTCATCTAAGAGTTATACAGATTGTGACTAGAGTTATACATTGTATGCCTAGAGTTATACATTATATGCCTAGAGTTTTACATCTTTTGACTAGAATTATAAATATTGTGACTAGAGTTATACATTAAATGCCTAGAGTTATACATTATATGCCTAGAGTTATACATTATATGACTAAAGTTATACAATTTTGGACTAAAGTTTTACAAATATGGACTAAAGTTATACATATGAAGGACTAGAGTTATACAAAAATGGACTAAAGTTATACAACTATGGACTAAAGTTATACAAAAATATGGACTCAAATATATAATGGACCTTAGATTTTTAGATTTGTTTTAGATTTTTCATATTATTTTTTTTGTTTTTTTGTTGTTATTTTTTTTTTTGACTAGAGTTATACATCAAATGCCTAGAGTTATACATTGTATGTCTAGAGTTATACAGATTGTGACTAGAGTTTTACATCTTTTGACTAAAATTATAAATATTGTGACTAGAGTTATACATTAAATGCCTAGAGTTATACATTATATGCCTAGAGTTATACATCATATGCATAGAGTTATACATTATATGACTAAAGTTATACAATTTTGGACTAAAGTTTTACAAATATGGACTAAAGTTATACATATGAAGGACTAGAGTTATACAAAAATGGACTAAAGTTATACAATTATGGACTAAAGTGTGTCGGCGTCTTGTTGTTGTTGTCGGGTGCTAGGGGGTTGTGGGCTGGTGGCGAGTGGGGGTTGGAAAGGGTGTCGGCGTCTTGTTGTTGTTGTCGGGTGCTAGGGGGTTGTGCGGGGTCGTGTGGGTTGGTGCGGTGTTGTGCGGGGTTGTGCGGGTGTGGTGTGGAGGTCGTGGGGTTGCGGGGTCGTGTGGGTTGGTGCGGGGTTGTGCGGTTGTGGTGTGGGGGTCGTGGGGGAAGTTGTCGGTTGTGGGTGGTTGTGTGGGGGTGGTGGGGGGGCGGCTGACCGGAAGTTTTTTTGGTTTTTTTTGGTTTTGTTTTAGTTTGGTTTTTTTTTTTATGAACTTGGTTTTTTTTTTTGTTTAGAGAGGGTGGGAGAAAATGAGAGAGAAAGAGTGAATGTGAGAAATGAGAGAGGATGAGTGAATGAGGGAGTGAGTTGGGAGATTAGATTGGTGGTAGAGTTATACACAATTAGGTAGAGTTATACACAATTAGGGGAAGGAGATTAGGGAGGGAGAATTGTGACCCTTCAATGAGATGTAATCTCATCCCTCCATCCCTTCCATCCAAGGGCTCTTATAAGGACTTAGGGCCTTATATTGTATGAGGACCTTATAAGAACCCTTCTCTCTCTCTCTCTCTCTCTCTCTCTCTCTCTAGAGAAGGGTTCTTATAAGGTCCTCATATCATATGAGTCCCTAAGTCCTTATAAGGGCCTTTGGATGGAAGGGATGGAGGGATGAGATTACATCTCATTCAAGGGTCACAAATGAACCTCCCTAATCTCCCTCCCTAATGGTGTATAACTCCACCTAATTTTGTATAACTCTACCATCATTCTAATCTCCCAACTCACTTCCTCATTCACTCATCCTCTCTCATTTCTCACATTCACTCTTTCTCTCTCATTTTCTTCCCACCCTCTCCAAAAAAAAAACCAAGCTCATACAAAAAAAAAACCCAACTAAAACAAAACAAAAAAAATAACCAAAATACCACTCCACCTCCATCACCCTCACCAGCCGACACCACCACCCTCCCTCCCTTCTTCCCGGCCCACCACCACCCGACCTCCCTCCCTTCTTCCTAGCCCACCATCCGACCTCCCTTCTCGCACCACCCCACCATCCCACCATCCGAACTCCCTCCCTCCTTCACAGACCGCCGCCACCTCCTCCCTCCTTCATGCCTCACTGCCGCCGTCGTCTTCTTCTCCTACATTCATTTTTTTTCTTTTTTCTTCACAGATTCGCCGCCACCTCCTCCCTCCTTCATGCCTCACTGCCCCCACCACCATTCACGACCCACGTCCCCACCCCACACCGAAACCACCGCACGCCCACCACACGACTGCCTCCCTCCTCTCCAACCCGACACCACCGCCACATCTCCTCTCCAACCCGACACCACCGACCTAACCGCGCCATCACCCCTCTTCTCCTTTTCTTTTCCGTCACCCAGGATTCCAGATCTGGTTTTGATTTTTTTTAATTTTTTCAAATCTCTTCAAATTTGTTGATTTGTGTCATTGTGTGTTTTTATGGTTTTTGTTTTGTGTCGTTTCGTTTTAGTCGTCTTTTTTTTGTTGGTTTGTGTAAAATTTGTTGCTTTACTTTTTTTTGGTTTTTTTTATTGTTATTTGGTATTAATTTTGTGTGGTGTTTTTTTTAGATCTATTTTTTTTTATTTTTTTTCTGATTTGGTATTTTAATGTTATTTATTATTGTTGGTATTTTTTTTGTTAGTGTTACATATTTGGTTTTATTTGGTTGTTATTTTTTTATTTGGTTGTTATTGTTATTTGATTTTTTGGACTAAAGTTATACATCTTGTCTATTAAAGTTATACACTGCGTGCATTAGAGTTATACACACGATATTTAAATTTGGTTTTTTTTTTATTGTTATTTGGTTTATTTCAGATTTCGGGTTGGGTTGGGTTGTTGGTTTTTTGGTTTTATTATTGTTATTTGGTTTTTTGTTTTTGTTATTATGAGTTTTTTTGGTTTTTGTTATTATTTTTTTTTTTTTCAGATTTTTCATATTTATTGTTTGATTTTTTTACTATTTACGACTAAAGTTATACATTTTATGACTAAAGTTATACATTTAATGACTGAAGTTATACATTTTATGACCAAAGTTATACAAAAAAAGACTAAAGTTATACAAAAATTGGACTAAAGTTATACAAAAAATTGGACTAAAATTATACAAAAATGAACCAAAGTTATACAAAAATGAACCAAAGTTATACAAAAATTGACCAGAGTTATACAAAAATGCACCAGAGTTATACAAAAAATTGGACTAAAGTTATACAAAAAATGAACCAAAGTTATACAAAAATGAACCAAAGTTATACAAAAATTAACCAAAGTTATTCAAAAATCGACCAGAGTTATACAAAAATGCACCAAAGTTATACAAAAATTGGACTAAAGTCATACAACAATGGACTAAAGTTATACAAAAAATTGGACTAAAGTTATACAAAAATGAACCAAAGTTATACAAAAATGAACCAAAGTTATACAAAAAGTGACCAGAGTTATACAAAAATGCATCAGAGTTATACAAAAAATTGGACTAAAGTTATACAAAAAATGAACCAAAGTTATACAAAAATGAACCAAAGTTATACAAAAATGGACAAGAGTTATACAAAAATGCACCAGAGTTATACAAAAATGCACCAGAGTTATACAAAAATGCACCAGAGTTATACAAAAGTTAGTCCATTTTTGTATAACTTTGGTTCATTTTTGTATAACTTTGGTTCATTTTTGTATAACTTTAGTCCATTTTTTGTATAACTTTGGTGCATTTTTGTATAACTTTAGTCCATTTTTTGTATAACTTTGGTACATTTTTTGTATAACTTTGGTGCATTTTTGTATAACTCTGGTCGATTTTTGTATAACTTTGGTTCATTTTTGTATAACTTTGGTTCATTCTTGTATAACTTTAGTCCAATTTTTTGTATAACTTTGGTCCATATTTGTATAACTTTGGTTCATTTTTGTATAACTTTGGTTCATTTTTGTATAACTTTAGTCCATTGTTGTATCACTTTAGTCCAATTTTTGTATAACTTTAGTCTTTTTTTGTATAACTTTGGTCTATTTTTGTATAACTTCAGTCTTTTTTTGTATAACTTTAGTCCATATTTGTATAACTTTAGTCCATTTTTGTATAACTTTGGTCCATTCTTGTATAACTTTGGTTCATTTTTGTATAACTTTGGTTCATTTTTGTATAACTCTGGTTCATTTTTGTATAACTTTAGTCCAATTTTTTGTGTAACTTTAGTCCAATTTTTGTATAACTTTAGTCTTTTTTTGTATAACTTTGGTCATAAAATGTATAACTTTAGTCGTAAATAGTAAAAAAATCAAACAATAAATATGAAAAATATGAAAAAAAAAAATAATAACAAAAACCAAAAAAACTCATAATAACAAAAACAAAAAACCAAATAACAATAATAAAACCAAAAAACCAACAACCCAACCAAACCCGAAATCTAAAATAAACCAAATAACAAGATTTAAAACCCGAAATCTTAAAAAAAAGTATAACAAGAAGAGATTTGAGAAAATGAATAAAAAAGGAGAAGTAACAAAATAAAAGAAAATAAAAGACAACAACAAAAAATGAATTGAAAAAACAACTCAAAACATGAAAATAAAGACCAAACGAAAAAAAAAAAAAAAAAAAAAAAAAACCGAGGCAAAAAAAAAAAAAAAAAAAAAGTTGGGGGCCGTGCGGTGGCGGCGGTGTGGTGGCGGCGGTGGTGGGCGGTGAGTTGGTGTCGGGTGGGATAGTGGTGGGTGGTGGTGAATGAGGAAGAGAAGAATGAATGATTTATTTGGGTTTTTTGATTTAATTGGATTTTTTGGGTTTTTTGATTTAATTGGATTTTTTGGGTTTTTTTTATTTATTTGGGTTTTGGGTTTTTTATTTATTTGGATTTTTTGGGTTTTTATTTTTTGGGGTTTTAGAGAGAAGATGAGTTGTGTGATATATGAGAGAAGTGGATGAGAGGAAAAGAAGTTATAGTGAATTAGTGATTAATTAGAAGGATTAGGGAATGAGGAGAGAATGAGTGATATTAGTACATAAACACACTTTTGGAGGTTGATCTTGGCCATCCATCTCCCTCCATCCAATCGCTCACAATAGGACTTATGGACTTATTATATCTATGAACCTTAGTTGATCCTTCCTCTATATATATATATATATATATATATATATATATATATATATATATATATATAGATTGAATCATGTGAGGCACCCTTCTTAGGGTGAGGCGGCTGGACACCTTCTAAACCGTCAGATTAAAAAACTACAGATGCACCAGATGACGCCACGTGTCCCCATACAAAACCCAATCTAAAACACATTTCCCCTTCAATTTCAGTCATTTTACTCGACTCACTCACTCGCACTCTGTTCACTTTCTCTCTCTTCTACTGTAGTTCTTCAACTTTTGATCGTCATCATCATCATTCTCTTGTTGTAGCTCATCTTCGCCGTTCATTTGCATTTCGATCGCCATTTTATCTCCCAAATTTTGATCGTCATCATCATCATCCTAATTTTTTCGGATCTAGGTAATTTCGATCACCTAATTTGTATTTTAATTCATCCTGATTTCATTCTGCATCCATCACATTAATTTCGATCAACTTATTTAATTTGTTAAATTATCTGTGAACTAGTTTAATAACTGATTTTCTTTCTTCTTTATGCAGGTTTTGATCGATTTCTCTGCTAGATTTCGATTTTGTTGCTTATTCTGTAAAATTTTTGGTTAGAAACTTATGAACGATTTGATGACGCAAACTTTTGCGAAGCTTCGATTGTATCGTCAAATCATCTTCAACCTCCTTATTCATCTTTTACATTCTGCAATTTCTTCAATCTTTCAGTGGTAATCGTCTTTCCTTTTGCTTAGTATTATTTCTATGTTTATTCCTCTTTATTTTTTTTATTTTTTGCTCTTTTTTCGATTTCATTTATTATTAATTTCCGTTTAAATCATTAGTTTTTGTATTTTAAATTTCTTCTTTCTTCACCATTTTATGATCTAATTAGTTAATTTTTGCTAGTTTTTGTGTTATTGTTCAAGATTTATAATTCTTTACAATTAATAGCTGCCTTTGATTTTTAGCTGCCTTTGATTTTCTTGTGGTGAAACATTGTTTAATCTAATTTAGTTATGAGATCATTGTGCGTTTCAAATAGGCATTCATTTTGTCAAATAGATTTGATTAATTTTACTTGATTTTTAGCCTCACGCCCTGCGGCCTCAGCCCCACGCCCTGCTGCCTCGCTGCTTGCCCCACAGACTGCCACCCCTACCTCAGCAACCGAGTATTCTCAGGAAGCTGCTGTAGCCGAGCCTGCTCCTGCGACTTCAACCCCATGGCCTTCTCTTGTTCCTAATTCTACCGCTGATTCAACGAAGGTAGTAGCAATTAATGGGTCTGAGTCATCTAGCTATGCCAGTTCCCTGCGATAAGCTGATGAGCACGGTAGTGCAATGGGCGGTTCATGGGCTTTAAGGAATCCAGGGGGTAGTAGTCGATTGAACCACTCTACCTCAGCTCCTAATCTCATGGATAGTAGATCATTAGATTCTCGCAATCGCTTTTCGCTTTGTGTCTCGGCCGCAACATAATAGATTGCATTCTAGTGGAAAAAAGAAAACAGAGGATGCTCATACTGCTAATAAGACCGTCGTGGAGAGAATGCGGGCTGCTTTAGAGTACGATGAAGGCAAATATAATGCTTTCAAGAGAATTTCTCAAGAATATCGCCAAGGTTCAGTAGATACATGGGAATATCTAGAGTATGTGAAGCAGTTTGACTTGACACACCTTGTTCCTGACTTGGCTAGATTGTTGCCTGATATTTAGAAACAGAAAGAGCTTCTTGAGGCTTATAATGCTAATGTGCAGAGTAATGGATCACGGGAAACATTTTGGGATGACGGCAATTTTTATATGAAGGGAAGCAGTAGTTCAATAGCCAAAGGGAAGAAAGTGATGAATTCTCAAGAGTCACTGGCAGAGAATAAATCGATTGTGTGGTTGAATCGATTGATTGGTGACCTGGATTGTATACTAATATTCTTATATATATATATATGGTTGAATAGCATTCCTATAGCTAGCATCATCATGCACCTGTTGATGGGTTCGGGTTCCCCTTTCCCTGACTTACTGGAAAAACTCATTCGTTTCACTCTGGACTATATTGATTGTAGACTCTCGCTATTAATTGAAGAATTATTTTCCTAAAATAACACACCATGTTGGTACTTTTTGCAGGAAATGAAGATCAGTATTCTGCCGCTGTCACGTTCAATGTCACTGGAAATCTCAAGGTATACATTTACAGTTTATGGCTCTTGGAACTCTTACTTGTTATCTTCCACTCGAATACACTTGCTTTTTTGGTAGAAACATTTGTTTTTTTCTGTCCCGTAATTGGGAGCCATAATTTCAAACCTTTACGCCTTCTTTTGCCTTATACTAGTAATGGTTCGTGTTTCTGTTATTTTGGCAAGATGATTTAGTTTGTTCAAGGTTAGTTAAATACTCCATATCTAAAGGCTATCAGCTTAAGGTTCCCCTTATTTAATCTTTGTTATGTACTCGTATATCTTAACGGCTATTAGCTCAAATGGGAGAGCAATGTGCAAATCTTGCACAAAGGTATGAGTTCGAATCTCATATAGCCTAGTTAATTTAAGAATCTAGTGTATTAAACTTAAATACAATAACATTGAGGATGAGTTAGCCAAATCCGTCCTCAGATGTGCAAAATTGAGGATGAGTAGAAGAAGCTCAAACTTAGATATGCACAAACGGCGTGCATAAGCCAATGTTAGAAATTATCTAAATTGGGTGCAATTGGACATGACAGAAAAGGCCAAAACCCAAAAGTCCACTACAGAAATACTCCTACCAATTAGGCTTTGAAGTAACACTAGCAGTCAATAACCAACATGGGAGTCGAACCCACACCTTGTGCATTGCACAACGCTCTGCCATTTGAGCTAATTGGTTTTAAAATAATTAAATCATTCCACTAGTTTTCATCATGTGAGTTGTTCCCTTATCTTTTTCCACCTTCATGTTGAGGAACAAAATTAATTGCGGTTTTTTTGAATATGTGCTACTTTAGTTCATTCCATCTTGAAAGAATGTGAAAGAAAATCATACCCCCATTTATTTTAACCACTTATGATGACCAAGTTTCACAAAGTAAGGTTTGAGATTCACCAAATAAGGAAAAGAGCAAAAACGTGATTTTAACCACTTATGATGACCAAGTTTCACAAAACAAGCTCTAAGATTCACTGAACAAGGTCTGAGATTCACAAAACAAAGTCTGAGATTCACCGAATAAAGAAAAGAGCAAAATAGGTGATTTTAACCACTTATGATGATCAAGTTTCACAAAACAAGCCCTAAGATTCACTGAATAAAGTATGAGATTCACAAAATAAGGTCTGAGTTTCACTAAATAAGGAAAAAAGCAAAAAAGGTGTTTTTAACCAAGGACTGAGATTCCTAACACTTATGGAGACCAAGTTCTAGAAAATTATCTTACAAGTTCACAAAACAAGCTCTAGGATTCACAACATAAGGACTGAGATTCACAAAATATGGCAAATACCAAAATAGGTGATTCCTAACACCTATAATGACCAAGTTTAGAAAATTATCTTACAGATTCACAAAACAAGCTATAGGATTAACAACATAAGGATCGATATTCACAAAATCAGGAGAAGAGCAAAACAGGTTATCTCTTATCACTTATAACAAAATTTAAGAATATTAGCTTCTAAGTTCACAAATTAAGCTCTAAGATTAACAGAATAAGGTCCGACATTCACATAATAAGGTTTGAGATTAACGAATAAGGTCCGAGATTCACAAAACGAGGTCAGAGATTCACCAAATAAGGAAAAGGGCAAAATAGGCGACTTTAACCACTTATGATGACCAAGTTTCACAAAACAAGCCCCACGATTCACCGAACAAGGTCCGAGATTCACAAAACAAAAACCGAGATTCACAAAATAAGGCAAAGAGCAAAATAGGTGATTCCTAACACTTATGGTGACCAAGTTTTAGAAAATGATCTTACAGGTTCACTAAACAAGCTCTAGGATTCACAACACAAGGACTGAGATTCACACAAATGAGGCAAAGAGCAAAATAGGTGATTCCTAACACTTATGGTGACCAAGTTCTAGAAAATTATCTTACAAGTTCACAAAACAAGCTCTAGGATTCACAACACAAGGACTGAGATTCACAAAATAAGGCAAAGAACAAAATAGGTGATTCCTAATACCTACAATGACCAAGTTTTAGAAAATTATCTTACAGGTTCACAAAACAAGCTATAGAATTCACAACATAAGGACCGAGATTCACAAAATCAGGAGAAGAGCAAAACAGGTTATCTCTTATCATATCTTAAGCCATAAACCTCATTTAACTATAGTAGTAGTAATTTTTGTTAAACCAGACGACAATACTACGCAAAACCGATGGTTACCATGTGTCTACGCCATGAATTCCGGAGACAATAGAAATGAACTAGCAACATAATTCATCATATGAACTGGCGTCATTCGCCTTCAGATATTAACAAAAACAGCAGTCCTATACTCTTATCTACTCTAGCTACCTAAAGCTAGTCGAATGTCCAAAGATATGCCAAAAGCATATCAAAACTTCACAAAACTAAATTTCATATCATCAATGGGGTCCATAAGAACATACCAGCTGGCTTTCCATCAATTGCAACATCGAAGAACACTTTATGAGTCACTTCCTTGAGATTCTCGGACGATTTGTTCGCCTGATTGGAAAATCGCTACAATTGATCGGAAAATTGCTGCAATCTACGAACAATTGCTTCAATTGATTAGGTTATGGAGATTGATTTGGGAAAGAAGGCTGAGAGGAGTTTTGATGATGAAGGTTGTTTGTATAGGGTTGAGCGTGTGTTTGTAATAATGTAATTGAGTCAATTTTGATCTAAGCCCGCGCAATATATCACAGTCCGGTCAACATGTATCATTTTGGTGAGACCGGCCGCCTCGCCATAATGAGGTGCCTCACCCGATCCGGCCTCTCTCTATATATATATATATATATATATATATATATATATATATATATATATATATATATATATATATATATATATATATATATATATATATATATATATATATATATATATATATATATATCATACCTTATTTTTTAGATTTACGTAACTTATATGCCTGTTTTAGTTGTTGCCCACTTTTAAGAATTTAGCTTGCTTCATGTTCTTTAATGTAGCTTAATATCTACATGCTTATATTTTTTGGACGATAATCTTATAAGTAATTTTTTATTTGCAGGTTATAACTACGCCGAATCGCTTCATGTTTGATTCCACTATTTGAGTATTAAGAATACCGATCGAGGTTGCAATGTAGTATGTGATTTTCTTGAACTTTTAAATCTTATGATATACATTGATGTTCTTGCATAGATCATATATTCATATTATTACCTATTATTAATTTATTTTTTTGCATTTATTAGCAAATTTAATTGATGTTACGAATTTGTTTGTATCCCGTGTTCTTTGTTTTTTAGTAGAATTTGCTTCAAATATTCTTTGATATATATTTGACATCTGAGATTTGATATTCTGTGGTTGTGTATTTGCAGGGAAGAAGATAGATTAACAATTTGATGATGTAAAGCACGATACATATAGTTTCATAGTTTGCTCTCATAATCATATATGCAGTTTTAATTTGTCTTTCATTATTTTTGTAAGTTTTACGTTAATTGACGTATGTTTTGACTTCGTCTTCTATATGTTGCTTAATTGCAGTATAAAAGCATCTATCTATATTATTACATAAGCTTTTTTCGAGCGATTACAGAGAGTCCATATTTTATAAAATACTTTCGAGTACTCAAACTCTTAAGAGAATATAATATATGTCTTCTACTTCTAATCATTATCTTAGTTTTCTAAAAATTGATCCTAAAAAACTTTGGTGACCGTATGAAAACTACAAAGAAGATTAGTAGGAGACGGTGTCTATATGGTATCCTAATGTTACACCAAGTTGTCCACTCTCTAACCTTATTACTACTATATAATAGGATGGTTCATAGAATCATAGTCATAGTAAAGCCTCTGTGTTCTAATGTGTATTTATACTTTGAATTTTTTTTCTTTATTATTGTGAAATCTGTTTCTTTTTAATTAATTTTATTTATGACTTAATTTATATAATAGTGGTTAATTAAGATGCTTTTACTAATGGAATTTTTTTGTTATGTTGACAGGATGAAGATGTTAAGAACTATGAATTGCAAACGTGGAACGTGCCCCTGATATCAATGTGACCAACTCAATAAAATTACGTTATTGTTCGAAAAGTATGCTTCAATCATATCTACAAATTAAATTAAAATTAAGCATGCTTTACTTTAATTCCCATTTTGATTCAGTATGTATCAATGAGTGTTTGTGCACATAGATATTATGAGTGGGATTAACTATTTGCTTTTTACGGAGTTTTGTATTCCTTGATGATGAGATTAACGAAATCAAAAGAAACGGAAAGTTAAAATCCACGCTACGAGGATATGGGATGCTCTATTCTACGAATTCTTACGTTGACATGGTTTCAATAAAAAAAGAGGTATGAACAAACAGTTAAATATTATGAATTCTTTGCTTTATTTGATCTAATAATAATAGGTAAGCAAATCATCGGGACGGGAGGAGTACAATTGTATTTCAACGTCTACCAAGTTTTCAACATTAGACGCGTCAAAATATATGCCCTACTTAGTATTATTATCTAAGATGGTTTCTGTATGGATATAATGAGGTATTGTGATTATCATACGAAGTAACTTATTTGTTTTCGTATATGGGGTTTCGAATTATGTCAAAGTACATCTCTATTTAGTGCTTAAACAAATTATGGGCGAGAGAATGCAAGACGAAACAAGATCAAACTACAATAAATTTTCCGCAATTTATTGCAATTTTCGTATAAAGGTATGTAATTACATTTACAAGTCAAACTTCATCTCTATTACGCGAATAAAAAAATTATACGGGATATATTTGAATCATAGACTGCATAGTACGAGTACTTGGTAACGTTAAGGATATATTCTCCATATTATCTGTTAGGCCCAAAATATGGATATGGGCTGACTTGGGGCAGCAGGCCTAGGAATGTTACGGATGCAGGATACCAGGGAGCCAGGATGCCAGCATCGGCAATTAGCGCAAGATATGGGCCGAAGGTCCACGCGGGAGAAGCTTATGAGGGTCCAACATCTTGCGAGATCCGAAGAAGGAAGAGACCTACCCGTTGCTAAATTAGGAATAACTTGGAGGAGAAGTAAGAAACCCTAGCTCCTCGACCTCCCCTATATAAGGAGCCTCAATGCAAGGAAGAACGATCATCAGAATACACGAGAATTACACCCTAGCATTCATAGCAAGCATACAAACTGTATTTCCTCTCGAATTATAGTGAAAATATTGGTGGGATTCCGTCTCCCCCCGCGGTTGTTTCCCACATCGGGTTTTCCGCGTCACCAAAATTGCTTGTGTTCTTTATCTACATCGCACATACAATCTAACATACAACGTACAATCAATTCGCAATATAGACCTAACGCTAAGACCGCTTTAACCCTAGATTGGTAGAAATTTACCAAAACAGTTTGGCGCCCCCGTGGGGCATAGTGGTCGTCTTCGTTAGTCAGTCTACTCAACAATCAAAACATGTCCGGACACAAAGAAACAACCTCAGGCAACACCGGCGGCGCACCAGGAACACAGGTGCCGCCCCCTTCAGCAGCAACACAAATACCATCTCCCTCGGCAACAACAGCAGCACGTACAACCTCGGGTAAAATCACCACTGCCGCTCAAATACCAGCAGCCAAGCAAGGTCAGAGTTCTCAAGCCGCAGCAAGCCCATCAGCGGGAAAGGCTCAGATTAAAGATCCAGGATCCGTTCAGGGACAACAGGGAGTCCCGCAATCAGAGAGAGGAACACAACCCAGGCAACAGATTCAGGCACCTCCGAGTCCTACCAGCATCATGATAAGCGGGTTGGACACATTAGCCAGAACCATCAGGACTATGCAGAGCGAGAATAGGAGCATGAGATCCCAGATGGAGGAAGACAACAACCTCCTCCGAGCACAGATCAACGAATTAAGGAATCAGGCCGCTAGTCCAGCCCCTGGGATGCAAGAAGACAGATTTGGAGGGCCGTCAGCAGAAAGTAGGGATCGAAGGCAGGCACGGGTGTTACCACGCGAAGTAGCACTCAGGCTGGATATGGAAGGAACACCACAGCCACGAGGAGGCCCGATCCCAACAGACTAGGGCACTAACACCGATGAGGAACCAGTGCACCAGAACCTACACCCACGTCGGTGCGGCGGGACCGCAGAAAGCGGGGCCACCACTGCAGCCCGATAACCGGGAGGGCTAGCTACGAATCAAGGCGAATATACCGGGAAGACGCTCCGGTGGCGGCAGATCGCGAACACGTCAAACAAATCCTGGAACAACGGAACTTCGTGCAAGGAACAGGACACCACCACGGGGGGCAACAACGACCCTCCGGAAGAGAGACATATATAGAACAAATGCAGGAACTACGAAGCCTCCTCAGGAGGGTCCCCGGTATGCCCCTGCCTATGGAGATGGCTACGCCAGAAAGCTACGCTGATTCACCGTTTACTGATGATATAGCCACAGTGGCCTTACCAAAAGGATTTAGCGTCCCAACAATGACTCTCTTCGATGGAACCACAGACCCCTGCGATCACATCAGTCAATTCAAGCAGAAGATGATGGTTACTACGGCCACTGGAGCCTCAAAAGAGGCATGTATGTGTAAGGGATTTGGTTCGACCCTAACCGGAGCAGCATTACAATGGTTCGTCGGTCTACCTAATGGAACCATATCATCATTCGCTGACTTGGTCAACGCTTTCAACCAACAGTTCTCCAGCAGCCGCAGAACACCCAAGCAGCCAAGTGACATGTATAGGATCGTTCAGGAGATAGGGGAATCAATCAAGGACTACGTCACTAGGTTCAACGCAGAAAAAGTCTCAATACGAGGCTGCGATATGTCCACTGCTATCAACGCCTTCAGGCAGGGCCTGGATAAGGAATCAAACCTCTACAAAGAATTAACTATGTATCCCTGTGAAAGATTCGAGGAAGTTCAACAGAGAGCTACTGCGGCGTTAAGATTGGAAGAAGATATACAGGCTAGAAAGGGTACAGCAGGCTTCGACAAGACAAGCAGGAAATTCGTACCAGAAAAGAGGGACGACAGAATTAAGCCGTACAGCAGGCCTAATATCAGCAAGGTAGCAGAAAAAGCTCAGCAAATTGATGATTCTCCGCACCCTCCTAAGCTTTCCGAATACGGATTCAACACGGGAATGGAAGGATTGTTGAAAGCACTCAGAAACCTGGGCGACCAGGTAAGATGGCCAAAGCCACCCACTCAGGAGAGGCCAAACGACGACAGAGACAGCAGTAAGAGGTGTGAATGGCACCAAGACATAGGACATAGAACCGAAGATTGCTACAAATTACGGAGGGAGGTGAAGTTCCAGGTACGCAAGGGAAACTTGGACCACCTGTTACCACGTGGGGGCAAACAGGACAGAAGGGAAGCAGCAAATCAGGTACTTCCTTCTGCTCCACCCGTATGCACGAAGATTATTAACGTGATAACAAAGGATCCGAGCTAGCAGGTTTGACATATTCCGCCGCGAAAAGGAAAGCCACCGGGAGCAAAGGGGGTCATCCGAAACCTCGTACGAGTAAGCGAGCAATTTACCCCCAAAGAACTTTCGATGAAACCGACATGGAAAGCGGCACGTAAACGACATGACGATGCCTTGACCATAACATTATCCATTGGCAACTGCACTGTACGGAAAGCATTGGTAGATACAGGGAGCTCTGTGAACCTTATCATGCTCGAAACCCTCAAAACCATGGGTTTCGATAAAGAGAACCTGGTGAAGAAATCTGTGCCACTGGTAGGATTTAGTGGGGAGACCGCGCATTCAATAGGTGAAATAACCATCCCAACATATATTGAAGGAGTTAATAAACTAGTAAGATACCTAATCATCGAAGGTCCAACCACCTACAACGTGATACTGGGAAGACCGTGTTTGCATCAGATGAAGGCAGTACCTTCAACATATCATCAGTGTCTCAAGTTCCCAACGCCATGGGGCACAGTTACGGTAAAAGGAGATCAAGAAGAATCCAGAAATTGCTATACCCAAGCCCTCAAAGCTACAACCAAGCTCCCCTCATAGCAATTACAGGGCCGGGGTACCTCGACAGAGTACAAGGAGCCCCCCTCAGAGGAATTGGACCAAATACGCCTGGACGAGGAACACCCGGATAGAACAGTGTTGATTGGGGCCACCTGCGGTGAAGAACTGCGCGAACAGCTGATTCAATTTCTCAAGAGCAACATGGATTGCTTCGCCTGGTCCCACAACGATATGGTGGGCATAGACCCATCCGTTATTTCACATAAACTAAGCGTAAACCCAAGCTGCACCCCAGTACAGCAGAAGAGAAGAAAATTCGCGGCAGAAAGAAATGAAGTCATCAACAAAGAAGTAGACAGTCTCTTGGCAGCAGATAAAATTAGAGAAGTCAGTTATCCTGAGTGGCTCTCTAACGTAGTAGTGGTACCCAAAAAGAACGGTAAATGGAGGGTATGTGTAGACTTCACAGATCTAAACAAGGCTTGTCCCAAAGATCCCTTCCCACTACCACATATCGACGCAATGGTGGACGCTACTGCGGGACATGAGGTACTCACTTTCCTCGATGCCTGGAGCGGTTACAATCAAATCAAGATGCATCCACAAGATCGGAAGACAAAGATTCATGTCGGAGAGGGGTATATATTGTTACAAGGTCATGCCCTTTGGCCTAAAGAACGTCGGGTCCACCTACCAACGATTGGTGAATAAAATGTTCAAGCAGCAAATAGGAAAGACCATGGAAGTATACATCGACGACATGGTAGTAAAGTCTAAAAAAGCAGAAATGCACATGGAGCACTTGGCGGATACCTTCCAGACGTTGAGAGAATTTAAAATGAAACTTAATCCATCCAAATGCTCGTTTGGGGTGTCCTCGAGAAAATTCCTAGGATATATGGTGACGCAGAGGGGAATTGAGGCAAGCAAAGAGCAAATAAGAGCAATACTCCAACTGGAATCACCTCAGAAGCCGAAAGATGTGCAGAGACTAGCGGGAAAGGTGGCGGCTCTAAATAGGTTCATATCAAGAGCCTCGGATAGGTGCAAACTATTCTATGATATATTGAGGAAGAGTCAGAAATTCGAATGGACTAAAGAGCATGAAAAAGCATTCGCCGAACTCAAGAGCTACCTAAGCACGCCACCATTACTCGCGAAGCCTGAGCAAGAGGAGCCACTATTTTTGTATCTCGTCGATCACGGAACTAGTAAGCGCGAGCTTCTGGTTAAAGAACAAGAAGGAGTGCAGCATCCCGTATATTATATCGATGAAGTCTCTGCTCCCTGCAGAGACCAGGTACACTTCTTTTGAAAAATTAGCATTGGCTTTGGTTACTTGCCTCTTATAAATCTGCGGCCGTACTTTTGAATCTCACACCATCCACGTCATAACCAACTACCCGCTAAAGACTATTATGAAGAAGCCGAACTTTCGGGCGGAATGACTAAGTGGTCAAGACATCTTAGTGGCTATGACTTGCAATTTGAACCCGTAACGGCGATAAAATCCCAAGCCCTAGCTGATTTCGTCTCGACTTCCGCCCGCAACTCGTGGGGAAGCGAGGAAGAAGGAATGCGACAATGATGGGAAGCCGGGATGGTGAGGTGTGGACCCCGTATATCGACGGAGCCTCAAATGCTAGAGGGGTGGTGTGGGTCTAGATCTTTGCGATCTCCTAAAGGGGATATGATAGTGCAAGCTATTAGGTGCGAATTCAAGGCGACCAATAATGAGGCCGAGTATGAAGCTCTCATACTCGGGATGCGAGATGGCGTCGGGGCTCAAAGTAAGGAACCTGAGAGTATATAGTGACTCCTTACTTGTGGTAAATCATGTGAACAACGAATATGTGGCACGAGATTCAAAGATGATAGCCTACCTAAAGATAGCCACAGAGCAGAAATCAAAGTTTAGAACATTCAAGATAACTCAGGTGCCACGAGATCGAACGTGGAGGCGATGCCTGGCTACGCTGGGGGCAACCTTCCACCACGGAGTCACAAACATACCGATTACTCACGTGTTGACCCCGACCATCCGAAAGAGCGGACCCGAACTCCACAAAGAAAGTGTGTACAGAAACCGAAATCTTTGGTTTCCCGAGAGGACAAACAGGATGCAGATTGGAGGATTCCATACCTAAATTGGCTAAGGGATGGGACGCTCCCTGAAGATAGAAAGGAAGCACAAAGTTTCAGAATAAAAGCTTCCAGGTATATCATGATTGATAATATTCTCTTCAGAAAATCATTGGCAGGACCATGCCTCAGGTGCTTAAGTAAGGAGGAAGCAGAAACAATACTGCAAGACATGCACAGTGGAGAATGTGGGAACCACGCTGGAGGACGAAGCCTGTCAAACAAAATCTTAAGGCAGGGGTATTTTTGGCCCACAATGCGCGCAGACGCCATAAACCATGCCAAACGTTGTGAATCATGCCAAAAGGCGGCTCCAGCAATCCACCAGCCAGCAGAACCAATGCATCCAATCATCTCTCCATGGCCATTCATGATGTGGGGCATGGACATAGTGGGAAAGCGCCCCAGGCTCCGGAAACAGAGTATATATGCTAGTTATGACCGATTACTTCTCAAAGTGGATTGAAGCAGAAGCCATGACAGAGGTAAAAGAACAACAGGTGATCTCTTTCATCAAGCGCAACATCATAAGCAGATTTGGGATACCATCCGAGATCATATGCGACAACGGGTCCCGATTCATATCGATAACACCGAGGGCTTCGTGCACGATGGAACATAACACCGAGAAAGTCACCCCCAGTATCCACAAACCAACGGCCAAGCTGAGTCCAGCAATAAAATTATTGTAGAGAACCTCAGGAAGCGGCTGGAAGAATTAGGGGGAAAATGGGCAGATGAACTACCACTGGTACTCTGGTCAGACAGAACAACACCAAAGATGGCAACGGGTCAGACTCCGTTCAGCCTGGTATACGGAGCGGAGGCAGTGATACCTTCAGAAGTCCTGGTACCCACACACAGATACGGCTGTCAAACGGCGGAGCAAAACCAAGTCGAAATGACTAGGAGCCTGGATACGGTTGATGAGCTGCGAGAAAGTGCTTACACACGTATGGCATCATATAAGCAATCCGTAGCAAGGACATATAACAAGAATGTCAGAATCAGGACCCTCGAAGTAGGGGACCTAGTACTAAGAAGGGTATTTGAAAATACCAAGAACCACAAGGCAGGCAAATTCGCCTACAAATGGGAAGGGCCATATCAGGTCGAAAGCGTTGTTAAGAATGGGGCATACAGGTTGATGACCATGCACGGTCAAATCCTGGATAAACCCTGGAACATCCGTCACTTGAAACGGTACTTTGTCTAACAAAGTGCCAAAACTTTAGTGTACAAAGGACCCTTCGAAAGTCCGTGAAGCAAAAAAAAAAAAAAAAAAAAAAAAAAAAAAAAAAAAAAAAAAGGTGGGGGTTAGTATATGCCTTAGGCATTAGAATGTTTTATGAGAACTTTTTTCCTTTTAGTTTTTCTTTTTTTTTTTTTTTCTAGAAAGAGTCGTTTTAAAACCGAGTAGTACAGGCTGTGGCTTCCTGGATCCAGGTGTTGCCCTGGAACACCATGAGATAGCACCAGGTAATTTGCGCTACTTTGGACTTTATAATGCTTCTACGAAGAAGGGCTTTGGTACTAATGTGGGTTACTTGTCAGATGAGGCACACTTTGAGGGTCCAGCCCCTGCCATGTGAGGCCGCGAGACGTTTATCTAAAGTCAAGCCACATGGAGAGCATACGCCGAGGTAGCGCGCAGGGTTCGGCATACTAAGACCACCCATACCTTAACGTTAACTCAGTAATTCCTTAGCTAGCTATGTCGTAGATCAATGGGTGCACGCACGGATTTCAAACGTCTGGAACCACAAGGAGCGCAACACTCCTTGTTAGTCAGAAATATTCAACGAAGGTGAGCTCTAAGTCAGCTAGCCCTAGTGATAAGATATTCCACGTCATGGGTGGAATATGTTATCAAAAATCTATCACCAGAAACAGGGGCTGTGCACCTGGAGCCAGGTCAGCTTCCTGGGTATATCAATGTGGAATCAAGACTCCAGAAACTAGTGGCAAAAAACGCAAGTATAACAAAAGTGGGGCCTGGAAACCTGGGCCCAGAGCTACTTTAAAGTAGGGCACCTGCTACCTTTAGCAGGCACCATCAAAAGTTCAACGCCTGCACACCGGCAGGCACAAAACGGACCAAAATAAGATAGTTTTTTACAAAACTTGCGCCACACAGGGCCAAGTCCCCAGATAATTTAAAATAAAATTTAAGAGAGGTCAATCCTCTCAATAGCTGCTTCCTGACCATTGCTCTGCTCCCCGTGCTCCATTTGCTTCTCCGTTGCAGGTACCTGGACAGCCTCAGGAGTTGCAGTAGCACCATTACCAGTCTCAACAGCCAGGATCTCCTCTACAGTCCCGGAGATGGCTCCAGAAATATCCATGGCTGAATACTCAGGCTCCGGGTTAGCAGCTTCAGCCTCAGAAGGAAACAGGGCACTCAGGTCCATACCATTGGGAAATGCACGAGCAAACTCAGCCAGCTCCTCTTCCAGGTTCCAGGATGTGTGCCTCCCCTCAGTATAAGCACGGATGCAGTCAATCCGCCCCTCAAAAGCAGTATAGGCTCCCACATTCTTGGCCAGTTCAGCCATCTCTTCGGCACGGGCCTCTGCCTTTGTCAACCCAGAAGTCAGGACGCAGTTGGCCTCCTGGGTCCTCGTCAGCTGATCTTTGGCCGCCTCCTTCTCCTGGAAAGCCGTGTGGAGCTGCTCCCTCAACTTGGCGCAGGTGGCTGTGAGCTCCTTGTTCTTCCCCACAGAGGCCAGACATTCGACCTTAGCCCTCTGCAGCATCTTGCGAAGGTAGAGAGAAGATTGGAGTGCCTGAAATAGAAGAAAAGAACGTGTTATTCATAAAATCATAGGGGTAAAGAGGGGGGAGAAGCAGCAAAAGGAGGCTCACCGAGAAGCAATGCTCTGCAGCCAGGTCGGTCATCTCCTGGGGAGCAGTTGAGTCAAACGCCTTTGAGCAAGCTGGGGTCAGAAACCTTTCTAGTGCAGGCCAGTAGTTGGCTCGGTCAGTATCCCCAAACTCAGCGGGGAGGCGTAAAAGCAGTTCGTCAGGATGAGTGGAGGACCCAGGTGCGCGCGATATTGGGGGTAGCTTCAATGGGCTCTGGAGCAGGCCTAGAAGAGGATCTTCTTCTTGAGGAGGCAGGAGAGTGAGAGGAGTCGGCATCCTCTTCCCGGCATGACGCATCAAGATCTCGAGGCGATGGCTTGGCACTTCCTGCAGGGGCACAGGGACGCAGAGGATCAAAGTAAAGAATCAAAGGAGACAGGGAAGTTCAGAGGATTGAGGGGTATTTACCAGAAGACATGGTTTCCTCGATAGCAGAATCGTCTAAACCAGCAAGCAGGAGAGGGAATGATCTACGATCTTCAGGGAATGGAAAAGAGCTTGGCAAATGTAGTATCCTCGTCCCTCGGATTTCTCGGGGTTCTTGAGTTCTCACGTCAAATCAAAGAGTAAGAATAGTAAGCGACGGGGGCAATTATAAATGAACATGCAAATGCACTTACTCTTGGCGAAAACCCAGTGTTCAAACAAGTAGTCGGCACGAATGGGAAGAGACTCAAGCTTGATGTAGAAGAAATCCTCATACCACCCGTCATCTTTCCCTTTTGCCGAGAGGAGGAAGTTTTCGGTCTTCTCCACGGACCTAAAAGTGTATTGGTCGTGCCCTGATCGGCACTCGAACCTATGGGCCGATCTGTAAACCAATCTCGGCGCCCATGCTATTGTTCGAGCAACGGGTGGACGGAGGATCCTCCACGCATAAGGAGCAATTTGGGCCATAGGGAGAGAGTTCAAGTGGATGAACTCTTGGATCATTGGGGGGAACGGAAATTTGAGACCAAGGACAAAGGGGTAGGTGTACAAGCAGATCCACCCCGAACGAAAAGCGTCTGCTTTCTGACCAGGTTTGGGGATGTGGATCACCACATCATCACCTAGCCTCAGCAGAGCTTTGATTCTGGGTATATCCTCCTGGGTGAGGTGGGAGTCACCGGAGTGTGGTCTTTTGAGGACTCCCTGTGTGGGGAAGTCGTCGTTTTCAAGGTCGATGGTGGTGGAGGAAGATGAAGTTAAGCGAGTCTTAGCCATAATAAACGAGGAAGGAGAAATGGAAGTACCTGAGAGGACGGATGAAGCGGCGGCGGGCAAAGAAAAGGTGTTGACAAAGAAGGAATTTGGGGAGACGGAAGTTTGAGAGGTTTGAGGAGATGAAATGATGATGAAAGAGAAATGGTGGGCGGATGAGATTAAATAGGAAAGGGAAGTTGGGGTTTCTAAAATGTGAATTGAAATGGAGTATGCGAGAAGTCACTCAACGATACACTGCAATTTCCCGCTCAAATAATTAGGGTTGCACTTTTCGCAGAAAATTGGGGGCAAACTGTTAGGCCCAAAATATGGATATGGGCTGACTTGGGGCAGCAGGCCTAGGAATGTTACGGATGCAGGATACCAGGGAGCCAGGATGCCAGCATCGGCAATTAGCGCAAGATATGGGCCGAAGGTCCACGCGGGAGAAGCTTATGAGGGTCCAACATCTTGCGAGATCCGAAGAAGGAAGAGACCTACCCGTTGCTAAATTAGGAATAACTTGGAGGAGAAGTAAGAAACCCTAGCTCCTCGACCTCCCCTATATAAGGAGCCTCAATGCAAGGAAGAACGATCATCAGAATACACGAGAATTACACCCTAGCATTCATAGCAAGCATACAAACTGTATTTCCTCTCGAATTATAGTGAAAATATTGGTGGGATTCCGTCTCCCCCCGCGGTTGTTTCCCACATCGGGTTTTCCGCGTCACCAAAATTGCTTGTGTTCTTTATCTACATCGCACATACAATCTAACATACAACGTACAATCAATTCGCAATATAGACCTAACGCTAAGACCGCTTTAACCCTAGATTGGTAGAAATTTACCAAAACATTATCAATGAGTGTTTATTATGCATATGAACGTTATGAGGCAGTGTGATAAACTATGAAGTAAATAATTGATTTTTTACGCTCAAGTTAAGAGACGTGTGTTTTATGTTCAAAACCCATGGCTTTATGATTGGGTTGGGTTGACAGAGGAGTAAATGTATTAAAGCAAAGGGAAAAAAAATATACGGAGTAAAAAGTATTATAGTTTCATTGTTCCATTATAAAATTTTATGTGATACTACCTAATAGAATTATTAATGTAAACATCAAAGAGTAGTCATGCATGGACGTAACAATTTTTCACAAATCCCTTCCTTGGAAGAGATTATCTTCTCCGAACTGCTCGAGTCCAATTCACAAATTATTTATAATTTCTTAAAAGGAAAAAATATTATATATGTTCACAAAATGTATATGCTAAATAGCTAATTCACTTATGCGCAAATACTAATCAAAGATAAACCGGTGTGGAAGTCCTACGAGGTATGAAAGTCTAAACAGATAGAATAATAATAAATAAAACCATTATGATCATGATCAAAAGTTTTCGCAACAAAAATTCTACCATTATTCAACATTGCCGAGTTCGCATCGAATGTATTTGTAAACAAGAGTTGACATGTGTAGTGGTCTTTCTAAAACTTGACATTCAATGGTGGTTCAAGAATTAGAATATTACAAGTGGTCGGTGCACCAATTATACCTCCAGACCCCATAGACAAAAGAGCATTGTTCAACCAATATCAGAATATCAAATTATTGCCTATAAATATAAATCGTCTGGCTTAATGTTTGGATTTTGTTTAATAAGTAGTAGTAGAGTTCGTAGCCGTTTCAACCATTATTTTATGTGACGAGTATTTCAATTAAAGTTAAACAAATAATTATGCCGGAGGGAGAATTAATTCATATTGTAGAGCTTAGATATAATTAAATAAAAAAAAGTAGTTGTTTCGATGTATATCAAGAAACACCACCCTATAAATTAAAGTAACAAAAAGTAATTTTAAAAAAGTTAAGCCCTTCAAAGTTTAGTTTGTTTGGTTCAGCAAAGTTATGTCTCAGAACAGGGCCTTTGAGTATTATCACACATTCACACTATAATCATAGAATATTACAAATTGGCCCGTGCATCGCACGGGCATTAAATCTAGTACAATTGATGGGGCATATTCTGCACCCGCTGACCAGTCAGCATATTGAGCAAGGTCAAAGATATCCACAGCAAGTCAACGGCTTAGACAGCCTAACCGACGCCACCTGTCGGCCTGTCTCTTATGCCTCGGCGGGGACAACTAGCCAGCCGAGGCACATATCCGCGAACTCATATCCAAGACCCCTCGGCGGTGAGTCAACAGAGCCCGCCGGCCTGCCGTGGGTCCCTCGGCCGAGGGGTAGATCAGTCTTTCCACCTGCTAGCCACTTGGCCACTACGTGACAAAAGGTGAAAGTCTATAAATACTCCTCAACTCTTATTGAGGAGGAGATCCGCAATTTAACCTAAGAATCACTATTCATCTGGTAATATCTTCCTTATCTCTCTACAATACGTACTTTGCCAAGTAACAACAACTTACCTCTCTAAGTTACTGACTTGAGCGTCGGAGTGAGTTCGCTCGGTCCAAAGCCGAGCCCTCAGTTTGTTCATCGTTTCAGGAGACCGCAAGGAGGATTCAACTAAAGACGTCATTCTACAAGCACGGGTGGTAACATATAATCAAGCTCCGGAATTACACCCGGAACAATTGGCGCCGTCTGTGGGGAAAGATACTAGAAGCTAGTCACATTCATTCCCAAACAAAAAAAAAAACAAAACAAAAACCCACCCAAAAAGCTAAGAAGATGTCGAAACAACAAGAGGGGTATTCGTGACTGACGAAACCGAATTCTGCCAAGATAATACCGTCCACGCTTCGAGTTGCGCGCCCTCCACCTACGGATAATCCAACCGGAGTATGGGATGCCAATAATACCAGATGCGCCGCCGCCACAACCAGGTCACCATCATGGGACATGTGGTTGACGCAGCGAAATTGAAGCTACTCCTGGACATAATTGGTAGTACGCCGGCTCACACCGTCACACCGACAAGAGCGGCGGAACCCGTCCCAGAGACCAGGGGGCCCGAGAATGTGACTCCAAGAGACTTGAATGGAGCACTGGAAGAAGCTGGCCCTGTCAAGACGCCGGAGGAGCCCAGAGTGCCAGTGGTAGACCTAAGTCCTTCCCGCACCCGCGGGAGGACAGCGTCGCCGCGACACCGACGAGGCCTGCCTCAGAGGAGTGAAAGAAGTCCGACTCGTCAGAGTCGGAGAATAAGCCCGACTTACCATAGTCGGAGGAGAAGCCCCACCCAGTACGAGGAGAGGAGCCGGACTAGGAATGCGAGGAGCCGATCGCCGCGTGTCATTCGACACGTGGTCAGACAGCCCCTCAGTGCCTATGTCCTTGATACCGCCGAGGTGCCCAAGACAACTGTGGGTACCCCGACACATGTTTATATCTAATGAGGAATCGTCCAAGTTCTCCATCAAAGTGTTCATTTCCCAAATAGTCACTATCAGAAACAGGCACCGGCTCACACTGTCACACCGACAAGAGTGGCAGTCATCATCGAGAAGCAGGCGCCGTCGCAGTCACCCCAAGTAGTAGATGCTACGGCAGTCAGCCCAAGAGGTAGACGTCGCAGCAGTCACTCCAAGTGGTAGACGCCACGGCAATCATCATCAAGAAGCAGGCGTCGTCGCAGTCACCCCAAGTAGTAGACGCTACGGCAGTCACCCCAAGAGGTAGACGTCGCAGCAGTCACTCCAAGTGGTAGACGCCACGGCAGTCATCATCAAGAAGCAGGCGCCGTCGCAGTCACCCCAAGAGGTAGACGCCACGGCAGTCACTACCAGCACAGCTGATACTCGCAAAAGCGATCAACATGCCTTAGGAACGTTAAACACAGTTGAGATACGCACGCTAGACTGCCTCGGACAGGCCGAGATGGAAACAAAAGAGGCGCTCAATTAATAACGTAAGAAGACAACTCAGACGAAGACGAGAAAAGACCTCGGCCAAGCCAGAGGCAAAGTGAAAACGTTAAGTACAGTTGAGATGCTCAACTATTAGCGCAAGAAGACAACTCAGAAAAAATGAGGTAAAGACCTCGGCCAAGCCAGAAAGCACCGGCCAGGGGGCAATCAGAAACAACCGGCACTCTCTACCCTGGTCTCAGCCAGCGTCATTGCCTCTTTCCACATCGGATGTCAATTACACATCCATGTGGAGGGGGGATATGGTACGGCCTAAGCAGAGCCATGCCGAGGAGGAAGAAGCCTGGGCAGAAATTTGTACTTGCGCAGAATATACGCTCAACATACATCGGAGCCCATACCACGGCATAGACTACGCTGGGGGCAAATTGATGGGGCATATTCTCGCACCCGACCGACCAAGATATCGGCATATTGAGCAAGGTCAAAGATATCCACAAAGCAAGTCAACGGCTTAGACAGCCTAACCGACGCCACCTGTCGGCCTGTCTCTTATGCCTCGGCGGGGACAACTAGCCAGCCGAGGCACATATCCGCGAACTCATATCCAAGACCTCTCGGCGGTGAGTCAACAGAGCCCGCCGGCCTGCCATGGGTCCCTCGGCCGAGGGGTAGATCAGTCTTTCCACCTGCTAGCCACTTGGCCACTACGTGACAAAAGGTGAAAGTCTATAAATACTCCTTAACTCTCATTGAGGAGGAGATCCGCAATTTAACCTAAGAATCTCTATTCATCTGGTAATATCTTCCTTATCTCTCTACAATACGTACTTTGCCAAGTAACAACAACTTACCTCTCTAAGTTACTGACTTGAGCGTCGGAGTGAGTTCGCTCGGTCCAAAGCCGAGCCCTCAGTTTGTTCATCGTTTCAGGAGACCGCAAGGAGGATTCAACTAAAGACGTCATTCTACAAGCACGGGTGGTAACATATAACTGCTCCGGAATTACACCCGGAACAATAATAATAAAAGAAGGATTTACACTCTCAGACTTACATGTTTGACGAAACGAGATTGACTAAGTTAACGTTTAGTGATTGCTCGACTCGAATGTACGACGAAAGTGCCCTCTAAGAGGAAAACGAACAAGATTGATTAAGTTGATTGATGTGGAGTTGGTCAAATTGGTCGGTCATGCAAAATGAGCCTGGTTCTCAGAAAGATCCGAGCTTACGTGGTCGAAAGTTCAAGCACGTAGACGCCAAAAAGCAAGAGCGTGGTATTAGAATGCAAAGGGAGAAGAGAAAGGCAGACACTCGCATGAGAAATATGTGAGTCACACGACGGAAATTAGGGTTTCGGAGAAACTTTGGAAGTGAATCTCGAAAAGATACGAAAAATACGCAGAAAAGGACTGAGGAAGAGGCGCAGCAAGCACTCGTTGTAACAAGCAAGGTCTTGGTAAAAGACCGCGACAGTTCGCAGTCGTCTTGGAAATGCGGGTCCGGGCGAAGAATAAACGTCAAATGGACCAAATATACGATATGTGGTATCAAGGAAGAGGCGTACCAAAGATGGGCCCACAAATAACGAACTTATAACGAATCTTCAAAAATTGGCTTGGAGGGAAACTGAGGAAGAGGGGCAGCAAGAGCTGCGTCTCTTTGAAGAGACGCAGGACCTGCTGCGTCTTTTCCTGGGTGTGGTTTTTCTGAGTAAAAACTCGATGAAACACGGGATTTATTTCACAATTCCTAAACATAAATCCTCAATTACTCTCTCAAATTCCAACCATTTCTTGCCAAAATTTGATCAAAAGCTTGCATTTGCCATGACTAATCGAGGTATGTGTATTATTTTTGCATTAATCTTCCGTATTTGATCAAATTGGATCGACAAATTAGGGTTTCCAACCCTAAAAATGTCGAAAATTTGGGGCTTTTTCCCCAAATGATTTTGCCTTGCAAAATCGACTTGGTAAATGGCTAATTGGTAGTATAAGGATCATAACCATGTATTTGCTTCGAATTTTCGTTGAGTTTTGAGCATTTGAGCAAAATTTGACGGTCCCACAGCTGAAC
Organism: Silene latifolia; assembly: GCF_048544455.1. Taxonomy (NCBI): domain Eukaryota; kingdom Viridiplantae; phylum Streptophyta; class Magnoliopsida; order Caryophyllales; family Caryophyllaceae; genus Silene; species Silene latifolia. The sequence goes on along the minus strand of NW_027413163.1, from coordinate 10,521,038 downwards.
CGTATATTGCTTCGAAAATAGCCTTAGGATTGCCCATTTGTGATGAAACTTGGTATTTGGAATCCTTGTATGATGGGTAAACTTCCTACCATTTCGGAATTTGATTTATGACGGCTTTTTCGGGACACCTTTCTAGGGCATAATCGCCGTAATAACGAAATGCTGTCGAAATTTCGACTCGAACCCATGACTACGCTTCAACTTTGGCTTGACTTGACCCAAATTACCACATGAGCGGACGAGTTTATGGGAAAAAGGCCAAAGATGGCGAAAAAAGAGCAATTTCGGAGCTTTGAAAACTCGAAAATCCCCTAACTAAAGCTTGTCGTCACTTGACGCGGCCTAAATTCACTTTAATTTTGCAGGTGAGGAGGCTTCTTCGTCAGGGAGTTATCCCATAGACGTGGATACTACGCTTGACCCTTCTCGTTCGCTTGAGGAGGCGTTAGAGCAGGCTTTTACTGCTGCGGTAGCAGCTGCTGAGGACGAGGTCGTCGAGGAGGAGGCTGTTGAGGAGGAGGAGGCCCCGAGGCTGGCCAATGTCGGACGAGGTGGTCGCCAGCTGAGGGGAGAACTGGAGTGGACCGAGAGCTGGGACAGTAGACACCTCATCTGGGCTGCAGAGGGTCACTTGTCCTACAGGACGGTGAAGAGCTTGGTAGTTTGAACTCATCGCTCTTTCATTTATCTTCTTTCATTTCTATTTGCTATTCCTTTTCTCTTTCATTCGAGCTTAAGATAGGTCTTGCTTCGAATCAAAATAGGAGGCCGGGAACATCAGATCTTTCTCGGGCTATACGGCGATGATGGGGTCCTACGAGAGGTCATCAGCGGAGGAGCGGGCCATCATCGAGCGGGGAGCGTTCGGTGCTTTGGTACAGGCATGGAGGCACATCACGAGGAGGAAGATTCGGGCTAACCTTAGCCTGGTTCGAGCCTTCCTTGACCGGTTTTGGGACACGTCCTCTACCTTTCACATGCCTTTTTGGTGAGGTTGGAGTCACGTTGGAGGACTACGGCATGATTTCTGGCTTGCCATACGAGACTGAGGTGGTGGAGTGTCCAGAGACAGCCATGAGGGTGGACTAGGCCGAGGCCAGGAGATTGATCGGCTGGAACCTGATGCCGAAGGCTGCTACGGTACCCGGGTTGGCGCCTAGTACCTATGTTCGGGATTATTTTTCTGGGAAGACACCAACGTCGGTGGTGATCGATGGGAAGGAGATGGCTCCTCCTCCCAGTACTGCAGAGCAGAGAGTCCGTTTGTGGCTCTAGTGGTTCTTGTCTTCGATCTACCTCGGAGACAAGAGAGAGAGAGGCTGTCGTTGAAGCTTCTTCCCTTCCTTTCTGACTTGGGTGACCTAGGCCGTTGGGACTGGGTCACTGCAGGCTTTGCGGTCCTCATTCGCTATACGAGGGCCATGGTTCATCCGGAGCTGATGGAGAAGGGGACTTCTCCTGCCACCGTTGGTCCTGGACTATTGCTGGAGGTATGAACCTCCGTTTCATTTCATGAAAGATCATTTTCCTTTTTATCGAATCACGAAAGATCGTTATTGGTTATCTTGCTTTACAGGCGTGGGTGTACTCCAATTTTCCGAGCCTCGCGCCCAAGAGGACGGAGCCAGTGGAGAGACCTTATCCCGCCGTGAGGGACAGGGTGATGTGTTGTGGGATTTTTATCTGTATACATCACTTTAACTTTAAGGATTATAACGAATTTATCGTGATGATAACTAGTAATAAAATAAATTATATAAACAAAATCATAGATGAATAAGAAATAACCTTCGGTCCTAGCAAAATTGGCCTAAGAACAATATCGCAATGATATTCGCCTATCAGTTGCACCCAAGACGATATGAGATATGCCTTTGTGTTCTTGCTAGAATCGATCCCCAATTTCTGTAAATTCTTTTAGGGTTTTTATTTTGTGTTTTTGATGAGAGAATATTAGGTTAAGCAAAACAAGTAGTCAAAAAATCAATCCACCCTTTGGCCTCTTAACCGTGTAGGTTTTCGAAAAATAGGGAAAGATTTTTTTTCTTTTATTTGCTCCCTCTTACTCGGTTTAGACCGAGTCATCACAACAACCGAAATAAGGATAAAATCTCCTTATTTACGGTTATTCCAAAAATATATAAAATGTGTATAAGTATAAATTGTCATAATTCATTCCGTATTAATCAGTCCACACACAACAGCTTGCAGTCAACTTATTAATGCTGTTCCGTAATAATTTATAATGACAATATCGTATAATATATACTTTAATTATAAATATCGCATATTTATAATTAGCTAATTAAATATAACCGATTACATTTAATTACGAATTAACATATTAATTCGTCTAAGCTTAACATTATATACATTAATTAAATATAACATATTATATTCAATTTACGAATTGACTGTTAATTCGTCTCAGCTAATATTATTTAATCGACATTAAATAATAGTCTCATCAACACGTTGACTAACTGTTTAGTCATATAAGGCATCAATGTGATTACATTTCCATAACCACATCTCTCAAACACATTCTTTAGGTGTGACTTTTAGGGACCAGTTGATCACCGCCATCTGTATGATAATAACGTCAAACTTTCTAGCAAGCCAACCGTTATTAGATAATCGTTAATCAACTGATAAAATACGAAGTATACCCTTGTGAACCTGTAAGAGATTTACAAATGTTATCACACTAATTTGTGGAGGACACAAGCTCCAACAAACTCCCACTTGTCCTCACAAGTGTATGTGCGATAACCGATTCTCATATCCTAAAATTTCTCCCACTCAATGTAAAACAATTTGCAAAATCTGTATTCACAAAGGTCGTATTTTACAAGTGATCTGTATCAAGAGTGGTTTCCCCGACTAGAGAGTAACTTAACTGATAAACGAATCATCATTCGAGCATGGCCATGCATTTCAGTTACAACTCCTCGAGTGGCCCTGAGAAATAACTATACCTGATAAAGGTTGGATATTTTCCTCAACTCGAATCCTACAGATGTAAGCACAGTATGAAATGACCCAGAAAAAATCTACTTAGCCTCCATTCTGGCAGACGTGAGAAAAAGAAACCAAAGTCATCCAAAAATGCCTTAATCTCAAGAGACAGTCGATAGTCAAAAGAATCGACTCTAGGAACACAATGGATGTCCTATCCACGACCTGGCACCGAATGTTTTTAAACATTTAGGAATCCATTACGTTGTCACAAAAATTTGTCCTACGAGGTATCGTTATAATCTCGCATTTCTGATCGATCAGTCAACCGTTTGACTTATGGCTCGTTGAACCCACCATCAATCGACTGCACAATATAATAGCCAGAGTTATCAGCTCATATGGGCGATTATGGACCAAACAAAATATAATGTAATTCAGTTCACATTGTGGCGTTCAATGTTGTCAGTACAATCCACATGAAAAACAAAAAATTATATTAAAACGATGAAGTTATAAATAATATATGAAAAAGATAATGTATCAAATCCATAATAAACTACTACAACTCAGGAACACGTTTAATTCCCATGGAAATAACGTGCCCTTCATGCTTATCAAAATTCAATGGTTTAGTGAGAGGGTCCGCGATGTTATCATCCAAAGCTATCTTTTCAATCACTATCTCTTCTTGCTCCACGTAATCACGGATCAGGTGAGCTTTCCGATGTACATGTCTAGATTTGTTGCTAGACTTTGGCTCCTTAGCCTGGAAGATGGCACCTCTATTGTCACAATAGATGGTGATCGGGTCATTCGAACTAGGAACTATCGTAAGTCCTTGTAAGAATTGACGCATCCATATAGCTTCCTTAGCTGCTTCCGAAGCGGCATAGTACTCGAATTCAGTAGTAGAATCTGCTACAACACTCTGTTTGGAACTCTTCCAGCTGACCGCAGCACCATTAAGAGTGAAGACGAACCCGGACTGAGATTTTGAATCATCTCGATCCGTTTGGAAGCTATCATCTGCGTAACCGATTGCGCATAGCTTAGTATCGCCTCCATAAGTCAATACCCTATCCTTAGTCCTCCGTAGGTAATTGAGGATATTTTTAACAGCTATCCAGTGTGTTTCACCTGGATTCTTTTGGTACCGACTCGTCATACTCAATGCATATGCCACGTCTGGACGTGTGCATATCATGGCATACATGATTGATCCTATTGCAGATGCATAAGGAACACGACTCATGCGCTCAATCCCTTCAGGCGTCGTGGGTGACGAGACTTGCTCAACCGCATCCCCGGACGTCATTGGAAGGTTCCCCTTCTTGGAGTTGGTCATGCTGAACTTCTCAAGAATCTTATCCAAATAAGACTCCTGACTAAGTGATAACATCCGTCGTGATCTATCTCGGTAGATACGGATTCCCAATATGCGTTGTGCCTCACCCAAATCTTTCATCTGGAAATGGTTTTTCAACCATTCTTTAACCGAAGATAGGAGAGGAATGTCATTCCCAATCAAGAGTATGTCATCGACATACAATATCAAGAATACAATCTTGCTCCCACTCGACTTGATATATAAGCATGGTTCCTCGACCGATCGAGTGAAACCATACTCTTTTATCACCTGGTCGAAACGATGATTCCAACTCCGAGAAGCTTGCTTAAGTCCATAAATGGAACGCTTAAGCTTGCATACTTTCTTAGGATGTTCAGGATCTATGAAACCTTCGGGTTGCACCATGTACAACTCTTCCTCCAAATAACCGTTTAAGAAGGCGGTTTTCACATCCATTTGCCAAATTTCATTGTCATGAAATGCGGCAATCGCTGAGATTATCCGAATGGAACGTAGTATGACTACAGGTTCAAAAATCTCATCATAATGCAATCCGTGCACTTGAGTAAAACCTTTTGCCACTAGTCGTGCCTTATAGGTATCTGGTTGCGCGTTTACAGAACGCTTTATTTTGTAAAGCCATTTGCACTGTAGAGGTTTTACCTTATTAGGTAAATCAACTAGATCCCATACGTCATTCTCATAAATAGAGTCCATCTCGTATTGCATGGCTTCAAGCCATAGCTTTGAGTCGGAACAGGTTATAGCACCTTTATAGGTAGCAGGTTCATTACTCTCTAGGAGTAAAACGTCATTCTCCTCGACCATACCAATGTATCTGTCCGGAGGATGAGAGACTCTACCCGACCTCCTAGGTTCCTCAGGAATATTAACCATATCATCAGTTGGAGGAACAACTTCCTCCATCTGTTCCTCGGTTGTTGGTTCTGGAATCTCCGATAGCTCGAAGGTTCTATTACTTGTCTTGTTCTCGAGAAATTCTTTCTCTAATAACGTCGCACTAGCCGCAACAAAAACTCGATGTTCGGTAGGCGAATAGAAGTAATGACCAAATGTTCCTTTTGGATACCCTATAAAGTATGTCTTGACCGATCGCGGGCCAAGCTTATCCTCGTGTCTCCACTTGACATAAGCCTCGCAGCCCCAAACCCGAATAAAGGACAAGTTAGGGACCGTTCCCTTCCACATTTCATATGGAGTCTTGTCGATAACTTTAGTCGGACTTCGGTTAAGTATAAGAGCAGCTGACAAAAGAGCAAAACCCCATAATGAATCAGGCACTACCGTGTGACTCATCATGGATCAAACCATATCAAGTAAGGTTCGATTTCTCCGTTCGGACACACCATTTAATTGAGGTGTTCCAGGTGAAGTTAACTGTAGAACGATTCCACAGTCTTTAAGGTGTTGATCAAACTCATTTGAAATATATTCGCCACCCCGATCTGAACGGAGTGCTTTAACCTTTCTACCCAGTTGGTTCTCAACCCTGTTCTGGTATTCCTTGAATTTCTCAAAGGACTCACTTTTATGCTTCATTAAGTAGACATATCCATATCTACTCAAATCGTCCGTGAAAGTGATAAAATATCTATAGCCATCTCTAGCGGTAATTGACCACAAACATCAGTATGTATGAGTCCTAATAGGTCACTAGCGCGCATTCCAACACCTTTGAAGGAAATTCGAGTCATTTTGCCAATGAGACATGATTCACACGTGCCATATGTAGAAAATTCGAATGCGGGAATAGTCCCTGTTGGGGCTGGTGTCCTCTACAGTTAGTGCAATAACAATTAAATCTCTAAAAGGATCAAAGGGTATACTTTTGTATTATTATCAGTTAGTCCACGTTTATCAATAACGGTTGGCTTGCTAGATAAGTTTGACGTTATTGTCATACAGATGGCGGTGATCAACTGGTCCCTAAAAGTCACACCTATAGGATACGTTTGAGAGATGTGACGGTATGAAAATACAGTCATGTTGATGCCTAATTTGACTAAGCAGTTAGTCGGAGTTATTGACTAATAATTAGTCAAACGCGATGTTGAGATATTTTATTTAATACGGATTAAATAATAATGGCTAAGGCGAATTAAGCAGTTAATTCGTAAATTAAATATAAACGATTATATTTGATTAATGTATATTGAATAAATTAATTATACAATATTGTCATTATCGGACATGTATTATTATATCGACTAATTCATGTTACTAGACGATATTTTAATAACCGATAACCGATGACGATTTATAATAAAATCGCGTCATATACATTTAGCATTTTCGAGTCGGACCACGAGTTAAAATAAAGAGGAAGTGAAAGCCCACTTCCCCATGAGGCTCTCGGTTTGGCCGAACCAAGGAGAACAAAAGGAGAGCTTTCTCTCCTTTTGTGACCTAATTCATTTTGAAAGAAAAATTAGGGTTTTGAGAGCATTTTTCCTCTGAAAATCCTAGATCTCACATCAAGAAAATTCACAAAAGCTCTCTCAATATTGCAAGGCAATTAGAGAGCAATTTCTAGCACAAGGGGCATAGTCTCAGACGGTCTTGGGTGCAACGATTAGGAGGAAATCTACGTTGATTTCTATCTTAGGCCGAATTCTCAAGGACCCGAGGTTAATTCTTGTGCTTTATCGTTTTCTCTTGTAATTTTGTTTTATGACAATAATCACATGTTAAATTTTGCGTTATAGTCCTAAATTTTAAGGGTTTTATACGGATATTACCCCACAAGTGGTATCAGAGCGAGGCCACGTAAATTTTTCATGTTGATTTTCATTAAACATATTGAATCGATAATTTTTTTTTGCATAAAAAACCGTGCGGCAGCAGCATTTTTGTCACGGCAGAAATTTTTTTTTGGCTGTTGCGTTTTTTTCTTGGAAACCGTGCCTTTTGGTTTTCGTCTGATCAGACGGTTGATGATTTGTTTTGTTTTCGATTTGTTCTTTGCATATTGTTTTTGTAATCGATATTCATTGCAATATGTTAAAGTTTTATCAATTGTAGTTTTGTTTTTATACGGATTATGTTCAAATTGCAATTGGTTTTGTCAAATCGATTCATGTTTGGCCTGTTTTTGCTCACGGCTGAGCCATTGAAAAAAAAAAAAAAATTAGGGCAAGCTCTCGGTTTGGCCGTGAGAAAAAGAAAAAAAAATTTGTTTTTGTTCTTTTTGCTGCTCTCGGCATTTGCAGCTGAAATAAAAAAAAATTTCGTTTTTTGGCCATAACATATGCATAATACGGATTTTATGCATTCGCTTAATAGTGAAACGGTTCACTCACGTACCAGTTAGTTATTTTAAAGCGATTTAAAGTAACGGATTATCATGGATTAAAATTAAGTTGATTAAAGCGGTTTTGTCACATAATTTTAATCATTAAAGGTGGTTTGGATAAATTTAACATAATTACGGAATTATGTCACGAATAAATTTTATTTTAGTTGATGCATTTTATTTATCGTTATTTTGAATGCCTTGAATGTTTTATTACGTATTTAAATTTTACAAACAGTTGTAACTTAGTGTGGCCTTAGTAGAACGTGTTACCGTAATGATGGAACACGGTCTTGGTTGTATTTTGAGATCTTGTATCTACGTTTTGTTTTTTTTTTTCCTTGTAATTACAGTTTTTATTTAGAATGTAAATAGGTTTATATTTTGTAAATTTTAATTGTAATTTTGAGAAGACCAAAGATGGAGATCGGATGCTCACTCCCATTTGGGACAAAGATGGAACATCAAGACAAGCTTCTCGGGTCCAACGGTGGATTCCAAAGTTGTATTATGTTCTTTTTACTAGGATAGGCCACACTAGGAATTTTTATTTACGTTTTGCATTCTTTTATTTATTTTATCGTAACGATAGATTGCATCATATTCCGCCTAAAACCAAACCACCTAATAATTGCATGAAAACTGACTCATTTAGAGGTCACGCGTTAGTTTTCTTTGATATACAGATATCACGTTTTTTTTAAGCCATCACCTAAGTTAATTCATTCACGTAATGCTAGTTTTTCGTTCACTTAAAATGAATTAAAACTAAGTTGATGGGATCTTCCTCGTATAAACAAAAATTGAGAACAGTCTTTATAGGTCAAACTCCAATGAATCCCTTCTTCGTCGGTAGGCATAATATGACCCCTTCTACGTCGGGTAAGTTGGAACTGATTGACCTATTTTATCTCAACACTATGGTCACTCGTACGATCCTGTGATTATGGTGGACTATAGATAGGATTTACGGAAATCTATCGACCAAGAGTTCTAACGATAGAACTAGCTAAAAAGTTGGCTTATCAATTTACGAAAATTGAGTCTTGGGATCACTTGTATTATTCTTGAGGGAGATCAATTACGCAAGTGCAATGAGTCTACACGATTAAAATGAATTTTAAATAGACTTAAATCACCTCGATGAGTTGCTTATTTCGTTTTGTTTTTCCTTTCTTTTTCAGTGTAGATCACGATCACTTAAACTGCTAATAACAAAATGGCTGGCCGTCTTGACGACCCAATGCCAAGTGCCACATTGGACCGTGAGTCCTGGCCGGATCTTCATGAATCGGATGAATCGATCTACTCGATCAAGAATGATGGATCAAACTTCGCGGACGGGAGGCAGCATTACGGAATGCTTGCCGCTGCCGACGGAAGCTCAAATATCCGACGAGCCCATTCCGTCAAACCCGGGCCCCACGGGCCGGAGCTAACGAGATCGCCAAGTATAACGATTTCGTCATGGAAGCGGGTGCGATTAAAAACGTACTCATTTTTGCAATGGAATCCAATTTGCAGAAACGCTTCATAGCCCAAGGTGCAAACAAGATTTTCACCACGCTCACTAAGGAATTCTCGAAAGCACCGAGAATCGTGACCTATGAGCATACCACTCGCTTCTTTGATGCGAGACTCCAGAAGGGCCAACCGGTTAGCCCACACATTCTCAGCATGATTGAGAATGTCGAGAGACTGGAGGCGCTTGATTGTAAAATCAGCGAGAACATCGTGATTGACCGCATGCTTCATTATCTCCACGATGGTTTTGCGCTCTTTAGAGCGAATTACTATATGAATGATTTGAAGAAAAGTCCTCATGAACTACACTCCCTTCTCGTACAGACCGAGAAGGATATGAAGTTCAGTGGGAGCTTGAAACAGGATGTTCTCGTTGTGTCAAACAAGGGCAAGGGTAAGGGCAAAGCTCAGGCAGACCTAGCGGTAGGTAAACCGAAGTTTAAGAAGTCGGGATCAGGCAAGAGTGGGCCTGGTGAGTCGAGTTACTCACCAGGCATGACAAAGAGCAAGACCGAAAACATGGAATGCCATCATTGCCACAAGACTGGGCATTGAAGGCGTACATGTCCTGTTTACCATGAGGACATAAAAGCAGGTCGCGTTAAACCTGTTGGTATGTCTTCTTCCTCTTCTACTTTTATTCATATGATTGAGATTAACCACGCAAGTTACGGAACTTAGGTACTAGATACTGGTTGTGGTTCTCATCTGTGTAATCATGTGCAGGGGCTCCGAAACATCGAACCCCTCGTAAAGGGTGAGGTGGACCTGCGTGTCGGGAATGGAGCACGAGTGGCTGCCGTCTCGAGGGGAACATACGTGATCCAGCTTCCTAGCGGATTTGAGTTATTTTTATATAACTGCTATTATGTACCCAGTCTTTCTAAAAACATTATTTCAGTTTCTGCACTTGACAAACTTGGTTTTTCATTTGTAATAGAGAATAACACTTGCATTTTCTCATTACACGATATGATTTATGGCAAGGCAGTCTCCATGAATGGAATTTATGTTTTAGATCAGACCACCGAAATATTACACGTAATGAATAAAAAGTTAAAGGTTGGTGACAAAGATCAAACGTATCTATGGCACTGCCGTATGGGACACATTAATGAGAAACGCGTAAAACAGCTCATAAAGAATGGAGCTATCTCGGCCTTTGATTTTCAATCATTTGGCACGTGTGAATCATGTCTCATTGGCAAGATGACTCGAATTTCCTTCAAAGGTGTTAGAATGCGCGCTGCTGACCTATTAGGACTCATACATACGGATGTGTGTGGACCTATGTCAATCACCGCACGAGAAGGCTATAGGTATTTCATCACTTTCACGGATGATTTAAGTAGATATGGCTATGTCTACTTAATGAAGCACAAAAGTGAATCCTTTGAGAAATTCAAGGAATACCAGAATCGGGTACGAACCTCTTTGGGTAGAAAGATTAAAACACTGCGCTCAGACCGTGGTGGCGAGTATCTTTCTCACGAGTTTGATCAACACATCAAAGACTGTGGGATTGCCTTACAGTTAACTCCACCTGGAACACCTCAGTTGAATGGTGTGTCCGATCGGAGAAATCAAACATTACTTGATATGGTTCGATCCATGATGAGTCACACCGTGTTGCCTGACTCATTGTGGGGTTATGCTCTTACATCACTGCTTTTTAATACTTAACCAAGTCCGTCTAAAGTCATTGACAAGACTCCATATGAACTATGGAAGGGAACGGTCCCTAACTTGTCCTTTATACGGGTTTGGGGCTGCGAGGCTTATGTCAAGTGGAGACACGAGGATAAGCTCGGCCCGCGATCGGTCAAGACATACTTTATAGGTTATCCTAAAGGAACACTTGGTCATTACTTTTATTCGCCAACCGAACTTGTATTTGTTGCGGCAAGTGCGACATTCTTAGAGAAGTAATTTCTCGAGAACGCAAAGAGTAATAGAACCTTCGAACTGTCGGAGATTCCAGAACCAAATACCGAGCAACCATTGGAGGAACCAATTCCTTCAATCCCGGCTGCGGTTAATATTCCTGAGGAACCTAGGAGGTCGGGAAGAGTCTCTATTCCTCCGGACAGATACATTGGTATGGTCGAGGAACATGACATAGATGACATTCTACTCTTAACGAGTAGTGAACCCGCAACCTATAAAGGTGCCATGACTAGTTCCGACTCAAAGCTATGGCTTGAGGCCATGCAATCCGAGATGGAATCTATGTATGAGAACAACGTATGGGATCTTGTTGACTTGCCTGCTAAGGTTCGTCCCCTTCAATGCAAATGGCTTTACAAGATAAAGCATTCTGTGGAAGGTCAACAAGATATCTATAAAGCACGACTAGTTGCTAAAGGTTTCACCCAAGTGCCAGGTCTGCACTACGATGAAATATTTGCACCCGTAGTCATGCTGCGTTCCATTCGGATTATCTTAGCGATTGCCACTTTTCATGACTATGAAATTTGGCAGATGGATGTGAAAACCGCCTTCTTAAACGGTTTTTTGGAGGAAGAGTTGTACATGGTACAACCCAAAGGTTTCATCGATCCTGAACATCCTAAGAAAGTGTGCAAGCTTAAGCGTTCCATTTATGGACTTAAGCAAGCTTCTAGGAGTTGGAATCATCGTTTTGACCAAGTGATAAAAGAAAATGGATTTACTCGATCGGTCGAGAAACCATGTCTATATATCAAGTCGAGTGAGAGCAAGATTGTCTTCCTAATATTGTATGTCGATGACATACTCCTGATTGGGAATTACATACCACTCTTAACTTCGGTAAAAGTATGGTTGAAGAACCATTTCCAGATGAAAGATCTGGGTGAGGCACAAAGAATTTTGGACATCCGTATCTATCGAGATAGATCACGTCGGATGTTATCTCTCAGTCAGGAGTCTTATATAGACAAGATACTAGAGAGATTCAGCATGACTAACTCCAATAAGGGGTTTCTTCCTATGGCTCCAGGGGTGCATTTGAGCAAGTCTCAGGCACCAGAGACACCGGAAGAGAAAGAGCGCATGACACGGATTCCTTATGCCTCGGCTATAGGATCAATCATGTATGCCATGATATGCACACGTCCGGACGTGGCATATGCATTGAGTATGACAAGTCGATTCCAATAGCATCCAAGTGAATCACATTGGATGGCTGTCAAGAACATTCTTAAGTACCTACGGAGGACTAAAGATTGGGCATTGACTTATGGAGGCGATCAAAAGCTATGCGCAACCGATTCTGCAGATGCTAGCTTCCAAACGGATCGAGATGACTCAAAATCTCGTCTGGATTCATTTTTACTCTTAATAGCGCTATGCTGATCAATGGAAGAGTTCCAAATAAAGTGTTACAAAGAGATTCTACGACTGAGTCCGAGTACTATGCCGCGTCTGAAGCTGCAAAGGAAGCGATATGGATGCGTCAATTCTTACAAGGACTATCCGTAGTGCCTAGTTCGAATGACCCGATCACCATCTATTGCGACAATAGAGGTGCCATCTTCCAAGCTAAGGAGCCTAAGTCTAGCAACAAGTCTAGACATGTACAACGGAAAGCTCATCTAATCCGAGATTACGTGGAGCAAAAGGAAGTAGTGATAGAAAAGATTGCTACAGATGATAATATAGCAGATCCTCTCACTAAACCATTACGACAAGATAAGCATGAAGGGCATGTTAATTCCATGGGAATTAAACGTGTTCCTGAGTTGTAGTACTCTTTTATGGATTAGATTCATTCTCTTTTGTACTCTATACGACATCATCGTTTTGATATTTATATATTTTGTTTTTCATGTGGATTTGTACGACAATTTTGAACACCACAAAGTGAACTGAACAAACATTATATTTTTGGTCCTTAATTGCCCACGTGAGCTGATAACTCTGGCAATTATTTTGTGACGTTGGTTGATGGTGGGTTCAACGAGCCATAAGTCAAAAGGTTGACTGACCAATCACAGAGGCGATTTATACGGATATCTCGTAGGACACAATTGTGACATCGACGTGGAGTCCTAAATGTTTTATAACATTCGGTGCCGGTCGTGGATAGGACCTCCATGGTGATCCTAAGAGTCGATTCTTTTGACTATCGACCGTCTCTTGAGACTAAGGCCGATTTTGGGTGACTTTGGTTTCTTTCTCACGGTCATCCGTAACTGGGGGCCAAGTAGATTTTTTCTGGGTCATTTCATGTTGTGCTTAGGTCGGAAGGAGTCGAGTTGAAGGAAATATTCACCTTTATCGGTACTCGATATTTCTCGGGGCCACTCGAGGAGTCAGAATCGAAATGCATGGCCATGCTCGAATACGAATCGTTTTATCGGTTGAGTTACTCTCTAGTCTGGGAAACCACTCTTGATACAGATCGATTGTAAAATACGACCTTTGCGGATCCGGATCCGCAAATTGTTTTACATTGAGTGGGAGAAATTTTAAATGAATATGAGAATCGGTTATCGCACATACACTTGTACGGACAAGTGGGAGTTTGTTGAGCCGTGTCCTCCGGTTAGTGCGGATAACGTTATTACACATACACTTGTACGGACAAGTGGGAGCTTGTTGGGGCTGGTGTCCTCTACAGTTAGTGCAATAACATTTAAATCTCTAAAAGGATCAAAGGGTATACTTTTGTATTATTATCAGTTGGTCCACGTTTATCAATAACGGTTGGCTTGCTAGATAAGTTTGACGTTATTGTCATACAGATGGCGGTGATCAACTGGTCCCTAAAAGTCACACCTATAGGATACGTTTGAGAGATGTGACGGTATGAAAATACAGTCATGTTGATGCCTAATTTGACTAAGCAGTTAGTCGGAGTTATTGACTAATAATTAGTCAAACGCGATGTTGAGATATTTTATTTAATACGGATTAAATAATAATGGCTAAGGCGAATTAAGCGATTAATTAAGTAAATTAAATATAAACGATTATATTTGATTAATGTATATTGAATAAATTAATTATACAATATTGTCATTATCGGACATGTATTATTATATCGACTAATTCATGTTACTAGACGATATTTTAATAACCGATAACCGATGACGATTTATAATAAAATCGCGTCATATACATTTAGCATTTTCGAGTCGGACCACGAGTTAAAATAAAGAGAAAGTGAAAGCCCACTTCCCCATGAGGCTCTCGGTTTGTCCGAACCAAGGAGAACAAAAGGAGAGCTTTCTCTCCTTTTGTGACCTAATTCATTTTGAAAGAAAAATTAGGGTTTTGAGAGCATTTTTCCTCTGAAAATCCTAGATCTCACATCAAGAAAATTCACAAAAGCTCTCTCAATATTGCAAGGCAATTAGAGAGCAATTTCTAGCACAAGGGGCATAGTCTCAGACGGTCTTGGGTGCAACGATTAGGAGGAAATCTACGTTGAATTCTATCTTAGGCCGAATTCTCAAGGACCCGAGGTTAATTCTTGTGCTTTATCGTTTTCTCTTGTAATTTTGTTTTATGACAATAATCACATGTTAAATTTTGCGTTATAGTCCTAAATTTTAAGGGTTTTATACGGATATTACCCCACAGTCCCATTATCGACGAGTTTCTTCACGCGTTCTCATTTATGTGTCCCATTCGACAATGCCATAGATAGGTTTGATCTTTGTCACCAACCTTTAATTTCTTATTATTCATGTGTAATACTTCCGTAGTTTGATCTAAGATGTAAATTCCATTCATGGAAACTGCTTTGCCATAAATCATTTCATTTAAAGAGAAAATACAGTTATTATCCTTTATTAAAAATTAAAAACCGTCCTTATCAAGTACGGAAACTGAAATAATGTTCTTAGACAAACTGGGTACATAGTAACAGTTATTTAAAAATAACTCAAAACCACTAGGGAGTTGGATTACATATGTTCCCTTCGAGACAACAGCAACTCTAGCTCCATTCCCGACTCGCAGGTCCACATCACCCTTTCCGAGAGGTGTGATGTTTCTTAGGCCCTGCAAATGATTACACAGATGAGAACCACAACCAGTATCAAGTACCCAAGTTCCGAAACTTGCATGGTTAATCTCAATCATATGAATATAAGATGACATACCAACAGGAACAACGCGGCCTGATTTAATGTCCTCACGGTACACGGGACAGTTCCTCCTCCAATGTCCAGTCTTGTGACAATGGTGGCACTCAATGTCACCGCCCTTGCTCTTTGCCTTGCCCTGTGAGCCACTACTCTCACCAGGCCCACTCTTACCGTTTCCTGGCTTCTTGAATTTTGGCTTACCTACAGTTAGGTCGCCTGGAGCTTTGCCCTTACCTTTACCCTTGTTGGAAATCGTGAGAACATCCTGCTTCTGCTCCCACTCAATTTCATATCCTTCTTGGTCTGTACGAGAAGGGAGTGTAGCTCATGAGGACTCTTTTTCAACTCATTCATGTAGTAGTTCGCCCTGAAAAGGGCAAAACCATCATGAAGAGAATGAAGCATTCGGTCAATGACAATGCTCTCACTGATTTTGCAATCAAGTGCCTCCAATTTCTCGACATTCTCAATCATGTTGAGAATGTGTGGGCTAACCGGTTGGCCCTTTTGGAGTTTCGCATCAAAGAAGCGACATGTATGCTCATAAGTAACGATCCTCGGTGCTTTTGAGAATTCGTTAGTGAGCGTGGTGAAAATCTTGTTTGCACCCTGGGCAATGAAGCGTCTCTGCAAATTGGTTTCCATTGCAAAGATGAGTACGTTCTTTATCGCACCCACTTCCATAACGAAATCACTATAAGCAAGTGACTCGTTAACTCCCGCATTGGGGGCTGGTTTGACCGGTATTGGCTCAGTTAAGTACTTGAGCTTACCGTCAGCAATGGCAGCATTCCGTAGTCTTTGCCTCTCGATCCCGCAAAGTTGGACCCATCATTCTTCAGTCGCGTGTATTGATTCATGTTGTCCATAAAAACTTTCAGCCAGGACTCGCGTCCAAGTGTGGCACTTGGCATTGGGATTTCGTTATTTCCAGCCATTTGTTGTAACAGTATTATCAAAAATAATCGTGTTCTACACTGCGAAAAGAAGATTAAAAATAATAAGCATGTGCATCGTTTTGATTTTAAGTCTAATGATCTAATGTCATAACGCGAAGACTCAAGCATTTATACAATTGACCTTCCTCAAGAATTATATAAATGATCCCAAGACTCAATTATCTCAGAAATTGATAAGCCAACCTTTTGGCTAATTCTCTTTATTAGAATTCTTGGTCGATAAATTTCTGTTAATTCTCTTTAGTCCATCATAATCACGAGAAACTCTTCGGACTATAATGTTGAGATAAACTAAGTCAACACAAACTATTTACCCAACGTAGAAGGGGTCATATAATGCCTACCGACGAAGAAGGGATTCATAGTTGTTTGCCCTTATAAAGACTAATCTCAATTTCCGTTTTAGAGGAAGATCCCATGAACTTTATTTTAATTCATTTTAAGTGAACTAATGTCTAGCATGCGTGAATGAATAAACTAAGGTGATGGCTTAATAAACATGTGACATCTGTATGTCTATGAAAACTAACATACAACCTATATGTGTCAATTTTCATGCATTTTAGTAGGTGGTTTGGTTTTAGGCGGAATATGATGCATTAACTAGCATGTGAATGAAAAGTAATAAGAACGGTAACACGTAAAACAAAATAAAGTCCTAGTGTGGCCTATCCTATCAAAATGAACATAAATACAACTTTGGAATCCATCCATGGACCCGAGAAGCTTGTCTTGATGTTCCATCTTGATCCATGTAGCGGGAGTGAGCTCCAATCTCCATCTTTAGTCTTCTCAAAAATTACAATTTAAAAATTACATAATAAACCTATTTACATTCTAATTTCAAAACCGTAATAAATAAAGAAAACCAAAACGGAGATACGAGATCTCAAATTACATTAAAAATTATGTTCCCATCATTACGAAAACATAATTTGACTAAGGCCACACTAAGTATTACAAATTACAACCGATTGCAAAAATAAGTAAATAAAACCATTCAAACGATTCATTCAACAACAAAAAACGCATCAACTAAAAAAAATTAAACATGCAAGACATAATACTTTAATTATGTAGATTAATTTTATCCAAACCATCTATTTAATTGATCAAATTAAGTGACAATTCCTCAATTAATCACATTAAATTTAATCTTAATTCATATTAAACTTGTAATATGAATTTAATCCATCAATATTTTAAACTTCTTTAAAATAATTAGGTATCTTAAAATTGTGAACCGTTTCACAACAATTAATCATACATTGTAAATGTAATGTATAATTAATATTGGCCAAAAATAACAAAGAAAAGGAAAAAAAACAGGAAAAAAAATTTCTTCAAAAAAAAACTCTCGGCATAAACAAAACAGCCGCTTCCTTTTTTTTTTCTTTCTTTTCGGTATTTCAGTAAAAACCGAATCAAAACAGCGTTTTTTTTTATATATATATTCTCGGCAAAAACAGAAAAAAAAAAACAAAATAAAAAAAACAAAAAAAATTTTTATTTTCTTCTCGGCATAAATGCCCTAACAAAAAAAACAGAATTTTGTTTTCTATTTGTGCATTCGGCACAAACCCTAAAACAAAAATAGATGAACAAATCGTTTATGGTTGCTATTAGAACTAGATTAGCATATGAATTAATAAAAACATGATTAATCGTATATGCAAAAAAAAACTATATAGCAAAAATAATTTTAACATCATCAACAAGACGATTCCATTTACATTTTAACTTAATCTGCATTAAATCAAAACATCTACCAATTCTTCATATAATCATTCTAACTGATTAAAACAACAATATGAAAAATCAAAATGGAAATTAAATCATCAAAAACAAGAACAAAAAAAAAACGGCTGCACAAAAAACAACTTATTGGCATAAAAAAAAAATTCCAGCCGTGGGAATTTTTTTTTCTCATTTTTTCGATTCAACAAACTTTTGTTTAAAATCGTTTTATGAAAATCATCAAAATAAAATTCGTGGCCTTGGCTCTGATACCACTTGTGGGATTTTTATCTGTATGCATCCCTTTAACTTTAAGGATTATAACGAATTTATCGTGATGATAACTAGTCATAAAATAAATTGCATAAACAAAATCATAGATGAATAAGAAATAACCTTCGGTCCTAGCAAAATTGGCCTAAGAACAATATCGCAATGATATTCGCCTATCAGTTGCACCCAAGACGATATGAGATATGCCTTTGTGTTCTTGCTAGAATCGATCCCCAATTTCTGTAAATTCTTTTAGGGTTTTTGTTCTGTGTTTTTGATGAGAGAATATTTGGTTAAGCAAAACAAGTAGTCAAAAAATCAATCCACCCTTTGGCCTCTTAAACCGTGTAGGTTTTCGAAAAATAGGGAAAGATTTTTTTTCTTTTATTTGCTCCCTCTTACTTGGTTTAGACCGAGTCATCACAACAACCGAAATAAGGATAAAATCTCCTTATTTTCGGTTATTCCAAAAATATATAAAATGTGTATGTATAAATTGTCATTAATTCATTCTGTATTAATCAGTCCACACACAACAGCTTGCAGCCAACTTATTAATGCTGGTCCGTAATAATTTATAATGACAATATCGTATAATATATACTTTAATTATAAATATCGCATATTTATAATTAGCTAATTAAATATAACCAATTACATTTAATTATGAATTAACATATTAATTCGTCTAAGCTTAACATTATATACATTAATTAAATATAACATATTATATTCAATTTACGAATTGACAGTTAATTTGTCTCAGCTAATATTATTTAATCGGCATTAAATAATAGTCTCATCAACACGTTGACTAACTGTTTAGTCATATAAGGCATCAATGTGATTACATTTCCATAACCACATCTCTCAAACACATCCTTTAGGTGTGACTTTTAGGGACCAGTTGATCACCGCCATCTGTATGATAATAACGTCAAACTTTCTAGCAAGCCAACCGTTATTAGGTAATCGTTAATCAACTGATAAAATACGAAGAATACCCTTGTGAACCTGTAAGAGATTTACAAATGTTATCACACTAATTTGTGGAGGACACAAGCTCCAACATGTGTCGCACGAAGAGCCAGCGTTCCTTCCACGACGCATGTCGACGGGACGTGAACACTCTGCAGTTGGATGGCGTGAGTATCTTTGACTCACCTTTCTTTGTTTGCTTTCTTCATTGCTTTCTTTTAGAACCGATCATAAGAATGACCTCTTGTTTGCTTTTCATAGTGGGTTCCCAGGCCATGGGTGGACTACGCTGGCGCTCCTCCTTTTGTGGCTGAGGTCCTTCGACCCAGGAGCTCGAGCCGGTTGCTGTTTAGGACGTTGATGGGTCCCGTGTGGTACTTAGGCGAGCGTTTGGCTCGTCAGTGCTCTCGAGATGTCTTGACGGTTCCCATCGATCCTCCTCGGACGATGTTTAGGGAGCCTTTCGATGCTGAGAGGGAGGCTGACTTGGCTGACGTTGGTGGCGACGCCCTCCTTCTACCTGGCAAGGACTACTCGGCGTTCCTCTACGGGAGGTTGGCGTACTGGCCAGTCGTGGTAAGCGTTTTACTCTTCTTTTGATTATCTTGAAAACATGATGAATGATCACCGATTGATGGAAACCATTTGACTTTGCAGGAGCTCGAGGTGGCGGGCATCGAGCCCCCAGAGTACCCCGAGACCCTCGAGTACACTGACGCGACGCGGATGACGATGACCTCCGAGCTGCGCGACTTTGGAATGGCGGTGACAGATGCTGGCCTGGACGAGTGGCAGCATCTGATTCGGAGGGTAAGTTCCCCCAATTTGTACGATTTTGTGTAAGAACACATTTGTTTGAATTTGTCCAATCATTGAGAATCCTTGTTTATTGAAATGCAGGTTGTGCCATCCCGGTTTGTGGCCTTGTGGAGGGTAGCCAACCGGCTGCGGGCTAGTGCCATCGAGGCACTTGTTGGCGGTCGAGGACGTCAGGTATGAACCTTCCGTTTACTTTATTTTTGAATTTTCGAACTTCCTTTATTGCTTGAAATAATTGACATGAGCCAATTGTTGCGTTTGCAGGGGGAGAGCAACGTAGAGCGAGAGCTGGTCCACTCCTAGGAGGAGACGGCTCGCCTGTTGAGGGAGCTAGAGGTTCGCGACGCTGAGATTGCTGCTCTCGAGGCGAGAGTTACTTAGCTAGGCGGCGACCAGCAGTAGTCTGTTGTTTTCTTGTTGTTGGCTGTACTTCATACATTTTGTACATTTGTGGACCTTCATTTTGGACTTTTGGACTTTGTTTTCGAGCTCGAGCCCCCAGTTTGGTGTACATATTCCCTTTTTGGGTTGTATATATGACGGCCTGAGTGCCTTTGCTGCTGGGTTGCTTTGTTTGTACCTGCAGGTTAGCTTTGAACATGTTTGGTAGATGACGGTTTACGCCGTCATGCTGCCGAAATTTACATAGAAAATACATTTGCACACATGGCCTAAATTAGCGCAAGACAACGACTTGAAAATGCAGAAATGCAAAAAATTTACCGAAAATGACCGGACGGTAGGGAGGGTTACCCCCTAAAAAAAGAAAAAAATAGAAACATATGAGTTTGAAATGTAATATGGAATTGGAGTGAAATGATTCCACCAAAAAGGAAAATCAAAAAAAGAAATGTATAAGTTTGAAAATGAATATTTAAATTGGTGAAATGATTCCCCAAAAAAGAAAATTAAAAAAAGAAATGGGTAAGTGTGCTGAAATGACGAAAATGTCGATATCGTCTCGAAATACGTGCTCGTAGAATTAGGAAACGCGAAACATGGTAATTTGACGGATTTACCAAAATAATAGCCCGTATGAATAGGAAATTATTCTTTGAGGAATTAGGAAAGATCCAATGCGGAAAATCACAGAAAGAAGGCTGAGGATGAGGCGCAGCAGGTGCTGCGTCCCTTTGAAGAGGCGCAGCAAGTGCTGCGCCTGTTCCCCAATGTATCTGTCCTGACAGATTTTAGGAAACAGCTTTTAGTATAAATACAGACGTCGATGGAGGTTTTTATTCACACAATTCTTCCATCTTTCTTCCGTCTATTACATAACAGCTCTCTAATTAAGCATACACCATGAATACTCTTGAAATCAGTCTCAAAGAATGGACAAATGAGTTCTCTAATGTGGAGAAACACGACATGGGTGCTTATAATTTTGGATCAATTTTGAGTTTGAAGCTGATCAAGGTAGTCAAACCGTTCCTAGATGTTTGTCTTGAGTATTGGGACCCGAATTATCATGTATTTGCCTTTACTGGAGGCGATATCTGTCCATTTCCTGAAGAAATTGCTGCAATCTGCGGTTGGGACCCGGAATATTTACTTGCCATACCCTCCACTTCTCAAGGGTATAAGAACAAGTTCAGAGATTTGCTTGGGTTGACAAGAGCTGAGGTAGACCGTCTTGTGACCTCCAAAGGAGTGCGGATATTGGATTTCATCGATCGATTCATAAATAGGTCAGATCCCACTATCTCTTATGTCGCGAGGCGAAGGTCATTCGGGTTTGCCTATTGCATGTATATGTCCTTCAAGGGCATGTTAATGGGGATTTGAGAGGTGATCCTCATTACTTGAGCTTAATTGAGCAAATGGAGCTGCGCAGGAGCCCAGCTTGCCTGTGTTTAGGAGAGATCATGTTGGGGTTAGATAACAGGAAAGCCAACCGTAATCTTCCTTATTTAGGAAGTCCCATAGTTCTGCAGGTAAAAGAACGAAGCCTTTTTTTTCTTTCTTTTTTTTTGTGTTTTTTATTTTTTTTAATACCTGCTTTTGGTAGGTCTGGCTTATGGAGCGCTTTCGATTGATCGAGCCCCCACTTAATATTCCTACTTATCATGCTCACTCAATTGCGATGAGGACTAGGCTCTACATGGTGGACTTTACTCGAGTCTCCAACTATTGGGAGAACAAGCTGAAGAGTGAGGATGGTCCCTTGATTAGATGGATCGTACCATGGTGGCATCTTAAATCTGTCACTGGAGTATCGTCCTTGGATCCTACCCGATCGGCGCGCATTCCTGGCTTGGAATTCATGATATGCATCTTCCCAGAGAGGCTGATGAGGCGAATTGGATTGAAGCAGATGATTCCGAAACTTGATACTGTCCCGCAGACTGCTATGGCGCTTACCACTGAGAACCGAAGAGAATGGGCTCAAAGAAACATGTGGTTCTTGAATTCTTCTGTTAGTGCTCTATGGGTATCGGATTCCTACTTGCGGTGGAGGAAAGCTACTACTCCGGAGGAGCGTGAAAGATTGAGGAAGCGCGAGCCTATTGACTACAAGGTTCGTGATGTAGAAAAGGAGAAAGAGAAGCATTTGACTGAGGGAGAGGAAGAAGCCGGGTTTTGAGTTGTTCATCCTTCGAAGAAACCAAAGACTTCTCCTGTCGTGGAAAAGGTGGTTGATAAGAATGGCAAAGCTAGACCACGAGAGAGACCGTTGGTGATTAGGTCTGAGGTGGCGCAAGAGCGCCCAGCTCGAGGTCGAGACAAGAAATATGATAAAAATGACAAAGGCAAAGGGAAAATGGAAGAATAGCCTAAGTCTTAGATATTATTTATTATTATTATTATTGTAATAAAAAGGTGGTGTTTTTAGAATCCTAACCTATTTTTTTTTAGCATTTTTATTATGTAGTGTATTATTATTATTAAAAGAAATGAAGATAAAAAGGTTAATAGGTTATGAAACCGTCGTGATTTTCTATTATTATTCTTGTCGAATTCTAAATGCATATGCAAATGTCCTTCTATATACATTTAAAATAATGGGTTGTATCCCGTGAAGGATTGCCTACGTATTCATTTAAAAAAATAAAATCAAATCCTTGCGCGTAGTTCGAGTAAATGTAAAAGAATAATTGTTCTAAGCAAGAGCTTCTAATGAACTAGAAAATAAGCATGAGCTTTTTACTTACTCCTAAGGTGCAATTCAGTTTATTTCGTGCCACGGGAGCGACGCGTGAGGTTACGCGAGGCACGTTTTTGTTCTTATTCTAAGCATAGTAACGTTTTAATTGGTCGAGGTTTGTCGGGTTGGCAAATTCATTCCCATCTAAGTCTGTTATTCTAACCGCACCCCCTGGAAATATGGACTTGACTAGAAATGGTCCGACCCAGTTGGGTTTTAATTTTCCTCGTGGATCGACAGGTAAAAGAGCTCTAACTGATTTGAGGACCAAGTCTCCTTCTTTGATGTTTCTTTGCTTAACCCTTTTGTTGAAGGCTCGTTTGATACGCGCCTGATATGTTTGCACATTATGTAATGCGCGCAATCTACGTTCATCCAGGAGGATGAGTTCTTCATATCTATCCCTCTTCCAATCGGCTTCTGGGATTTGTCTTTCGAGTAAAATACGGAAGGATGGTATTTCTAGCTCGACTTGGTTGCACGGCTTCCATGCCATAGGTCAAATAGAAAAGGGTGGCCCCAGCGGGCGTCCTAACGGATGTACGGTATCCCCATAAAGCGAAGGTATCTTGCTTGGCCAATCTCTATAGTTGTCGATCATTTTCTCGAGGATCGTGACAACGTTTTTGTTTGCCGCCTCTACCGCGCCATTAGTTTGTGGTCTATATGGCGAGGAATGGTGATGCTTGATTTTGTACTCGGCTAGCAACTGTTCAGTCTCGACCTGGAAATGTGACCCATTGTCACTAATGATCTCATGTGGGCAACCATATCGACAAATGATATTTGTTTGTATGAACTTTGCCACGTTCTTGGCCGTGAGACTGGTGTAGGAAGCCGCTTCTACCCACTTGGTGAAATAATCGATTGCTACTAGGATGAAACAGTGACCTCCTGTTCTGGTTGGGGTGATCTTTCCGATGATATCAATTCCCCAAGCAGAAAATGGCCAAGGAGATGTCATGGTGTAGAGCAATGAGGGAGGAACGTGTTGCACATTCCCGAAGATTTGGCAGTTGTGGAAATGTCTTACATATTTGATGCAATCGGATTCTATCGTGGTCCAATAATATCCTAAACGTGTGATTTTCTTTGCCATCATGGGTCCACTCATGTGAGGGCCACATTCTCCATCATGGACTTCTTCCATCACTTTTCGTGCCTGTGAATGATCAAGACAACGTAGGATGACACCAAGAGGTGTTCTGTTGTATAACTCTCCTTGAATGAGGACGTATTGGGAAGCTAGCAAATGGATAGCGCGTTGTCCCCTTTTGTCCATATCTAGTGGATAGGTGCCGTTGAGTTTGATGTTTAGGATTGCTTGGAACCAAGGCTCTTCTGCAATTTCCTCTTCATCAGTGATTTGGCGCACATAAGCTGGCTCTGATCGTCGTTCGATGCATAAAAGCATTTCTACCATACTATCCGGCATGTTAATCAAAGATGCGAGTTTTGCAAGAGCATCCGCAAATTGATTTTCTTCTCGAGGTAGATGTAAGTAGGTTACTTGATCGAAGAATTGGGCTACTTGGTCTATCCTGGCTTGATAAGGCGCCAAGCTTTCGCTTCGGATTTTCCAAGACCCTGTGATTTGATTGATGATCAAAGATGAATCCCCATGTACTCGAAGATTATTGATGCCTAAACTTACTGCCGCTTGCAATCCAATGAGACAGGCTTCGTATTCTGCAGCGTTATTTGTCACCTCGAAGTCGAGTTTGACAGAGATTGGTGTATGCTCGCCTTCAGGAGAAATGAGCAACACTCCTATTTTAAATCCTCTTAAGTTCGATGCTCCATAAAAATAGAGGTCCCAGGAGTCTACATCTGTTTGGAGTATATCCTCATCCGGAAATGACCAGGTGTCTATCGTTTGTGTGTCATTGATGGGATTTTCTGTGAAGAATTCGGCAACGGCGCGCCCTTTTATGACTTTTAAAGGTACATATTTGAGATAAAACTCAGAGATCATCAAAGTCCATCTCGTTAGACGTCCATTAAGAACGGGTTTCTCGAAGAGGTATTTGATAGGATCCATTTTGGAGAATATTTTGACGGAGTAGCTAAGCATGTAATGGCGTAGCTTCTTCGTTACCCACACAAGAGCGAGGCATGTCTTCTCGAGTGGCGTGTATTTGCACTCGTACTCCAAGAACTTCTTACTAAGGTAGTAGATGGCTCTTTCTTCTTTTCCTACAGTTTGGCTAGCATGGCTCCCATGGCCGTTTTAGTTACCGTGAGATATAAACCAAGAGGTTGATCTCATTGGGGTGGCATGAGCACTGGCGGTTTGGCTAGTATTTCCTTGATTCGGTCGAAAGCCTTCTGACAGTCATCATCCCACATGGTGTGATCTATTTTCTTTAACTTCTTGAATATGGGTTCGCAGATCATGGTGAGTTTCGATATGAATCGACTTATGTATTGTACCTTGCCTAGGAATCCCCTAACTTCTTTCTCCGTTTGAGGTTTCGGCATTTCGATTAAAGCTTTGATCTTTAAAGGGTCTATTTCTATACCTCGTTGGCTAACCATCTATCCCAGGAGTTTGCCAGATGTTACTCCGAATGCGCATTTCTGAGGATTGAGCCTCATGTTGTACTTCCGTAGCCTCGAGAAGAATTTGCGAAGGTTCGCAATATGTCCTTCTCTTTCCTTGGACTTGACAATCATGTCATCTACGTATACCTCAACTTCTTTATGCATCATGTCATGTAAGAGTGTAGTTGCGGTGCGTTGGTATGTAGCTCCGGCGTTGATTAACCCAAACGGCATAACCGTATAGCAGTAGGTTCCCCATTGTGTGACGAAGGCAGTCTTATACATGTCCTCTAAGGCCATCTTGATCTGGTTATATCCTGCGTATCCATCCATGAAGGATAGTAACGCGTGATCCGCCGTATTGTCCACTTATAAAATGTCGATATGTGGTAGAGGAAAGTCGTCCTTAGGGCTTGCTTTGTTTAAGTCTCTAAAGTCAACACAAACACGGATTCTCCCATCCTTTTTGGGTACAGGTACTATGTTAGCTACCCAGTCTGAGTACTCAAAAACTTTGATGAACCCAGCTTTGAATTGTTTATCGACTTCTTCTTTGATCTTAAGAGCCCATTATGTCCTCATTCGACGAAGCTTCTGTTTCACGGGTTTGAAACCTGGTTTGATTGGGATTCTATGCTCTGCAATGTCCCTGTCGAAACCTGGCATATCTTTGTAGGACCAAGCAAAAACTTCTTTGAACTCGTGTAGGAGGTCTATGAAATTGGCCCTTTCGGTGGGGCTCAGGGTTGTCCCTATCCTAAGTTCTTGGGGTTCTAGTTCAGTTCCTACGTTGATGGGTTCAGTATCTTCTATCACTGGTCCCCCTTACCCCTCTTGTAGTATTTCTTCGGCTATGTAGGGAGGTATTTCGATTGAGTCAGGGTCTGGGTCATTCTCATTATCATCGTAAACAGAATTGCATTCAAGATAACACGAAGAGTAAGCAGAACTTGATTTATTCATATTAAGATTTGAGAAAAGTTGAAACAAAGAAGCCATCTGATCTATGGTCAGTGGCGGTAAAGGGACAGCGGTTGGGACATTTCCCGAACTACTGTTGCTATTAGACACTAGGCTAGGAGAAACGAGGGGAGTGGGAATGACGACAGGAGGAGACTCTCTAGGAACTTCTCTAGACTCCAACTCGACTCGACTCGACTCGACTCGAATTCATCATCTTCTGGTTCTCCTTTGAACATCTCTCCTTCTCCAGTAGTGAGCTTGAAGAGTCTTCCTTGATTGTTTGTCCATTTGATCGATTTTCTCCATCCTTTCTGCTGATTGGTGTTGATTTCTGTGTCCAGCGTGGTAATGATCTCATCTATGATGCTTTCGGCGCTCTTGATTAAGGGAAGATCCTGGAGGTAGACATCCTCCTCGTTATCCGTCCATATCGCGTTGATCACCTCTTCTTTTGGGGAGATAAGATGTGAGCAATCTAAGATAGATTCGTCACTTGTGATCATCAGAACTCCAAGAGGATTCTGAGTGTTGCTAGGCTTACCTCCAGGTGGTATTGGTAGGCGACCGTCTTCAATCATATCTTGAAGTACATTTTTCAGTTTGTAGCATTTCTCTGTATCGTGCCCCTTACCTCTATGGTATTCGTAGTACGAATTCTCATCCCAGAACTTGGATTTCTTTTTGGTTCGGGTGTAGGGCCTATGGGTTGAAGTTTCCCAAGTTTCATCAATCTTTTCAGAGCGTTGGAGTACGTGTCCCCTAGATTTGTGAATTGCCTTGGAGGGGTACTCTTCTTAGATG
The DNA here is from genome assembly GCF_048544455.1 of Silene latifolia. Classification (NCBI taxonomy): domain Eukaryota; kingdom Viridiplantae; phylum Streptophyta; class Magnoliopsida; order Caryophyllales; family Caryophyllaceae; genus Silene; species Silene latifolia. The sequence continues at coordinate 10,493,596 of NW_027413163.1, read as the reverse complement.
GCTCGAGGAGGTTAACTTCATCAGTCTTGCTAGTAGAGCCGTAAGAACGACTTGTTGAGCCTTGATATCCACGACCTATCGTTTTGGACAAGAGCCCTTTACGAATTTCATCTTCGATCCTTGTCCCTAGTACGGTCAAATCTCTGAAAGTCTTGATGTTTTGATACCTCAAATGATTTGCGTAGATGGGCTTTAGGTTGTCCACGAATTTCTCCACAAGGGTAGCCTCATCCGGGCGTTCAACAAGTTGAGTACTAGTCTTCCTCCACCGACTTAGGAAATCGGTGAAACCTTCTTTGTCATTTTGGGTAAGAACCTCTAAAGTGCGCATGTTGACTTGGATTTCAGCATTATCCGCATATTGTTTAGCAAACTCGATTGCAGCATCGTCCCAAGTAGCGATTTTCTTGTGCTCTAGCGAATAGAACCATTGTGTTGGGATGGTGTCAAGAGATGAAAGAAAGATCCTTATGAACATCTCGGGTTTAATGCCTTTGATAGACATATAATCCTTGAAGGCACGAATATGGTTCAAAGGGTTTTCATGGCCCTTGAATTTCGGGATATCCGTCATGTTGAAGTTGGTTGGCAACTTGGAACTCACAGCCTCATATTTGCGATTATTCTTCCTATAAATGTCATCCCCTTTGAGATACATCAATTGCTCCTCTAAGTATTGGAGTCGTTTCTCAGCTGCAGTCATACCCATGGGAGGGTTTTCATCCCCGAAGTCGTTCACGAAGTCATCGGCGATCTCACTTTCTCGAGGAGGCATCCTCGTTTCCACGGCATATATTTTGCCCTCAATGGTGTCAAGGCGATCATACACTTGGTCTTGAGTAACTTGGATATGAGCTAGCGCGGCTAGGATTTGATCATTACCATTCTGAAGTTGGTTGAAGTTCACGTCACTTGTTTCAGGCATCATGGAAACTGAATAAGAGATCGACGACGAATCAAAACACGATCGACCACTCTAGCACACTTACTCGAAAAGAAATGTTTTGAGTCGTGAAGTGGGAGTGTGCCACTTGTGTCAAGTGAGTTTTGAGGAAATGACAAAGTTTAAAAATGTTGGTCCTAGTCAACTTTAGTGTAGTTGTAGGAGTGGACTCGAAGTGAGGCTTTGAAATGGGTTTTGAGGCACGAATTTTGACTTGACAATTGGACAGAGTTTTGGCTTGTTTTGCGCTAATGTTAGGCCCAATTTTTCGAAATTTTACATTTTAAAGAAGGATTTTGAATTTACAAAAATCGTCATGGTTTTATTTAGAAAAGGGTGATCGCGTATGGTACAAACAATATACAAGCATTATAACGGGATGCTGAGTGCATTTAAATGGGTTTTGGTTTAAAGGGTGGGTTGTCATACCGAACAATCAAACCCGAAGTCTGTGGAGAGGCTCGTACCAAACAAGAGTAAGGCCGATTCCTAGTCCATTTCCTCAAGTAGTGAAAGTCCTTGATACAAACAAGCGTAAGTACCATGGTATGGATGACGTCAATTGCTATCCATCCTTAGGACCAAATAAGAATTAGGACCGTTTAGACGGGACGATTGGTCGAATGGGTTGGGTAGGGCCTAGGAAGGCCGAATAAATGATCTAGGAAGACCAAGTTATGAAAACCGACAATTGTCTCGTACAAACTATTCCCTAACCTTGTTCAAGTTTCACCCTTTTGGCTACACGTAAGTGTATTATTCCCACCGTAGTCGCCAAACTGTGGACATGGGCCCACGGGGGCGCTTGGGAAACAAGCGTTTGCATTTGTGGAGTCGCCACCAATTTATTGTGGAAAATTGGAAACCGTTCGAATACCTCGTGCCATGTCAAGACACAAAGTAGTGACATGAACACCAAGAACTCGTTACCCTTAGCATTCTATGTCTAGAATGACTCTCGTGGATGCCAATGAACACGGATGTTCACGAGATCCGGGTAAGGGGTGAGGGTACGTATTAGGAAGCTCTTTTGATCGAACACCTAATCCCGCCCGCCTCGATAGCGGCCTCTACTAATGATTAGGGAAAATCGTCTATACTCGATATATTGTCGATTATATCCATGCAATGCAACATCCATTGTTTTAATCCTAACATGTGAGAATTAACTAAGTCGGTAGACACATAATTTAACATACAATAAATGTCAAAGTAGGAATTTAGGTTCAATTGCATGTGAAGGCATATAAGTGATATGTTAGAAGAAAATTACAATAATTACATTGGATTTAATGTTTAATGTCGAAAATACCTTTAAAACGGATAATTTAAGAAAAAGAATAAATAAACAAATTAACGAACGAGAATTAGGGTGATAATACGACTAATAGTTAATTAATACGTAAACTAATAAACTAGGTCATGGCAAAACGGGAGTTCAGAGACAGAAATCAACCAGGAACAGGCGTAGCAGAGCTCCGTCCTTTGGAAGAGGCGCAGCAGTTGCTGCGTCTGTTCCTTGGCTCAGTTCTGGCTGTGAAGCCGGAATTGCAAGTCGTTAATGTTCGTTGGTTAATTTAAGGCTTGATTATATTATTTACTCGGATGGAAGTGATTAATAGGTTATTTACATATGATTGATGGTCATGAAAGCGATAAACATGGATGAAACGAGTTAAAACGAATTACTACAAGGTTAATGAGATTAATTAACAAATTAATGAACTAACTAATTAATTAGGTTAAATATGATGGATTAATGATGGACTAATGATGAACATGATAATAAACAGGTGGAAATATATCAAAGATCGAATTCCAGAAACTCAACATGAATGAATCGAATCTCTACAACCCGGTTTGACTTTAATGACGAAAACCCGCAAATATTGGTTACTTGGGATTTGAGTCGAGAATTAATGATGAATTATATGTTTAAAGATGACGAACAATGTGTTAAATTATCATGTGAATGAAACAAGAACAAACAAAGACGAGAGAAAACAAGAAAGACGAAATCAACAGAGGACGAATGAAGAAGAAAACAAGCAGGAATGGCGGCAACCTCAGGAAGAGGCGCAGCAAGTGCTGCGTCCTTTCCAAGAGGCGCAGCAGTTGCTGCGTCCCTTCTCGACGTCTGTCTTCTGTTAATCCGTAAAAAGGGTTTAAACAAAGGGTTTTAGAAATCGGTTTTAATTGTATTTTCGACATAAACCTTACAATATGATTAGAACAATAAATTACAATAAATAAAAGAGAGATTTACGCACTCAGACTTACATGTTTGACGAAACGAGATGAACTAAGTTTATGATTAGTGATGCTCGACTCGAATGTAATGAAAGTGCCCTCGTAAGAGGAAAACGATTAAGATTGATTAAAGGTGATTATGGTGGAGTTGGTCAAATTGGTCGGTCATGCAAAACGAGGCTGGTACTCAGAAGGATCCGAGCTTATGTGGTCGAAAGTTCAAGCACGTAGATGCCAAAAAGTAAGAACGTGGTCTAGAATGCAAAGGGAGAAGAGAAGGGCGGAAACTCGCGTGAGAAATATGAGAGACCGAAGGTCTCTATTTATACAAATCACACAGAGGAAATAGGGTTTTCGGAGAAACTTTGGAAGTGAATCTCGAAAAGATATGAAAAAGATACGAAAAATACGCAGAAAAAGACTTGGGAAGAGGCACAGCAAGCACTGCGTCTCTTGGAAGAGGCGCGGCACCTGCTGCGTCCTTTCCCAAGTGGTTTCCTCCTGCGGAAGAAAGATTTACGTGTTCAGTTTATGAAATAACGGAATAATTTGGTTTTCCTTAATATTTTGTGTGAATATTTCGGAAAATTGTTTACCAAAGATTAAAAGATTTGTAAAATATGGAATAGAAATATCCAGAACATTCCAGAACATTCTGACTCGACATTTTAACGGTTATCAGAAAATGAAGACGGTTTTAGGCCCGGACTCCAAATGTACTCTAATTACTGCCAAAACGACCGTATCGGCACGTAGATGACAATTAAGAGGTAGACATAAATGTTTGAGTGATCACTTGACGATAAACTTACGAATTGTCACAAATCGTTCCGCGTACCAAACATGCGGCCCAATCATCACCGAGTGGTTTGCGGGAGGTGCAGAAATGAGGTATCTACAATAAATTGCCTTTTTGAGCCGTAGAAAAATTCCCCATTGCAATGGGAATGTATTTTGGTTTGTTGGTGGACCTTGTGTGGGTCTTGGGGTGCCGTTTTCTGTTGTGGTTGTTTTGACTCGTCTTTTGCTTGAAAAGAAGGGCGAGTCGTTGTTTGTGTTTTTTTTGTGCGTTTTTTTTGTGATTTGTTTTTGTTTGGGCGGGTTTGAGCGGGATTGCCCTTGTTTTTCTTTGCAGGATTTTTGGATTTGCCCATTTTATGCCGTCGTAATGCCGAAATTTCGGCTGACGTTCTTTATTTGCAGGATAGTGTTCGGGACAGGCTGGGTCCCTTGCAGCGACCTTTGAGGAGTTGTTCCGGACGAGGTCGGTTAGCACTCCGGTTAGTGCACCCGCCGCGGTAGTGGAGGACGCTTCTGAGGAGGAGGGCCCCTGCGGAGACTGTAAGGGCCGAGAGGGCCATTGTGGAACGTGAGGAGCCCGTTGTTGGGGCTACCGGCGCTGGGAGAGCTCAGACTGGGTCTGGTGCTGGTAGCTCCGGGAGGAGGGTTTCAACGAGGAGACAGACTCCTCGGCCGACCAGACGGACGTTACAGAACGTCGTTAGGGTCATTGAGAGGCCTTTCATCTGTCACGTTGAGTCTCGTGGTCAGAAGAGACGGAGGGCAGAGACAGTTGAGGATGACGCTGATGCTGCGAGTTGGGACGCCATACGGGATACAGCGCCGCGGGGGCTGAACCTGCGGGTGGCGCCTGCTTGGGCCGAGGGTTTCGACGGTAGCCAGTTGTTGCTTCGACTGGACAGGCACATCTTCTACCGTTCTTACGACTGAGCCTTCTGACATTACTCCGTACCTGATCGCGAGTTCGTATGTGAGAGACCACTTCAGAGAGAGAGTGGCGGGTGTTGCTCCGGCGCCGTTGGAGAGTCCGGAGGCAGAGGCTAGAGCTGACGCACAGGAGGCGCGGTTGTGGTTGTGGTACTTCTTGGGTGCCACGTACTTTGGTGACAAGGGCGAGCGCTTGTCGACCAAGGTGTTTCCCTCCTCGCTGACCTTGACACTTTGGGTCAGTTCGACTGGGTTACGCCGGCCTTGGTGAGTTTTACCCGGTACATGCATGCAGCGGTGCATCCGGAGGCAGTGGGGGATGGTAGTGCCCCTGCTTTGGTTGGTCCCGGCCTCATCTTGGAGGTACGAGCGTTTTTTGTAATTTGTTTTAGTTTGATTTTGATTTTGATTTTGGCAATTTTTGAGAAATTGGCTGATTTCTGTTTGCTGTGTTTCATTACAGGCTTGGTTGTACGCTTACTTCACCCCTCTGCGCCCGGGGACTACAGGCAGTGTCCCCTTGATCTACCCTGCTGTGAGGAGTTGGACGATGGCTCGGAAGAAGTCGATTAAGTCGACTTACGAGGACTGCAGGTGTCGCGTGAACAAGCTTCGAGTTGCTGACGTAAGTCGCTGTTCCTTACTCCTTCTTTGTATAATTAGATAGAGATAGGATGACTAGGTAGCTTAGGAAGCCCCCAGTCGGCTGAGTAGCTTTGTCTTGAAAGCAGTTTGTCGGGTGGCCTTGGGAGTACTACACGGACGTGCCGGCCGCTGTCAGGGAGCGTCTGCGGCCTCGCGCCTCCCCAGCGTTTGTACTTGGAGACGGCGATCAAGCCGGTTTGGTACCTGGGCGAGCGTTTAGCTCGTCGGTGCCTTACTGAGATCTTCGTGGCACCGGTCGACCCGCCTAGGGTGTTGTTCCAGGAGTCGACCCCTGACGAGGTTGAGGAGCACCTTCACGGTCAGGGAGATGAGGCGTTGTTGCTGCGGGACGTCGACTACGACACCTTCCGGTTGTCGAGGCTTGCCTGGTACCCGATCGAGGTATATTTTCCTCTGTTCTTTTGTTTCCATTGCCTCTTTTGATGGGAGGATTTGTTATTTTTTATGCGGATCCAAATTGCAGGGAGTCGACCTGCTGATGAGGACTCAGCCCCCAGTTTTCCCGGCGGAGACTACCTTTTAGGGGCCGGGTGGTGAGGAGCTACAGTTGCGCTTACCAGAGCCTACGGTCGCTAGACCGACTTTGGCATGGAGTGGAGGCTGATCGTTCTGAGGGTGAGTTCCTGAATTGAACATTTTTCCTCATTCGTGTTTTGCCTTGCATTGTATTGATGGACATTTTTGAATGTAGGTGACGACTGTTAGTCATCTGGCTTTGTGGCAGATGGTTAACCGCTGGAGGGCGCTTGCTGGTGACCCGGCTGCGAGGGAGGCTCGGCTTTCTCAGGTATTTTTGTGTGTTGTTTTTGTGTATTTTGTGTTGCATTTCACGTTTTTAGATCTTGGTGACCTGTATTATGTTTTGTAGGGTACTGCGGATCCAGCGGAGCTTGCTCGGGCCAGGTCGATGATCGAGGCCCAGGGGTTGGGGATCACCCGTCGAGACCAGGAGTTGAGGAGTCGTGAGGACGAGTTACGGAGCCGAGACGCGGAGATTGCCTCTCTGAGGGCTCAGTTGGCTGCAGCGGAGGAGCTTCACGTCGAGATGGAGCGTAAGACGCTGGAGAGTTCTCCGGAGAGAGAGTCTGAGCAGGTGGTAGTGTCTGTGTTGGCGGCGACTTCTCGTGAGACCGGGACTGGTCCGACAGGAGGCGCTGAGTAGTTGTAGTAGCTTGTCCGAGTCTTGGACACTTGTTTGTACATATTTACATTTTGCGTGAGGCGGTTTGTATATATGTATTTTTGGATTGTAGCTCATTTTGTGATTTTTGGCTTTTTTTGTGTTGTGTTTCGGAGGAGCATTGGCGGCTGTCAATTCCCCTTTTGCTTCGCACTAGTTCATGCATAGTTAGTGTAGAAAAATAGGCAACAGGTAGCACGTATGCATAAACATAAACACATAAGAGCATTTGATCGGAAACAAAATTAACCAAGATGACTCGAAGTTAAAAATTGATTTTTGTAAATTCGAAACGAATTTTGAAAATTTTTGCGACAAGTCGTCATGTTGGACTCCTTAAAAGGAAATGATTTGAAAATTGAGCAATTAACTCGTGTCTTGAATTAAATTGCGTTGAAATTGTTGAAATTGATTTGTGACTCGAAAAATTCAAACTCAAGCCGTCAGGGATGAATTTTAGGAAGGATTTTTTGCGAGTGTAATTGATTTGATTTTTGTGATGTCAATACTCGAATTTGTGAGTGCTTGAATTTTTGAGGAAAACTGACGTCGTGTTATCAATTTTCAATTTTTATTTTGATGGAAAATTGTGAAAAAGCGAAAAAATTTTGGAATTTCGACTAACATGGAAACGATCCGTCGCGGATCGGGGTGACTAGCCCTTCTCCCCTTTAAAAAAAAAGAAAGAAAAATCCGTATGTTTAAAGCCGCGTCGTGGACTCTGTGTCGGATTTCATAAAACGCGAAAACAAGGAAATGTGAGTGTGAGGAAACACAAAATGTCCTGGATCATCCCGAATAGGCGCGAGCGTTCTGGCGGGAGGTTTGACGTGTCAGGAGAAAACACAAGTTGAAAGACACAAGTCAAAGAGGGAATCCTGGGAGAGGGCCTAAAGAGGCGCGAGCAGCCTGGCGATGGGAGCCAGCTCTCCCCTTTTTCTGAAAAACGCGCTGATCATTTTTTATAAATAGTGATGTTTGCGCTTCATTGTTTCATCATCCGAAACACAAAAACATCTCTACAAAACTTCTTCTGCTTCTTCCACAAAAATATTTCATGGATGCCTTTGAGAATACGTTGCGACAATGGTGCCGGGATTTGTCGCCTCCCGAAAAGTATCAACTCATTTGTATGGGAGTTGGTCAATTGTTTGTGCTCCGTCAAGTCAAGGTGCAATCCTCATTTCTCGAAGCATGTTCTCGGTTTTGGGATTCGAAACACCATGTTTTCGTCTTCCCGAAAGGTGAAATTTGACCTCTTGCCGAAGAAGTTGGAGCCATTGGTGGGTGGTCGGGTTGTGTTCCGGTGCTTCCTCCGACTCGGTTGTGCTAGAAGGAGAAATTCTGTTCAATATTGGGCTTGTCGACAAGTCAAGTCAACTTCCTTCTTTCTCCACATGGTGTGGATATGTTGGCTCTTATCAACATCTTTTCAAACCGATTAGATGCCAATGTCTCGGAGGTGGCTAGGAGAAGGGCTCTTGCCTTTTGCCTTGTCCATGTGTACCTCTTTGTTGATGTTTTGAAGAAGGAGGGGCCAAGATGCTATGGTAGCATATACATGTGGTTGAGCAAATGGAGCATGGTAGAGATCCATCATGGTTGGTGCTTGGCGAGATCATCCAAGCTTTGGACAAGGAAGGCTCTTGTGGAGAAGCTCCTTCATTTGGGTCCCCAAGGATCCTCCAAGTGTGGCTATTGGAGAGGCTAAGGTATGTAGAGCCTCCGGTTGATTCTTCTTCTTATTCCTTCCGTCACCTTACCATGAGGAAGAAGTTGTACTCGGATAGTTTTGCTTCCACCGAGGCTTATTGGGTCGCAAGATTGGCGGAGGAGGGTGGACCTCACATCCGTTGGGTGGTGCCATGGTGGCACTTGAGGTACTTCACGGGGTTGCCCGCTTCGGGTGCTAGTCCTCGTTCTTCGATGGTGGTGGGTTTGAAGGTTGCCTCCTTCATTTATCCCGAAAGGCTCATGAGGCAAATGGGGTGTCAACAAAAGGTGCCCGCTCAAGATACCCTTGTCCAAGAGAATGTTTTCCGAAACTTTGAGCTCGTGGAGGTCTTCGAAAGATGGTGGGCTAATCGGCCGCTTTGGGAGGTACCAAACCCCGTTGCCACGACATGGGTGACTCCCGCTTATGTCAAGTGGTCACGTGCTCCGTCCTGGGAAGAGAGGTCCAAATTCCGTAAGGACGAGGTTGTCGACTTGAAGTATCGAGAGGTTGGCAAGGCCAACCGTGCCTTCTTTGAGGAGTATGTTGATGGAGCTAGCCTCGATGTGATGAGACCACCAAAGAGGAGAAGCTCGGGTCCCAAGAATATGGCGGGTCGTGTATTGGCTCGTTTCGGGTCGAACATGGGGTCTTGTGCTAGACCGGAGGCCGTCGCCGTCTTAGATCCGTTGAGGATCCGTCCCGAGGAGGAAATCCATGCTAGGCGGGCCAACAATAAGAACAAGGGAAAGATGTACCCCGAGGGAAAAGGTAAGGGTAGAATGGAAGAGTCAAGACCTCCATTACCCACTTTATTATTATGTTGTATTATTGTTGTGAGTTTTTGTATTATGTTGTACTAGCTAGTTTTGTGTGTTTTGTGCTAGTTTTATTATGTGAGGTGTTTTAGTTGACACGTTAGCTTTGACAAGTTGTAGACTCGTCAAGCTTTATTTGTTGTTGAAATTGTAATCCCTCCCATTATTAATTAAATAAGAGGGTTGCCCGTGGCAAGAAGAGTGAACGCTTGTTTCTTCCATCCATTTTATAAAGGTAATTCGGTTTGAATCGTCCTAAACATTTGCACTTAGGAAGTGGGATTTTTTATGGGAAGGGAGAAAGGCTTATTTTTGTATTTTGTGGGAAAGGGGAATGCCTTTCCCTTTCGTTTTTTGATGGGGATGTTTTTTGTATGTGGGGTTTTTTTTCGTATGGGGGTGGTTGTTTTTTATTATGGGGATGATTGTTTTTTTATTATGGGGATGGTTGTATCCTTCTTGTGTAAGAAAGGACTGCCTACGTATTCACCTGAAGAGGTGAAATCAAACCATGATCGTAATTCAAAATGTTTTGTAATTTTGATTGAGTTTTGTGGTTGTATCCCTCATGCATAAAAGGGACTGCCTACGTATCCACCTGAAGAGGTGAAATCAAACCATGCTCGTAGTTCAGGGGTTTTTTTGTTTGTTTTAGTGCAAACGGATGTTGCCTTTGACAGATCAAAGGACCTTTGAAACGGGCAAGGTGCCGCAACTTAGACTCAATAAAACATGCAATTTCAAATCAGAACGTGATGAGGAACTTGACTTGAAAAGGGTTGATGTGGTTTCTAGTCGTAGAACTAGGCTTGGGTTGTTGGTTTCTACGGTTCAAGTGTAGTATTTCTTGAGTTGGTCTAGGTTGGTCGGGTTTGTAAACTCCTCCCCATCTAGGTCACTCAGTCTCACTGCGCCCCCTAAAGTATTTTCTTGACCACGTATGGCCCGGCCCAATTGGGTTTGAATTTTCCCCTCGGATCGACGGGTAGCGGTGCTCGAACTGACTTGAGGACCAAGTCGCCTTCCTGGATGTTCCTGGGTTTGACCCTCTTGTTGAATGCCTGTTGTATACGTCGTTGATATAGCTGGACGTTGTGCAAGGCGTTGAGTCGTCATTCGTCTAGAAGAGTGAGTTGCTCGTACCTTCGACGGGTCCATTCTGCCTCAGGGACTTGACTCTCCAATAGGATGCGTAGAGAAGGGACCTCTAACTCTACCGGTTGAACCGCCTCCATAACATATGCTAGGTAGAAGGGTGTGGCGCCTGTCGGTGTTCGAATGGAGGTTCGGTATCCCCAGAGTGCGAATTGGAGTTTGCTCGGCCAATCGCGGTAGTTGTCTTGCATTTTCTTGATAATGGTGACAAGAGTTTTGTTTGCTGCCTCCACCGCTCCGTTGGTTTGGGGACGGTAGGGGGATGATCGATGTTGTTTGATCTTGTATTTGTCCAGCAAGGCTTGAGTTTTCGCCCGGAAGTGAGAGCCTTGATCGCTGATGATTTCATGGGGTACCCCATATCGATAGATGATATTGTTTTGGATGAACTTGGCCACTTGTTTGGCGGTCAAGACTGCATATGACTGCGCTTCCACCCATTTGGTGAAATAGTCGATGGCGACGAGGACGAAGCAATGCCCCTTGGTGCCTACCGGATTGACCTTCCCGATGATGTCGATGCCCCAGGTTGAGAAAGGCCAGGGTGATGTCATGGTGTATAAAAGGGATGGTGGCATGTGTTGTATGTTGGCGAAGATTTGGCAATTGTGGCAATGTTTGACGTGGTTACGGCAATCGGCTTCCATGGTGGTCCAGTAGTAACCTAGCCGCATGATCTTTCGGGTAAGCATCATTGCGCTCATGTGAGGGCCACATTCTCCGTCGTGGACCTCTCCCATGACTTTTTTGGCTTTGTGATGGTCAATGCAAAGGAGGAGAATTCCTTGGGGTGTTCTTTTGTATAGTTGATTTTGGTTTATCACGAATTATGACGCAAGTAAACGGATGGCTCTTTGTCCTCTTGGGTCAGAGTTAGGAGGGAATTCGTTTTTGGTTTTGTAGTTGAGGATGGCTTGGTACCAGGGTTCATCATGTCTTTCCCCGTCGTTGTTGATGGCACAAATGTGAGCTGGCTCACTCCTTCTTTCGACACATAGGGGCATCGATGTCATGTCGTCAGGTATGTTGACGAGTGCGGCAAGTTTTTCTAGGGCATCAGCAAATTGATTTTCCTCTCGTGGCAAGTGGAAGTAGTCAACTTGGTCGAAGAACTCAGCCTCTTGATTGATCTTTGCTCGGTAGGGAGCTAAGTTGTCACTTCGGATTTTCCATGATCCGGACACCTGATTGATGATGAGCGAGGAATCGCCGTGGACCCTCAGACTTTTGATGCCAAGTGTGATGGCTGCTTGTAGGCCGATGAGACATGCTTCATATACAGCGGCGTTGTTGGTGACGGCGAAGTCTAGCTTGACCGAGATCGGAACATGTTCTCCTTCCGGTGATATTAGAAGGATTCCTACCCCGAAGCCTCTCAGGTTAGATGCATCGTCGAAGTATAGATCCCATGCGTCAGCGTCGGCACAAAGGATGTCTTCGTCAGGAAGTGACCATGTGTCGATCGTTAGATCCTTGTTGACGGGATTCTCTGCTAGGAAATCGGCAACCACTCTTCCCTTGATAACCTTGAGGGGTATAAACTTGAGATCAAACTCGGACATCATGAGTGTCCACCTAGACAGCCTTTCGTTTAGTACGGGTTTTTCGAAGATATATTTGACCGGGTCCATCTTGGAGTAGATGTGGACCGTGTAGCTGAGCATGTAATGCCGCGGCTTCTTTGTTGACCATACTAGGGCAAGGCATGTCTTTTCCAACTGGGTATACCTTGTCTCGTACTCAATGAACTTTTTGCTGATGTAGTAGATGGCTCGTTCTTCGCCGTCGACTGTTTGTGCTAGCATTGCTCCCATGGTTGTGTCTGTAACAGTCAGGTACAGGGATAAGGGAATCCCCGGTTGAGGTTGCATGAGGACAGGAGGTTTGGATAGGATTTCCTTTATCCTGTCGAAGGCCTTTTGACAGTCGTCGTCCCAATCGGTGTGATCGGAGGCGAGAAGTTTCTTGAAGATTTGTTCACAAATCATGGTGAGCTTGGCAATGAAGCGGCCGATGTATTGGACCTGACCGAGAAATCCCGAATCTCCTTCTCGTTCCTAGGCTGAGGCATTTGTTGAAGGGATTTGATTTTGGTTGGATCAATCTCAATGCCTCTTTTGATGACGACATGTCCCAAGAGTTTTCCGGAGGTGACCCCGAATGCACACTTCTAAGGATTTAGTCTCATGTTATATTTCCGCAGACGAGCGAAGAATTTTCGAAGGGCGTTGATGTGGCCGTCCCGTTCTCTTGATTTGACGATCATGTCATCGACATACACCTCTACCTCCTTGTGCATCATATCATGTAGGAGAGTGGTAGCGGTTCTTTAATAGGTTTCCCCGGCGTTGATGAGGCCGAAGGGCATGACCGTGTAGCAATATGTACCCCACTTTATAGTGAATACAGTCTTGTGCATGTCTTCCTCAGCCATTTTAATCTGGTTGTACCCAGCATACCCGTCCATGAATGATAGGAGAGCATGTTCGGCACTATTGTCTACCAGAATGTCGACATGTGGCAAAGGGAAGTCGTCCTTTGGACTCGCCTTGTTCAGATCCCTGAAGTCGACGCAAACCCGAATTCTCCGTCTTTCTTGATGCAGGAACAATGTTGGCCACCCAATCAGAGTATTCAGACACTTTGATGAACCCAGCCTTGAACTATTTGTCTACTTCTTCCTTGATTTTCAGGGCCCATTCAGGACGCATCCGGCGTAGCTTTTGTTTCACGGGTTTAGCTCCGGGCTTAATGGGTATCCGGTGCTCTGCAATTTCCCGGTCAATCCCAGGCATATCTCTGTAGGACCAGGCGAACACGTCCTTGTATTCGTGGAGGAGGTCAATGAACTCTTGTCTTTCCGAGGGGTCCAGGGTTGTCCCTATCCTAAGTTCTTGAGGTGTGTTTTTGGTTCCTACGTTAATAGGTTCGGTCTCCTCAATGATGGGGGTTCTGGTTTCCCGTTTGACAAGTTCTTTGGCTAGGTGAGGTGGGTAGTCACTCAAGTCAAATTCCGCATAGTCATTCAGAATTGCATTGCAGTTAAATTGAGACGAGTCATAAGCAAACTTAGCGTTCATTAAGTTAACATGAGCGAAAAGCTCGGAGAGGACAGACATCTCATGGTCAGTCAGACGCGACACAGCAGAGGAGGTGGCCCCTGGAACAGGCTCAAGGTTGTCACCTTTCATGGGAGTGGGGATGAACCTAGTAGACTCAGCCTCTAAATCAGCCACGACTTTGTGATAAAATAGTGAAAAGGGGACCTTGACTGGGACATCAGGAGTGTTAGGAGCTATGACAAAATCTGACTCCGACTCAGACTCAGATTCAGATTCCTCTTCACTTCCCTCTTTGAACATAGGGTCTTCGCCAGTTGTGATCTTGAGAATGCGGCCTCGGCGATTGATCCACTTGACGGTCTTCCTCCACCCTTGTGTAGCTTTCTCCGGGTCAGTATCGGAGATCAAGGCGGTAGGGTCAAATTGGTTATCCTTTAGGGCGATGTTGATGATGTCCTCATAGCCGAGGTGCTTGATGTTATCTTCCCCAAAGAGGAGGGTGATAACTTGTCCATCGAGGCATGACGACGGCTTAGACTCGGTTGATGCAGCTTCGGTTTTGTCGGGTATGAAGTAACAGTCCTGGAAGACTTCCACACCCGGGTACCTGGCCATCGCCACAGAGTCATAGATCGGCTCCGGAAAGCCTTGATAGAGCTCGGACTCTCCCTCGGGGACAAAGTATCCGTTGAGGGTCAGATGATAGGGATGGAGGATAACTCAGTGCTTCTTGCGTTTTCGAACTAGGAGGTTCATCTCCTGGATATCTTCATCGGCAGGCTCATATCCCAGTCCGAAGGGAATGTTGGGGACCTTAGCCTGTTTCAAGGGAGGTAAGGTGCTCTTCAGTGGATTGAGGGGTAAACCCGGGAAGTAACCCTGGCGCATCATGATGCGGTTGACTGTGAGGTTGGCAAATGGGTCACAATTAGGTGTTGATTCATCAGTTATGGCGTTCACAACTTGGAAACCCCACATTTCATTATCATCCTCCTCAATGGCTTGGGAGGCTATTCCCTTTCTCATAACAGCTTTGATCGGGGAAGCAGGAATCGTGATCATTTTCCCGTTGAAGGGGACCCTGATTTTCTGGCGGAGAGTTGAAGTAACTGCCTTGACGGCGTGAATCCAAGGGCGTCCCAGGAGCATATTGAAGGAGGCGTCGATGTCGACCTGTGGACAATGGGGGCCACGGGAGCGCTTGGGAAACAAGCGTTTGCATTTTGTGGAGTCGCCACCAATTTATTGTGGAAAATTGGAAACCGTTCGAATACCTCGTGCCATGTCAAGACACAAAGTAGTGACATGAACACCAAAAACTCGTTACCCTTAGCATTCTATGTCTAGAATGACTCTCGTGGATGCCAATGAACAAGGATGTTCACAGAGATCTGGAGTAAGGGGTGAGGGTACGTATTAGGAAGCTCTTTTGATCGAACACCTAATCCCGCCCGCCTCGATAGCGGCCTCTACTAATGATTAGGAAAGATCGTCTATACTTGATATATTGTCGATTATATGCATGCAATGCAACATCCAAGTTTTAATCCTAACATGTGAAGAATTAGACTAAGTCGGTTAACACGTAATTTATCATACAATTGATGTCAAAGTAGGGATTTAAGCTCAATTATATATGAAGGCATACAAATGATACAATAAATACAATAATGAATTTACACTAATGAAAAATATTACAATAATTACATTGGATTCAATTGATTTATGTCGAAAATACTTCCAAAATGGATAATTTGGGAAAAAAGAATAAATAAATGAACGAACAGATTATTAGCGATAATACAAATAACACTTAATTAAATACGTAACTAAATAAACTAGGTCAAGGCAGAACGGAAGTTTAGAGACAGAAATCATCCTGGAACAGGCGCAGCAGAGCTGCGCCCTCTAGAAGAGGCGCAGCAGATGCTGTGCTGTTCCAAGGGTGAGTTCTGGCTGTGAAGCCGGAACTGCAAATCGTTAATATTCGTTAGTGAATTTAAGGATCAATTAATGATATTCGACTCGGATGGAAGTGATTTAATGTGTTAATTACATGCGAATGGGTCATAAAAACAATAAAATATGGATGAGACGAACGTAAACGAATTAATTATATGAACGAAGGATTGATTAGTGACATAGGTGAACTAAATAGGTTAAAAAGGATGAATTAATGACGAATAGGACGGATAGACAGATGGAAATATACCAAAGATCGAATTCCAGAGACTCAATATGAAAGAATCGAATCTCTACAACCCGGATTGATTTTAATGACGAAAACCCACAAATATTGGATTACTTGGGATTTAAGTCGGGATTAACGATGAATTATACGCATTAATGATGATAAACAATATACATGTGAAATTATTGTACTTGTATGTCAAAGAATTGAAGAACAAACGAAAACAAATAATGAAAGACGAATTGACAGAGGACGAAGGAAGAAGAAAGGAAGCAGGAACTGCGACAGCCTCAGGAAGAGGCGCAGCAGGTGCTGCGTCCCTTCGAAGAGGCGTAGCAGTTGCTGCGTCCTTTCTCGACGGTCATCTTCTGGTAATCCGTAAAAAGGGTTTTAAAGCATGGTTTTATAAATCGGTTTTAAGAAGTATTTTCGACATAAACCTTACATTAATGATAAAAAAGGTAAATAACAATAATAAAAAAGAGATTTACACCCTCAGACTTACATGTTTAACGAAACGAGATGAACTAAGTTTACGATTAGTGATGCTCGACTCGAATGTAAAGAAAGTGCCCTCGTAAGAGGAAAACGATTAAGATTAAGTAAGTTGATTGATGTGGAGTTGGTCAAATTGGTCGGTCATGCAAACGAGGCTGGTACTCAGAAGGATCCAAGCTTACGTGGTCGAATGTTCAAGCACGTAGACGCAAAAAAGTAAGAACGTGGTCTAGAATGCAAAGGGAGAAGAGAAGGGCGGACACTCGCGTGAGAAATATGAGGAGCGAAGGCTCCTATTTATACTAATCACACGGAGGAATAGGGTTTTCGGAGAAACTTTGGAAGTGAATCTCGAAAAGATATGAAAAGATAGGAAAAATACGCAGAAAAGGACCTGGGAAGAGGCGCAGCAGTCACTGCGTCTCTTGGAAGAGGCGCAGCACCTGCTGCGTCTGTTCCCAAGTGGTTTCCTCTTGCGGAAGAAAGATTTCCGTGTTTGGTTTATGGAATAACGGAATAATCTTATTTTCCTTAATATTTTGTATGAATATTACGGGAAATACTTTACCAAAGAATAAAAGATTGTGAAAGATTTATAAAATATGGAATAAAAATATCCGGAATATTCCAGAACATTCTGACTCAGGATTTAGCGGTTATCAGAAAATGAATACGGTTTTAGGCCCGGACTCCAAATGTACCCTAATTACTGTCAAAACGACTGTATCGACGCGTAGATGACAATTAAGAGGTAGACATCAGTGTTTGAGCAATCACTTGACAATAAACATACGAACTGTCACAAATCGTTCCGCGTACCAAACATGCGGCCCAATCATCACCGGGTGGTTTGCGGGAGGTGCAGAAATGAGGTATCTATAGAGCCCCCCCTTTGACAAGGCGAAAGTCAAAGTATAGCCATCAGGTCAATCGAAGATTACAACCTGACGACTATGGCAACGCGAGGCGGTTCAAGGGGTCTGAGCCAAGGACCTGTCGTCGGGAACATTTTAGAGTCTGTCGACTATCGGGGAGGGTCGTTTAAAGTCCATTAGACTACGTAAGGAGGCTCGCCAGCCATAAGAAGAGATCATACCTGAAACTTCTTGAGAGACGTTTCCAGAGGTGCATAGGAGCTAAGGGTAAGCGTAGGAGCTAAAGGATAAGCGTAGGAGCTAAAGGATAAGCGTAGGAGCTAAAGGATAAGCGTAGGAACTAAAGGATAAGACCTAAAGGATAAGTAAGGATTGTGCTAGGGTGTGGGATCCCAAAGGAAAGCATCAATGGGAAGGAGGCCCAAAATATAATTCAAACTGAGGGGTAAGTAAGGCTCGAGTGTAAGAACTCTGCTGGTCTGGGAACCTCTGGAGAACGACACCTTTATCGCACTCCGTGGGAAAACAGGAAATATTGTGGGTAGCAGGACACAGGCAGGAACTGCTGGGAGAAATCTGCTTGGGTAGTCTTCAAACAAACTTCAGAAGAAATTGAGAAGAACGATTGTATGTCGTGAACTCTCGTTGGGGAAAACCTTATCAGGAACTTATCTCCATGTCTCGAGAGGGATTGTCTATCCGCTTACTCTCGCTGGGGGAATATAAAGGAGGTGTGTCGAAACACCTGTCGGGGAATACTTGCTCGTTGTGACAAGAAAGGTCATGGAAGCAATAAATAATGTATAACAGTCTGCAGTTGTCTTAGAAATGCGGGTCTGAACGAAGAATAATCGTCAAACGGACCAAAAAAGATAAAATGGCAACGGGGAAGAGGCGCACCAAAGATGGGCCCACAAATAACGAACTCATAACGAATTTTTGAAAATTCGTATGAAGGGAAGCTAAGGAAGAGGCGCAGCAAGAGCTGCGTCTCTTGGAATAGGCGCAGCACCTGCTGCGTCTGTTCCTTAGTGTGTCTTTTCTGCGTAAAAACGCGATGAAACAGAGGGTTTCATTCATTTGTTTCGAAACATAAACCATCAATTTCTCTCTCAAACTTCAACCATTTCCGTCAAAATTTGATCCAAAAGCTTGCATTGGCCATGACTAATCGAGGTATGTATATCATTCTTGCATTAATCTTTTATAAAGGACGAATTGGATCGACAAAATTTAGGGTTTTCAACCCTAAAATGTCGAAAATTTAGGGCTTTTCCCCCAAATGATCTTGCCTTGTAAAATTGACCATGTAAATGGCTAATTGGTAGTATAAGGATCATAACCATGTATTTGTTTCGAATTTTCGTTGAGTTTTGAGCATTTGAGTGAAATTGACACGGTTTCACAGCTAAATCGTAAATCGCTTCGAAAATGGCCTTAGGCTTGCCCATTTGTGATGAAACTTGACATTTGGAATCCTTGAATGATGGGTAAACTTCCTACCATCTCGGAATTTTTGTTTGTGACGGCTTTTTCAGGGCACTTTTCTAGGGCATAATCGCCGTTATAACGAAATGCTGCCGACATTTCAACTCGAACCCATGACTAGGCTTCAACTTAGGATTGACTTAACCCAAATTATCACATGAGTGATTGGCTTTGTGGGAATATGGCCAAAGATGGCGAGAAAAGAGCGATTTCGGGGCTTCTAAAACTTGAAAATCCCCTAATCAAGGCTCGTCGTCACTTGACGCGGCCTAAATTTACTTTAATTTTGCAGGTGATGAGGCTTCTACTTCTGGGAGAGCTCCCATGGAGATAGACACTGCTATTGACCCTTCTCGTGCTCTCGAGGAGGCTTTTGCTGCGGCTAGGGCAGCCGAGGAGGTTTCTGAGAACGAGATCCTCGAGGAGCAGGTTGCTGAGGAGGAAGAGGCCCCGAGACGGGCCAACGTGGACGAGGAGGTCGCCGGCTGAGGGGAGCACCTGTGTGGGCTGAGACCTGGGACAGCAGGCACTGCTTTGGGCTGCGGAGGGTCACCTGTCCTATAGGACGGTGAAGAGCTTGGTAATCCTGAATTCATTACTCATCACTCATATTCTTTCATTTCATTCGCTCCAATTTCTTTCCCAACTTCATTCAAACTAAAGATAGCTTTTGTTTCAAATCACAATAGGAGGCCGGGAACATCAGATCGTTCTCGGGCTACACGACGGGTATGGAGTGCTACGAGAGGCTGTCGGCGGAGGAACGGGCCATGATCGAGCGTGGGGCGTTCGACGCCCCTGGTGCAGGCTTAGAGAGGGATATCGCGAAGAGGAAGCTGCGGGCTAACCTCAGCCTGGTCCGCGCTTTCTTGGACCGATTCTGGGATACGACTTCCACTTTTCACATGCCTTTTGGTGAGGTGGGAGTCACGTTGGAGCACTACGACATGATCTCTGGGCTGCCGTGTGGGACCGAGGAGGTGGAGTGGCTGTAGACTGCCATGAGGGTGGACTCGGCCGAGGCTAGGAGGTTGATCGGCTGGAACTTGGCGCCAAAGGCTGCTACAGTGCCTGGTTTGGTGCCTAGTTCTTATGTCCGAGACTACTTTGCGGGGAAGACCCCGGCGCTGGTGGTGATCGACGGGAGAGAGACGGCTCCTCCTCCCTGTACAGCTGAGCAGAGAGTCCGCTTGTGGCTCTGGTGGTTCTTGTCTTCGATCTACTTTGGAGACAAGGGAGAGAGGCTGTCGACGAAGCTTCTTCCCTTCCATTCTGACCTGAGCTCCCTAGGGCGTTGGGACTGGGTCACTGCTGGTTTTGCGGTCCTCATCCGCTTCATGAGGGCCATGGTTCGTCCAGAGTTGATGGAGAAGGGGACTTCTCCTAGTGTTGTCGGACCTGGACTACTGTTGGAGGTATGAACCTTCATTTGGACTAATAATCACTTTTTTTCCTTATTGAATCACGAAATATCGTTATTGACTATCTTGCTTCACAAGCGTGGGTGTACTCCTACTTTCCGAGCCTCTCGCCCAAGAGGACGGAGCCGCTGGAGAAGGCCTATCCCGTTGTGAGGGATTGGGTGATGTGTCGGACGAGGAGCAAGCGCTCCTCTCACGGTGTCTATCGGCGGGACGTGAACACTCTTCAGCTGGACAGCATGAGCATCTCACTTATATTCGTTTTGCTTCTTTATTACTTTTACTGATCATAAGAATGATTTCTTGCTTGTCTTTTCCCAGTGGGTGCCCAAGCCTTGGGCGGAGTATGCTAGCGCTCCTCCTATCGTGGCTGAGGTGCTTCGACCTAGGAGCTCGAGCCGGCTGCTGTTGAGGACGTCGATGGTTCCTGTGTGGTACTTGGGCGAGCGCTTGGCTCATCAGTGCTCTCGGGATGTCTTGACGGTTCCCATCGATCCTCCTAGGACGATGTTCAGGGAGCCTTCTGAGGCCGAGAGGAGAGGCCGACTTGGTCAAGCGTTGGTGGTGAAGCCCTCCTTCTTCCAGGTGAGGACTACTCGGCGTTCCTCTACGGGAGGTTGGCGTACTGGCCGGTTGTGGTAAGTGCTTTTACCCTTCTTTACTTTCGATTTTTGAGAACGCGATGAAAGATCATCGATTAATGGGAATCATTTGACTTTGCAGGAGGTCGAGGCGGCGGGCATCGAGCCCCCAGAGTACCCCGAGACCCTCGAGTACACTGACGCGACCGGGAGGACGACGATCTCCGAGCTGCGTGACTTTGACGTAGCTGTGACGGATCTTGCCGGGCCTGGACGACGCGGCAAGATCGATTCGGAGGGTGAGCCCCTAACTTGTATGATTTTCTTGTGTAAGAACACGTTTGATTGTATTTATCCCATTATTAAGAACTTTCTTATTTGAAAATGCAGGTTGCGCCGTCCCAGTTTGTGGCGTTATGGAGGGTGACCAACCGGCTGAGAGCTACTGCCATCGAGGCACTTGTCGGCGGTCGAGGTCGTCAAGTATGAACCTTTCTTCATTTTTGAATTTTCTTATTTTCTTATGATTGAAATGAAGTGATTGACATGAGCCAATTTTGTTGCTTGCAGAGGGAGCGTGAGCTGGAGCGTGAGCTGGAGCGAGAGCTTCCCCAGTCTCGGGAGCAGACAGCTCGTCTGGTGAGAGAGCTCGAGGTCCGTGACGCCGAGGTTGCTGCTCTCGAGGCGAGAGTTGCTGAGCTAGACGGCGACCAGCAGCTTTGTTTGTTTTTGTTTTTGTTGGTCAGTATTTTGCACATTTGTACATTTAGGACCTACATTTTGGATATTTGGACTTTGCTTGGGGCTCGAGCCCCCAGTTTGTTGTACATATCCCCTTTTTTGTTGTATATGATGGCCTGAGTGCCTTTGCTGCTGGGTTGTGTTGCTTGTACCTGCAGGTTAGTTTTGAACAGGTTTGGTAGATGACGGTTTATGCCGTCATGCTGCCGAAATTTACATAAAAAACACATAGAACATGTATACATACATATGGCCTAAATTAGCGCAAAATAAATGACTTGAAAATGCAAAAAATGCAAAAATGCAAAAAATTGGTCGGAAATGACCGGACGGTAGGGAGGGTTATCCCCTAAAAAAAGAAAACAATAAAAACGTATAAGTTTAAAATGGAACGTGAAATGATTTCCTGAAAAGAAAATTAAAAGAAATGTACAAGTGTGCTAAAATGACGAAAATGTCGATATTGTCTCGAAATGCGCATCCGCGAAATTAGGAAACGCGAAATATGGCAATTTTGACGTATTTATCAAAATAATAACCCGTATGAATAGGAAATTATTCGCTAAGGAATTTAGGAAAGATCCAACGCGGAAAATCACAGAAACAATGCTGAGGAAGAGTCGCAGCAGGAGCTGCGTCCCTTTGAAGAGGCGCAGCAGGTGCTGCGCCTGTTCCCAGGTGTTTCCATCCTGGCGGATTTTAGGAAACAAATTTTAGTATAAATAGAGACGTCGATAGAGGTTTTATCTACACAATTCTTCCGTCTCTTCCTCGTCTTATTACATAAAGTCCTCAAAACAAACATTCATCATGAATACTTTAGAGATTCGCCTAAAAGAGTGGACCAACGAGTTTTCCAACATGGAGAAACACGACATGGGTGCTTATAATCTTGGATAATTGTTGAGTTTGAAGCTCATCAAGGTGGTCAAACCATTCCTAGATGCTTGTCTTGATTATTGGGACCCGAATTATCATGTCTTTGCTTTCCCCGGAGGTGACATTTGCCCATTTCCTGAAGAAATTGCTGCGATCGGTGGATGGGACCCAGAACACTTGCCTGCTATTCCTTCTACTTCACAAGGGTATAAGAACAAATTTAGAGACTTGCTCGGAATGACAAGAATTGAGGTGGACCGTCTAGTGACCTCGAAAGGAGTGCGAATGTTGGACTTTATTGACCGATTCATTAACAAGGCCGACCCCACCGTCTCTTATGTTTCTAGGCGAAGGGCATTCGGATTTTGCTTGTTGCATGTGTATGTCCTTCAAGGGCATGTTGATGAAGATTTGAGAGGTGATCCCCGTCTTCTGGGCCTAGTTGAGCAAATGGAACTGCGCAGGAGCCCAGCTTGTTTATGCTTAGGAGAGATCTTATTGGGTTTAGATAACAGAAAAGCCAATTGCGACCTACCTTATTTGGGGAGTCCCATTATTCTGCAGGTAAAAGAACACTTTTCTTTTTTTTTCTCTTTCTTTTTTTTTGTTTCGTCTTTTTTTTTCCGTTCGTTTTTTTTTTTTTGTCTAATACCCGCTTTTGGTAGGTCTGGCTTATGGAGCGCCTTCGATTGATCGAGCCCCAGTTCATGTTCCTTCTTATCATGCTCGCTCGATTGCTATGAGGACTAGGCTTTACATGGTGGACTTCACTCGGGTCTGCAATTACTGGGAGAACAAACCGAAGAGTGATTATGGCCCTTTGATTAGATGGGTTGTACCGTGGTGGCATCTCAAATCTGTCACTGGAGTATCTTCCTTGGATCCTACCCGATCTGTGCGCATTCCTGGCTTGGAATTCATGATATGCATCTTCCCGGAGAGGTTGATGAGACAAGTTGGACTGAAACAGATGATCCCGAAGCTTGACACTGTCCCGCAGACTGCCGTGGCGCTTACTACTGAGAGCCGAAGAGAGTGGGCCATTAAATGGGCTCAAAGAAACGTGTGGTTCTTGAACTCTTCTGTTAGTGCCTTATGGGTGTCGGACTCCTATCTGCGGTGGAAGAAAGCTACTACTCCAGAGGAGCGTGAGAGACTGAGGAAGCGCGAGCCCGTTGACTACAAGGTGCGCGAAGTGGAAAAGGAGAAAGAGAAGCATCTGACTGAGGGAGAGGAGGAAGCCGGGTTTCGAGTTATTCGTCCTTCGAAGAAACCGAAGACCTCTCCTGTCGTGGACAAAGTGATTGACAAGAATAGGAAGGCTAGGCCTCGAGAAAGACCGTTGGTAATTAGGTCCGAAGTGGCGCAAGAGCGTTCGGCTCGAGGTCGTGACAAGAAGTATGACAAAAATGACAAGGGCAAAGGAAAGATGGAGGAATAGCCCAAGTCTTTATTATTATTTATTATTATTATTATTGTAATAAGAAGGTGGGGTTTTTAGAATCCTAGCCTATTTTTATTTTTGTTTTAGCATTATTATTATTATGTAACGTATTATTATTATTATTAGAAATGAATGAAATAAAAGAGGTTATTTGGTTATGAAACCGTTGTGACTTTCTATTTATTATTGTTATCGAATTCCAAATGCAATTGTAGATGTCCTTCTATTTACATTTTGAAATTAATGGGTTGTATCCTGTGAAGGATTGCCTACGTATT
Organism: Silene latifolia; assembly: GCF_048544455.1. Classification (NCBI taxonomy): domain Eukaryota; kingdom Viridiplantae; phylum Streptophyta; class Magnoliopsida; order Caryophyllales; family Caryophyllaceae; genus Silene; species Silene latifolia. Next base: position 10,469,684 of record NW_027413163.1, on the reverse strand, counting down.
CATTTAAAAATGAAATCAAACCCTTGCGCATAGTTTGAGTAAATGTAAAAGAATAATTGTTCTAAGCAAGAGCTTGTAATGAACTTAGAAGATAAGCATGAGCTTTTTACTTACTCTTAAGGTGCAATTTAGTTTATTTGATGATATGAGGATGACAAATTGTCAAAATGCAAGAGCAGAGTGACATTTGCTTATTTCAGCTTGGCCAGGGGCCGTTTATTTAGTGCCACAAGAGCGACACGTGAGGTTACGCGAGGCGCGTTTTTGTTCCTATTCTAGGCATAATACCGCTTTAGTTGGTCAAGGTTTGTCGGGTTGGCGAATTCATTCCCATCTAGGTCTGTGATCCTAACCGCCCCCCTGGAAGTATGGACTTGATTAGAAATGGCCCGGCCCAATTAGGTTTGAATTTTCCCCGTGGATCGACAGGTAAAAGAGCTCTAACCGACTTGAGTACTAAGTCTCCTTCCTTGATGTTCCTTGGCTTGACCCTTTTGTTGAAGGCTCGTTTGATACGTGCTTGATATGTTTGGACATTATGTAATGCGCGTAGCCTACGTTCATCCAAGAGGATGAGTTCTTCATATCTATTCCTCTTCCAATCGGCTTCCGGGACTTGACTTTCGAGTAAGATACGCAGGGATGGTATTTCTAACTCGACTGGCTGTACAGCTTCCATGCCATAGGTCAAATAGAAAGGGATGGCCCCAGTGGGCGTCCAAACTGATGTGCGATATCCCCACAAAGCAAAGGGTATTTTGCTTGGCCAATCTCGATAGTTGTCAATCATTTTCTTGAGAATTGTGACAACGTTCTTGTTTGCCGCCTCTACCGCGCCATTAGTCTGTGGTCTATAGGCGCAGAGTGGTGATGCCTAATTTTATACTTGGCTAGCAATTGCTCAGTCTCGGCTTGGAAATGTGATCCATTATCACTAATGATCTCATGTGGGCAACCGTATCGACAGATGATGTTGTTCTGTATGAACTTTGCCACGTTTTTAGCTGTGAGACTAGTGTAGGAAGCCGCTTCTACCCATTTGGTGAAATAGTCGATTGCCACTAGGATGAAACAGTGACCTCCTGTTCCGGCTGGAGTTATCTTCCCGATTATATCAATTCCCCAGGCAGAAAATGGCCAAGGAGATGTCATCGTATAGAGCAATGAAGGAGGGACATGTTGTACGTTCCCGAATATTTGGCAGTTGTGGCAATGCCTTATGTATTTGATGCAATCGGATTCCATTGTGGTCTAATAGTACCCCAAACGTGTGATTTTCTTTGCCAACATGGGCCCACTCATGTGAGGACCGCATTCTCCATCGTGAACTTCTTCCATTACTTTTCGCGCCTGTGAATGATCAAGGCAACGTAGGATTACACAAAGAGATGTTCTTTTGTATAATTCTCCTTGCATGAGAACGTATTGGGAAGCTAGTAGACGTATAGCACGTTGTCCCCTTTTGTCCATATCCGGTGGATAGGTACCGTTGAGCTTGAAATTTAGGATTGCTTGAAACCAAGGTTCCTCTATGGCTTCCTCTTCATCGGTGATTTGGTGGACATAAACTGGCTCTGATCGTCGTTCGATGCACAAAGGCATTTCCACCATGTCATCTGGCATATTAATCAAAGATGCGAGTTTTGTAAGAGCATCCGCAAATTGATTTTCTTCCCTAGGTAGCTGTAGATAGGTCACGTGATCAAAGAATTGGGCAACTTGGTCTATTCTGGCTTGATAAGGTGTTAAGCTTTCACTTCGGATTTTCCAAGATCCCGTAACTTGATTGATGATCAGGGACAAATCCCCATGCACTCGGAGGTTTTTAATCCTTAAGCTTACTGCCGCCTGCAGTCCAATGAGACAAGCTTCGTATTCCGCAGCATTATTTGTCACCTCGAAGTCGAGTTTGACAGAGATCAGTGTATGCTCGCCTTCAGGAGAAATGAGCAACACTCATATTCCAAATCCTCTTAAGTTTGACGCTCCATCGAAGTAAAGGTCCCAGGAGTCTACATCGGTTTGGAGTATATCCTCGTCTGGAAATGACCAAGTATCTATTGTTTGTGCAATGGGATTTTCTGCAAAGAATTCGGCAACGACGCGCCCTTTTATAACTTTCAGAGGCACGTATTTGAGATCGAACTCCGAGAGCATCAAAGTACATCTTGCTAATCGTCCGTTGAGAACGGGTTTCTCGAAGAGGTATTTGGGTGGATCCATTTTGGAGTATATTTTGACGGAGTAGCTAAGCATGTAATGTCGTAGCTTCTTCATTGCCCACACAAGAGCGAGGCATGTCTTTTCGAGTTGTGAGTATTTGCACTCGTACTCCAAGAACTTCTTACTATGGTAGTAGATAGCCCTTTCCTCTTTTCCTATGGTTTGAGCTAGCATGGCGCCCATGGCTGTTTCAGTCACTGTAAGATACAAACCAAGAGGTTGATCTCGTTGAGGTGGCACGAGCACGGGTGGTTTAGCTAATATCTTCTTGATTCGGTCAAATGCCTTCTGACAGTCATCATCCCACATGGTGTGATCTGTTTTCTTGAGCTTTTTGAAGATAGGTTCACAGATCACGGTGAGTTTCGATATGAATCGACTTATATATTGCACTTTCCCCAGAAATCCTCTAACTTCTTTCTCCGTTTGAGGTTGTGGCATTTCGATCAGAGCTTTTATTTTGGAAGGGTCTATTTCTATACCTCGTTGGCTAACGACGTATCCCAGGAGCTTGCCAGATGTTACTCCGAATGTGCACTTCTGAGGATTGAGCCTCATGTTGTACTTTCATAGCCTTAAGAAGAATTTGCGAAGGTTCGCAATATGCCCCTCTCTATCTTTGGACTTGACAATCATGTCGTCTACGTATACCTCAACTTCTTTGTGCATCATGTCATGTAGGAGTGTAGTTGCGGTGCGTTGATATGTAGCTCCGGCGTTGATTAACACAAACGGCATAACCGTATAGCAATAGGTTCCCCATTGAGTGACAAAGGCGGTCTTGTGCATGTCTTCTATGGCCATCTTGATTTGGTTATAACCCGCGTATCCATCCATGAAGGATAATAGCGCGTGATCTGCGGTATTGTCCACCAATATGTCGATATGTGGTAGAGGAAAGTCATCTTTAGGACTTGCTTTGTTTAAGTCTCTAAAATCAACACAAACACGGATTCTCCCATCCTTTTGGGTACGGGTACTATGTTGGTTACCCAGTCAGATTACTCGGAAACTTTGATGAACCCGACTTTGAATTGTTTATCGACTTCTTCTTTGATCTTGAGAGCTCATTTTGTCCTCATTCGACGAAGCTTCTGTTTTACGGGCTTGAAACCTGGCTTAATTGGGATTCTATGTTCGGCGATATCCCTGTCGATCCCTGGCATGTCTTTGTAGGACCAAGCGAAAATGTCTTTGAACTCGTTTAGGAGGACTATGAAACTGGCCCTTTCGGTGGAGCTCAAGGTAGTCCCTATCCTAAGTTCTTGGGGTTCTAGTTCAGTTCCTACATTGATGGGTTCAGTGTTCTCTATTACTGGTTCCCCTTCCCCTTCTTGTAGTATTTCCTTGGCTACGTAGGGAGGTATCTCAATTAAGTCTGGGTCTGGGTCATCCTCAGTATCATCGTAAACAGAATTGCATTCAAGATAACACACAGAGTAAGCAGAACCTGATTTATTCATATTAAAGTTTGAGAAAAGTTGAAACAAAGAAGCCATCTGATCTGTGGTCAGCGGCGGTAAAGGGATAGTTGTTGGGACATTTCCCGAACTACTGTTACTATTTGAGACTAAGCTAGGAGAAACAAAGGGAGTGGGGATGACGACATGAGAAGACTCCTTAGTGACTTCTCTAGACTCCGACTCTGACTCCGACTCTGACTCTGACTTGAATTCATCGTCTTCTGGTTCTCCTTTGAACATCTCTCCTTCTCCAGTGGTGAGCTTGAAGAGTCTTCCTTGATTGTTGGTCCACTTGATTGATTTTCTCCATCCTTTCTGCTGATTCGCGTTTGTTTCTGTGATTAACGCGGTAGGGTTGAAGTGGTTGTCTTGAAGTATCATAGTAATGATCTCATCCTGCGCGGCTCTAACAAATCGATCTTCTCCAAATAGTAGACTAACAGCTTGTTCGTCTAAGCAAGGTGCTTGACGTGGTTTGACGGTAGGAACCGTTTCTGGAGGAATGAAGTAGCAATCGTGAAAGATCTCGATTCTGGCTTGCTTCCTTTCGAGATAATGCCAAGGTTCGGGAAAACCGTGAAAGAGTTCTTGACTTCCTTCCTTAACTAAGTATCCATTTAGGGTAGGGAGATAGGGTCGCATTTGGACTCCTACGTGCTTACGGTTTTGAACTTGAGCGAGCATCTCGAGAACTTTCTCTTTAGTGGGTTTGTATCCTAGGCCAAGTGGTATCCTTTTTTAGTTGCCTTCCTTGTAGGGTGCGAAGGTGTTTCTTCGGATAGGGTTCAAAGGCATTCCAGGGAAGTATCCCTAGGATTTGAGTACGTGGTTGACCACCAAGTTGGAGTAGGGATCGTAGTATAGGGGTGCCAATTCGCTTTCTATGACACTTATGCTTTGAAAGCCCTCAAGTTCATGTACTGGATCCGCAAGGACTTGATTATTTGACTTCTTTTCGATTATTGCCTTGATGGGCGACGAAGTGATCGTCACCACTTTGCCATTTAGTGGAATTTTGATCTTTTGGTGAAGGGTGGATGTTACCGCTTTAGAAGCGTGAATCCAAGGTCTTCCCAGAAGTATGTTGAAGGAAGCTTCGATGTCCACTATTTGGAAGTTAACCTTTAGCTCAATTGGCCCTGTGGCTATGGTTAGGTTAACGAGTCCTACGACCTTTCGTCGTGTACCATCATATGCACGGACACCTTGATTGGTAGGGGTCCAATCCGACTCTTTCATGCCTAGTTTGTATGCCGTTTTCAGGGGTATGACGTTGACCGCGGAGCCATCATCTACCAAGGTCATTGGCACATTCTTCTTTAAGCAAATGACGGTGATGTAAAGAGCCAAGTTGTGACTAGCGCCAAAGGGTGGCAAATCTTCGTCTGAGAAAGTAATAGGATTACTTAGCTTCGGTGATTCTTGGAAGACCAAGTTGACTACATCGTCGGGTGTGGAGTTATGCGCTACATTTAGCTTGGCCAAAGCTTGCAATAAAGCTTGGCGATGTGGGAACGAGCTTGCTACTAATTGCCAGACTGAAAGATCAGCCTTTGTCTTCTGTAATTGCTTGAGCAAATGATCAGTAGAGTCATCTTCATTATCATTTGGTGTGATAACGTTGGTTGGACCATTTTGAGTAGTGCTTTGATATGGACGCCCCGAACGAGTTAGGTGGTCCACATCTTGGTCTTCACCATTTTGTACTATTTCCTTGACTAGGGAGTGTTCAATGAGATACTCGTCCTCATCATCATCGGCCCATACTCCATTGATTGTAGCTAATTCCCTCATTCTCATGATCTCGTCCTCTAATTGTGTGACTTGGTCGACTAGTTTATCAACCACGGCGACTATTTCTTGCATAGTGGCATTTTGGGAAAAGATTAATGGCGCATGTTCTTTGGGTGTTGCATTGGGGTCATGTAAAGTTGTCACCACATTTTCCAATTCCCAAACTTGCCTATCCACACTTTTTGCCCATGCGGCGAAGTCGGCAATGGTAGGGGAAATGGTAGAGTAGAACCCTTCATTTTCGATCGCGTGGATCTTGTCTTCGACTGGAGAAATGAGGTGTGAACAATCTAAGTTAGATTCTTCACTCGTGATCACTAGAATTCCAAGAGGATTCTGAGTGTTGTTGGGCTTTCCTTCCGGCGGTATTGGTAGTCGACCATCCTCTATCATGTCTTGAATCACATTTTTCAATTTGTAGCATTTCTCTGTGTCATGTCCCTTACCCCTATGATATTCGCAGTATGAGTTCTCGTCCCAGAACTTGGACTTCTTTTCAGGTTCGGGCGTAGGTCCTATGGGTTGGAGTTTGCCTTGTTTAATTAGCCTTTTTAGAGCATTGGAGTAAGTGTCCCCAAGATTTTTAAATTTCCTTGGTGGGGCACTCTTCTTGAATGGTTCGAGGAGGTTAACTTCATCGGTCTTGCTAGTGGAGCCGTAAGAACGACTTGTTGAACCTTGATATCCTCGACCTACCGTTTTGGATAAGAGCCCTTTACGGATGTCATCTTCGATCCTTGTTCCTAGTACGGTTAAGTCCTTGAAAGTTTTAATGTTTTGGTACCTCAAATGATTGGCATAGATGGGCTTTAAGTTGTCCACGAATTTCTTCACAAGGGTAGCCTCATCCGGGCGTTCAACTAGTTGGGTACTAGTCTTCCTCCACCTATGTAACACCCCGTATTTTATTAAGTTGGATAAAATTCTTTTAATTGCTATTTTGAATTTAATTACATCATTTGACGATTTATATATATATATATGCTTAGCTAATTAATTAATTTCATCATAAGTCGATACGTTAATTTTAATAATCATTAATAAGTTTATTTAAAGTTAGTTCGAGTTTATTGAAATTAGTTCGAGTTTATTTATTTAATAATTTCCGTTTCTTTACGAGTCCTTATGAAAGTTGTTTTAAGTGAACCCGAGATGGATTTTGGGAACAAAACCGTCCAATTAGCTATTTTGAGCTTATTTCACTAAAATAGCAATTTTTATTAATATCCGTTAGTTTCGTAAAAATCGCTAATAATTCCGATTCAAGCTGATATCGTATTATTTCCGTTAACTAGCTGAGTTTATTTTATTTTCACTCATTAAATTTATTTATTATTGATTCCGTTTTATTACTGGAACTTTTACTTAAATCGGTTAAATTTAACTCGAAACGATTTTAATAACGATCGAAGTTTCTTAACGACGAAGAAACGTCACGTATAATAAATAGCGAGCAAGTCAGTGCTCCCTCATTTCTCACGCATCATCCTTCTTCTTTCTTCTTTTTTCTTCTATTACGTTCTGTTTCCATATTTTTTTTATCTTAAATTGATCCTGCCACTCCGTTTGTCATCCGTTATCAATGATTTTTGTTCCATAGCGCTCCTTTCGTCGTTCTCGTCAATCCGTTGTAAGTAAAATTCATTTTCGTTATGTATTTTTACAAACCCAATTTATATTTTTAGCTTTGTTTATTATAAGACGGTTGTATGTACTAAAATAGACGGTCTGGTAGAATATTTGTTAGTCATAAATGATTAGTTCAATCGGAAAAAGGTAATAATGATAGGTTACTCAGTATTACTTGTTAAATTTGTGTATTTTGAAAGCTGGTTAGTCTGTTTTATAGTTGAGACGGTGTATAATTATATATAGGGATCATTATGGATGTTAATTAGTCAGTTGTATAGTTGAGACGGTGTATACTGATATGTGGAGATGATTGAGACGGTGTATACTGACCTCTAGGGATCATTTGGGATGCTAGCTAGTAAGTGGTATATTTGAGACGGTGTATACTGACATGTAGGGATTGTTTTGGGATGCTATTTGGGATCTTGTTTAGTTGTGGTATTGTGCAGTAAATTAGGACTGTTTTTGAGTCCGCTTTGCAGGTACTTTGGGACTTTTTTTTTGGGATTGTTTTGACGCTAGTTTGGTTTATTTAAAATATAATTAAATTAATTTCCGTCTCATATTTTATATAAAGATAATTCGTTAATATCGTCCTTTCACATAATTATTTTAGGTGGCTCATATGTGGTTGAAGAGGAAGAGTAATTTTGGGTTTTAGAAGCTTTCTCAAGTTATTGCTTGTCTCTTTGCTAGCTTAAGGTAACTATTCCGAGTTACTCGACGAATTAATGTCACATTAGTAGTAAATGTGGTGCTTGTTGTTTGTTAAGTGTTTAGGTTATTGATAATGTTTTACTTTCATTTTTCACATGATAGAAATTGGAAATAGCATGAGAATAATATAGCGATAAAATTTGTAATTTGGGCCAAAGTAGGCCAAGACTCGAAATGGGCCAGTTGACCGAACGAGTTTGGTCAAACTAGGTTTAAACCATCGACCTCGATTTGACCGATGACCCGTCGCGGGACTCGGGTCGAGGGTTTGTCTTTGAGGTGAGATTGGTTGTTTTTGGATGTTTTATGTTGATGCCTTAATAGTTGTAATTATCATTTCACATGTTGGTTGTTGGATGAATTGGTTGCCTTATACTTCAGTCTTCTTGTCTTGTTGCCATTTTAGCTTGTTCTCATGAATTATGAGATTAACGGTTAGCTGGAATTTGAATTATTGTTGATATTGAGGATATTGTTGGATTGTCTGCTGAATAGACATTTATATAGCCTTTCACATGATAGAATGTTAGCATTTATGTTGGTAAGTTGGACTCTTTGCCCTCTTATGGTTAAGTGGGTGTCCTATTTGTCTTGTGTGGTGTGGGCTAAAGTATTCAAGCTGGGACTAGCTGGGACTAGGTCCTAGGTGAGTACTTCGGCCTTCATCATAGATAGGTCTTTATAGTATCTGACGAGTATATGTTCACTGCTTGATAGCCTTTGTGTTCCTGACTAATGGATTTATATCCAAGTTGGGGCATGACCTCAGGTACTTATTTTGATAGTATAGGGTCAGCTTAAGTACTAGCCAACCCTTCGGTGGTGTCCTTAGGGTACTCACTTCACTTTGTTTTAAAAAAAGTTGTGGGTCTTGGGTGCGGTGGTGTGTATCCGCATGTCTAGGTCTGCTTGTGATTTTAGGCTAGGGTTGTGTTGTCTCTTGGCCATGTTTTCTTAATAGTAACCGCTGAGCCAAGATACCGGTTCGATTACCTTCCCTACCTCGTGGTATAGACTCGAGTTACAAAGTGACTATTGACCGTGCTAAGAACTTATGCCTGTCTTTGATATATTGCCCTTTCTTGTTTGATGATTCTATGAATCATAGAAGGTGAGATGCAAGCCGGCTATGGTTGATAGAGTTTGGATTCCTGGATGTTATGTGATTCACATGATAGTGTAGTATGAGTCGGTCTAGTATTCACATGCTAGGACTATGTGTTGTTATATTGTTGTTCACATGATAAGCACGATTGTCTAGCATCTATATGCTAAGGCATCGTGTGATTCGTATTCATATTCTTATGTTTACATGTTATATTAATTATGACATTTCGTGGCTGGGAGAACTCGGAGTTACTCCCCACTGACTGTGGCTTTCGTATTTGTATAAAATGCGAATGACAGGTAGGTGATGCATATATGGGGTACATGGACGAGCTAGCGAGCAAAGTAACCTTGGGACCTAGACTGGTTTTATTTTATTGTGACCCTTAAACCCTTTTTATGTCACATACATTTTAGGGACATATGTCTCCCTTTCTCATATTTGGTTTGTATAACTTTGTTTCGCGACTTTAGCGATGTTTCATTCATGAGATTTATTTTGGACCTTGCATGTTTGACACCTTCCCTTTTGGATATCTTTACAACAGGTTCAGGTTTTAAAAATTACAGGTTTTTACTATAATGAACCTATTACAAACATATCCATGCAGTTTTATTCTAGAATTACGTGTTTACTTTTCCGCAATAAATGAGGGTGTCACAACCTACTTAGGAAGTCGGTGAAACCTTCTTTGTCATTTTGGGTAAGAACCTCTAAAGTGCGCATGTTAACTTGGATCTCGGCATTATCCGCATATTGTTTAGCAAACTCGACCGCGGCGTCTTCCCAAGTAGCGATTTTCTTGTGTTCTAGAGAGTAGAACCATTGCTTTGGGATGGTGTCAAGAGATGAAGGAAATATCCTTAAGAACATCTCGGGTTTGATGCCTTTGATAGACATATAGTCCTTGAAAGCACGAATGTGGTTCAAAGGGTTTTCATGCCCCTTGAACTTAGGGATATCCGTCATGTTGAAGTTGGTTGGCAATTTGGAACTCACGGCCTCATACTTGCGATTATTCTCCCTGTAAATGTCATCCCCTTTAAGATACATCAATTGCTCCTCTAAGTATTGGAGTCGTTTTTCACCGCACACCCATGGGAGGGCTTTCTTCCCTGAAGTCATTCACGAAGTCATCAACGACTCCACTTTCTCGAGGAGGAATCCTTGTTTCTACGGTATAGATCCGGCCCTCGATGGTGTCAAGGTGATCATGCACTTGGTCTTGAGTAACTTGGATTTGAGCCAGCACGGCTAGGATTCGATCATTACTATCTTGGAGTTGATTGAAGTTCGCGTCGCTTGTTTCAGGCATCTTGGAAACTGGATAAGAGATCGACGACGAATCAAAACACGATCGACCACTCTAACACACTTACTAGGAAAGAAATGTTTTGACTTGTAAAGTGGGTGTGTGCCACTTGTGTCAGTGAGCTTTTGAAGAAATGACAAGGTTTGAAAAAATGTTGGTCCTAGTCAACTTTAGTGTAGTTGTAGGAGTGGACTCGAAGTGAGGTTTTGAAATGGGCTTGGGCCCGAAATTTGACTCGATAAATGGACAGAGTTTTGACTCGGTTTTGCGCTAATCATTGGCCTTTTCGAAATTTACATTTTAAAAGGGATTTGATTTTACAAAAATCGTCATGGTTTCGTTTAGAAATGGTGATCACGTAAAGTACAAACATTTATACAAGCATTATAACGGGATGCTGAGTGCATTTAAAAGGGTTTTGGTTTAAAGGGTGGGTTGTCATACCAAACAATCAAACCCGAAGTCTGTGGAGAGGTTCATACCAAACAAGAGTAAGGCCGATTCCTAGTCCATTTCCTCAAGTAGTGAAAGTCCTTGATACAAACAAGAGTAAGTACCATGGTATGGATGACGTCAATCGCTATCCATCCTTAGGCCCAAATAAGAATTAGGACCGTTTAGACGGGACGATTGGTTGAATGGGTTGGGTTGGGCCTAGGAAGGCCGAATGAAACGATCTAGGAAGATCGAGTTATGAAAACCGACAATTGTCTTGTACAAACTATTCCCTAACCTTGTTCAAGTTTCACTCTTTTGGCTACACGTAAGTGTATTATCCCCAGCGGAGTCGCCAAACTGTGGACAATGGGGGCCACGGGGCGCTTGGAAAACAAGCGTTTGCATTTTGTGGACGCGGGCCCACGGGGGCGAAAAGCGAGCAAGCTTTTTTGTGTATTTGTGGAGTCGCCACCAATTTATTGTGGAAAATTGGAAACCGTTCGAATACCTCGTGTCATGTCAAGACACAAAGTAGTGACATGAACACCAAGAACTTGTTACCTTTAGCATTCTATGTCTAGAATGACTCTCGTGGATGCCAATGAACACGGATGTTCACAGAGATCTGGAGTAAGGGGTGAGGGTACGTATTAGGAAGCTCTTTTGATCGAACACCTAATCCCGCCCGCCTCGATAGCGGCCTCTACTAATGATTAGGGAAGATCGTCTATACTTGATATATTGTCGATTATATGCATGCAATGCAACATCCAAGTTTTAATCCTAACATGTGAAGAATTATACTAAGTCGGTTAACACGTAATTTATCATACAATTGATGTCAAAGTAGGGATTTAAGCTCAATTATATGTGAAGGCATACAAATGATACAATAAATACAATAATGAATTTACACTAATGAAAAATATTACAATAATTACATTGGATTCAATTGATTTATGTCGAAAATACTTCCAAAACGGATAATTTGGGAAAAAAGAATAAATAAATGAACGAACAGATTATTACCGATAATACGAATAATAGTTAATTAAATACATAACTAAATAAACTAGGTCAAGGCAGAACGAAAGTTCAGAGACAGAAATCATCCTGGAACAGGCGCAGGAGAGTTGCGCCCTCTGGAAGAGGCGCAGCAGATGCTGCGTCTGTTCCAAGGGTGAGTTCTGGCTGTGAAGCCGGAACTGCAAATCGTTAATATTCGTTAGTGAATTTAAGGATCAATTAATGATATTCGACTCGGATGGAAGTGATTTAATGTGTTAATTACATGCGAATGGGCCATAAAAGCAATAAAACATGGATGAGACGAACGTAAACGAATTAATTATATGAACGAAGGATTGATTAGTGACATAGGTGAACTAAATAGGTTAAACAAGGTGAATTAATGACGAATAGGACGGATAGACAGATGGAAATATACCAAAGATCGAATTCCAGAGACTCAATATGAAAGAATCGAATCTCTACAACCCGGATTGATTTTAATGACGAAAACCCGCAAATGTTGGATTACTTGGGATTTAAGTCGGGATTAACGATGAATTATACGCATTAATGATGATAAACAATATACATGTGAAATTATTGTGCTTGTATGTCAAAGAATTGAAGAACAAACGAAAACAAATAATGAAAGACGAATTGACAGAGGACGAAGGAAGAAGAAAGGAAGCAGGAACTGCGACAGCCTCACGAAGAGGCGCAGCAGGTGCTGCGTCCCTTCGAAGAGGCGCAGCGATTCTTTGCGTCCTTTCTCGACGGTCATCTTCTGGTAATCCGTAAAAAGGGTTTTAAAGTATGGTTTTATAAATCGGTTTTAAGAAGTATTTTCGATATAAACCTTACATTAATGATACAAAAGGTAAATAACAATAATAAAAGAGAGATTTACACCCTCAGACTTACATGTTTGACGAAACGAGATGAACTAAGTTTACGATTAGTGATGCTCGACTCAAATGTAAAGAAAGTGCCCTCGTAAGAGGAAAACGATTAAGATTAAGTAAGTTGATTGATGTGGAGTTGGTCAAATTGGTCGGTCATGCAAACGAGGCTGGTACTCAGAAGGATCCGAGCTTACGTGGTCGAATGTTCAAGCACGTAGACACCAAAAAGTAAGAACGTGGTCTAGAATGCAAAGGGAGAAGAGAAGGGCGGACACTCGCGTGAGAAATATGAGGAGCGAAGGCTCCTATTTATACTAATCACACGGAGGAATAGGGTTTTCGGAGAAACTTTGGAAGTGAATCTCGAAAAGATATGAAAAATACGCAGAAAAGGACCTGGGAAAAGGCGCAGCAGTCACTGCGTCTCTTGAAAGAGGCGCAGCACCTGCTGCGTCTGTTCCCAAGTGGTTTCCTCCTGCGGAAGAAAGATTTCCGTGTTTGGTTTATGGAATAACGGAATAATCTTATTTTCCTTAATATTTTGTATGAATATTACGGGAAATACTTTAACAAAGAATAAAAGATTGTGAAAGATTTATAAAATATGGAATGGAAATATCCGGAACATTCCAGAACATTCTGACTCGGGATTTAGCGGTTATCAGAAAATGAAGACGGTTTTAGGCTCGGACTCCAAATGTACTCTAATTACTTTCAAAACGACCGTATCGACGCGTAGATGACAATTAAGAGGTAGACATCAGTGTTTGAGCAATCACTTGACAATAAACTTACGAACTGTCACAAATCGTTCTGCGTACCAAACATGCGGCCCAATCATCACCGGGTGGTTTGCGGGAGGTGCAGAAATGAGGTATCTACATGACCACCTGAAAAATGGTTTGCCTTTCAGTGGTCCGGTTGTGACGGTCAGAGTGATAAGCCCTGCGACCTTGCGACGAGTGCCGTCGTAGGCACGTACTCTTTGATTTGTCGGGACCAAATCAGCTTCCTTAATACCCAGCTTGTGAGCAGTCTTGAGGGGAATGACGTTCACAGTGGATCCGTCATCTACAAGGACCATGGGCACACTCTTCTTGAGACATTGTACGGTAATGTACAGGGCAAGGTTATGATTGGCTCCGAAGGGAGGGATATCTTCATCAGAGAAGACGACTGGGTTGTTCAAGTCAGGGGCGTCCCTCGTCATATGTGCCACTATTTCTTCAGGGGAAGAGGTGGAAGGTACAGTTAATTTTCCTAAGGCCTGTAGCAAAGCCTATCGATGCTCAAAGGATGTCGTGATCAGTTGCCAGATCGAGATCTTGGCTTTTGCCTTCTGAAACTGCTTGAGGATTGAATTCTCAGGAGCTTTTGGTTGAGTGTTCGCGTCCGGGACAACTTGGTCATTCGGGTTCTGATAAGGGCGCCCGGACCGGGTAAGGTGACCGATCTCTTTCGCCTGTTTCCCTGGGACAATATACTTCAACATCATCTCTCCAGATGCCATTGATTTCATAATTCCGAGGGTACCTTGGAGGGGTATTCCTTGGTGGGCAGTTTTTGTGAGGGACATTTTTGTGGGGGTAATTTTTGTGAGGGTAGTTATTGTGAGGGTGATTATCGTGAGGGTGATTATCGTGGGGTGCATGCCAGAATGTTCGCGGAAGCAATCCGTCCTGGTGAGGGTAGTTTTGGGCGCTCGAGGGACTCTCCCTCAGGTGTGGTGGTAGAGGATTGAAGATACGTCGGTGGTACGTATCGTCAAGTCGGGTGATCCTCTCAGAGAGACTGGCTATGGCTTCCTCATCCTGTTGGAACATGGTGAGCAAAGTGGCGGCACTGAACACAAATAACCCGTCCGAGGGATCTTTCTCCAAGGCGTTCACCTCATCATCAACTGGCAGGACGAGGTGAGAGCAGTCCAGAGTTGGCTCATCGTTGGAGATAGCGTGGACTCCGAGATGATTTGTTTTGTTGTTTGGCTTAGTCAGCGGGGGTAAAGGCAAATCCCCTTTTCTCAATCATGTCTTGGATGATGTGTTTGAGTTTGAAGCAGGTTTCCGTATCATGCCCTTTCCCTTGATGGTACTGACAGTAGGCATTGGGGTTCCAGATCCGGGGTGGGTCCGATTGGTTGTAACTTTCCCTGGTCCATGAGCCTCTTCAGGGCACTTGCATAAGTTGACCCTATATTAGTGAACACTCTCTGGGGGCGCTCAGCTCTCTTAGCAAATGGTTTGACGAGGTTGACCTCATCGATCTTGTTCGTTTGGCCGTAAGGGCGAGACCCGGTTGAGGTGGATCCTTGGTAGCCTCTGCCAGTGGTCTTGGCCAAGACAACCTTCCGGAGGTCATCTTCAATGCATGTCCCCAGAATTTGTAGATCCTGGAAGGTCTTAATATTTTGATACCTCAGTAAGTTGGCATACACTGGGCGGAGATTGTTGACGAAATTTTCCACCAAAGTTGATTCACTCGGCTTGCTGACCAGCTGTGTACTTACTCTCCTCCAACGGGTTAAGAACTCGGTGAATCCCTCCTTATCGTTCTGGGTTAGAACCTCAAGAGTACGGGCATTGGCTTGAATTTCAACATTATCGGCGTATTGTTTGGCGAATTCAACTGCGACCTCGTCCCAGGTAGTAAGGTTTTTCGGATCGAGGGAGTAGTTTCACTGGCGAGGGATCGGTTCCAAAGAGGACGGAAAGATCCGGGTGAAGAGCTCATGTTTGACCCCTTTAATGGCCATGTAGTCTTTGAAGGCACAGATATGATTGAGCGGGTCCTCCACTCCTTTGAACTTAGGTACATCAGTTAGGGTAAAGTTGTCGGGTAATTGATCCCCAACAGGTTCGAACCTTCGGTTGGTCTCAAGATGGATATTTTTACCACGGGCTAGGATCTGTTCTTCCAAGAGCTTTAGCCTCTTCTCAGTTTCAGTCAGAGGTGGAGTATTATGTTCTCCAGTTTCCTTATTTTCCAGGGCGTCGATACGGGTCTCGAGGCGATCCAGCGTGACCTTAAGAGCGGTGAGCAGGCTGGCTAGCTGATCAGTCGTGACATCTCTGTTGTTATCATTGTTGTTTTTGTTGACAGACGAAGTTGAAGATGGGGCCATGGCTTTGAGGCAGAAAAATGGCTCACATTACAACTCAATCCGACATGGTTCAAAGACTGAACGCAGACGACACGAAGGACGAGACAAAGATCAGACTCAACAAGACGAGGATGACCGTGTGTGGTACCTCGGTGCTGACTCGATTTATGACGTGATGGTGTTGACCGAACTTTTGACACGTGTCCAATGTAGTGGCGTGATGCCATCAGATGAGTCTCGTGGTGAGACGACTCATAAGTAAAGACCCATAAGTATGTTTGCTTCGACTCGATAGACACGAGGCGGAATTGGAATGGTGGACTGAAGTTTTCGAAAATAGAAATTTTCAAAAAGATTCATTTGTCGCTTTGTGGACGGCCTCCAAAGATAGAGATCTCCGCAAGTCGGTCAGTTGAAATGGACGTCTTAAGTTTATTTGCAAAAGACGGTTTTGAGTTTGAGTCGGCTCGGAAAACAATGTATTGTCTCCCAAGACGGTTTTTGAAATTCAAAATTGTATGTTTTGAAAATCGAGTTTGAAATGTTTGAAGAGGCCTCGGGGACGGGGCATGGTCCTCGGGATCTCGAAAGTGTCCCGAGAAAAGGGTGTGTGCTTTCCTCGGGTTTTGAAAGAGCCATTGTCGGCGCGAAATGGGTGAAAATCCGTGTCTAGACGCGGCAATTATAACGGCGTAAAAAGGTGATTTTGAAATGGTTGTAGAAAACCGAGTTTGAAAATCGTCATTACGACGGCCTAGAAAGGTGTGTTGAAATGGTTATGAAAACCGGGTTTGAAAATCGTCATTACGACGACCTAGAAAGGCGTGTTGAAATGGTTATAAAAACCGGGTTTAAAAATTGTCATTACGACGGCCTAAAAAGGCGTGTTGAAATGGTTATGAAAACCGGGTTTGAAAATCGTCATTACGACGGCCTAGGAAGGCGTGTTGAAATGGTTATAAAAACCGGGTTTGAAAATCGTCATTACGATGACCTAGAAAGGCGTGCAACGGTCGGCAAAAGACCGAGGTTTAAAACAACCATTATGACGGCGCAAAAAGCTGTTTTTGAAAGTTTGAAAATGACACGGAAGGACTTATGATCAAGTACCACATAAGCACTCACAGTTCATTATATTATGCATTATGCTGACACGGTTTTTGGCTTAGAAGGGTGGGTTACACACCAAGCAATCAAACCCCGATTTGCGAGAGGGATACCAATCCAAACAAAATGTCTAAGGAGGGTGCCTTAGCCTCGTGCTCGAAGGTGATGAAAGCTCTTTGACGAAACAGAAATGTGTAACATTAATGGTACGCTTGACTCAATCGGGATTCGAAACGCGGGGATGAGAAAACTCACGCCGACGAGACGAGCCAATTGGTTGATAAAGGTTAGGTTGTGGGCCCGGACAAGGAACCCGACCGTGACCTTAATATCAATTAATGCATTCCAACCAAGACCTCGTTCGAGTCTCACCATCTAGGGATCACAAAGACGTAAGTGTCCTAGTTTTCCCCAGCGGAGTCGCCAATCTGTGGACATGGCCCATCTACAAGCCCAGCCGATCTGTGGACATACAACGGTCTTTTGAAAGCCACGCTCGGCGGCGTAAAAATGCTTTCGACCGGATCGTTTTAGATCGGTCGGTTTCGTCTCGGTAAGGGTCTCGAAACGATTAGAGATGTTCGGAGTTGCCACCAAGCATTTGTGGGATGCTTGGAACCCGTTCGAATCCACTTTATACCTCGGTCAAACGAAGCACAAAGCGGTGTTTGACATAGGTATTAAAGATAAGGAATCGTCCCTCATTAGCATCATATCTCTAGAATGACTCTCGTATGCCCTGGATAAGGTCGTCCACTATCCAAAGTTTCTGAGTAAGAGGTGAAGGTACGTATTGGGAAGCCCTTTAATCACACCCAATCCCGCCCGCGGTGGCGGCCTCTACTGATCGATCTTGGTTGGTTGAATGCAAAAATTGTAAAACGGTTTAAATGCATGAATGCGCATCCAATAATTTAAACCTAATATGTGAGAGCTTTCTAAGTCGGTTGATTTAATCCAAGTATCAAGTATAAGATGTCGAGTTGGATTAATGATTGATTTGCATGCAAGACGGAAATTAAACATCCATTTACCGTATTAGGTTTATGGTGCATAACGTGATCCATTTGTCTTAGTAAAGCATTTTGCAAATGTGATTTTGAATGAGCGAATAGTCATTTGATCCATCCTATATCCGGGTTAGACGGAGTCGGGATCGTCCTAGACTAATGCTGGAAGGGAAACAGGCCCTGTGCCAGGCGGCCATATGAGGCGCGAGCAGGCCGGCGGTGTAAGGGGGCCTCCCCTGGTTTTGGAAATAAGAAAGAAGGGGCCTGTTTAGGCGCGGGTCAACCAGCGGTTATATGCCGTGTTCTGACCATTTGAAAAACGTTTATAAAACGTATTGAAAAATGGGTATTTGACCCGATTTGGTTTGAAAGGGTCGTTTAGACCGCATTTGTTGATTTGAAGAATGGGACTTGAATAATCATCATTATTTTGACGATATTCGGTGTCGGGTTCGACTTGACAAGCTTGACATGAATAGTTTTGAAAATAATTATGAACTAATTGTTTTAAGTTCATTTGGGATATAATTAGTTGATACTCATCATCGTACCCGGGTTAAAATCCGGCATGGTATGTAGAACCAAGGATGACTTTGTGTTGGTGACTAATATGAAATGTAAAGAAATGATGAAAGGCTTTAAAATACCTTCCAAAATGTAAAGAAATGAAATAAAAGGCATTAAATACCTTTTAAATGTTATTAACCAAATATTATCACCGAAACACGGATTTAACCGTCATGGTATGAGGAACCAAGGGTGAAAAATGTTTTATGGTTAAAAACTTGCAAACAGAAATGAAATAAAATAAAAAGGTATTGAAAATATTCGAAATGGTAAAAACCTATTACAAATATGAAAATGGATTAAAGGGGAAAGACGAGAACAAACACGGTTGAGTTCTGACCTGGGCACCCCATTGAAGCGCGAGCCTATGTGCACAATAAGGGGCTTCTGCCTCAGGCCAAAACTTTATTTTGGCTCGTATACCCTATGTTTTGGATCGTGTTATGAATGTTTTAGCATGTTATAGTCATAAAACAAGTAAAGACATGATAAAAGAAGGATTTTTACACCCTCATACTTACATGTTTTGGTTATGTTGAGAAACCGACGTAAGTGTAACAACTCGTTTGGTCGGAAAAGACTCGGTTTAAAACCGTTTTGGTAAGTAAAAAGAGTGTTTTATTAAGTTTAGTGACGGTGTAGTGGTCGAAATGGTCGGTCAAGTGATTTAATGCACGATGACGGTACCAAACAATGTGTAAGGCTTGTATTTACGATCGGTAGGTCGTAAATACGCATCGGATTGTGACTTAAGAAGTCGAGTCGAGAATTTTAAGGGAGAAAAGAGGGGGCGGACACTCGCGTAAGTTCTCAAATGGGGGCATTTGAGGGGTATTTATAGGAAAATGAGTGGTTGTGTGAGTTTTGAGCGACGTGGCCACCTGGGCTGCTCAAAGAGGCGCGAGCCACGTCGCGGTTCTTTGAGTTGTCCTGTCGCTTTCACACAAGTGCAATCATGATTTGTTCTATCCTAGGATTTGTAGTCACATGTTTGGTACTTGACCAATCATGAATCTGGGAAATATTAGTATAGAAGGCTTTGAATGTTTTGTTTTTGGTGGTTGACTCGGTTTGACTCGTTGTTGGAGTCGGGATTTGAATTTTGAGTCGGTTTTTGGTCCGGTGTCGGTTTTGACTCTAGTTAGTGTCATTGTGACCCCGTCGTCATGCATTAAACACTCCACGTACTTTTGAAAAGTTTTGAAATGTTTTATTTTCGAAATCGTTTTAAGTTTTCCGACGTAAAGTTGTACACAAATTGTCGATCAAACGTCGCGATTCCAAAGCACGTTATAGTCCGATAATCATCGGGTATTTGTTGGAGTCTCAGCATATACTGGGTATCTACATAAGTTAACGTTTAGTGATTGCTCCACTCGAATGTACGACGAAAGTTCCCTCTAAGAGGAAAACGAACAAGATTGATTAAGTTGATTGATGTGGAGTTGGTCAAATTGGTCGGTCATGCAAAACGAGGCTAGTACTCAGAAAGATCTGAGCTTACGTGGTCGAAAGTTCAAGCACGTAGACACCAAAAAGCAAGAGCGTGGTTTTAGAATGCAAAGGGAGAAGAGAAGGGCGGACACTCGCGTGAGAAATATGTGAGACCGAAGGTCTCTATTTATACTAATCACACGACGGAAATTAGGGTTTCGGAGAAACTTTGGAAGTAAATCTCGAAAAGATACGAAAAATACGCAGAAAAGGACTGAGGAAGAGGCGCAGCAAGCACTGCGTCTCTTGGAAGAGGCGCAGCACCTGCTGCGTCTTTTCCTCAGTGGTTTCCTCCTGCGGAAGAAAGATTTTCGTGTTTCTATTATGAAATAGCGGATTAATCTTGTTTCCTTAATATTTTATATGATAATTTTGGGATATATTTTACCAAAGATTAAAAGATTGGAAAATATGGAATAGAAATATCCGGAATATTCCAGAACATTCTGACTCGGCATTTTAAACTGTTATTAGAAAATGAAGATGGTTTTTTACCCGGACTCCAAATGTGCTCTAATTACTGTCAAAACGACCGTATCGGCGCGTAGATGACGAATATGAAGTAGACACAAGTGTTTGAGCTATCACTTGACGATAAACTTACGAACTGTCATAAATCGTTCCGTGTACCAAACATGCGGCCCAATCATCACTGGGTGGTTTGCGGGAGGTGCAGAAATGAGATATCTACAAGTAGTTAAAAATTTAAAAGCTTAATACACTTAGCTTGATGTAAATAAAATGATATGAATGTTAGTGATACATACAATTGAATTAAAAAAATGGAGAAGAAAAATTTTGCCTTACAAAAAAAATATATAAACAATTGAGGATATTTTTTATAACTTTTGAATATCCCTTTTTCATTATTGTCAAATTTAATATAGGCATAAATATGTAGTAATGTTCATGACTTTTGAGCGTCATTTTTTCATTATTATGAAATTTAATATAGACATAAATATTATAATAAAGATGTTTGTTGATTATGCTCTAAATTCCAAATTAAGATAATCTTTTTGTGAGACCGTTCTTTTATACTCCCCTACACACTCATTTTCACCTCATTTAACTAATATATGAGAGGAGTATTTTATTGAAATGGGGTTAAAATGAGTGTGTGGAGGGAGTATGACCGCAATATTTCTTAATGTTTAAGTCACAAGTACTTAAACTATTTTTAAGCTGATCCCAAAAATTTGTAAAGATTAATTTATGTGTAGGATAATTTAGCTACTTTAATGATGTTATTCAAAATAAACAGTATTATCAATTTATCATAGAAATAGTCCAAGTTTTCGGTGTTCACGTGGTATTTTTTTTTTATTAAAGAAAATAATTTATAATTGACATACACCTCTCCAAATAGGTTTTTTTTTGTTTTTTGGTGGGTCACTAAGTCAATTATCATTCAATGTGTATTTTTTTGTTCTGAGTAAGAATCATCCGTCAATGTTGTATTGTCATTTATCAGTAATTAAATACTGTATACAAATTAATTGTAACAATGACCCATAAAATAAAATGTAATGTTTTAAGTAGCCTTTTAAATTATATTGTATAAATTGATAATATGTGGATTATGATATTACCATATCATATTTAATTTGTCATGTCACATTTAATTGATGTTTTAAGTAACCTTTTAATTATAGGGTTATTTCATAACACTAATCCATTCTATTGGTGGTATGCAATAATCACTCCATCCTATCAATAATCTCAATTAAATCCAACCTAAGTACCATACCTTCTAATAACGAACCAGCTGATATTTTTTTTTATGTTTATGTGTATCAAATAAACCAAGTACTTGATTCATCACTTGAAATATTACACATAAACATCACATATACCAACTAGGTTGTCCAAAAACTATCAAATATTCCAACATAAATTTAAAAAATATCAACTGGTTCGTTATAAGAAGGTATGGTGCTTAGGTTGGATTTAATTGGGATTATTGATAGGATGGAGTGATTATTGCAGATGGATTATTGTTATGAAATATTTGTATAGATTATGATCTACAAAAGAAGATTCCCTAATATTAACACTCAAAATAGATATCTACCAAACAATGTTCTCTAATATCTATCTTTATCTTTTATTTTCTCACACACTTAAAATAGATATAAAAATTAACATAAATGGGCATACTACTTAAGTATGTAGCTAGATACTCCATGATGTACTATATATTAAGATGATATGAGTACACTACACCACAATACAAATCTAAACTTGAAGAAATATTAGAGATAAAATTATAAAAATGAGTTATTTAAGCGACATTATGATCACCCTCCTACTAATAATTTGTCTCGCATTCGAACCATCTTACGGTGAGAAAGAAAAAGCTAGAGCTCGCTTTACGAATAAGATGAATGAAAAACTTACACTTGAATGTATAGAAAATGGAAAAAAAACTTTACCAACCGAGTCGCTTAACTATGACGATAATCATATATTTAAGGTTCGTGAAAGGTTATATGGTATTTCGACATTAATATGTAACGCAACTTGTTCTAAAGGAAGCGTAAAAAACTTTGTTGCATATAAGGATGAGAGTGAATTTAAAAAAAAATGTCCTCATGAAACATGTTTATGGGAAGCTCAAGATGATGGACTGCATTTGCTTCTTAAATTGGGTGACTACATTCAGAGAAAAAATTTGAAGCATGCTTGGGGTCAAACTTCGGGTAGCCAGGTTTAGACGTTTATGATCATTGTATGGTGCGATAGATAAAAATGACTATTTTAAGTAGTAGATAATGATCATTTTATGCCAAAAAGTGATCACTTTTTTTATATAAATGTAAGGTGGTCACTTTTACACATAAAGTGATACTTTTTACTTTAAAAAGGTCACTTTTTAAGTGGTCTCACCATACGACGATCTTATATTATAATATGTATTAATGAATAAATCATTCCTAGAATACTGGGAGTGTATATTATATACTGAATAGTTGTCTATGGTGGTTTATAAAGTTAAACCAGAAATATATTTAATTTATGGTTATCTATATCTCACCTTAATCCATTTAATATATTTTTATCCATTCATATCTATATTTACTTGGTGAAGTTGGGATAAGCATAGGCAACGAGATAGTCTGACAATACCCAAATTGGCGCATACACTGATCAGACTGGTATGACTCTAATATATCAAGAAAGTTAATCAAGCCCGAGTAAAGTGACATCCTACAAGTCCTATGTGGACCATAACCGTAAGGTGTCCACCTGACATGCTCGGCCCTAAGCCCGTCTAACCTATGTCAATGTTAGTCTAACAACCCATGATCTCCCTTAAACCTAGGCAACCGTGACCAAGCCTCGACAAGTGATCTCCCCTGACATAATATCCTACATAGGGTCGGAAATGAGGAAAGTAATTGTAACACTCCCTTCTTACCCGGCCAAGGTAATTGGAAGATGTTACCATCTCGGTTTCCCGAGACGGTGAAATCGGAGTCGCAATTAAAAAACGATTATTATACACAAAGTATCTAGTTGATTACATAACCATAAATGAATTAATGAAAGAATACAACTCATGACTACTATGCTATTCTAATCAACTATGCTCGACTCGAATGTCATCAAAGCTCGTCCCTTCTACCGCATGCTACCAAAGCTAACCTGTAAACAACTGTTCTCCATATAATCGGAAATATCATATGGATCGACACAGGCCACCCCGAAAATAGGAGACATTTACACAGACACACAAATGTCAATTTCAATACGAAAACATAAGACATAACTCGATAAGTAGAGATGCGACATAATAATCATGTGAATGAGACTCGAAAATGCAATTACCATACCGGGAGACGCCCAGATATACCCACACCCGCCAGTGCCAGGGACACACTCACGACACCACAACTCACACAAAGGTACCGAGACACGCCCAGA
Organism: Silene latifolia; assembly: GCF_048544455.1. Classification (NCBI taxonomy): domain Eukaryota; kingdom Viridiplantae; phylum Streptophyta; class Magnoliopsida; order Caryophyllales; family Caryophyllaceae; genus Silene; species Silene latifolia. Next base: position 10,445,879 of record NW_027413163.1, on the reverse strand, counting down.
CGTACCGGGTCCGGACGCCAACCGGATCCCTTCCAGATGTCGTACCTCAGCCACACGAGTCCCTCCGTAAGTCAAGCCATTAATGTGCACATCTCCCTTGAATTGAGAAGTTCCAAGGGGCGACCCGAGCTTAAGCCGGTACATCTCCTCAACAATCAAGTACCACCACCAAGCCTTCCAACATAATACATTCATAACCATACATGACAAATGGAAGAACAACATTAAACATATGACTAATTTATGAATGTAATCCCACATATTATGAATAACAACCCTTCGAATACCAACATGACATACCAACCGACTCATGAATTTACTAGCAAGGAAAGACACACCAATGTGCATACACAATATTGAAACCGAGTAGGATAACCTACCTTTTCGCATCCTTCATAAGCTACTTGATTCCGACTTGAATCCGTCTCATAAACCGTCTCATGAGACCGTCTCACCATAAACAATTACACAATACTATCACAATGCATTCTATACTATCATAATATGAAACCCTTTATTATTACTCACTAATTACTCATATTACATAAGCTAAATACTAATTAATCTCTCTTAGTAAAGCCTAACTCGAGATTAACATAAGACAAAGAGGAAAAGGTGAGATTTCGACTTACAAAGGTAGATCGATGATTAGGAGATGTGTTCTATCATCAAACCAAACTTGAAGGACAAGAGGAAGGTTTATGGAGCAGTTAAAGAGAGGGGAGAGTGTTTTAGAGTAAGAATGAAGGAGAAGAAGAAGAGGATAAGGGTTTGGATAAGATAAAATCCCGAAATATCATTTCTCGGGTACAGCACAGTGCCACTCGACCGAGTGACCGGTTCACTCGACCGAGTGACACTCACTCGTCCGACTATACTCTTCACTCGACCGAGTGCCACTCGCTTGATCCGCTAGAGGTTCTACTCAGTCCACTGTAAGTCTACTAGGTTTATTTTAGGTCTTACTTGGTCTTGTGGGAGGGTCATCCTTTACTTCCGAGTATATGTGGGTTCCCTCACGTATCCCTAGGTCCTTTGTGGGTCCCAAATTATCTGAGTATTATAGTAATCATATAACCCTGAAGTAATGGTAAACAACCGCTAAGACCACATGCCCCTAATCACGAAGTCATCCCCAACTTTCGGTACAAGTAGGCCAATGTCGTGGCACCCCAAGCATACTCACCAATAACACCCAAATCATCAAACAACGACAATATCTGGGTGACTACCTTATAACTATACTTGTCCGTGAACAAAGTATGTCCAAACAACATCATCATGTACGCCATGAGTGAGTCATGCTGGTTACCCGACTCCGCAATCCTCCTCAACCCGTGAGTCAAAAAACCACCTTTAATACCTCGCATTTTATAAGACCGTACTCGACCGAGTAGACAGTCTACTCGACCCAGTCCACTCGACCGAGTGAAACTTGGGAAGTGGCTGGAAGTTTCTAAAACCTGGTCACTCGACTCAGTGACTGTTCACTCGACCAAGTGGAGTCCCACTCGATCGAGTGGACCGGGCACTCGACCGAGTGCCCGATTGTGTCCAGTTTTTATACGAGATTTGGTTGGTGGTGTGTCGCTTTCGAGCCTTATCCTTTTCAAACTTCTCCCACCTAAAATCACTCCAAACCTAATCCTACCACTCTTTAAAATCTCACAAACAACCACATAAACTTATCCTCGAAAAATCTAGCATCCATATTTGAAGAGTTCTTTCCATCCTTCTCTAGTTCATCCACAATATTTGTAATTCGATTTCCACTTTTATTCCCTTAATCTTATCTTATTAAACCTTAATTTTTCTATTAGATTATCTCATAATTAATTAGGGTTATGGGTAATTAAGGAAATTAATTAGTATGTTTATTATAGTAGATTATGGTAATGAATGTAGTAATTAATTTGTGTACGAAGCTTCATTGAAGAGCATTTCTAAGCCTTAGCTTGAGGTTTTGTGAAGTTAAGCTTGAGGTAGGGTTTTCCCTAATTATCTTTAATAATATGGATGTTTAATTATGCATTTATTGTCATTAATCACACTCATCTCATGGTAGTTGCATTATAACATGTTTATTGGTAATTAGGGTTTGTGACATGATATGGTCTTGTGTCATATGGTGAAGGGAGTAAGTATGGTTAATTGTCATATAAATGGTTAGAATGCATTATAACATGAAGCAATTACATGAAAAAAGGTGAATTAATGAAGGATTGAGCATTATGACATATTATGCTTGGTGTGATTAAATGATTATTCTTGTTGTCAATTAATTGTATTGATTGTTGGATTGATTGGCGTTGGAGGATTGTGGAGTATACCTGGTTGTGGTTGTGGAGACGGAAGGTGGTTGGGAAATCATTTTCTGCTTGAGTCACCTCTTGGAGCTTCCCACTCCAAGGGGGATATGAACATTTAATACTTGAGTGTTAGAGGGACTCGTGTAGTTGAGACACGATGTCTGGCAATGGACTCGAGTCACTCTCGGGCCCGTTACCACGGACGTGTTCCGAGTACCTAGTGTTGGTATGTAGTGTCGTGGGCGTGTCCCTGGCATCGGTGATATGTAGGTGAGAACTTGGAGGATGGTCTTATGCATTTATTACATGTGTTGGATTCATGGTTGATTGTCTTAGTATTTATTACATGACCACTTAATCCTTCTTCGTAGCATTCTTTGAACATTTGTATTATTAAGTTAACACTTGAGTTTAAAATATTTGTGGTGAACCATATGGTGATTTCCGCCAATATGGGGAGCAGTGTCTGACATGTAGCATGCATATATATGGTTGGAGGTTTTTGGGGAGCGGTCTCACTTTAGATTGTTGACACATAAGCTTATCTAGTTTTTGACTCTATGACTTCTGTTATTCTTATGGTTGTATTAATTAGGAGTGCTTGGTGCCTCCCTTAATTTTGTAGTATTGTATATTTTGACTTAGCCACTTATTTTATATCATGATGCTTTAAGTAAGTATTGCTTTAGAGTACTCTACTTCGCTTGTCTGTACTATAAACTTGGGAACCAAGTCTTGTGACACTCGCATGCGTTGGGGTTGTCTTAAGGAAGGATCCCGACTTATAGGGATATTGAACCACCACCTTTATAAAGTGGTGGTGCGACAGAATCAACACCCATCCAAAAGAAGGTAGCCACCTTCGCCTTCGAGCCCTCATTTTTATGTCATTCGCTCATATCCCAAGAATCTGGTGAACCTCGTGCAATAAGATATTAATCCCTCCAAAAAGCATATAGAAAGTGTTAATATTCGACTGCCACCTCTCTACAAATGTACTAATCAGATTCGCATCTAATCTGGTGGTCATAAAATGCCTCAAATGACCAAGCCCACTCTCATCAACTCTCCGGGAAACCACATCAAACATCCTAATCTCATCCATCACCTCTAAACAACCCAATATCTCGTAACACTACTTGAGCCACGATCTTACCATATCCAGCCAAGTCCAACTAGTAAAAGTTACATGGGCACCAAAGCTACGTAATACGTTAAGGTGAGTCGGTCCACCAACAATCGGATGTGTATACACATATCGACCTCTATCATCCCGTACCACCATGTGCTAGATGAACTCTCACTCTTTGCCTTCTTCCTCCTCTCCGGGAAACCACATCAGACAGCCTAATCTCATCCATCACCCCTAAACAACCCAATATCTCGTAACACTACTTGAGCCAAGATCTTACCATATCCAGCCAAGTCCAACTAGTAAAAGTTGTGTGGCCACCAAAGCTACGTAATACGTTAAGGTGAGTCGGTCCACTAACAATTGGATGTCTATACACATATCGACCTCTATCATCTCGTACCACCATGTGCTAGATGAACTCTCACTCTTTGCCTTCTCCCTCCTCTGTGCTAGATGAACTCTCACTAAACGGAACCATATCGACCTCTACCATCCCGTACCACCCTCTCCGATGCTGGTTCGGTTACCTGGTTTTCCAAAAGCCGATCGCTATCCTCCTCCTCATCATCATAAAAATTATCATCGACATTTACATGTTCTTGAACACCGACTTCTTCTTAATTCCCTTAGCAACGCTTTGGGGATATCAGAGTTGCTAACAATAGGGTTAGGCGTATGGCTAATAAGGATGCCCTTTGATCGGTCGACTATGAGATAACGCTCTAGGGTGAAGCCACTTAAATGTCGTGACTTTTAGATTTCTCGTATGGTACGGGGTAACCATAATCTTCTTCCTCTATCTCTCATCTGCAATAACGAGATTAAAACATTAGAAATACCTCGAAAAAAATAATAAATAAATTAAAAATTAGCAATTTAAATAAGAAAATTAAGGTGAAAACGAAATTTAGAGCTCCGAACAATGGATGGATGATAAAATTACAAGTCCCGACTCCATGCCAGACTTTGAAAACCAACGTCCAACACCATGCCAGACGTTGGCCAGCCAAACATGACGATGATCTCCCAGACGTTGATCTTCAACGTTCCTTCCCTCTTCGACATTAATTATCAACGTCTCCCTTCATCCCAATCGTTAAATGTCAACGTTTATACCTCATCCCAACGTTGAAATTCAACGTCCTGCATGGGTAACAACAATGACCAACGACAACAATACCGATCTACAACGTCAACAACAACGACAATCTACAACAAGCAACAACGAATACAACAACAATAATAATCAATTAAAACTAATTCAAATTAAAATACATCCTACACTAATAAAAACTAATTCAAATAAAAAACAAAAGCAACTACTTGTATAATTGATATAATAATCAATTAAACACAACAATTAAGGCAAACAAACAAACAATCATATCTAATTAATTTTGAAATATACAAATTTAATCCTAAACTAATTAAAAAAAAGCAGTAACAAAATGGGTTATTTACTTTAACTCTGGTGGTTCAATTGGTGTCACGGTGGGCAAGAGAGTTCATCGGCACTGGTGGTGTAATGGTAGTGGCGGGAGTGGTTGTAATGAGGAAAGAGAAGAAAGAGTAAGAGGGGAAAAAGGAGCAAAACTGGTGCAGTGGTGGCAGTGGTGGTCGCAGACTCGCAGAGTCGTAGGTAGGGAAGAGCACGAATTAGATATCTGATCCAAACTGCCAATTCGAATCAGATATCCATATTGGAAAATCTTGAAGGCAGATATCCACATCTGATCCAAATCTCTCGGATATCCAATGTTTCGGGTATCCAAAATAATCGGATCTGATGCGGTAATCTCTCGGATATCCAATGTTTCGGGTATCCAAAATAATCGGATCTGATGCGGTATCTATCGGATTGTAACACCCCATTTTACCAAGGAGCCTTGACAAGACCTTCCCCAATAAGTAAGGGCGTTACTATCTCGGTTGCCCGAGGTAAGCATATCAAATAAACAATAACAGAACGTTTATTAAATGTTTCTTATAGTTTATACTAACATAACAAAGGAAAACAACTCTAATACAACCGAAAGAACTACTAAACATAAATGACAGAGGCAACTAGCTAGACAGCGTGATGACTCGATCTCCTCCGTATCCCGCGGGCAACATATCAACCAACACCTGCTAAACAAACTGCTCATCATCCCCGAATGGATTACCATAGTTTTGAAAACAATAACGGGGTCAGTCAACTGTATAACCAATATAAAGAATACAAAGATATAAACAGTACATAGACACAACTAAACCGATAGCAATATTGTTCTCCGACTCCATTACTAGCCAATAACCGACTACACACTTCATGTGTAGCCCTGCCAGATTACCCATCGCAACAGGCAATCCTCACCACCAGTGGGGGACCGCAGCTATGCCCACCTAAACCCCGCACATCGAAACGAGCACACCTAGATCATTAATGTGCATATCCCTCTTGTGACGGGAGCCACAAGAGGCGAACATGGGGTTGGAACCATCTCTCGAAATGGTCCCATCTCAATAATACCAAATTCAATATCAACAACCAATATCAATCAACCAATATCATCATGTTAATATTTTTTTTAGACAACGATGTACTATTATAGACGAGAAAAAGTTCTGAAATATACATACCTGTTACCATACAAACTGAGGGCCTGAAGAGACCCAAGAACTAGCAAAAGCACAATTAACATAAAAAATATTACAAATAGAGTTGACACCAACACAAAGACGACGCTTTTTATAAGGGGGATGGTGGTCAAGCTGGAGCGAGCAATCATCTTTTCTCTTAGAACAAGTGTCTTTCTCTTGGGCTCCCGTAAACCTGCAAAAAGTAGATGAACGTCTGATCATCAACATAGATTTATTCATTACCTTAGCTTGAACCCGAGTCAAACAATGACGGCTGGTAGAATTCTCCACAAATCTACTACATACAGCTCTTGAATTCGTCTTCATAGCTGCTGAAAAAACAAACCGACATGGACATGTCAAAGAGTTTGAACCGACCTTCAGAGTTTGAACCAACCTCGCAAAAGTGATCGGAAACCTTCTCGGATGACAAACGAGGCTTCTTAACTTCATGAGAAATAGACTCTTCGTCATTGAGCGTAACATGAATAGAAGCTGGATTAATGTCCACTACTGGATATGGGTTTTCTGGCAAAGGAGGATAAGAGGGAACTGCTGATTCCCGTGGAAGATTGTCATGGGGGGTTCCCGACAAAGCTGAAGATTGAGAGAAGAGGGGTGAACCTTCATGTAAGCCCCATATTTGGGATGAAAAAAATGTAGGTTCCTCCCTAGTTTCAAGCTTTCGTAATCTTTGTGAGACAAAAACATTTTTTTATGGGCTTATCTTTTGTTAGAAAAGCTGCATTTCGTATTTCCTGGGGCAAAGGGAAGAGAAGGTATATGATCACCTTGAAATGGTAAGGGAGAGGGAGGCTCAAAAACGGAGCTGGATTCCATAAACATGTCCGAACTTGCGCTACTAACAATCTGGTCACAACGAGTGGCATAGGGTAAACATTCCATACTACTACACGAGGCTGCAGTCACAGCTCCAAGATATATAAACTTGTTGTCCATATCAGCATGAAGAAGAGGTTTCTTACCGTTCTTGTCTCTCCCTAAAGGGTCAAATTGGTGAATGACTCGTTTTCCATTGGGATTCGGAAGCAAGCATTCAGAAACCGAGTTGAACTCACGAGCTACATCCTTATTTTTTGGTTCAAGATGCAGAGCAAACTTAAAATCATCTAAGGCCTCCTCAAAGAGATTTAATTTCTTTAAGGCAGAGCCTCGCCTAAATAAGGCTTTCACATTGCAAGGATCAACGTTTAGGACAAGATTGCACAAAGATCAGACCTCATTAAAGTGAGAAAGTTTTAACTCACAAGCAGCTAAACTAAGGACAAGAGAGAGGGCAAGGGAAGAGGCATCAGGCTGAGTGTCCGGAGTGGTAAGAAAACAGAATAAATTAAGAGCCAGCTTATAGAGACTAGTAGCAAGTGGTAAATTACCGTCTTTGAAAAGAGAATTACCCCGATCCTTTATCATATGAATAGAGTAAAAAGAGGGCTCCCCCATACTCATAATCCATTTAACTAAGTCATCATCATCCAAACCAGCATCATCTATAATCAAAAATTCACCAAGGTTAACGAAAACCGACATATAATCCATTGAAAAAAAGCTTTAATAAAACTGAGACGGATTCTAAAGCAAGAAGGAACACAACTCTGGTTTGAAATCCTAAAACACCAGGAACAACAAAAGTAATTTAACTTACAATAAAAGAATGGTCCTACTGTATAAGAAACGCCTTGTAACACCCCCATACTCCAAGTGCCTTATCAGGACCACTTAAGGTATGAGAACGCTACCATCTCGGTTGCCCAACGCAATGATAATCAAATGGACAATAACGAAACGTACTTAAATAGTAATAAAGTTTAAGTGATACAAACCAAATCCAAAACTGTTAAAATAAATACAAATGTTCTCAAAATCCAAACGACTAAAAGCAACAAGTTCATGACACATCGGAAGACTCTACGACACGTGATGACTTCATCCCAGCTATCCCTCGCGTAAGCCATCATACCTGCTCAACAACTGCTCACCATCCCCGAATGGATCACCACAATTATTAAAACAATTAAACGGGGTCAGTACTGATTACATAAAACAACAGCTGCAATCAAACAATATTACAAACAACTCAATCAGCACAACTCAATCACCTCAACTCCATCTCATCTCCACACACCTGACTACACACTGAAGTGTGTAGTCCTACCAGAGTACCCATCGCAACAAGTACTTCTCGCCACCAGTGGAGGACCGCAACCGTTCCAACCTAAGCCCCGCTCATCACATCCGAGCGATAAACCCATTTTTATTAATGTGCACATCCCTTCTGTGGCGGGTTCCACAGAAAGCGAATCAAGGGCGTGAAGTCACTCCCGCAAGTGACTCCACTCAGCCAGGGATGCACCCCGAAGATCACAGACAGTTATACAACAATTACCTTACACAGTCAACAACTACCAAAACCAATTCTAATACGATAAATAATCAACAACAACAACAACAACAGCAACAATCACCAACACTATGTAACCAATACTGAGTAGGGAAACCCTACCTGAAATAGCAATCACCACAGATGATCTAGCAGCTAATCAGAATTTCTCCTCAACAAATCCTCCTCCTATAACATGTATACATACAATTACCACCAATGCCATACAAAACACCCAAAAACCCCCAACATCACCCAATTAGGGTTTAACCAAACTTATCAAAACATTATAAAAATTATATAAAAAGCTTACCCTTGACACAATGATCACAACGGCGTAAAGAACGAGACAATCCGACACTCTTAGCCTTGAGATTTGTTAACAATGCGATGGATGCGATGTACGTAACTGTTAATCTTCTCTTTGAAAGGTTTTTAGAATGTTAAAAGTGATTAAACAAAGTGACGGAATCCCTTTTATATTAATCTCGCATTATTAATAAAACCCGGCTAATCAACCCGTAAAACACACTTACTCGATCGAGTAAGTGACTTACTTGATCGAGTGACCCTTACTCGATCGAGTCCCCAACTTACTCGATCGAGTACCCTACAGGCAGACTACTGTTTTGCGTAAAAAGCTACTTACTCGACAGAGTAAGCCCCACTCGATAGAGTACCCATAGACACATAAAATCGTAGTATTACACGCCTTATTGCAACTGAAATGGCCACTCTCAGGAATTTATAGTGAATGATACGAATTATACTCCGAGCTCTGAGGTGGATACTAACGAGAATAGAATCCGATCAAGGAGGATGGTGGAGAAGGTGGAAGCGCGCTCGTCGGCGACCTGTTGGGGAGTGGAGAGGACACTGGCGAGAGAGGCGGTAGGCGGTAGAGAGGCCCTGGGCACCGCTTAAAAGATCAACATGTTAATCAATCAATCGATTACCACAATCATAAATTCATTACACAATCGACTGAGTAGGGAACCTCTAACTTTTTGCTATTCCATGAATGTGCGTCCGTCATACAAAGCCAAGCAAGACTCCACATCGAATCCCACAAGTAGCAACCGTATCCTATCACGAAGCTATTCAAGATCTATTAAAAGATAACAATTATTCACAAACTCACCTTGAGACGCAGACCGATTCCCACGACGGTGACAACCCGACTCAATGACTTCATGCATAGCCCATCTCGCTTCCTGGATTAGTGTTCAAGACCGCCCAAGAGGTAGGGAGAGAGAGAGAGAGAGAGAGAGAGAGAGAGAGAGAGAGAGAGAGAGAGAGATTAGGTTTAGGAATGATAAAAAGAACCGTAAAAAATGATTTACATTTAAGTCTTCACATTTTATAATAACGCGTTGTCCGACGAGGTACTCAATCGAGTATAGACATACTCGGCCGAGTACGCCCCACTTGGGCTGGGCACCGGTCCAAAATCGGACCGGAACAAAATCAGTAAAATTCACGGACCGGGACCGGACCGGATTACAAAAATTTCGGTCCGAGACCGGACCATACCGGTTGGACCGGAATTACCCACTTTTCCAAATTCCGGTCCATTGGACCGGATCAGACCGGAATAAAAATACAATTTTAAGAAAAAAAATGAAAATAACAATAATTTCGAGCATTCCGGTCCAGACCGGAAAATATCGGTCCCGGAATCTTGGAAAATGGTGGACCGGAGACCGGATCGGAATTTTTAATTCCGGTTCCGGCCCAATCCATTCCGGTCCGGACCGGATTATGCCCACCCCTAACCTCAACTACTCGGCCGAGTGGCCTCTGCTAGGTCGAGTATCGAGTTACATTGGTCAACTAATCTCTCTCGACTCCCTTGTTAAGGCTCTCCTTAAGTCAATAGGTCAGTCAACGGGTCCCTAACAGGACGGATATTACACGGATATCCATACTTTTAAATTTACTTGAAATTTGAGTTTAAGACACTATCGAATTCATCGTCTTCCATGATGATTTTCTTTTGTTTTCTCACTCCAATGATCTCGATATAAAATTTAGGTACAACTAACATAGTTTTGGTACTTTTTAACGTTATTGTATCAAATAAAAGTGTGCTATTAAAGAAGTATACTTAAAACAACGTTAAAAGTTAAAAAATAACACCAAAAAAATGAAACAATTTTAAAAGTATAGTCCAAACTGCAACGTAGGATAATTCTAAACACCCTAGTACAAGAATTACAATCTAGCCACGCTCATTTAATTAAAATAATTGATCATAAATGACAAGAAAAAACAGTAAATATTAGAAAAATATATTTTCGGATCGGATTAGATATCCAAACGTTTTCATTCTAATATCCATATCCGATCCAAATACCAAAAATTTGGGATCGGATATCCGATCCAACCTTAACTGTCGGATCAGATATCCAAAAAATCGAAATGGATTCGGATCGAATGTTGGATCGGTTCGGATAATCAGAGTTTTTTACTCATTCCTAGTCGCAGGGTGTGTAATGATGACAGTGGTGGTAGCGGTGTTGAATCGGCTTGTGGTTGTTGTAATGTGTAAAAAGGAAAGCGAAGGTAAGAGAAAGTAGGTAAAACGTCAACCATATTTCGTAATCGTGTTAAGATTTAGATTAATTGAAAAATATACCACCTTTTTTTTAAATGCAACTCTTCAATAATGAAACCAGTGACGTTAAATAAAATAAAGTAATTAAGATCCAAAAATACTACTCCACCACAACTCCACTCCTCTTCTATACACTCATCATCTTCTACTCACTCTCCTTTGACTCTTTTCTCCTCTCCAACATATCCTTCCAAGATTCCGATGAACCACAACTCCAACCACAATCCCCGCCCTCGCTATCCTCCTGGGATCGCCAACGCCCGCGGCGGCGGCAATTACGGCTACCAAAACCCTAATTACCAATCCAGGCCGCCGTACAACAACAACAACCACCAACAACAACCTCCCCCGCCGCAACAGCATTACGTTCCGCGAAACAATTACCAACAACCACCACCGCAACAGCAGCAGAATTATCAGCAGCAGCAGCAGCAGCAATGGATGATGAGACGGCCTGTTAACAGTAGTAATAACAGTAACAGTAACAGTAATAGTAATAGTAACAGTAATAGTAACAATGTTACGAGTGATGATTCGATTAATGTTATTGAAGTTGACAAGACTATTAATCATACTTCTTCCGTTGATTCCAGGTTATTCTACTAATTTTCGCCTTTTTGTTGAATTAGACTGTTAATCATACTTCTTCTGTTACATAATTTTCGCTACTTTGTTCTGTTAGGTGTGTAAAGAGATGTTTTAGATTTGAAATTTTGCGGAATTTAGAAATTAGATGAATTCCTAAAAATACAGGAGAGTTATGTATTTCTGGATGACTGAATAGTGTGAAAGTTTTAGTTTTTGTCGATTTTGTTGTCTGTGTATCTTACTTGGTATAATGTTACGACTTACGAGTATTAGGTATGCTTTGTGTGTAAGTAGTAACAAATGAAAACTGCATTTGGCTCTGGTACGACAAAAATGGTCCATGAGGCTAACTGTTGTGGGATAGAGATTGTAATTTATGGCATGGGAAGGCGAAGGGGAGATCACCGGTGTAAGATCTGTAATGTGCTAGGAGAATTGGTAACTGACAGTTTTGCTAGCTTGTGGGTGATTTCGTGATTGATTGATTTTCGATATCTGTTGACTTTTCTAAATTTATTGACCTGGAATTTGAGGGATATTTAGATATTGGCTCTACTAAATGGTTCTTGGTGCATTGAGACTTGAGAGACTGAATGGCGCATGGGACACAAGATGTATAAACTTGTCCAGCATACAGCATTGCAATCCTTGTGAAATTTCAGTACATTATGGAAGAGGTGTCTTTTGGCAGTCTAATATTGGGATTTGATATAATTCTGAAACTGTTTTGAGTAAAAGTAGTAGGGACACCCGTATCATTATTTTTAAAGTCAGTCAAACTGATCAGTAGATTTAATATTGACACTCTATTCTAGGTGGAAGTCTTTGCGATTTTCTTACAGTGAGTTTTGGGCTCATGTTCAGAGGTCACTTTGGTTCCCCTGTATGTCGATGGAGTAAAGTCAGGTTCCACAAATATGAGTGCCGGGAAATACGATTGTGGTTGAGAGTTGGGAAAGGTTGAGGTAAAACTATAACGTAATCAAGAGGTTTGGAGTAAGCAAGTAGTTTGATTTTCAATATTTTAGTTGTGTGCACCGAGGACAATAGTCTTTCGACCATTAGTTGATAATATGAAGTTTCTCGCTTTTGGTTGTTATATGAGAGGCTGTCAGTGGCACCATTATTATGCAAGACGCATGCGGACTGTCATCTTGGCATAAGTATGTTGACAAACTACTGTATCCAATTGTGCGGTGTTGCATTTTGTGATTCTGTACAGTCTCTCTAAGAGCATGTACAATCCAAGTTGGTCCTCACGTTTGGAGAGCAAAAAAGACCTTTTTCTTCCCCTACAATAAGGTGTTCTCTTAGTTTTTTTTTTTTTTTTTCGTGTGCTCTCCAAAGTCCAAGAATAAAATGGAGTAGAGCTCTCGGAGAAGAGCGAAGGGGAGCTAGTTCTCCATTTGAAGTGGGCTATAATATGTGAGGATGTGAAAGAGAGTTAGTTTTTTCAATTTTTTTTTTATGTAAATGTGAAATATGTGAGGTGTCAGTTCACTAAGTTCACTAAGGTGGCGGGGTTGAGATCGACAGAGGCGGGAAGTATTATTTTCGATGGGAATGTTGTTGAGGGTTCGGATTTCTTCAGATATCTAGGATCTATTATTCAAAAAGATGGGGAGTTAGACGGAGATGTGGCTCACAGAATTAAAGCGGGATGGTTGAAATGGAAGAGTGCTTCAGGGTTTCTATGCGATAAAGATATGCCTCAAAGATTAAAGGGAAAATTTTATCGCACGGCAATTAGGCCTGCCCTACTTTACGGCTCCGAGTGTTGGGCCGTGAAACATTGTCACATTCAAAAGATGAGTGTGGCGGAGATGCGCATGTTGAGGTGGATGTGCGGACATACAAGAAAAGATCGGTTAAGGAATGAGGTGATTAGGGAAAAGGTAAAAGTGGCGCCAATAGAGGACAAGATGATGGAAAACCGACTAAGATGGTTTGGCCATGTGAGAAGGAGACCTATGGACGCACCAGTTAGGAGGCTAGGAGGCTAGGAGGCGGGAGACTTGGAGAACAGAAAAGGTCCCTAGAGGCAGAGGAAGACCGAGACAGACATGGTTGAGAGTGTTAGAGCACGATATGAGAGTTCTGGGGCTTGAGGAGAGTATGGTGACAGAGAGGGCACATTGGAGGGAAAGGATACATGTGGATTTTTAGTATTTGATATTTTTTTGACAGATTTAGTGTTTTTATTTATTTATTTGATTTAAAGAAATTAATTTATTTATTTTTCTCTCCTTTATTACACACTTTTTCAACAATCACTTTCTTATAGATTTTACCTGGTTCATTCCGGATCCTTAACTCTATTTCGGTTTTTAAAAATCGTTTTAATCTTTTCTCTCGATTTAAATTTTAAGTTTTTATAAAAGAAAGACGGAATTCGATTCTAAAACCCCTTAGTTCACCTTGACTTTACATTACATTTTCGTTCTCTCTTTTTGTTTTTCATCTTCCCTTTTTTATTCGCATTTTGAGGCGTGCGTTCACCCATGGACGGTTCGAAAGGATGATTCATGTCAGCCGACCCCAAATCATTTTGGGATTAAGGCTCTGATGTTGTTGTTGTTGTTGTGAAATAGTGCAACCAAAAATTAAGATGGAGAGCATGTAGAAGAGCTTTGTTATTGTGGGTGCAGAAGCATTTGGAGCTCTCCAATGAGAGAGTGAAAATGAAGAGCAAAATAGGTGCTCTCCATCTTTTACATTTGTACATGCTCTAAGCCACGGTGATTGTCAAAAAACATGGTGCTGGATTCAGGAGCCGAGACTAGCATTAGTTGCTTGTGAATCATCCTCTATATCAATCTGTGATCAATAGAGGGATGACATGATGAATGTAGCTTATGATCTTACTTTGATCTTAGTCAAATACTTTAACAAATTTATGGATTCTCAACTAATATGTTCTAGTGTATTATTGTGTTATCATTGTTAAACTATGAAGTGTCATATTTGATGGTTTGTGATGGCCAGATTTGTACTTCATGAGCAGATAGTAATAAAAATATTGTGATTCTGCTAAAATTATGTGTTTTTCTAACAACCGATATATGTAAAATATACACTCACATTCACTGAAATTATTGGTTGCTCCTCAAGGTTGCTGTCATTTGACTTTCTTATCGCTGTTGGTTCAGCTCTGAAGATTGGAAGGCGAATTTGAAGCTTCCAGCGCCTGATACTCGTTTCAGAACTGAGGTACTACCTGTAGATTAGCAATTAGTTCTTTTGTTCCCCCATATATTGTTGGCCGATGGATTCCGCTAATCTTCTTATTCTGGGACTGCTGACCTATTTTGGTTTAACTTTCATAGTCACTTGATTTCAGATTCAATGAAAATAGCTGAGGTAAGAAACCTGCTAACCGGGGGTCTGAGTGTTCAAAATGTAACACAGACTTGGTCAGGGATGGAAAGGATTTTGTTTCCGCGAAGACCTACTAACCATATAGAAACAAGTGCTATTGAAATTGTTTTTTTTTCTTATGACTCTAGTTCTTCTCTTTTATATATTCAAAGCACATTGGGGTATATAGATTCAAAAAAATGGGATAGCTGGAAAACCATATAAATTGACATTAAAATAGAAAAGAATAAGCAAATGATATTTGAATGGAACTATTTTTCTGCTTGCTTAGTGAACTAAAACAATGTCGTTATGAAACAAAATACCGGAATCAGGAACTAATAAACGGAAGCTCCTCATGGATTAAGATGTTCACTTCATAGGAATTCTTTTTTTAACTGATATTTACATACATGAATTAATTAATGATAACTAGAAGATTCATGCATGTTGATAGGACTTTTCTTGCATTTTTTTTTGCTGTGATTGTTAGTTGGACTATATAGTTTATACTATTTCAATGATGCATCAGGATGTCACAGCTACGAAAGGAAATGAATTTGAGGATTATTTCTTGAAGCGAGAACTTCTTATGGGAATATATGAAAAAGGGTTTGAACGACCTTCCCCAATCCAGGAAGAAAGCATCCCAATTGCTTTAACAGGGAGCGACATCCTTGCAAGAGCTAAAAATGGAACTGGGAAAACTGCTGCATTTTGTATTCCTGCGTTGGAGAAAATTGATACAGAAAACAACGTGATTCAAGGTGGTGGACATATATTATTAGTTTTTCCTAGCCACAGTTCAGCATATTTGACATAACTGCGTAATGTTTTGTAAATGGTTTTGTTCAATGGGTCCTATGTTCTTATTCTTCTTTGCAGTTGTTATACTCGTTCCGACGAGAGAGTTGGCCCTTCAAACGTCACAGGTTTGCAAGGAGCTTGGAAAGCACCTAAAAATTCAAGTCATGGTCACAACAGGAGGAACAAGCTTAAAGGATGATATTATGCGTTTGTATCAGCCAGTTCATTTGCTGGTTGGAACTCCCGGAAGAATTTTGGATCTGGCAAAGAAGGGTGTATGTGTTTTGAAGGATTGTTCCATGCTTATCATGGATGAGGTATTACCCGCAGTTATTCCCTCCAGTGTGTGCTGTCTGTAGTCAGCCTTCCCATTCTGTGTCAAGTGCTGATCAGATGTCAGGCTTTAGGGAAGAGGTCTTCACATTTTGGACTCTTTTATTTGACATTTGACTTTTAAATATTAGTGTGCATTTTTTTGTTAGCAATCTGAGTATCTGACCATTCTTAGGTCTAATGAAAGCCTTTCTGGTTCGTATTCTTACCATTTTTAGGTGTTAGATACCTTGTTTTATGTCAGAAAACTTGGTCATAGAAGCTATGTGTTGACTATTTTGTTGTCTGTGTACGTTGGCTTTCATGTATGTGATGGTCCATGTATCTTTTTTCCAGGCTGATAAACTTTTGTCCCCTGAGTTCCAACCTTCACTGGAGCACTTAATTAGTTTTCTTCCTGAAAGTAGGCAGATTTTGATGTTTTCAGCAACGTTTCCTGTGACTGTCAAGGATTTCAAGGATAGATATTTGCAAAAGCCTTATGTAATTAACCTTATGGATGAGCTCACTCTAAAGGGTATTACTCAATTTTATGCTTTTGTTGAAGAAAGGCAGAAAGTCCACTGCTTGAATACACTATTCTCTAAGGTTAGCATCAGCTTATGTCTTACTACAATTTGAAGTTATGTACGAACGGCTTTGTATCATTGTTTTGTGAGTTGATTTTCAGCTTCAAATAAACCAGTCCATTATTTTCTGTAACTCTGTGAATCGAGTGGAATTACTGGCCAAGAAAATTACGGAGCTTGGTTATTCCTGCTTTTACATTCATGCTAAGATGCTCCAGGACCACAGAAACAGAGTATTCCATGACTTCCGTAATGGCGCTTGTAGAAACCTTGTTTGTACAGGTAGTGGAAGCTTTCCTCTTCATCTTCACCTAAATTGCGTCCAGGTTTTCTTTCAAGTTTTCCTCTTATTTTCATTAGTGAGAAGATTACTTTAAGATTCAGTGTGAAGTTTCTGGAAAATATATGAGGTACTCGTCATTATGCTTTTGAGAAATTTGTACTCTCTATTATTGTAGGAAAATAAAGTAAGCTGAGAAAAACGAGTTAGCTTTGATCAGGGCAAAAAAGATTACGGGAACTAAACAACTTAGAATTATTGGAGAGAGGTTCTTAAAAAACTTTTGCAAATTGGTTGGCACGGAGATTCTATTGTATTTCCCTACTTTCTGCCACCCAACCTACCATAAAAGTTTGAGCTTTACAGTTTCTGAGTTAATAAGGGGATAAGTATTTGTTGATTTGTTATGAAAATGCACATTTATCACGTTTGATCTGTATGGTTGAGCTGATTCAGTATCCAATGATTTACTGGGAAGTTCTCTCTCTGTTCCTCATGAGGGTTTTAGAGGATTGTATTAACATTTACTGATGCGCATTTGCTGCTCATGATGTGGCATTGGACATATATTATAGTCTGTGTTTTGTGAGAGCTATAAGAAAATTTTTGCTAGCTGAAGGACTTTTTGCAATTATGTACCTACCAAAGCTATATTAAACAAGTCTAGCTTGAAAAAAATTAATCAAATAACTGATGTGTTTAGAAGCGGCTTTTCTGCTTAAGCACTTTGGTTAAATGCTCAAAAACAGATCCACTAGTAAAAGCCAATGTGAGTCATTCTTTTAGCTTCTCATATTGTTTCATGCTTCTGGTCTAATTGTCAAAATTTTCTAGATTATACGATTCTCTGTGAAGGCGATACAGTATGGCTCTTAGTTACGAATTTACGATACTAATAACTAAAGATAATAAGTGGATGTGGTGTTTTGGGCTTATGGGCTTATAGCTGGTGTTCTTGCTTGGTTTGTTAACAGATTTGTTTACAAGGGGTATTGACATTCAAGCAGTGAATGTAGTGATCAATTTTGATTTCCCAAGAAATGCAGAAACTTACCTACACAGAGTATGTGGGGATCTTTATTTGTTTTATTTTTATTTTTATTGTTGTGATCTCCCCTTACCTTGCAATTTGCGAGAGCCATTGAGGCATAGGAGTGATGTTGTTGTTTATTGTGATCTCCCCCGAACCCCCTCCCTCTCTCTCATCCTCTGTAATTTACTTTATGTTTGTATCTTTCCAGGTTGGTCGTTCTGGAAGATATGGACACCTTGGATTGGCTGTTAATCTAATAACATATGAGGACCGTTTCAACTTGTAAGTTTTGTGTTTGTCTTGCTCTGATAGTAACTATTTTTGCAGTATTAAGCAAGTCTTCAATTTTTTTACAGGTACAAGATCGAGCAAGAGCTTGGTACTGAAATTAAGCAAATTCCTCCACACATAGATCAGGGTGTTTACTGTCGGTGACAAAACTATGTGAATGGTGGTGAGTGGGACAAAAAGTAAATGTTTACTTGTGCTGTCATTTGTTTTTGTAGTTTGATGATGTCTTCCCTTTGAAGTTTCCCCTACCTCTTTTTCTTAGGACCCCTTCACCCGCGTTAGTGGAATTAGATTATTTCACATATTGTAGGGTAGAATGTCTTGTTATAAGAAATCATGCTTCAGCAAACAAATGATATAACAATAAACCGAATAACTAAACCCCTTCCTCATCTCACTTCGTTAAATCACAATACTACCATGTCGGCCTGTCCCCTTATTACCTGTTCCTTTTTTGAGGTCTGGTCACCCATGTGACCATGCTGACCTCCCTAAGCCAGCCGCCCCTTGTCAACTCATGTAAATGCCACAACACCGCTTCCTTAATGTAACCCCTTCATGGAAAAGTTTTGAGTTTTGACCAAGATTCAGTCAGGTCATTGTATCACTAGTTATTGACTTATTGTTTAGTCTTTGCAAAATGCAGCAAATATCCCCTCAAAATGTGGTAAAATTCGGTTGCATTCAATGTTTCTTAGAGACTCCGACTCGTCTAGAAGGAGCCGACACGGGCACGGCTGCGTGTCGCCTTGTCGTGCTCGGCTTTTTTAATAAAAGTATTTGCATATTTTGGCTTAAATTGAGGCGTCCAAGTGTTATACCCATGTCTGAGTGTCAAATGTCACACTCGTGTCAAATGTCGGACACGAGTAGGCGAGGAAATAAGAAGAGTCAGGAACTTCCCAAAATCGTGATAGCTCGGTCGTGTATTGCTGCTTAGAACATGCAAGGTGTCATCTATTTCCTGATCCGGCGGCAAAGCTGAACAAATGCTTCAACCGCACCTACACTATCTGACCACAGTTCAGCCTCCCTTCCCGTCAACCTTCAATCGACTAACTCTGACGGGATGAGTTTAAAGTACAATTTTATGGCAAAATAGCTGACTTCCTGGACTGTCTCCCTCCCCCTCAACCTCCAGTCAACTAATTTTGACAGAATTATTTAAGATGCAATTTATGGCTAAACTAGCTGATTTCCGGAGTTACCTCTTTCTGCATCAACCTCTAATCGACTAATTTTGACAGAAGATTTTAGGATACAGGACAATTAGCGATTGGAATTCAACAATGGGGGTAGTCGAAGGGGAAGAGTGGCCTTTGGTTTGGGGGTGGGGGGCTGATTGTGGTGTTGGGTACAAGCAGGTCATGATCAGCCGTGGTGGGTGGTGGTGTGGGGTGTTTTGGAGGTTTGATGAGAGGAGAAGGTGGAGGTTGAAGGGGAGGGCAGAGATGGGAAAGTACAGGTGGTGGGTGGGGAGGCTTGGGAATTGGTAATAGTCAAAGGGGAGAGGAGCAGGGTTTTTGAGAGGTTTAGGGGAGGGTACGGGTTGAAGGAGAGATTAGCTGGTTTGTGAATGATGCTTATCGATAATTGCATTATTCCGTAGCTACTCTACAATACAAGTAGCACTTTCATTTTAGCGAGTCATGTTGTTGTAGTCCATGTTTCAAAGCCAAAGAATAGCGAGTCATTGAATCCACAAGAAATGTTCTGTAAATCCTAGCTGCAGAAATGCTGTGCGCAGCTTTGTTGATTGGGAGACAGCTTGACAGGGAATATGACTAACGATCAATTTTTTTCTTTAAGGACATGAGTTCTGAGGCTGGATGTTAATATCCAAGGATATGGCTTTGCTTGGGTTTTTAATGTACATGAATTAAGTGATTATTTAGGTATCCCATTCTTTTTGGGAGCTAAAGAAATTCAATTTAAAGCAGAATCATATCCTGCTACCAGGTTATTGTTGCTTCTTTTAAACTCAAGTGGTGCATTACCTGAATCGAATGTTTACCCGTTTGGCAGTTTGAGGAATTCCCTTTACTTGATCATATGGACCTAGTTCTGTATCTTAAGCTGGTTATCTGTTAACAATAACAGGAACTCTCTGGCAATAAGGACACACATTATGCAAATAATGACTTATTATGCGCCGATGCAATTTGCATTATGTTTCACCCAGGAATAGCTGGACAGGTCACCAGATTCAATATGCGACTGATTCGAATAAGCAATTCGCCCAAAAGTATAGTATACTGCGGTATATTTATAACTAAATACCGTAATTTGATGTTATTCGTAAATGTAATTCGTATGAATCGCCTTGCAATTCGGTAAGTGACTAAGCATATCCGGTGACACACTGCTAGATCCGTCATCACCCCCTCCCTCGTCTTTATGGTCAGGCATGTTTACAATTTTACAGGTGTATGGTAGTTAGCATTGCTATTTAAGTCGTTGAATGGTGGTAATTGGTATTCATGATCTGGGATCATAACCGATCATGGCTGTTAGTGAAAAATGTCTGTGGTTCCATTTACCCACAGTAAAGAATAAAAAACGAATGCTACATGTAGCACTTCAACTTTTTATGTGTCAATAACTTTCTTATTTGAAGGTGGAAACTCATCCTTTTTGTTACAGGTGGTCAATGCTCAATGCTGCTGTTGAAGTAGCTGGTGAATATAAGCAGCTGAAGATTGCCGTTTCTCTCTGAGGCGGCCTTGTGCTTTCCATTCGACTTGGCAAATCCTAAAATCTAAGTGTGCTTGTACACAAGTGTGAAATGTCCGACACTTAGACCTTCGACAAGTGAAAAAAGGTTCTGTAAGTTTTTTTTTTTTCTAGTCCTCTGTTTGCGCATAACTTTAGTTGATTACTTTAAACATGCTTGGCTACTTAATCTGGACCGTGTATGTACATCAACGGCTTCCTAGCCCTATAATCTCTTGAACGTTGTAATTGTATTGTTGCACTTTTGTACATGCATATTACCTTAATGTCTAGCGGTATTTTGTTTATGTGATCTCAGTTACGTTGAGACCTGTATACTCGTTTATCGATCATATAATGTTGGATTTGAATCTAGATAAGTGAGATCCAAAATATTCTGACCAGGTTCAAATCTGATAGTATGAGATCCAAGGATCCGGCCCAAGTCGTGATATTTTGCCTCTTTGCTGATTCAGACCTATCTTGCTAAAGGATGCGAGTAGGACGAAAAGGTGGAGATCGGTTGTTCATCATATGTTAACCTGATATACGTGGTTGTAGGAATCACATGTATTTGGGGGGTTTAGACTTTTTATTAATATATTAATATAAACAATTTATTGAGCGTGAGGGAGTATGAAATCAGCTTAGTCTTAATCAAGACGATAAATACTGTTATAATGGTAAAATGGATTCGTATACTACCACTTGATAATAAGACAACCTTTTGCTATTTTCGAGACGACTATCGTGATCATGTGACACCTATTTGGATTCGTTTTAACATTAAAACAAGTATTGCCGTCTTAAACAAGAATTTATGGTATCGAAGTAGGTCAAATGTGGCACTTATTAATGTATTGTTGCCTTTTGGCAGCTTAATTGAGGGAAGTCAAATTTCATGTGACACTAGACTAAATTTTCTACGGCTTCACATTTTTCCTGAGATCAAGGTAAAGATAGATTGTTGTTTTGTGATTGTAACTTCCAACTATCTACTTTGACCATGGTCAATACTTCTTTACTCTTGCCAAGTCTCTTGAACAATTTTTAGTAGGGTTAATTTTTAACTAGGTTGATGTAAATATGATCCCGAGTAATGTATGCGTGTGGTATATCTAAAATTTTGCTTTTGCCTATATTATAGATTAAATCGACATTTTATTGATTTTCATTTCAACAAAATGTAATTTATTTGAAGGAAAAATATGAATCAGTAAAACTAACCAAGAAAATTGAATAATGTCGAAAAAGGTGTATTTTAATGATTTGTTTTTTTTTTTTTTTTTTTTTCAAATAAGAAGCTAATAATTTTTTAAAAAAATTCCCAACCACCTTCACCCCCACCCTACCCCCAAACTCCGACGACAGCCAGCGCACCATCAACGACCTCATCTCTTGCCGATGCCACCAACGATCCTAACGACCTCTCCCAAACGACCCCCTTCCCCGTTCTCACCAACGAACGACCCCTACCCCGTCCCCACCAACGAACTACCACCTCCCCTCCATCACGCTCTGTCCCACCCCTTCCTAGCGTTGGCGACCCAACTCGGCATTTCACCTGCCACCGGTCAACTCACCATAGGCGCGCTTCAACTAATTGCCCAACCCCACCTCCTACAACCACCGATGAACCCACCTTTCACGAACCACCCATGGATCATCAGATTTTCTTTTTCCCATGAATTATCAACTCCTCCATAATGAAGGGGTTTTATTACCTAGCCCTGCTTAGGTAGTTGGAAATTCTTGTGTCAATTCAACTCCCGGATGTCAACCAAACGAGTTTTGGGCAATTCACATGAATTGACCAATTCATTTATTTTGTAAAATCATGGGAAATTAAATCCCTTATGACAATCAAACAAGGCCTAATAAATTATAATGTAATTATTTATGAGTCAAATATTTGTTCTTAAAACGAATTAATATCAATAATTGAATTAATTTGATAGACTTGATCCAAATTAACCCAACCCGATTTTTTTTATTGTACTCCATATTTTATAAGTTTGATTCCCGGTTCATACAAAAATTGAACAAAACACTTAAAATTAGGATTTTAATCCTGATTTCAAATCGGTAATAACATTGTGAACCGCGAATATTTAGGATTTGACGTGATTAAATTTTATTTTGAGTTAGATAAATTTATTTGGATTTGCTTGATCTGATTTAATTCACTTTGATTTGGACTTTTTTTTTTGTCTGTTTTCATTTTTGTTTATGGGAAGATTCTAACATCGTATGAAAGTGTCCTTATATGGTATATGTCTCGATGATAATTTTGAGGTGTGACACAGTGAAAGTGTCTTCATGAAATTAGAGCTGATCAAAAGCAGCCAAAACGTGGCGCCTAACCGCTAAAAAAGTGTCCGTGGCCGTATTTTATAAGCGAGCCCGCTCAGCGGGCCATTTTTCATTGTCCGTACCCGCCCACTTCAAGATAGCGGGCCGGCCCGCGGGCCTGACTAAAATAAAATACAAAAATTAGTGTTTCTATTAAAACACGAGTTTGTTATCGCTACATCCCCTAAATCTTAACAATTGTCTTTAAAAGCCTACCCTTAAAAAAGTATACTAATTTTCAAAAGATAAGCTTACTAGATTTTGGAAAAAACACAAGTTTGGCAATGTTCTGCTACAAACATCAAAAGTTCATTTTTGCCTCGGTATTTGTGCGGCACTATTAGCGGTTACATACACTCCCGTGTAAATACTTGAAGATAGTATATTTATACAATCCCGTTAGCATGTCCATTCTCGGAGAATCTTTATACGACAAGTGTAAATACTGACAATCTCCCACTTATACGTAAGGTATAAGTATTCATTTCTTATTCCTAATTGGTTTAGAGTGTACAAATTGCAAATGAAATGAGCAAAGAAAGTCCGAGAATTGAGGGTTTTTATGAGGTCACTATTAATAGCGGGCCTAGCGGGCCGCCCATGGGCAATTTTGCTTAGTCCAAGCCGTCAATTTATTCTAGCGGGCTGTTTTCTTGTCCGTTACCCGTTTAATTTTTGATTTTTCTTGTCCAAGCCCGCTATTTTAGCGGGCCGAACGGGCTGGGCCAAACGGGTCGGCCCGCACTTGATCAGCTCTACATGAAATCAATATAAGGTGAGAATTGAACTTCAAATTTCATGATTGATTGAGGTAAGAGAACTTTTATCACGGAGGTCTCGGTTTGAGAGAGTTTTTTATTAAGACCTAGTAATTGTTGTTATTATGAAATAAATCAAACACCAAATCTTCAACATTTAAGGAAAATATCCAGCAGATCACCAATGAGTATATATGATCGATCCATGTTCTTGAGTAGATAATCTACGTTTCGACTCTTCCTACTACTCGATAAACACGACACAATTCTACAGTTATCGCAACTTCCTTATACACGAATTCTCGTATGAGATTTATATTATGCTCGATGTGATATAAAAGTAGTCTACATAATAACGAGTTATCCTTTTTCTTCGCAATAAATTTTAATAAATTAGTTATCTAACGATTTGATTTTCTTAACTAAATAAATTAGTCGAAACAACATAGTCGTTTTCGACCATGATCAACGTAATCTAAAAACTACTGAATTATGCTTCTTTTTTTGGTAATAATGTTTCCTTTCTACTTTTTCCAACCTTCTCATCTACTTTTTTTTAGTAAGTGAGTAAAATTAATATTAGATTATTAATTTATGAGAGGTAAAAGCTGAAAACATTAAGAACCCATTATAACATTATTATTATTATTATTATTATTATTATTTTCATAATTGCCACTCCCAATAATCACACCTTATTATCTCTATAAAACCATGCATTAACTCATTTAATAATCATAATACATAACACAATTACTTCACATTTTACTCTTTTCCACCCCTCAAAAATCCATAATTCAATTACCAACAAAAAAATGAACTCCCTCCCCATCCAAAATTCACCATCACCACCACACTCCACTACCACAACCACCACCACCGCCCTCGAAACAACCCCATTAAACGAAACACCTCCAAAACCGGCCGCCACGGCCACCACCAAACTTAACAAAAAACATTACAAAATATTACTAGCATTGAACTACATGTCATTATTTATAGGCTCATTAATCTCCTCACTATTAGCAAAATTTTACTTCATTCACAAAGGATCAAGCCGTTGGGTATCCACATGGGTCCAATGTGCCGGTTTCCCAATTCTTCTTTTACCCATTTACCTCCCTTATTTACTTAATTTCACCCTAAGAAAACCCTTCACAAACCTCACCAAAAAACTCTTAATCCTCTCATTTATAATAGGTTTATTTTTAGGCCTAAATAACTTGTTGTTTTCATGGGGGACTTCTTATCTACCCGTCTCGACGTCGTCTTTGCTCTTGTCTGCTCAATTAGTCTTCACTTTGATCCTTTCTTGCCTCATTGTTAAGCAAAAGATCACATTTTTGAATCTGAATTGTGTCATTCTTTTGACGTTGAGTTCGGTTTTGATAGCATTGAGTGAAAGCCATGATCGTCCTAAGGGTGTTACCAAAGGAATGTATTTTGTTGGATATTTTTGTACAATTGGTGCTGGTTTGCTCTTTGCTCTTTATCTTCCCATCATGGAGAAAATTTATAGGTATGTAAAATTTTAAACATTGTTACACTATCATATTCGACATTGACTGATCTTCCTTAAAACAGTTAAACAGGCATATCTGTTTCAGTGGCGTAGCCAAAAAATTTGATAGTGAAGTTATGACATAAATTTAAGAACCACCCATAAAAATAAAGGGGTCTTTCGTATTAAAAATCAGTACAACTATATACAAGAATTGATGACTCAATACAATTACGTTTTTTTAATGTAGTTATATAAACTCATCTGTTCTAGTCGATTAATAGTTTACGTTTACTTTATTTTATGATGAGAAACTATAAGATGAATCCGGTAAACATGATACTTAGTATAGAACATGAGACTTGTAAGCCTGTCCGCTAAAATCTAAAGATAACATTTTTCATAACGTTTTTTCTTTTTTGACATTTTCTTATTCGACATTAAATGTGATCATAACCTTAAAAGAGAACTTCATAAATGAAATAACATGATGTATTGGTTAAACATACATATGACACCTAAATTCCACGTGAATTCCCATTTATTTTTTGCTTGATCATAACCAAAAAAAATTACGAACTCCATTTCATATATTTATCATTCCGTTTAATTTTGTTATCGAATCTATTTGAATTTCGCCGTTAATTCTGAACGAGAAACAATGTAAAAGTTGTGATAATTGTTTTCTGAAATCAAAAATACTTGTTTAAAACGGTTTTACACAACTGTTATTGTAAACTTAATTACCATGCATTTTACTTAATGACCATGTGAGGGTGGTTATCAATTACTTTTATGAGGCTATTTAGGCAAATAAAAAGCCGTTTTACATTAAGTGTATGTGTATTATAAAACCACCTTACAAGACACCTTCTCGATTACATTGTTTGTTCATTAAATACTCTATAAGAAGATACATTTACAAATTTGGAGTGGGGAATTACGAAGTACTCCCTCCGTCCCGGTCATTTGTTGTCCTTTTCCATTTTTGGGTGTCTCAGTCATTTGTTGTCCTTTCTATTTTAAGAATGCATTTGATGAGTAATTTGGTCATTCACACTCAATTTATTCCACATGTCATTTAGTAATTGGCCCGCTCCCCTTTTCTTGGTCTTTGTGCCAAAACCAAAGGACAACAAATGACCGGGACGGAGGGAGTAACTGATTTGAGTATATCCATTGTTGTGCAACAAATGTAGGATACAAGTTGGATAGGAATATACGATGTCATCGATCTTTTTTACAATTTGTTTGGTTATTTGTTTTTAATTTTCATTTCTAAAACACAAATAGAATGGAGAAAATAGTATGCTTATAAATAGGAGTATATATATTTTTGTGTGCTGCTATCTCATTTTTCTAATCTTCTCCAAAGAAAGAAGATGCATTTTACATATTCGGAATTGTTAAGTATTTTGAGTATATTCTTTGTGGTGCAATGAATGAAGAATAAGTTGGATAACATGTATCTAGTCATGTTTTTACAATTTGGTTATTTTTGTTAAGGGAAAAAACTATCTATTAACTACAAATAAAGTCTATGACATTTACAAGCAATAATTTAATGTTATTAATGTAAAGGAAGGCCACATGGGTGAATATGATGCTGACGGGTTTGAACCCAGATCATGAGTACCATCCCTTAATGACTTTACCAGTTAACGAGCTAAGCTAACTATACTGACATCTACCCAAGCAATGCAATGTTAAACTTGACAAGATGCACTTTTTGTAAAAACTCAGACAAAAACCATTATTCTTAAAACAAAGATCATTAATTTGAATATACTCGTATGGCAGTTTTGCATGTCCTATATAATATCACTTCTTCACACAACCTTTTACGAGAGGGTTTATGATCTCACAAAGTTTTGTGTAAAATCTCTAATTTCAAATATATTTTCTGAATAAGAACATTTGAAATGGTATCTAAGCATTAATGTGTTGTGCTATTCTTAAAGTTTAGGTGTCTAAAATTATCTGACCTTACCATAAAAGTAAAAGAAGATGTGGTCCATTTTATATGTATGGTTATTAATTTGAGCTATTATATGAAGTATGTCCAAAATTTACTTATAAGTACTTAGATCAACTGGTAAATAGTTAGTTTAGTATATAATTAGAGGTCTAGATTCGAGTCTTTGGGAATGTAACAATGTTAAAACTCACGAGTAGGAATACAACACTTACTATATTTTTGTCTATTAATTTTCCTTACATTATGTTATTTATGAATAGGGAGGTCTATTGCTACGAGATGGTGATGGAGATGCAACTAATAATGGAGATAGCCGCCACCGCACTAGCCACCATAGGCATGGCCATAGACGGCGGTTTTAAAGAGATGAGACACGAAGCGAGACAACAGTTCGACCTAGGACCTAAGATGTACACATTGACCATAATAGGAAACATAATAAGCTGGCAGTTATGCTTCATGGGTACAGCAGGGATGGTGTTCCTTACGTCATCGTTGACCGGTGGCGTGTGCATGGGGGCTCTCTTAGCCATGAACGTCGTTGGCGGGGTGATCGTGTATGGGGACCAATTCGGAGGGATTAAGGCTGTGTCCACGTTGTTGTGTGCATGGGGATTTTGTTCTTACGTGTATGGGATGTACGTGAAGAGTAAGGTTGTTGAGGGTCGTATAGGTAAAAAGCAAGATTATGAGATGGAGTTGTCTCCGATTGTGACGGATAATGTCTAGTTGACCTGGGTTGGATAATCGGATTTTCTAACGTTTGCTAAGGACAAACATTAAGAAGTTTTATATTGAAAATCCTTTCTCTTATGGCTTCTTAATGTGTACCTTTAGAGTATATATATGTTAGAAAAACCGAATAATAATATAGATTTGGGTAATTTTAGAAAAAGAACATCTTGATTTATGAACAAAGCGCTAATTAAAGAATGTTAAAAGTTAAACAAAAAATGTAAAATCAATTAAACTTATTTGAAAGTTAGAAATGTAAATTGTATGTATTTCCAATTTTAAATTTAGTGTTGCGTTTCTCATATATATTTTTATGGCGGTGGGCAATGTTGTTAGGATCGGGATTCTACTTTGGATCGATGGGGGAGGTAGGATCGGATCGGTAGAATCGGATCGTAGAATCGTAAGATCCTATAAACTCACTAAATATAATTTTTTATTTGGTAAAAACATATAATTGAAGATCAAATCACTTATTTATTAATATTTACCCATAAAATATTGATAACTAATGATTTTAGTATCGATATATTAACATGTTTCTATAACTTGCACGAAAATTCAGTTTTACGATGTCATAATATAAAAATATATATTAATATTTTTACTATGGAATCGGATCGTAGGATCGTAAGATCGTAGAATCGTGTTATGATTCTATCTTCCGATATTTTCAAATGAGTAGGATCGTAAGATTCTACAACCGTGATAGAATCGTAGGATCAAGGATCGGTCGAGCATTTTTAGATCGTAAAATCGTAGGATCGTAGAATCGAATCGGGATTCTGACAACAATGGCGGTGGGGGTGGTAGAATCTTAAAAAAGCTCTATCGATTTGGAAATGATAACTAAGATGATTGAGTGATTCTTTTCTTACTTAAATATACTATGTATAGATTTAGGTTTATGTTTTTTTCAGTAAAAATGAGATAAACTGAATTTAATGGAGTTGAGTTGACCATTTTTGAAATAATGGTCAAAAATAAAATATTTGTCGTTTTGGGTCGGTTTTGAAAATATTTGTCAAAATGGTGTCCACGTAGGCTCGGGATTTCTAGACCTGAAACACGCCACTACTAATGGCGTGTTTTGTGAAGGAAACACGCCATTAGTAGTGGCGTGTCTTTACAACAATTTTTTCCTCAACCGACCTTTAACTTTAAAAAAAAAAAAAAAAAAAAAAAAAAAAAAATTACCTAAGACACGCCATTAGGGGTGGCGTGTTTCCCCTCCGAAACCCGCCATTCCCAATGGCGTGTTTGTTTTAGTCCATTTTTTAATGAAGTTTCTTTCCGTACTCATTATAAACACGCCATTGGTAGTGGCGTGTTTTAGGTCCAGAAATCCCGAGCCTACGTGGACACCATTTTGACAAATATTTTCAAAACCGACCCAAAACGACAAATATTTTATTTTTGACCATTATTTCAAAAATGGATTCAATTAAACTAAACTAAATAAAGTTGATCTTTAGTGAATGAAGTTAAAGCAAAAGTTAATTTTGTGACGAGAGTAACACGGACCAATCGATCTTTATAACATTATAAAACGAGTGGATGTGGGGGATTTCAGGTAGAGCACAATAGGCGTGAGGGGCCTGTCAAAACTACTCTTATATTGCAATTAATAGCCATTTAATTTATTTGACTTTCTCGTGACCTAGTACATTAGGCATGCGGAACTAAGACCTAATTGTGACCTAGTAGTCTAGTCCCGGTCATTTGTTATCCTTTTTTTTTTAGATGTCTCAGTTATTTGTTGTCCTTTCTATTTTAAGAATGAATTTGATGAGTGACTTGATCATTCACATTCAATTTATTCCACATGTCATAAGTGGCCCTTCCCCCTTTCCTTGGTCTTTGTGTCAAAACGAAAGGACAACAAATAACCGGGAGTCCGGGACGGAGGGAGTACATGTCAAGACCAAACAGAGAAGAAAAAAAAGGATATTTTATTACAAAGCACATAGACAATTCAAATTCAAACCTCTATATACTTACTAAAGGGACAATTGGTATGGGAGTTTCCTTCATATCTACTTAAGATACTATTATCGAGTTTTTCGCCCCTTTTAAGAAATTTTTTGAATTGAAGAGTATTATCTAAACCATGTAGGTCATAATATATACTCTCAAATAATCTCGAGTATTCAAAATATATTTTAAAGTCTGAAATTTCTCAAAATCAATTAAATTTTTCTCTTCCGAATTAAATATAGCCAACACATTTTTCATAAAACATGTAAATTTATGTATTTTATTCACGTTATTTATTTATTTTTCATCCGTTATAACAATATAATATCACATTTCGTGATGATAGGCCAGGTTGGCAATATGCGTAGATTAGTAAATTGTGTTGGGTAGACGATCATTAGAAAGTTAGTTACTAGCTTGTACGATATGGAATGTGTTAAATATATACGGGGTTTGGCATTGCAAGATGACGTTGTTTTATACTTTTATGTGAGAATTTAGTATTTCGCATTCAACCATAAAAACAACTAATTGTTCTAAATAAATTACTCCATTCCATATATGATTTGACGTATGCATGCGTCTATTTAGTAGACAATCACAAATTCGCATTCTTTATGTAACGGTATTCAGGTATTGTATATTATACGAAGTATCTCACTATAGTTTATGTAGTGGTATCTTTTTTTTGGATGAAAGGAACCTGCATTAAAGGTGAAAAAAGCGTTTAGAGTATATCACGGGGGCGGGTCAGGGGAAAGAGGCTCAGAGGCCAAAACAGAGTCACTAGTACAAAGTTCAACAACAAAAGGAGGGGCAAGAGCCCACTCAAAACATCCTAAAAAGGGACTAGTTTCATGGACGGAATGATGAGCAATAGTATCCGCCACACGGTTAGCAGTCCTCTTCTCAAAGATCAGCTTCAAATGGGATGAGTCCTGCAAAAGGGCCCTACACTCAAGGATAATGTTAGTATAAGAACCACAAGGGGCAGTGCTGCAAGATAGAGTATAATTATGTAGTGGTATCTGACGATGTATGATTATGATTTCTGAATATAATTATGTAAATGTAAACCCATCCTTGTTTCGTATATTGGTTTAATCCCATATATTCTTTTTGAGCGTAGTATTAATTTTGGTTTAGAAAGATCTCTTATTTATGAAGAACTAGTATTGGTGCCCGGCTTCGCCCGGGCTACCTCTACTTACTATTAATTGTTTTTTCATTAAATAAAATTACTTAAAGTTGCATAAGTCATAAATTTATCATTAATGTATTTTTCTATAACATATCCTAAAATTACGATGAAATAAATTTTGAGACAAATTCGCTACTTCTGCTATTAATATTTTACTCTTATTAATGAAACAATAGTAATAACATTCATTACTTGCTCGTAATCATTGTTACTTTCACTACTCCCGCCGTAATTATTGTTACTGTCACTACCGTCGCATTAATATTGATATTTTCACTATATCGCCGTAATTATTGTTACTTTTACTATTGGCGCATTAATATTGATTATTTCACTACTCCCGTTGTTGTTTCTACCACTTTCACTAATCTTGTTGATATATTTATATAAATATATTACATATATGCATTAAATCAAATCGAAATAATTATGCAATATTATATATTATGAAATCACTCTTATTAATGAAACAATAGTAATAACATTCACTCCTTGCCCGTAATCATTGTTACTTTCACTACTCTCGCCGTAATTATTATTACTGTCACTACCGTCGCATTAATATTGATAATTTCACCACTCCCGCCGTAATTATTGTTACTTTCATTATTGCCGCAATATTGATTATTTCACTACTCTCGTTGTTGTTTCTACTACTTTCACTAATCTCGTTGATATAGTTATATAAATATATTACATATATGCATTAAATTAAATCAAAAGAATTATGCAATATTATATATTATGAAATCTAACTTGAATTATTTATAACCTACTTATATTATATTTTGTATGTTAAATTATTAACATCTCTATACATCTAATAAATTATAAAGTTTATTAAAATTGCATAGATTTTAAATTTAATATATAATTTTATGATGATAATAATTAATATCATAAGTGTGCATGTTTATACTAATTAATTATTTTATTTTAAGGAAATTTACCGTCTTCTAGTCTTCTATAAATATTTAGGAAAATTACCAAACATCTTGTTTCTTTTAGTCTCCTTGAAATTGACCATCTTAATTATTTATTTATTTTAAGGAAACCGACCATCTTAATTAATTATTTTATTTTAAGGAAATTAACCATGTTTTAGTCTCATACAAATGTTTAGGAAAATATTCTAGCTTCTATATAATTTAATTTTAACCCAAACTATATAATATTTGCATTGAGATCCCTTAATCGGGTCCATCACATGGTGCTAGTGATTTAAAACTATACAGTATAATTAATTTGTATAACTTTCTTTAATTATATTAAAGTTCCTTGGTTTCTGGATTTAATATATAGTATTGATAAGTGATCTTATATAAATTTGAAACCTAATTTTTGAAATGAAATAAAACAAATTTAAAATTACACCCACGTCAAATACACTTTTTTACATTTACTCCCACATCAATTTTTTTTAATAAATTACACCCAAGTTAATAGCTCAGTTTATAAATTGCACCCAATATCGGATTCCGACCACATTTCCGTCAAATTTCAATTTTTTTTTGGGTTAAAACATATTTTTTAGGACGATTTTGCCCTTCTGTCTTTCTTTATTAACTTTGTGCTTGTTTGATGTTTAACATCTCATTCATTCCCTTCCCTTCTTCATCATTCTCTTTCATATTTTCCCTAATTTGATTTCCTTCATTGTGTTACTAATCCTCAAGGTAATTCATTCCCCATTGTTTTGTTTTTGTTCAATGTGTTCAATTTTATTAATTTGTATTCAATAAATTTCGTTTCCGTTTAATCTTGTCATGGTTCTTGATAATTAGGTTGTCTTTTGAATATTAGGGTTAGAAATTCATTCAAAATGTCAATTGAAAGTAGCTATGAAAGCACCCATCATAGTGGCATTGATGAGCAACCCAGGAAATGTCTTTGTGGTGTACCAGTTGCGGTTTTGACGTCTTCGACTCAAGACAATCCAGGAAGACGATTTGAGAAGTGCAAGTTCTCTAACCCAACAACAGCGTTTGAGTACATTATTGGTGTCATGCTGGCTTGATAAAATTAGGTGTCGTAACACTACTACAAATTTAGGCAACTACAACGCCCCTTTAACAACGATTATTCACGAAAATCACAATAGACGTTGTAGAATGTATGGCGCGAATTTTACTAAAATCAATTATAACGGGTATGGTTATAAAAACCGTTGTTATTATTTTTAACAACGGGTCACACATGCGGAACCGTTGTTAATAATTTGGCGCAAAATTGGCGCAAAGTTAGTGAAAAGTAATCACAACGGTTACTTTTGAAACCCGTTGTTAAAACATATTTGACAACGGGTGTTTTTTACAACCGTTGTTAAAACATATTTCACAACGGTTGTTGTTTAATAACCGTTGTCAATACTTTCCATACTATAAACCACACAAATGTAAGTCTGCTGCAGACCACAAAACACAACCCTTAATACACAAACACAAACACAAAGCGGACAAACAAACACAAAACACATACACACTCTCTTTCTCTCTTTCTCTATTTCTCTCTTTCTCATCGTCGCTTTATCTTCTCGCCGTCACCGTGATTTCATCGTCTATTACGTTCGTATTTATCGGGTAAATCTCGCCACACTTTATTAGTTTCATCGTCATTATTTTCTTTTTCTATTTATTTCTTTTGCATGTATGTGTTTTTATCGACCATTATGTTATTTGTTTAAGTATTGTTCGCATAATTAGTTACTTAAACAATGAAGAAGCAAGATGAAGAAGTAAGATAAACATAATTAATATATATATATATATATATATATATATATATATATATATATATTTATAAATACATAAATTAAAAAAAAATTACATATGTAAAAATGCAATTCTTATATTTTCATGGAGGATCTTATTGTGCTCTATCGTATCCATCCTCTCCTCCTTGGCTATTTGGAGGTTCCGTTCGGAGTTGCTATATCGTCATATAGCCGCAATCTCGCTCTTTGCTCCGTCAAGCCATCTTCTTTGGCGTGCTTCAGTGCGGATCGAGCTTCCGCAAGGTAGCTTCTGAAACTTTCCTCAATATGGAGGAACCGGCGGATGAAGTTGTTGTTGTTCTCGATCATGGTAAGAGTCTTTAGGATGAAATCATTCATTTTCTTAGAGTTTTTGAGTTTGATTTGAAAGATTAAGTAGAGTTTGTTTTAACGATTAGAGTTTGGAGATGAATATATGAGATAATGGAAATGTTAGTTGAGATATGCAATGTATTTATACTAAGCAATGTGTGGGTTGAGTTAATTGCTTTTTAATTAATAAATATGTTAGGAAGTTGTGCCATAATCATCATCATATCTCTCAATAATGTTGCTTCAAATCCTATTACTAACCCTTCTCATTCCATATTATCCGTTCATATGTACAAAGTGATGTCAGGTAATAATGCATGCATCGAATTCTAACAGCCGTAATTATGCATGCATCTAGTAATATTTAATTTAATTTTTTTTTATTTTTTAAGAACAAACAACAACGGTTATTTTATAACAACCCGTTGTCTTTAGTTATAACAACGGTTTTGCATATTAAAACCCGTTGTTATAACTTTCCCCCCAAAATTGTGTCACACTTTCTACAACGGGTTTTTATACATAAAACCGTGGTTAATAGTTTTAACAACGGTTTCCTTAAGTAAGCCAACCGTTGTTAAAACCTTCTACAACGGACGCTTTAACAACGTCCGCTTTTTTATATAACAACGGTTTTTGACCGTTGTTATAGCCTGTATCTGTAGTAGTGTAAAATACTAGAATTAACCTACCAAATTAACAATTTATAAGCCAAACTCGACTCTACACTATGCAATTAAGAATAGTAGTAAAGGGAAGTAAGGGTCGAACCCAAGAGAAGGACTTTTAAGCTAAAAACTTGAATTGTAAACTATTGACTATTAAAGGCAAGGTTATAAACAAACAATGGTTATCAACAATGACAAACAATCGATAAACATAGATAAAGGGGGGTTTTTGAGTTGATTGGTAACATGAAACAAAGTAAAATTGCAATCTTTGTCTAACAAACAATATAACAAACACTTGGTGAGTAAGATAGTTCAATATTTAAGAGGACTTGGTGCAATTCTTCCTTTGTAACCAACAATGGCAAAGTTTGACTCTTTTATAACTCTCCTCTTATTTTCTACCACTACTTTCAAGTCAAGATGTTAACATACACAAATTAAACCATCCATGCATGTCCTTCAAGTTTAATCAACAATTCATTAAACCATGAGTGCAAATCAAACATGAGCATTAAGAGTTGTGCCAAGACAAGAGGCTAGGATCAATTCTCACAAGATTAAATCATACAAATGAGAAAAGACATGAAATTTCCTACTTATGGCATGAATCCTTTAAACCAAATCAACATACAACAAGCTTGCTCCAAATAATCCTAGATAGATTAAACCATTTCTCTAGAATTTGCATTAGTTGGGTAAACAAGATGCAAGAGTGATCAATTCTAACATTCATCTACTCAACATAAGAATTAAGCATAAGGAAAGATCAATAGATAAATAAGAAGAGATTAAAAGAGTCTTACAATACCCAAGTTGGAGACATAGGATGAATTACACCAAGCAAGGAAGGATTTAGCCTTCCATAGTCTTCATAAACCCAAAATACAAAGAAAGATTACAACTTCAATGAGAAAATCCTCTAAATTATTACAAGCTTAAAACCCTAAATGATGAGATTAGATGAGATGATATGATGGTAGGTGATGTGAGTAGGAGTCCCTTTAAATCTCAAAATTCTAGATATATATAGGGAGGCACGAGAATCTAGGTTAAGTCCCTTAAGAAAGCTCAAAACACGGAACCAGAGTTGCGATAGCAGCGCGTATTTGCGCAGGCTGCGCTTCAAACTGACATCAGGATCTTGCGAAGGCCATATCTCCCTCGTTTCTTGGACAAACGAGGCGTGTGACCTACCGTTGGAAAGCTAAGATCACAGGCTTTCACCTCCAATTGGCCTTGCGTCAATACGAGCTCTAGAACTCGAGATATATCCATTTGAAGTTGACCCTTGTGAAACCGAGTTTTCAATTCTTCATTTTGGCTCTTGTTTGTCTATGCCAAGGCATCAAATCTTCCATTAGCTTAATTTTCTTGACTTTGCACTTATTCCATTGGCTTGACTTTGCGTCTCCTCCTTCACCTTGGTGAGTTAAAAGCTAAAACTCTAAAATTACAACCAAAAGTGCAAACCGGTATATTACAACAAGTCCAACTAAAACACGGTATCAAGCATGTTTATTGTGATAACATTAACCTATTGACTCGTCACAATTTCACACTATCACATGCTGTTGTTGGAGTACAATATTGGGTGTGGAGATGTCGGAATATTTGTCGTTTGGAGGGATATGTAATGCATCCCAAAAAAACTGGTTCAGCAAGTCTAGATGGAGTGTCGAAGGCAAGTACAGAGTAAGTTTCAAGGGGTAATGAGCAATGCTGATGTGAATTGGTATCATGCTGCTGGATTTTGTTAGCTTAGGCTCTATATGAATTGTATTATACTTGTTTTCTTAGCTAGGAGGCCAATGTCTGAAATGGTTGTACTGGTTGTAATGACTTTGATCTGATATTTTAATACTACTAATATTCCACCAGCAGACGGAAATTTTTGTAACATTACACACTGCAATTTTTGAAATGGCAATGGCAATTACACACTGCAATTTTTGGCATTGCATTTGGTTAGCAGACGGAAATGAAACGAATACTGAACTTGGCATACTGAACTGATGAATCGGACAAAGATGGGTGAAATTTTTTTGTTGAAGTACAACATATTGTTCAACAGTACAACTGTTAATTGAAACAGTACTCTAGCATACATCACCTAACATAAGTGCAAATACATCCCTTAATGCCTTCATACCCTTACATCAGTGCAAATACAACATATTGTTCAACAGCAAGCTAGAACCCCCCAGCCTCCATACCCTGCCTGCCCCCTTTGAATAAACTCATTCATCGGTTGTAACTGTCATCAGAAGAAGGAGAAGAGTCAAGCTCTCGAAGCATGTCTTCTCTAAGCTTGTCTTCGTGTAGGGACTCTAAATGATCACAATAAACATCCAGAATCCTGAGGTATACTCATGCTGTTCTTCTGGGAGGTTCACAATTATCTTACTCGCACGACATATATCCACCACTGCATCCCAGGACAAGACATTTCGGATCCTTTCAAATAGAAGGACCACCTCATTAGTCAGCTGTTTCAGTTCCTCCCGTTTATCGGCAACCATTCTTTCAACAGACCAAACATACGAACGTTTCATGAAACTGGTAGTTGCCAATCACAAATATCACAACAAACCTAACTCCTATTGATGGGGCATATTCTGTGCCCGCTGACCAAGTCAACATATTGAACGAGGTCAAAGATATCCACAGCAAGCCAATGACTTAGACATCCCAGCCGATGCAGCCTTTCGGCCTGCCAGCCTGGGTCTCGGCATGGCAACCTACCAGCCGGGGCACACACCCGCGTACTCATATCCAAGAACCCTCGGCATGGAGTCAACCAGGCCCGCCGGCCTGCCATAGGTCCCCCGGCCGAGGGTAGATCAGTCTTTCCACCTGCTATGCCACTTGGCCCACTTGGCCACTACGTGACAAAAGGTGAAAGTCTATAAATACTCCTCAATCCTCATTGAGGAAGGGATCCAGAATCTAACCTAAGAACCCCTTAAATTGGTATTATCTCTCTCATCTCTCTACAATACACGTCATCAAGTAACATACCACTTAATCACAATAAGTTCACTGACTTGAGCGTCGGAGTGAGTACGCTTGGCACAAAGCCAAGCCCTCAGTTTGCTCATTGTTGCAGGAGAGGCCGAGGAGAGCAGTCAAGGCTAGAAGAGGCATTATTCGACAAAGCTAGCGTGGTAAACAAACCTACTTCGGAATTCATACCCGGAACAATTGGCGCCGTCTGTGGGGAAAGATACTAGAAGCTAGTCATTCCCAAACAAAAAAAAAAAAAAAAAAAAAAACCCACCCAAAAAGCTGAGAAGATGTCAAAAGAACAAGAGGTGTTCGTAACCGAAGAGCCCCTCCACCCGGATGACACCGTCCACACTGCGAGTTGTGCGGCCCTCCACCACCGGGATAATTCAACCGGAGTTCGGGATGCCAATAATGCCGATATCGCCCGCCCGCCGACCAGTCACCGTCATGGGGCGTGTGGTTGATGCGGCAAAGTCCGGGCGCTCCTGGACCTAATTGTCGGCGCGCCACTCACACACCTGTCACACCGACAAGAGCGGCGGGACCCGTCCAGGAGGCTAGGGCCCAAAAGGTGACTCCGAGAAACCTGAACGAAGCACTAAGAGAGGCTGAGCCTACCAAGACGCCGGGGGAGCCCAGAGTGTCAGTGGCAGAACTAAGCCCTTCCCGCACCCGCGGAAGGACGATGTCGCCGCGACGCCCACGAGGCATGCCCCAGACGAGCGAAAGGAGTCCGACTCACCAGAGTCGGAGAAGGAGTCCGACTCACCAGAGTCGGAGAAGGAGTCCGACTCACCAGAGTCGAAGAAGGAGTCCGACTCACCAGAGTCGGAGAAGAAGCCCTTCCCGCCACGGGGAGAGGGGCCGGACTAGGGATGCGAGGAGCCGATCGCCGCGTGTCATTAGACACGTGGTCAGACAGCCCCTCAGTGCCTACGTCCTAGAGACCTGGTGCCGCCAAAGCTAAAGCTACCGTCTATATCATACAAAGGAGACGGCGACCCAACCGATCATGCCGAGGCTTTCGAATCTCACATGTCGGTATGGGAGCAACTGACGAGGTCCGTGCCGAGTTTTCCCAACGACCTTGGTTGGAATGGCGCAAAGCTGGTACAAGGGACTGCCCGATGGGTCGGTATACTCCTATTCCGACCTAAGAGACGCGTTTTTGGCCCAGTACTCTACCAATAAAAGGAGAGCCGTCGAGACATCGGATCTCCTGACCATCAGGCAGGAGGGAGGCGAGTCACTCCGAAGCTATGTGAAGAGGTTCGATGCCAGGGTTCAGCAGATTAGGGAGGCCGAACAATGAACTAGCGGCCTTCGCACGATGAAGGGCCTCCCGGAGGGGACTTGAAAACGAGCTCATCAAGTGCGGTGGCCTGGGCCTTGAGTCCGCCAGGAAATTGGCCGACCAAGCCATTAAGGTCGAAGACTATCACAAAATATGGATAGGCCACGGCGAGGCCGGGCACTCAGAAAGAAAGAGTCACCGGGAGGATAAGCCGGATGAAGGGCGCCGTGACAATAATAGGTCGCGGACCGACAGGCCCGCCAGGAAGCAGAACCCAGCGGACGCCGGGGGGAGTTCAGGTCCGTACTACCATAAGAAGTACAAGGATCACACCCCCCTGGTTGTATCGGCCGCCGAGGTCTTCTCCCGAGCGAGAACGAGGGGCGAGAGTGGGAAAGGCCCCCAAACCTAGGGGGGACGGTGACACGAGCCCTGTATCTGCGAGTACCACGGCCACACCGGTCACTTAACCAACGACATTGCTAGGCATTTGAAGAATGCCATTGAAGAGCCGATCCTAAGGGGAGCCTCGGCAAATATGTTGCCGGAGGTCAAAAGACTAACACCGGCGGCTCAGATAAAAAGTCCGTCTTTGAACGGATAGGGACAATTCATGTTGTCATCGGGGGAAACGAGAACGGCGGATCCGCTCGCGGACACAAACGGCACCTGAACGGACTGTATCAGGCCGTCAACTTCGTGCCCACTACGGCCCCCGCGCTTCCAACATCCCGAACATAACTATTGGGAAGGAGGACTACGAAGGAATCATCGCCCCACATAGCGACCCACTCGTAGTCCACTTAGACATAGCTAACCACCTGGTCATGAGATGCCGATTGACACGGGTGCTTACACGAACATCATGTTCGGGAGTGCTTTCGGGGCTCGGCACGAAAATTGCGGACCTTAGCCCATGCACCAACCCATTGTACACTTCTCCCGGGCGAGGCTTGGTCCCCCCTGGGTCTATCAAGTTACCGGTGATGTTCGCCATCCGACGCGGCCAAGAATGTGATGTCCGAGTTCGTGGTCATCGACGGCTCATCCGCATACAACGTTCTCATCGGCCGTGTCACCCCGAGTGAGGTCGATCTTTGTAATGTCCATCCGGGCCCGACACGATGTATATCTCGGACCGCGGGGAGGTTCATAAACTCGTCTCAAAGAACGAAAAAGACGAGGTGGTCAACGTCCAAATATCGGCCAGAGGATGCAACATGC
The DNA here is from genome assembly GCF_048544455.1 of Silene latifolia. Taxonomy (NCBI): domain Eukaryota; kingdom Viridiplantae; phylum Streptophyta; class Magnoliopsida; order Caryophyllales; family Caryophyllaceae; genus Silene; species Silene latifolia. The sequence goes on along the minus strand of NW_027413163.1, from coordinate 10,405,046 downwards.
AATCCTTCAAAGTGGCAAAGAAAGAGGAAAAAGGGAAGAACCCATCCTTAAGACAGGAGGACGAACCGATGAGCACCAACCACGTCGCCATGGTCGAAGGGGTTGAGACCGAAACAGAGATAGAGATTGATCCAGGGGCGCACCGTGATCGTCGGTGTCGGCCTGGAACCAAAATCGGGGCGATCTCCGGACTGCCGAGAAGGAACAAAGACGTCTTTGCATACTCGGCGCCGAGATGCCAGTGTAAGCGAGAAGTCATCGTTCACAAGGCCGAACGTACTCCCCAAACGCTCGCCCTGTGAAGCAGAGGATGAGAAACTCCTCGGCCGAGAAGGAAGATGCCATCAAGGCCGAGGTTGATAAGTTGTTAGATGCAGGCTTTATCATCCCTTGTACATACCCTGAATGGCTAGCTAATGTTGTAATGGTTAGAAAGTCATCAGGAGGGTGGAGGATGTGTGTTGATTTTACGCAACTTAATAAAGCATGCCCGAAAGATTGCTACCCCTTGCCTCGGATAGATAGTTTAATAGACGCAACGGCAGGCTACACAATGTTGAGCCTGCTCGACGCCTTTTCAGGATACCATCAGGTATTCATGGCAGAGGAAGACATGCCTAAATGCGCATTCATCACCATACACGGCACCTACATGTACAAGATGATGCCGTTTGGTTTGAAAACGCCGCGCGACTTACACAAGACTGGTGGACAAAGTGTTCCAAAATCAAAAAGGGCGAAACATTGAGGCTTACGTCGACGATGCTATTGTCAAAAGCAAGTCCGACGGCGAGCACCTAGCCGATTTACACGAGACATTTTGTTCACTAAGGAAATACAAGATGAAGCTTAACCCTACAAAGTGCAACTTCGGTGTCCGGCCGGCAAATTCCTCGGTGTGCTTGTTAGCGCCGGGGGAATTGATGCCAATCCGAGAGAAAGTCCAAGCAATTCTAGACTGCCGGAGCCAAGGAATCGCAAAGAGGTTATGATACTGACCGGGAGGATGGCGGCCCTTGCCCGTTTTATCTCTCGGTCAGCCGACAAGAGCACCCCATTCTTCAAAGTGCTAAAAGGGAATAAAGACTTCTGCTGGGGGGAGGAACAGAGCACGGCTTTCAAACAACTGAAGGCCCATCTGCAAACTCTCCCGACCCTGTCCGGGCACCGACGCTGGGAAACGCTATATCTATATTTAGCGGAACCTCGGCCACGGTCGATCTTAAATCGTCGAGAGAAGAAAACAAGCAAAAGAACCCAATATACTTTATCGGCCATACACTCGTTGTTGCCCGAGAGAAACTACCCGCTGATTGAAAAAGCAGCCTTTGCCGTGGTTGTTGCCGCAAGGAAGTTGAAACCCTACTTCGACGCACATCCCATGACGGTCTTAACCGACCAGCCGTTGGAGAAAACACTGGAAAAATTCGAACAATCGGCGAGACTTATCAAATGGGCAGTGGAGCTATCTGGCTTCGGCATCCAATACAAACCAAGGCCTTCGATAAAAGGGCGGGCGGGCAGACTTCTTGGCCGAGTGCACGTATCAGGAAGAATCGTGTCCCGGCATGTGGGAGGTATATACCGATGGATCCTCCACAACGAACGGCTCAGGAGCCGGCATCCTTATCATCAGCCCAAACGGGGACGAGTTCGAGTACGCTTTGAAATTTACCTTCTCGACCTCAAACAACGAATCCGAATATGAGGCGGTGATAACCGGAGTTGAGTTAGCCGAGAGCGCGGGGTAACACATCATTTTGAAAACAGACTCTCTCTTAGTGACTAACCAATACGAAGGAGAGTACGAAGCTCGGGACGATGGGATGGTAAGATACCTGGAAAAGGTAAAAGCCGAGACCTCAAAATTGAAGTCATTCAAAATGCGACACATACCCAGGTCTGAGAACAACCGGGCCGACGCTCTCTCAAAGCTGGCCGCTTCAACCATAAAGAATATCACCGAACCGTCTTTGGTGGACATCGAACGCTAAAAGCATTGACGAAACCATCGGCATGGTGTGCGACGTGGAAACCGAGACAACATGGATGACTCCGATAAAGGGGTATAAACTGTCAAATGAATTACCAGAGGACCGCAACCTCTCACAAAAGATAAAGAGGATCGCAGCAAGGTACTTGGTGTTTGAAGGAGAGTTATATAGGAGGTCCGCGACAAGGCCACTCCTAAGATGTGTCGGTCCAGCCGATGCGAGAACTAATCTTGTGAGAAATACACGAAGGCATCTGTGGTCATCACATGGGGGCAAGAACACTAGCCCACAAAGCTCTCCGAGCCGGCTACTTCGCCCACCATGCTTGAGGATTCCGAAACAAAACCGAGAAAATGCAACAATCGTCGGATGCACGCTCCGGTGATACACGCACCTTCCCGAGACTTGCAACCAGTGCTTAATCCCCTTCCCTTTGCACAGTGGGGAATGGATCTACTAGGGCCATTTCCAACGGCATCTGGAGGAAGAAAGTTCCTAATCGTCGCCGTCGACTACTTCACCAAATGGGTTGAGGCCGTGGCGATGCTGCGAAAACCTGCGCGGCCGTAAGAAAGGTGATCTGGGAAAATGTCATAACTCGTTTTGGGTTACCCCAAGTCATGGTGTTCGACCATGGCCGAGAATTTTGGAGTGACACAATAATGAGCTGGTTGGAAGAACTCGGCATCAAATTTGCATACTCCTCCGTCTGCCACCCCCAGAGCAACGGACAGGCGGAGGCAGCCAATAAAACGATCCTCAACGGCTTGAAGAAGACAGTTGAAGACCTCAAGGGAAGATGGGCCGATGAGCTACCCGGCGTTCTATGGTCCCTCCGGACCACGGAGAAAGAAGCAACGGGTGCAATCCTTTTCACCTAGTCTATGGGTCCGAAGCGATCCTGCCGATTGAAGCAAATCTAGGTGCCAACATTCAGAACGGCCACTTTTAACCCAGACGAAAACGAGGAAGGCCTAAGAACCTCCCTGGACCTGGTCGAAGAAAGCCGAGATACGGCACGCCTCAACTTAGCGGATATCGAGCCGAATGAAAAGGGCCTACAACCGAAGAGTCCACAAAAGGGACTTAAAAGTAGGAGATCCGTCCTAAGGAAGTCGGCCGCCACCAACAAAGGAAACATCCATGGCAAGTTGACGGCCAACTGGGAGGGTCCCTACAAGGTAGTTGAAGAAATGAGGCCGGGTACATACCGGCTGACGGACATGGGAGATGTACCCTTGATGAGCCATTGGAACACCGACAATCTCAGAAAATACTTTGTATAACAGCGGAGTTGCCCAAAACAATTGTTGGCACCCCAATGCATATTCATATCTAATAAGGAGTCATCCAAGTTTTTCATCAAAGTGTTAATCCACCCCAATCAGAAGGCATACTAACATATGTACACAGCAGACAGAGCCAAAACCTCGATCATCCCGGCCTTTAACGGGAGTGACGGGGGGACGAGCCGATATGCTAACATATGTTCAACGGCGGTCAAAACGTAAACTCCGTTGCCCCGGTAACTAGCCGGGAAGAGACGAGTGAAACGCGACTACCCTCGGCAAATTAAGACCGAGCTTAAAGACGTTAAACACAGTTGAGATACGCATTCTAACTGCCTCGGCCAAGCCGAAGGTAAAAACGAAAAAGCGCTCAATTAATTAACGCAACCGCCCTCGGCAAATTAAGACCGAGCTTAAAGACGTTAAACACAGTTGAGATACGCATTCTAACTGCCTCGGCCAAGCCGAAGGTAAAAACGAAAAAGCGCTCAATTAATTAACGCAACCGCCCTCGGCAAATTAAGACCGAGTTTAAAGACGTTAAACACAGTTGAGATACGCATTCTAACTGCCTCGGCCAAGCCGAAGGTAAAAACGAAAAAGCGCTCGATTAATTAACGCAAACTGCTCTCGGCAAATTAAGACCGAGCTTAAAGACGTTAAACACAGTTGAGATACGCATTCTAACTGCCTCGGCTAAAGCCAAAGGTAAAAACGAAAAGCGCTCAATTAATTAACACAAGAAAACAAGTGAAGGAATAAATCAAAAGGCCTCGGCCAAGCCAGAGGCAAAGCAAGCAAAATCTCATTAAGGAAAAGATAACGAAGTTACAAGAAGGAGAAATACAGACGACGGCCGTCCCCTTTGGGATAAGCCAAGACTCTACCTACCAAGGTCTTACAAAATACAAAGAAAAGTAAAGCAAAAGGTTACGGACTGGTTCTTTGAAGCGCCAAAAGGATGGCAGGGAGAAAAGGCTTAATAGTTGGCCCCGAATAGGGAAGCTATCCGAGACGCCGGTGAGCCTCGGTGACGACCGCCCGTCTCCCTATGCCTGTTCTTTGCTTGCCCTTACCGCCATCAGCAGCGTTACCCTCGGTGAGCGGCTTAGGTGCAATCTGGGCAGCCTTAGCATCCTCAGCTTTCTTGGCAGCCTTAGCATCCTCAGCTGCCTTATCCGCCGCAGCTTTCTTAGCTGCCTTAGCATCCTCAGCTGCCTTATCCGCCGCAGCTTTCTTAGCTGCCTTAGCATCCTCAGCTGCCTTCTCTGCAAGGGCCGCCTTTGCAGCGGTCGCCTCCTCCTCCTTCTTGGCCCTCGCATCCTCGGCAGCCTTATCCGCCGCGGCCTTCTCTTTAGCCTCGAGCCTATCGTCGAACAGCTCGTCAAATTTTGTCCACAGAAAGGAGCCATCCGGATAGACCTCATCTATCACCTCCCTGAAAGCTTCTTCGGTCAGGTCCCTATACTGAGCACACATGCGAGGGAGAATCGTGCTTTGAAGTGTCTCAATATCCTTCTCCCTTTGGGCAAGGATAGCACTAGTCTCCCTATGCGACTCTGCTTGGAGCCGATACGCCCTTTTCGACTCCTCCCTTTGGGCGACAACAACGTCGTAGCCGCCCTTGTACTGTCCCGTTCCTCCTTCAACTTGGCGGCGGCGGACCGCGACCTCTACCTTGGCCTTCTCGGCCGACAAAGAGACTTCTCAATTTCCACGACCCGCGCTTGTGCGGCAAGGAGGTCAAGCTTAGCCTTCCCGGCCACCCCATTTGCGGCAACAACATCGAGCCTCAGCTGCTCTATCAACGGTCCCGTCTCGGCCAAGGCCTTTTCCTGCTCCCTAATACGAGAGCCGGCCAGATCGGACCAAATCCCAATCTTCTTGCCCAGCTTTGTACCCTCCGCTATGAGCCGGTCGTTGGATATCGACGCGAGTACGGAGTCGACATTTTTTCCCACCGCCTGCATGGGCCTCTTCTCAACTCGCCGCTCGAATTGGGACAGATCGCGCCGGTTGATCTACAAAAATTCAACCAAAGAGTCCACGTCAACGTTCATGGACATACCAGAGAGCCGGTCATCGGGTATATCTAATGAGCCGGCTAAAACTGAGCCGCAAAGTTAGACCTGTGCGGAGGGTTTGCTCTTCTTGGCCGGTTGACCCGTTTCCTCGGCGCTGGCATTAACATGAGCGACGGAAGCAGAAGCATCGGTGGCATGGGGAGATCTTTTCCTCTTACGCCTAAGCGGAGATCCTCAAAGATCGGAATCCTCTCCATCGACAATGTCAACGACCTCCACCTCGGTGGAGGCGGAATCGAGAGTGACATCGTCGCCGCCTTAGACTTGGCTTTTCGGACCGGCGAGGCAAGGCGCAGCCTACCTTGGCACAGGCCGCCGTCTCGTCCAAGCCCTTCAGGAGGTCGAGGGCGACGGACGGCGGTCATTCACATCGACCTTCGGATTCTTCTCCGTAACATTTCCGTCTTTGTCCAGCCCCATCTTCTCGAGGAATTGCTCGAGACGAACGGGACCAAAGTGCTCTGTAAAAGAAGCGAAGTGAAACTTAGACAAAGGGACATGTCAAGATACAAACAACGAAAAACATTAAAGCGAAAATGGGCCTCACACCGACCCCACTCACCCTGTGCTAGGGCCGGTATGAGGCCGACATAGCAAAGCGGCTCGTCCATCAAGATGATTTGCGTCGGGGGCAACCAAACCTTCGGCGCCCCATCATCATCGACCTCAAAAAGCTTCAATGCCTGCTTCTCGTCCTCATTAAGATAGACATTCGCGGCGTCCATCTTATTCTTGCCCTTGGGGATCATCTTCTCACGCTCCCCTTTGCTCTCGCACCGCAAGTTGACGCGATGCTCAAAAGACCGAGGCAACAGATAAGCATCTGGGACCTCGACATACACCCACCGTTCTTTCCGGCCCTTGCGGAGAGGAGAGCTTAGACACGGTGAGATAGCCTGGCTCAGTCTGGACGCTATACCACCCCCGGCCGCCTTGAACATTCATTCGAAGGAAATGAATCCGGCGGAATAAATTCACCGTTGGGATCACCCCCCTAAAGCGACACAGCCACACAAAGCCGACTATAGTCCTAACGGCAAACGGGTGAAGCTGCGCCACTGCAACGTTCATCGCCTGTATTATGGTAGAGACGTAAATATTGAGAGGAAACCGGAGACCATACTCCAGGTGTCTCATATATACGCCGATGTGACCCGGAGGAGGGCAACAGACGGTCTGATCCTCTCTAGGGATGACAATGTTGTACCCCTTGCCAAAAAAGAAGTGCTCTTCGAAAAATTCAGAGCCAGAGCAGCGGGCGAGCCCATCGGTCCAAGCACGATTGGGGCCGATGGTACAGGCATCGTAATGATGCAAGACTGTCGCCCTCTCCGCACCGGAAGGATTCCTTTCCTCATCATCGTCATCATCCTCCCACTGCTCCAGAACTCTGCGGTCAACTTCAGGGGAAGGAGACCTAGGGCCCCTCGACCTTAACGGAATTGCGGCTACCGCCTCCTCCTCATCAAAACGCGACGGGGAACCCCCCGGCGCATGGGTACTGGGACCGGCGTCAGTAGAAGACATGGTTCACAACAATTACTTAAACAAAACAAAAAGTTGAAAAGGTTTTTTGGTTTACCTTGAAGAAAAGTGCTACGCCGACGTAAAAATTCTGAAGATCGGAAGAGAGGGAAAGACTTGGAATTTTGGAAAGAAGAAAATTTTTAGAATGAATGAAATTGTTAACCAATTTCACTTCAAAGATCTGGTATTTATAGGCAAAGGCCCATAAAGGAGGACCAATCAAAACGCAGCCCATGAAGCGTCAGCCAATCAACGAAGAGACACATGTCAGGCATGCGTACACGGAATGTCAATCGACGCAACAAATTGAATGTCAATCAAAGCAACGAAGAACCAAGCGTCTTCAACACGCCCCTTCATATCCCTTTGCCTATTCACCTTCCTCAGCAAAACTCCTAAAGTATCTATTCTCCGCCGGCAACACGACTAACCAATCTAGGTAGCACCGGCCGGGGGCAATCAAAAATACACCGGCACTCTCAACCTTGGGTCCGCCGGCTAGCAGCACCTTCTCTTCCACATTTTGATGTCCATTACACATCCATGTGGAGGGGGATACTGATGCGGCCTAACAAGAACCACGCCGATGCTTCAGAAGAAGCCGATACCAGAAATTTTGCAAAAAAATACTTGCACAGAATATACACTCAGCATACATCGGAGCCCATACCACGGCATAGACTACGCTGGGGGCAAATTGATGGGGCATATTCTGTGCCCGCTGACCAAGTCAACATATTGAACGAGGTCAAAGATATCCACAGCAAGCCAATGACTTAGACATCCCAGCCGATGCAGCCTTTCGGCCTGCCAGCCTGGGTCTCGGCATGGCAACCTACCAGCCGGGGCACACACCCGCGTACTCATATCCAAGAACCCTCGGCATGGAGTCAACCAGGCCGCCGCCGCCATAGGTCCCCCGGCCGAGGGTAGATCAGTCTTTCCACCTGCTATGCCACTTGGCCCACTTGGCCACTACGTGACAAAAGGTGAAAGTCTATAAATACTCCTCAATCCTCATTGAGGAAGGGATCCAGAATCTAACCTAAGAACCCCTTAAATTGGTATTATCTCTCTCATCTCTCTACAATACACGTCATCAAGTAACATACCACTTAATCACAATAAGTTCACTGACTTGAGCGTCGGAGTGAGTACGCTTGGCACAAAGCCAAGCCCTCAGTTTGCTCATTGTTGCAGGAGAGGCCGAGGAGAGCAGTCAAGGCTAGAAGAGGCATTATTCGACAAAGCTAGCGTGGTAAACAAACCTACTTCGGAATTCATACCCGGAACACCTATGTATACTGCAAGTTACTATTTGAGACGACACCACCCAGGATTGGAGCGTGAGATGGACCTGGAATATTCACGAAAATAGGCCGCAGAAGTTGGAGCATCGGGTCTTGGCCAGTCAACATACCCCACACGGCGGTTGGTGCCAAAACAACATCTAAACACTGAAATAGTTTTGGAGCCTCACCCAATATGCGATCAATCTTATCCTGTATACCCTGAACTATAGACGCGTTGCTGCTCATCTTTCCTACAATATATCCACAACAAAGGAGAAATTCAAAGATGGGAAAGCCTAAACTAAGGCATAAAAATGCAAAACTCAGAAATACAATACCCAGAAATTCAAAACACAGAATTAAACTAATTAAAACCCAAATATTCAAAACCCAGAAATAACCTAATTTAATAGCCATCAATTATAAACACAGAAATTGAAAACCCAGAAATCAGGATGACCAAAATTAATCTAATTCAATGCCCATCAATTATAAACCAAGAAATTAGGGAAAAAAACAAAGAAAAATTTTAGAGCAATGATTAATAATGAATTTCACGACATAAATCAAAACAACAGAAATCAAACAATAGCCTACAAACAAATCTCTCAATAGCCTAATCAAAATAACAGAAATCAAACAAGAGATTGAAGAACAACTTACATAAATTACAGCAGTGATAGATGGTGATGGATGAACAATCTCTCAATAATTAGGGTTTTATTTGGATTATTGCGGAAATTTGGGGGAATTTTGAAGGACAAAATTTGGGAGAAATTTCGAATGAAATTAGGTTAAGAGGTGAAATGGGGAAAGTATATGAAGAGTCATAGTAAAACTGGCAGTTATAAACGCGGGGGCATTTGCGTCACTTAATAAAGTTTTTCACCTAAAAATGGCTCTGGGTGCAATTTATAACCTGAGCTATTAACTTGGGTGTAATTTTAAAAAAAAAAATTGTCGTGGGAGTAAATGTAAAAAAGTGGATTAAGCGTGGGTGTAATTAATAATTTACAGTAGTGTTGAGTTCTCCGCAGGCCGCAACGGGTTTATATGATGAAATCTCATTTGATTGTGGGCTAGTCTTATGCACCTATTTCTATAAACCCGCTACAGAGAACTCAACAAGTAATATCAAAGTCAATGGTTCGGCTTCCACTGGGCTCTCACCCTTGGTTGACCTAAGATGCGGAGTAGACTGGTCGGCCCAACACGGGGTTGTGTCGGGTGTGGAGTAGCGCCAAGTGAGGAGGAGTTTCATCAGCACACACAAACACGTGTGAAAGGGGGAGATTGTTGAGACCTCTTCTCATGTGTGTGGAAGGCATTGTCCCATATTAGTAGAAAAATAGTGAAGGGGCTAACTTATAAGTAAGTGGACTACCCCTCTAATTCTATCACCAATTAATTTTAGGATGAAAACTCACGTGTTTCTGAACCGGTCTCATGCACCTATTTCTATAAACTCGTTGCAGAGAACTCAATTAGCTAAGTTGACCAACCTTACTATATTTAGGAATGTTATGTCTACACCATAAAGTTTCGTGAAAGAAATGTTAGGAGGTTATGGTCTATCGGATAATATTGAATTCTAAATATCACGGTATTGACGTAAAGTATTACTCCTTCCGCTTCAGAGCATTTTTTTCTTCCTTTGACTAAAATACCCTTATAATGAATATAAAAAATAAACGAATAATTTAGATGAAAAAAGTATATTCTTAAAATAATTGTTGTTTTATGCGAGTATAACAGATACTAAACTCGATTCTTTCGGATTCACATTTTCCACAAAGTAACTTGTTGAGGTTTTACTTGCTGATGGGATCCGGTGCATTTATGCTGGTATAACCGCACCGAGTTTTTACTTGATAGTCTGTAATGAGTTGATGTTTTCTGTTATTCGGATCCTTTACGATTGGGCCAACTGCTTTGGGTCACTGGATCTGCAGCAATACAGCCCAAAAAGATTCAATGATAAAAAGGATACTCCGTTATATAGGCCCAGCAGTTGGATCCTTAATGAAGCTTTTTTGAGATTAAGAATGGCCCAGTACAAAAATTATGATCGTTTGTTCAGTTTGGTTTTGGACCTTCCGATAGAACAATGTTTTTCTTGGTGTAAATATGGTCACACGGGTAAATATGTTGTTGACCGTACTTAAACTCAAATCATGAGTGTCATCTCACATAACTTTACCAATTAAGCTAGTCGACATCTGTGATATAAGAACAATGTGAGAAGTTAGAAGCCAATTAGAGAAATGAGCACAGTCATACTATTTCTAACTTCTCTTTCTTTAATTTGTAAACCGCTCAAACTTGCTTTTGTCCCTTTTAGTAATTAGAGGTACTCAAATGTAATTGTCTAAACTTGGGTTAAATACTTACAGAGTAATTTAAATTTTTGGTCTAGAAAACGGCAAATTAACGTCTTAACGGGGTTTGAAATAGATTAGCTATCGGTGAAATTTATGTAAAATTTTAAATATACATTGTTCTAAACTTCTAACCTGTTTTGTTTGTAAGCAGCAGACCTGAAAATAAAATAATATACTCATTATCATATATACAGAGTATATTTATAAGCAGGGGCGGATTTTGGGGTGGAAAGGGAGGGCAAGTGTCACCCTTAAATTTTAGAAATAATTTAATTTTGGTATCTATTAGCAGCATTAATCTTCAATTTACTGAATGGTTGGTGCTTTACTTTTTAAACATGACCTCCCTTAAATAAAATCCTACATCCGTCCCTGTATATAAGATGACTATTATTTTCATGGAAGCTCTTACATATTTGGCAATACACACAAGTATATAGGCATGCATCATTATTGCACATATCTCTCTCAAATCTGAACCCTAATCTCACGTGGGATTAAGGTTGTGCTTGATATTAACCCTATAATTTACAGGCAGTTCTCAAGGCTTAATCATGCTTAGCTTTAGATAAACAAACTCCATAGAAACGCTATTTCTAGTTAGAAGATGAGATAAAGTGACACGTGATATAAAGTAATAAATCTTCTATTGTGTTTAAAGTATCATCTCCTCGTGACTAAAGTAGAAATGGAAGCCAACAAATGTCTTAGAAATCACCTGCCTAAAGTTTCTAAAGTTGAACATAATTATTTGCAATCGAGGAGGCAAACATGGAAGCTACTAATTAATTCTCCAACATGAATTCTATCCATTTTCTAGGCTAAAAATAAAGGTTTACCTTCTATTTTTGATCCAACGATTTCAAATAAATCTTACAATAGTAAATTATCTGATCTCGTAATTGTATCCAAACAGTTTGTCGATGAGAGATAACTCAACTTCAAAATTATCAAGGTACTTTTAAGATATTGCGCAATTGATCATCGAAAATTTTTATTCTAAACACACAAAATATTATTGATTTATTTTAATATAAGACGGGTTCTTGTGAGTAGTTAGGAAAATGAAAGACATTGGACATTCCCTAGGCCCTATTCTTTTCAGCTGAAAAGAGTTGAAATGAACCGAATGATGTTAACTGAATTGAATTGACTTGAACTGAAGTAAGGGTTAATTTATAAAGAGAAGAGCTGAACTGAAATGAGTTGACTAAACTAAACTGAACTGAAATAAGCTGAAATTAGAACATGGCCTAATTCTAAAAGATTATAACACTAATATCTTAAATTGAATTAGTCGGAAAAGTTCGTTAGAGAAAGAGGGACTAAAAATAAGATGGATTTTAGAAGAAAAGTGATACTATCTAATTAAGAGCATGCTTTAAGCTTAATATTTAGAATATTATATCCATAGGTTGCTTTGATGAATTTTTGTTTCTTTCCTTTTATATATTTGTAACTTGTATAATAAGTAGATTAGAAGTTAGAATAGTAACTGACGACAGGTAATCGGTTAGAAAGATGCCGCCTAAGCAACCAACCCTATAAACTTCGCATCCTCCTTTATTTTGCCACCTGATATTGTTGGCTAGAAAATTACTCCCTCTCCTCCAAACCAAAGGTAACACTTACTTTATCACACTTGGCGAGGCACGTTTTGCAACGTGAATATCTTTAGTTATACGTTTTTAAAAATTATAAAAATTTGATATTCTTATAGCATTCATGACGATAAATCAAACAAGATCTCACATGACTATATTTTGTCTTATAGATTAAAAATAATATCAAAGATTCCCTACAGCCATGAATAGTGCCAAAAAGCAAGTGTTGCCTTTGGTTTGGATGGGAGGGAATACTCTAGTTTGCTTTTAGGTTAGAAAGATCGTGGATGTCTTCCTCAACATCGTCTTTGTATGAAAATTTATTAGAACCGACCGGAATTAAATTATGTAAAGGTGTATCTAGTCCGAGCCTGAATTTATAGTTAGGGGATATGAAAAGTTCCAGCAAAAGCAAACTAGTAATAGCATAAAGTAAATTTGAAAAGGTTAAAAAAATATTTAACCGAAATTTTTCGCTCTACTAGCTAACCGGCCCCTTGGATCCGCCGCTAAGGCTGACATTTCAAGTGTGGAAAATTATATGATTTGAAATTAAATATAAGCTCAATTTCGTTTTAATCAAAATAAATATTTTAGGCTCTCAAATTTTCGCTCTGCTAGAATAAAATCGAGTTAAATTAGAATGAGGTAAAATTAAGTCGGAAAGAACCTGACATTAGTCCTAAACCTTTAAAGTCTTCTAAGAAAAGGTCTAGACCTTAATCTCACATTAATCTGTGTGTCAAATAAATAAGATAATGACCAATTAGTAGAGCTAAACTGGAAGTCCTAACTTATGAATTAAACCACCGACAACTTAAATCATTTTAAATTTGCTAAGACTTTGTCATCGTTGAAACACAATTTCACAAGTACATATTATTCCACAAATTATAAAGAATCGTGACCTTAAAATAATGCAGGATCAATTATTTGAGATATGAAATGACAAATATTGAAATGTTGATGATACTAGTAAATTAAATGGAATAATTTAATTCTGGTTAAAGGGAAACAAGCTGACATGAGAGTTGTTATCATGGCTTTTGCACGCTCAAAGTGACAAGTAATAAAGTTTTGGTTCAGCCCCATGTATGATGTATGTGTGAGTTTATTTGACAGTTCCTTTATTAACTTTGCTAACATGTAATAGAATTCCTTCAAGCACAAGTGACCTATTAAGGGAGTAAGGGCTACCTCTTTTTGGAGTGAAACTATCTCAATTGAACTACGGTGCTAAACTCAAGTGAACCGAAAAGTAAAAAAGTGAAATAAGAGGACCTAAGCTGCAACAAAACTAAATATATTATAAGACTTAAATTGAAATAAATTGAAATTAAGTACTCCATAAAAGAACTGGTCCAAGATAAATAGAAGGCCGGGTATTTCGCCAGAGTATATGCAAATATTAAGCATTGAGTTTTAGTACAACCGAACTTACCTTAGATGTAATATTAACAATTATTGTTTTTTTATCCACTTGTGTTTCCTAAACATAACGTATTAATTAAATAAGGACTTTGTGATGATACTGAAACTCAATATAACTCTTTACTAACTCTTTACTAGCACTATTTTATTTAGTCTACATGTAACGTGAATATGGGGTAAGAACTATTCTTCAAAGGCCGAGCTGGTAAAATACGAGTAAATAATATATGGATTTTAATAGACCTGGCAGACAAGTAGTGTCGCGTTGCATTCGTGGGAATAATCTATGAATGTGACACGGATCCGATCGATCATGGAAATTAAAATTGCTCATATGGTAAAAAGCCAAATTATCTGAAATTCAGAACTCAGAAGATGGAGAGGACACTTCGTTGAAGGTTAGCTGTCTTGTACATAAATCAGTATCGATCGATCTAATCTTAAGATTGATTTAAATGTATCATCAAAATATGATAAGTGCATGCATTACTTTAAGTAGTCGATTCCTTTTTATTATAATATGATGAGGCAATTCGCACCAAAAAAAAAATAATATGATGAGGCAATAATGATCTTAGAAAGTTATTATTATGTCGTCAAGCATGATTTGCATCGGATCATATAATTGATCAGGACTTAATTTTGTAAGATTATACCCTTACCTAATAAGATTGGTATTGTATTAGTGTTCCTAATCACCTACAATCAGAATATAAAGCTATTACTAATGTGGAACCCATGATTAATAAGTGGATCAACGAATTGTTGAGCCAAAAGTTGGAAAAGCTTAAAGAGGCCATATGGTATGACATGATTACGACCTTACTTGTTCCTCCATCTTTTACAATTGCAATTCGCGTCCACCACTAGGCCTGATCAAACCATCGGACGGGCTCGGGTCGGGAGGCTGGGTCTATGGCCCTATTCTTATGGATTTAAAGTCATCTCTTTAAGTTCGGTTCAAATCTTATAAGTTCAGTTTAAAAAATTTCAGCAAAATTAAGTTCATTTCAGTTAAGTTAAGAACTTAGAATTTAAGTTCAGAAAAGTTCTGTTTATATTCTATAAGTTCAGAAAAATTCAGATCCTATAAATTTAGTTCAGAAACGTTCAGATCTTATAAATTTAGTTCAAAAAAGTTCAATAAAATTCTGTCCAAAAGAACAGCACTCATGTATGTTAGTCGTGTTAGAAAACGGGTTTCAACGGGCCTGGCCTTATCAAGCTCAACCCGGAACCAGCTACATCAACAATCATTTACTCATTTCTTCAATTGAGGCATTAATACCAACACTATATTATTGGGTGGGTGGTCCAGACCTCCGGAAAACGGGCCGGGTTATAATTCCTCAACTTCGGTCCGGCTATACTAATTGGCGGGGCGGCACTGGTTCAACGGGTCGAGTTTGGGTTGGCCGAGTCAACCCTAAGGTTTGACTAGGCCTAGTTCAATGTATAAATGTATCATATTATTGTTAATGGGATAATCACTAATTTTTTCCTAATTCCCGACCACCCTTATCTTCCTCTGTGTTCTCGACATCTATCATCCTCCCATCATTTCTAACATATTCGAGCTGAAAAATAAACTAAAACCACAAGTGTCACATATATCTTCCCAAATGATCTAATAACGTGTGTATAGTAAAAATGTGAAGTATTTTTACAATGCAGGAAGCAGTATATTTTGAAGACTATAGATAAACCAAGTAGGGAGTAACTGTAAATTCTATTTACACATGTTATATTAGAGTAATCATTGTAGCTGACACCTACATTTGGGGGCACAATGTCGAGAGGACACTAAAATAATGGAGTTAAATTGGTCCACATATGAATCGAGCATCTAAGGCTTTTACGGCTAAGTGCTTATTAATTACTCCGTATTTTGTGTTATAAGTATGAGACAGTTTTACACGATAAAAACGGTATTGTTCATATAAAAAAACTAACTAAAATAGTCCGTTTGAGGGTGTAAAATTGCCTCGTTATATAATTTGTGGAGTGCTAAGGATAAAATTATTGATAATCTTGGGACAAGGTTTTGGTAAATCTTAAGACAAGACTCACTCAAAACTACCAATAATCTACAAATAATCCAAGACTCAACTTACGACTTTGGCTGAGTATTCACCCCACTTTCAAAGGAAATTATTCCATGAGTGGATCACATGTGTCATTTCTTTTTGTTCATTTTTTTAAAGTTTGTAAAAAAAAAAATGAAGCTGAAAAGTAGAGTTTGAGGTGAGTCTGATCAATAATGTATGGAGTTATGAATTTAAGCTGAGTCTGAATAATAATTACCCCCCCCCCCCCCCCCCCCTATATTTGGCGAAAATTGGTGGGTTGAATAGTTCAACATTTCTTGTCTTTTTGTGGTTTTGTCTTTTTTGTGGTGTAATTGGGTATAGCTTGTTGGCCTTGCATATTATTTTACAATGGTCTTGCATATTGTTTGACAATCCACAAACATTTAGCTTTGTTTTTTGGGTCTGGCGTGTCTCTTACCGGGGTGCTTTATTGGCCGCGCATGCTTCGGCTGACTTTCCGTATGCTGTATTGTTATGGTTCACTATAAATCTATAATGACACCTTTTCCTCCCGCTGTTCCTTTTCCCAGCGCATTGTTGCATACAACTGAAGTAATATTGCATTGTTGTCGTTTATTTGATGACTTAATTAAATTAATTAAAATTGAATTAAGAATCTTTTATTGTATAGCCTTATGTAGAAACCTATTCCGAGCAATCTCGTACCGGGGTGTCTTACTGCCCACGCCTTATTCGGCTAGCCTTTCCGTTTGCTGTATTGTTATGGTTTAGTATAATGACCCCTTCTCCTCCAGCCATTTTTATTCCCTGCGCATTGTATAGCCTCCTGCGTAAACTTTATCGGAGCTATCTCATATAGGGCTGCTTAATTGATCGCACATTATATAGCGTGGCTTGCCGTATGCCATATTATTGTTGTGGTTCAGTATAATGACACTTTTTCCTCCCACCATTTTCCCCCTCATTTCAACACTCATATACAGTTTCTTAATGATTTCTACTGAAAATTGTGTTGGTAATTGCATCTACTGTGTGCACGTTTCTACCTCATAATATAAAACAAAAACAGGTAGTTTAGTGGATCATTTTGCTTATGTACATTGTATTCCATAGCCAAGTAAGGCAATAAGGTATTATTTTTTGGAGGATTGCGGGTAGGCTCGTTTGTGTTTCCAAATGGGATTTGCTTTTAAAGAGACTGTAGCATGTAGGTGGCCCAAGTAAATCAGGTAGCCATAAAGCAGTAACATCCTAGCTAATTCCTATGACAAATTTTATGGGTAAAAAAAAAGTTTTAAAGCATAATTTACATCCAGTAGCGAAGAAACAACTTCCAACCATTCTTCATATTTTCTACAACCTTTACCGACAAGCTTCATTTCACCACATGCACCAGCAACATCGACGACACCTCCTTTTCCAACCCAGCTTTGCTAAACTTTCTGTGTGGGCACGGTCCAAGCTTTGAAAATTTTAAAAACTATAAGAAAACTCCACTTAAAAATGGAATTCATTAAATATGTCGAATTTCATTGTCATTCGTGTATCAATTAATAAAGGCAATCGTAATCAGGATGTCATTTTTTACGACTAAGCATAGAGAGATTAGACATAAGAGGAGGTAGGGAGAGGAGGACTAGAAAAGGAGACATGGAGGAAGAGAAGAGGGAGGAGGATGAGGATTAGAAGGCGACGACAACGTTAAAGAGAACAAAATAACGGGAAAAGAAGAGAACAATGGGAAGAGAAGGAGGAAGTGTTTAGGGGAGTAGGACAAATAGTAGAAGTAGAAGAAGAAGAAGGAGAATACAAATGGGGGGAAGGGGAGAGGGATGGAAATCGACAAAGAGAACACGAGGAAAGGATAGGATGCAGAGACAGGAAAATGAAGAATGTGAAGGATAAGAGAAAAGAAAAAGAAGGGAGAGGGAGAGGGATAGGAAGCAAGGGAGGAGAAAGGGGAATATATGGAGGAGGAGGAGTACAGGAAAAAATTGGAGGATTAATAATATGAGAGCGAGTAGAGGAGTGAAAATGGAAGGTATGCAGGAGGATCAAGGGGAGAGGGATGGCGGTCGCGAAAGAGAGTAAGGTGAAAGAAGAGGCGGAGACGAAAATTGAAGGATGCGAACAATAAGAGGAAAGGGGAAGAGGAAGGAAGAAGGAGGAGGACTAGAAAAATAGGAAGAGTAATACGAGAGCAAGTGGAGGAGGAGAAGAAATGAAAGATACATAAGAGGATGATAGGGAAACATAACAGGTATATGGGAAGGAAGGGGAAATGGAAGATGGAAGACAACGAGGTTGAAGAGGAGGAGGTGGTTTAGGATCCAGGGGCACTGGAGCTAAAAGAGGGAGAGAAAGAATAAGACGAGGTAGAGGGTGAGGGTGAGTAAGGTATGGGGGCGAATTATTTATGAATGGCTATAATTTTTTTTGCAATCGATTCAACCATCAAAATACTATAGCAACAGTAGTTTAATTGTGATCAACACTCAACATGTACACACAGTGACACAACCGCACCAAATCAAGATACACTAATTAATATACACATAAAACGTCAACGATCAAACTATCTTGGGGGACCGCGCACTCACGGGAAAGTGGGGGGGAAGAGGAATTGGGTGAAGAGATCACGAGAGGAGGACAAGTAGTAGGGGATGAAGAGGAAGGCGAAGAATGTGGGTGTGGGTGTGGGGAAGGGAAAAGAGGGATGGAGGTTCAGCTAATGAATAAGGGAAAAAAAGAGAAGGATTGGAGAGGGAAAAATATAGAAGAATGCGGACGATTAGAGAAAAGAAAAAGTGGTAGGGCAAGGAGGAGATGTGGGAAGACATGGAGGAGTAGTACGAGGAAAAAAGGGAGAAGGAGTAATTTGACTAAAACTAGATAATGAGGGGGGGGGGATAGAAGATATAAAGGATGAGGATATGAGACATCTAAGGTACAGGGGAGGTTGAAAGGGAAAAGGGAAGAGGAGGACAACGATGATGAAAATGGGGTGATTTAGGATGTAGCGACGTTTTACAGAAAAAGGGGGAGAGAAAAAGGGTAACGGGGGAGAGAGGGAGAGAGATTGAGAAAGATGGGGGAAGAGGAGGAGGAGGAAGAAGAGGAAGAGTAGGAAGGAGTAAGGGGAGAAGGACAAGTTATATGAGGAGAAAGGAGAGGGGGTGGTTGAGGATACGAGGAAGAGAGAAAAAGGAGTACAAGGGAGAGGGCGAGTCATATACAAATTATTCTATAAATACTATCATAGTTTGAATAGCTAAGGATAACCACACTCCTAATGAATATAGCTGCCCAAAAACAGGATATAAACTATAAATCAAATTGCAAGCATAGAGCAAATTAACCATCTAAGCAAAAAGGCGGTTATAATACAACATTAATACCCCATACTAGATCTTTACGTATGCTTGTCATCTTATTTGCAACCGATTCAACAATCACAACAATATAACGCCAAAAAAAGATTTGCTGAAATCGCAACAAAAAAATATACAAAGCCAAAACAAATCAGGATACGCTAACATGCACATAAAACGTAAATAATTGAAATATCTTGGGGGACCGTGCGCAACGCGCACGATGCAACCAACTAGTAAATTAAATCTTTTTAACTTTCAAATATAGGTAATTATTATGCCTCATTACATTTGAGTAACTAAAATACATTATAATTTTTAACCATTAATCAAAATCGCACCAGGAAAAGGAAATATTTTTGCATTTGTTTATACATTCTATTGCTCCCTCAATTACATCTCAAAAGTCATGTTAGGAAAAAAAATATAATTTAAATCATATCATTTGTACATATTTTAATTATGACAAAAAAATGGAAAAAGACGTACGAATATAAATAGATATTATAATATTTTCTCATTATTAAATCGGGTTGGATATCGAAATAGGTGCAAAAAAGATGGTGTACTTTTTCGTGTGTTATTTGTCCCACATTGAAAAATAATGTAGGTGTGGTAAATATACTATATATAAATAGTTGAATTGCCCACATCAGAAAATTATCATAAGGTGAGGTGATCTTAAAAATTAATTTAGGAAAGTATTATAAATAATATTTTTTGATGTAAAAAATAAAGTGGAGAATATTTTAATTATTATAAAATTTATTTCTTATATTATATTCAAGTGATGTTTCTAATTTTTATATAAAAAATATTACATTTCATTTGGAAAAAAAATATCATTAAGAAAATTATGAAAATAACATAATTTGATTCGTGGTAAAAATGATATCATTAGTGTATAGATTTCATATAATTTGTACATATATAAAATTGTGTACTTTTTAGTATGTTATATGTCCCACATTGGAAAATAATGTAGGATTATATAAAAATAATAGAATTATTGTCCCACATCGAAAGATTAACATAAGATGTTGTGGTCTTATGATTATAAATATGAGGCATCCTTGAAACTTAGGTATCAACCTAACATCTTTTGCGTCTCTTAAATAAGATGTTTTGACTTTTGATCATATCTAAATAAATGATTAGAGATAAGATGTAAATATTAAGACCTTATAATCAATTTTTTTTAACTAAGTTAATTACCCCGTTACAATACACGTGCATCCAAACTAGTAAGTAATAAAAGTTAGTAAAAAGCAAATATAACAAAGTTTTAAGACTTTAATGAGTCTTACCAATCATACCCTTAATAATCTGGGTGTTGGTATAATGGGCCCTATTTATATGGTAATTATTGGTATGATGGTTGATGGGCCTTTCTACCATGATTACGACCCCTTTACGCCACTATCTTCCAAAAGTTCGTTTATATTAATTCCCCTCCCAATTTACCTACTTTCTACGTCTCCCAAAACGTTGCACTACCATTATAATAATAACAATAAGTCTCTCTTAAAAAAATATATTTTCTTAAGATTAAAACGGGTCAAATACATGTTACATGTATAAATAAAGACAAGTCTTTTGCTAATATTTAGGTATTTTGATTTTGTGTTATCTATGAAAGTGTTAGTTATTTGACCCGTCTTAAACTTAGGACGGATAGTATCCGTCTTAAATGAGAATTTGTGGTAATAGTAATTATTGTGTACTCCCGTTGTATAATATAACGGCAACAACAACAACAACAACATTAGAGTCTTAATACCAAAATGATTTAGGGTCGGCTGACATGAATCATCCTCTAGAATCGTCCATGAGTGAACGCACACCTCAAAATGCGAAAATATAGAAAAGGAAAAGTGAAAAACAAAAGGGAAGTGAAACATAATACAAAAGTTAAGATGAACTTATACGTTTTAAAATCAAAGTGAATTTCTTTTATAAATGTTAGAGCGTAAGACCCAACCGGTGCCTCACATCAACGGCAATTAGAGACAATCAAGAAACACCTATTCGATTGTTTAGCAAACCGTATACCCTCCCTAATTGCAAAACCTTAACTAATGAAGGGTTAGGAGCAGGCAAGCGTAAGGACCAACCACGAATAGGCAATCCTACATTTTTAATAACGCGCTCAACACTAATAGAAGAAGAAGAAGAAGAAGAAGAAGAAGAAGAAGACACATTTCCTACCTCCCCCTATCTTTTCTATTAATACTTCATTTATCCTGTTCTCTCACAGTTTAGATTAGACGAATTGAGAAAATGTATTTAATCTAAATACAACCCCATTTTAGAAGAAAAAAAAAACTTAGGTAGTTGCGGGATTAAACTAGGAGTCATAACTCATAAAAAATAATTGGACATGTGTCTTGGCTAACTAGAAAGGGAGGTAGTTGAAGAGATTAAAATTAAGTGACATTAAAACTTAGGACCATGAATGGATAAATTCATATAAATGTAGCCCATGTACGGGTGTTTGTGGGTATACATTGCATGCACACGCACGCTTCAAGGTCCTCTAATCACATGCTCTATTTTGTGCATGCAAATTTATTCAAGTTTGATTGATTGATTTTGGTTAAGCCAACCTCACTACCAGTATATGGTCATCTTTCAAGTCAAGTAATCATAAGAAAATCAATTGTACAAACCCTCCTAACTTAATTAGTTTTCTCCTTATCTCGATTATTTATTTACCTTAGATAAAAGTGAACAAATAATTAGTACGAAAAAAGTATATTATAATATTGATATTATCAATCAGTTAAACAATATTAACATTAGTAGTAGTGACCGGTGTTTAAACATAAATGAAGGGAATTGGGTTAAAACCTTTATCTTAGGGTTGGATATTTACTACTCGATCAACTATTGACTTAAGAGAGGCTAATTAATAAGTTATACACTGAATATTACTGTTCAATTAATGATATTTACTACGGAGTAGTATGTTAATGTTCGAGTCTCACTTCCTTTTTTAATATCGCCCTTTTATTTTCTTTCAACACTAAAACTTGGGAGAGACGGTCTCTTACTAAGTTATTGAGAGACCGATCTTTCGTACCCTTTTATTTGTATTTTGTACTCCCTCCACTTTTTTATATATGACGTTTTGCATTTACGAGGTAAGTCTTTGACTTTAATATTTACAAAAATATATTTGTTCAAAAAATATAAAAATGGTACCATTAAATTCCTTACGAAAAACTCTTTCATATGAGTATACATATCATAATATTTAGTCTTATATTTTAAGAGATATTGAAGAGAGAAGGGAGTGTCTCGAAATGTGAGAAAGTCATATATAAAAAAATAGAGGGAGTATCTTTTTTATTGTTGATCGTAACATAGTAATTTCGTACCTATTTACATAATAAATGTACCCAATTTATTATTAATCATGATTTGTACCTATTTTATTACCTTTAGTACCATTTTTTCTTAAAATTGTACAATTGTCTCTCAATAAAGCTTATTAAAAGACCGTCTCTCAGGAGACCTACTCTTCTTTCAAAGTAAATTAAAATTAGAAATTTGCTTCATTTTGAATCTTTACTAAAAGTTAGATAGAGTTATTTAATTTCAAATGGTGTATTTGTGCATCGATGAATTTTATTCAAGCATGGTGGTTGTGCAACATAAGTGTGGCAGCTGTGGCTTGTGTGACTTTAATTTCTACACACGACTAATTGCTATAGCGAATTTCATCAAGATTATAGTTTATTGGTCTTGATTTAGTTTAACCACTAGGCCCCTAGTACTTCCATTGCTGCTGCTGATTAATACACCCTTATTTTTTAGTTCCTATTTTTTACTCTTTAAGGAAAAACAAATGTATTAATTTTGTACTGGTAATTAAATGATTACCTTATTTTTGTGATTATACCAAGTTGGTGACCAATGCGTACGAGGATTTTTTAAATTAGTTACCCACATGGCCACATGAGCCAATAATAGTTACAATTGCACGGGTCGGCTCGACATGGCCAAAAGGGACCCTCCGGCCTAGGCTCGGCCTAACCCATGTGAATTCGGGTCGATTTAGGGTCATTGTCTCCTGGTCTGGCCCGACCCATCCCCGATAAAAGCATACAGCTCATCATGGCCAGCCAGATCTGACAATAACTGACAAGATTGACCTACCTCTAATGAACTAATTTGAGTAACTCGACTTGACATCCGAACGAAGGGCCCGAGCTAGATCTGCAATTCGAATAGACCCGACCCTATATGACCCGGCTGAAATGTTAAATGTTACATATTGATCCATTACCAATAAATAACTTGATGATAACGGACTCGAAACGACCCGAACCCCAAATAACTCAACTCATTCTTGATTAAATACTTGCAAACACGAAATGACCCGATTCGATTGACCCATCCGTAAATTCAAAACTTGGAATGTACACGGTACACCGATCCAAGACCAAACCAGATCGATTGGACCGGAACCGAAAATGCTAAGATATGTTGGATTGAAGACCGAACCGGTTCACAAAAGGTCACGATCGATGACTAGATAGTCTTTTCAATTCTGTTTTGGTCCATTCATATCTAATTTCTGGTTTGGACCGACCGATGAACACCCCTACTTAAATCAGTTCAAACAAATAAATGAGAAAAAACAAAATAAAATGTCCAAAAGACTAGCAAAAAGCCCTACTCGTTTATGTGAAATGGAGAATATTTTGGTTTATTTTAAATATTAATTTTAAAAGAGATTAACTAGATTAACAATTGACTATAGCTTTTGTAGTTGCTTATTTGAGAAACATAAGACCCAACCACACCGTGCCTTTGTGTTTATTTACCCAGACGAGCCAGTTCAGGTCTCCTATTAGCTGGCTAGTTGGTCCATGAATTCTACGTTACTGCACGTTTCATGTTGTTTATTTTTTGTTTGTATATTTTGGAAGTTAGTTTGATACATACCAAACGCAAATTATTCTTAATTCAGTAAATGACGGGTGCTGCTGCATCAGGCTGTTATTCTTTTTTGTCTATTTTTGTGTCCGTTGGTTTCTCATCACAAACCTTAAGTATTGTTTGTGGTCAACTAATTGAGACACAACCAACAACATATTGTGACTTCCCTTGTGTTGTTGGATATTGATTTGCTACCTAATTTGGCTCCTCAAAAGCTCATAATAATTTACTTTTACCAAAAGAGAGGGTAAGTCCGAGATAAGTAATTGTAGATCGATGAAGCCCAAGATAAGTAATTATAGATCGATAGGTACCACATAAATAACATTTTAAGTATCATGAAAGTATACAATGGCATAGAATAGGTTACAACGACACGGCTACTACGGTACAGTTAATAACTAAACAGAGATAACTCCGACTCATAAAACTTGTATAGAATAGGTTACAATGACACCGCTACTACCTTTTCTAGTATGAAGCAAAAGTGGATCTAAAATCTCAATAACACCAGAGTAATTACTAGCTAATTTAATTGAACAATTAGTCTCACTTTAGACGGGTATATCCGTCTAAAGTGAAGACGGGTTAACTATGTCACCACTTATATAATAAGTCAAAGTGGTGACATGACTGACATTTCACTTGTTGTTTGTCTTATTATGAAAGTGGTGTGATATTTGATCCGTCTATAACTTTAGACGGATAATATCCCCTGAGAATTTGTGTTAATTGAAATGGTTGCTTATGAGTTATGACGTCCAAACATAAAGTACAAAGCATTTGCAATCACATGGAATCGCATCAAGCATCAATGCTAATGCAAAATCGTGCAATCCTTATTTTGTGTTCTTAAAATAACTTGTCTTATTGTTTTTGACCACTTTAACTATATATGACTTGCCTTTTGCTATGCAATCCAAGACTAAATTATCGGTAAAGCAAATATCAAAAGCTAAGTGGCAAAAATGATGCCTTACAATAATTAGTGTCCCCTCTAATTTTTTTTTTTTTTTTAGAAAATGGAAGTTTATTATTACCGAATCAATCACCAGTCCACAGTAAATCATACTGCTTGGAAATATGATCGATTTGAAAAAAAATCGTTACTTTCTAAGCTCATAAACGCAAATTATGACCTCTAGAAGTTGCAAAATGTCAAACCACAAAGATATCGCGTGAATTTTCTGTTTTTTCACCCTTTATTTCCACCATTATACAAGTACATGTAGTACTAGACTACTAGTACATAGTTAGTTAGTTACATACTACCTTGTGGTAGAGACTAGAGAGATGTGAGATGAGTGGAGAGTGAATTGAATGGCAGAAACAGTTGGTAGGTCAAGTCGATAAGGGTAAAGCATCATACATAAAAGTATGATAGATTGATAGGGGTTATTAAAGTAGCAATTAGCATAGGATATTACCAATCTCATACTGTAGTACTCTACCCAAATTGGCCAATACTCTTCCCATAACTAGCTACATGAAGTAGTTGATTGTTTGTGATTCACTTACTAGTTGGATTGGATTTTGTGTTTACTATATACGGAGTATAAAACCATCCCCAAGCAAGGTCAATTGCTTGGTCATGACCTTGTTTGGTCATGGTTAATGAGTTAATTATGGTACTTAATTGGTGACCAAAGTTGTTAATTTGTGACCAAAGATCAATTTGTAACCATACTTGAGCAAATTGACCACTTTTGTGACCTCCTATGTGTCCAAATTTGATTGGTGGAACAATTTAAAAATAATAAAAAAATTGATTGAGAATGTTGTAAAGTGGATAATGATTGGGTTGATGACCTAGGTACCTTCTGCTTGGGAGGGTGAAAATGAGTCAAGGTTAATAAGGTGTAATTAATAGTAAAATCGGGTCGCGACCTAGTTAGCGCGACCTTTGCTTGGGGATGGTCTAAACAATACTTACAGCATGATTTCACACGTCGTAGTCTACTTGTCTATCTATTGTTCCGTTGCCGTTAAGTACGCACTATCTCTCCCTCTCTCCTCAACTGCCTTAATTAAGATTACCTTTGTGATGATACTGAGCCGAGCTTCAGTGTTTAGTCTATCCACTCTCCAAAATTATTATATGACTCTTTTAACCTCATTTTACAAAATCGATCACAATTGTGTAGTAATGTAGTATACTTGTATGTATGCAAATATCTTAATTGAGAGTTGAGACTGATTAACCTTAAATATCTCCAACGCATCATGTGTCAATCCCCTTAAACTAAAGAATAAGAAACCTTCAATATTTTCCCGCCTAAATGAAAACTACTCTATAATTGGGCTTAAATTATGTCATATCTACAATTGGGCCTAACTGTTTAGTTTAGTAAATTTATAATTCTAACCTATTTTAGCCTATTTTTTTCTTTACACTTTAACTTATTATCTATCTTTGCTTAATACTATGTGAAACGTTTAAATTTCGGATAATTTTTTTTTATTTAACATATATACATAAATACATACTCCATATTATAACACATATCTTATCTGGTTGTATTATTAAAGACATTAATCAACAGTTATATTACACTTTTGGTGGATATTAATTCATATAATGCTATAATAATAATAATAATATTTTTTTAAACAAAGTTGTTTCAAGAAACCAAAAATCTTATACGGATTAGAAGTGTTCAATCATTTCTTTATACCTCTTAATACAAAACATCATTAATAGTAAATTGTATAATAAAATGTCAAATTGAGTTAAATAATATTAGTATAATTATTATTTTCTCTAATATGCCTATCTACAAAAACCGCGCATTCGCGCGGGATCTATACTAGTAATTAAGTAAGTAGAACATAAATTAAACACATCCCAAAAGTGAGTTTTTCTATATACGACCTTATTTATTCCGACGAATCCACATATCAATCCTAATTTGTCATTCAAAATACAATTTCCCAAAACATTATTTATCATCTTTATTCACTCCTCACCTAATCACATTAATTTAGCAAATTAAAACCCTTATTAATTAATTTAATTAAATTCTTGTTTAATACCACCACACTATTACAACCCACAAATTAATCTAACATATTTATAATACCTACATTATACGGAGTACTATATTACTATTTAACCTAATCAAATTAATTTAGCAAATAGGAATCCTAACTAATTTTTTGTACTAATACTACTCTCACCATTTTGATCATTTATTTAACTATTTTGTTTTTGGAAAACTCACTCATTTATTTACCTTTCTAATTTATTTATTTTAAAATAGTTTCTCTTTATAATTTAGGAATGCTTTTTATAAGTAATTTGACCATACACTTCATATGATCCAGGTGTCAGACTCTCAGTTATCTAGTAAGTATATCTTGAAACTATTTTCTATTTATTTGATGTTGTGCCAAAACAAAACGTAAACAGATGACGGAGACGCAACGAGTAATACACTTAGGGTTGTTCACTCAGTGGTCCGGACCAAAGACCAGACCGGACCGGACCATTCGGTCCAGACCAGACCAGACCGAATTTTGTTTGGTCCGGTCCATGGTCCACCTATTTACTCTACTTTGGTCTTCGGTCCGGTCCTGGACAAAACCGAATAGATCGCGGACCGGACCGTGGACCGAAGTTATGTAAGAAAATAATTTTTTAAATTGTAATATTATTGATTTTATTTTCTACTTTGTTTACACGTATTAAAATATGGATAATTATGTAGTTAAATCTAGTAAGAAAATAATGTTGTTTATTTTGATCGTTACGAACTTCTTGAGTTCTTGTTTTATATGTTAAAACATGTCAATGACAATAATATTTGGTTCACTTTGGTCCATTTGGTCTGATCCACGCGTTTTTATGGTTCAAGCTGGACCGGACCAATATTATATGGTCTGGTCCTCGGTCCACCTCTTAACCCTTCTTTGGTCTTCGGTCCAGAAAATTTGGTCCGGTCCGGGACCAATGAACACCCCTAAATACACTACCTACATTATACTCCTACTACCTAAACAACTAAAAATTTCCAGCATTATCAGAAGCTTCTCCTTGAATACTCTAAAAAAAAAACTCCACATAAATTTAGTTATACTCCGTATATATATATAGACAGTCTCTCAGTCTTGTCGTCTCTTCCAAGGTGAAAGACTGTCACACACTGTTCCTTGCTTGCTATCTAGCTTACTTCTACTGTTACATACTCACCTGCTCCAACTCAACTCGCTCACTGAGTCCAGATCTACCTCTCGCTTCTCTCACCGAGTCAACTCGCCACCGATTCCCGGCGATGTTCGCCGCCGCTCCGTCGACGGCATAATTACCTTAATTAAGTGAATTAATTAAATATGTTTAAGTGGAGAAATCACGAGAGGAGTAAAATCACCGCGATCTTCAAACTCCAGTTTCACATCACTCAGGTTAATTTCCTCATTAATTTGTGTTAATTTTTGTCGGCAATGTCATTTTCGCCTTTTTTTAAATATTTTTTTGATTTTTTTAGCAATGTACAATCATGTGACCTCATATTCAACTACTACTGCCACTTTTTAAATTAATGATTAAGTTTTTATTCGGTTCCGAGGAGTATTTTAATCAAATGTAAATATTTCATTTTATTAGCAATGTACAATCATGTGTAATTTGATTTTATTTTTAATTGTTAATTAGTGTTGAATTGATGATAATGACGGTGATTAATGTGTGATTAATTGATAATGTGAAGGTGGCGGAGTATGGCGAAAGTGGATTAGTGATATCAGTGGTGCCGGCGGAGAATGGAAAACCGACGGCGAAATTAGAGAAATGTGTGATTAAAGAGAATAATTGTGTTTGGGAGAATCCTGTATATGAGACTGTCAAATTCATACTAGATCCTAAATCCGGCAAGATTCTTGATAGAATCTACTATTTCCTCATCTCCACTGTATGTCCACTCTTTCAATTTTTACCTTTTTACTTTCTGTTTTCAAGCGCATTTTAATTGGATGCACTGACAGTGGCGGAGTTAGTATTTGAAGTTATGGTGGCTAAATCATAGGTTTCAATTTAGTTAACAAGGCGAATTAATAGTGTCATGATGAGAATTAGGAAAATATCGAGAATTTGAACTAAAAGTTTCGTTATTAGGAGCTGTTGTCTCTGCTAACCTCGCTTGTTCCGCTAATGTGCATTTGAGGAGCATTTGGTTTGAGTACGTGATGATAATTCGTGAGACGGCTTAGATGAATTTTGAAGTTAATGAAAAAGTGTGATCATCTTTAGATTTGTGTCACATATTGCAAGAGCATGTGTTCTCAGGTGCACCTAACACATGGTGTCTATGATTTGGGTGGGTCTTGTCATTTTGTATGAGACGGTCTCACACTTGAGACCTAGTGGTCTAAAAACATTAATTTTATGTTTTTGTGTATAGTAGATGTTGGATTTGTGTTTTGATTCTGTTAGTCGCCGCTTCGAACGACTATTCTGCCATGTGGACGTAGCTAACACACCGTTAGTGAACCACGTAAATCTGTGCGTTTTGTCTTTATTGTTCTTTATTTGTTCTTTCTTGCTTCTGTTACAACAGTAGATTTTTGTCGATTTTTTCAAGTAAATTAGATTTTGTTGATTGAAGTTAATTGCGTTGATGTAATGTGGATTATCTAATGCAGGGATCAGGTAAGGGAAGTCTAGTGGGAGAGTTTTGTGTGAATATATCAGAGTATATAGGAGCGACGAAGGCTTGTTCTCTTTCTTTTCCTTTCAAGAATTCGGTTTCGGACACTAAATTGCATGTTAGTACTGCTGTTAAATCTCTCTCTTTGATATATAGTTTTTTTTAATAGTTGTGCAAATATTCTAAAGAGATTGCTTTTGGGTCTTTAGGCCAATCTTTACCAAATTACCGTTTACAAATCTCTGTCTTGGATTGTTTACTTTGAAAATGAACGGTGATGTGGGTATTTTACTGCATTAAGAAAGGATGTATTACTGAATTTTAAGCTTTCTTAATCAATGTGATTGCTTAATGTGCGTAGGTTTTAATTCAAAGGATGCAGGAAAATGTTAACCAAAGGTGAGGGTCAATATCTATTTTTGTCTTTACTGTACCTGCCTTTGTATGCGACATTTCGCCAATTTTCTTCTTTTTTGGTGGTTGTGATGTTAACTGTCATGCTTTATATGATTTTCAGAGAACTTGAAGATATTGAAGATCTAAAACTAAAACAAGATGATCGTACTTTGAGACGGTATTTTAGCAATGGTGATGTTGAAGATGGCGTCCAGACTTCCGTTCAAGTAAGATTTTGGAAATTCCTATTCTCTATGTAAATATTCACTGGCATTATCAAGTTCATCAGTAAATATGAATCATATTGTGATAAATTTGTTTCTGGAATTTTAATTGATTAGTATTTGATATAGCACGATATGAGAGTTCTGGGGCTTGAGGAGAGTATGGTGACGGAGAGGGCAAAATGGAGGGAAAGGATACATGTGGATTTTTAGTATTTGATGTTTTTTGACATATTTAGTGTTTTTTTATTTAATTTAAAGAAATTAATTTATTTATTTTTCTCTCCTTTATTACACTTTTTCACCAACCACTTCCTTATAGATTTCATCTGGTTCATTCCGGATCCTTCACTCTATTTCGGTTTTTAAAAATCGTTTTAATCTTTTCTCTCGATTTAAATTTTAAGTTTTTATAAAAGAAAGACGGAATTCGATTTTAAAACCCCTAAGTTCACATTGACTTTCAATTACATTTTCGTTCTTCCTTTTTGTTTTTCATCTTCCCTTTTTTATTCGCATTTTGAGGCGTGCGTGCACCCATGGACGGTTCGAAAAGATGATTCATGTCAGCCGACCCCAAATCATTTTGGGATTAAGGCTCTGATGTTGTTGTTGTTGTTGTTGTAGTATTTGATATTCAAACGAAGCAAATGATCTTATGATTGCTGCTTGTGCAGGTCGAACCTTTGAGAAAAGCGTCTTCACTCCAGCCAACAACCTTACATGGTACACGTAGAGGCTCAAGTGGTTCTGACGTTACGCTTTCGAGCACTGATAGTAGTTCTGGACTTTCTCCGCGAGAAGTTGGAGTACTAAATAATAATAGCAGTAAGAATCAAGATCAGCAAAGAACACAATGGGAACTCGCAATCGTCCCTGTTAATGATTCAAGCTCAGTCTACTCCTTGAACAGTCCCAGAGATGCCTTTCTCAGTGAGACATCTCACATGGGTTTGGATGATTCGGTCGACAGGCTGAAGGCTGACCTCGTTGCTTTGTCCAGGAGGGCTGAAGTCTCAGAGTTAGAGTTGCAAACTCTTCGAAAGCAGATTGTGAAGGAGAGCAAGAAAGGACAGGATATGTTGAGGGAAATCACCTTCTTAAAAGAGGAGAAGAATGAGCTCAAGGATGAATGCGAAAAGCTCAAAGCCTATCGGAAACGTTCTGATGACTTTAAAGTCAAAAGCAAATTCCAATTTGAAGGGGACCCGTGGACTTTCCTTGAAGAGATCAAAGAAGAGCTTAACTATGAGAAGGAGATCAATGCCAATCTCCGGGTACAGCTTCAAAAGACACAGGATTCCAATGCCGAGCTGCTTTTTGCAGTCCAGGATTTGGAGGAAATGTTGGAAAAGAATAATCGGGGAATCTCCCATGGGTCTAATAGATTGGCATCTGGGGAGAGTGCCGTGGAAATTGAGGAAAGTTTGCTTAAAAGCCAGAGCGATGATGATGAAGAACAAAAGGCTCTGGAAGAGCTTGTTAGGCAGCATAGTGGGGCCCAAGAAACCTATTTACTCGAACAGAAGATAATGGATTTGTGTAGTGAAATTGAGATGTACAGGAGAGATAAGGATGAGCTGGAGATGCAAATGGAGCAACTTGCCTTAGACTACGAGATTTTAAAGCAAGAAAACCACGAATATTGTTCGAGATTGGACCAAAATCATCTCCAGGACCAGCTCAAGATGCAATGTGAAGGATCAAGCTCTTACGCAGCAATGAAAGAGCTTGAAAGTTTGAGAGAGAAGCTCGAGAATGAACTCACTGAGAAATCAGAAAAATTATCACATTGTTTGGGTACAATAAAGGACCTTGAAGCTCGTAACGTGAGCCTCAAACAAGAGCTACAGCAACAAGCAGAAGCCTTTACAGCTGACATGGGCGCTGTCACTCATGCCAAGACGGTGCAGGAGAAGAGAGCTTTGCAAGCTGAAGAAGCTCTCACTCAGTGTGATGCTATTATAAATGAACTTGAAACGAAGATAGAGGAATTGGAGAGTGAACGAGAGAAGAATCTAAAAGAGTTGACAAGCTCTTTAGCAACCATTAAAGAGCTTGAGGAACAAAATGAAGCATATGAAACTAGTATGGAAACTTTAGTTCATGCCAAAATGGATCAGGAGCAGAGAGCGGTCCAAGCAGAAGCTGCTGTTACTCAGTGTCATGCTACCATCAACGAGCTCGAGGCTAATGTACAAAATCTGGAGAATGAACTCAAAATGCATTCAGAAGAGTCTTCTAGTACTTTGGGTAAAATAAAGGAACTTGAAGCACATATTCAAAATCTCGAAGAAGAGATGGAGAAACAGGTGGAAAGTTTTGAAGCTGATCTAGAGGTTGTCACTCGTGCTAAAGTGGATGAGGAACAACGAGCTATCCGAGCAGAGGAAGCGCTTAGATTAGTGAGGTGGAAAAATGCGAATACTGCTGCGAGAATTCAAGATGAGTTCAAGAGACTGTCCACACAAATGCAGTCATCTTTTGATGCGAATGAAAAGCTGGCGAGTAAAGCATTGACGGAAGCTAGTGAATTAAGAATGCATAATCGTCATCTTCAGGATTTGCTAAAGAAGGCAAATGATGAGGTTCAATCAGCTAAGTATGATTATGAAAGGAAGTTGCTTGATCTATGTGGGCAAATTGAAGAGAAATCAAAATTAGTGGAAACTGAAAAAGAACTAGCTGATGAAGTTCAGAAGGACTCTTCTGCTCGGGAATTGGAACTTAGAACCGAAATAAAATTGCTGAGATCTGAGCTGGAACAAATGAAAACACAGGTTGTAGAAAAAGATGAGCTTCTTCAAAGAGAGGAGATGGAAAGAGCTAATATAAAGGAGGTGGAAGGAAAGTCAACGGAGGAAGTTAGAAATCTTCAATTTGAAGTAGATGAATTAAGAGGGCAGTGTGAGAACTTGAAGCACTCTCTGTACGAGGATGAGTCTGAAAAGGAGAGACTAAGGAAGCAGGTGTTCCAACTTCAAGCAGATCTGAAGAAGAGGGATGAAATTGTTTCGAGTATTGAGAAGAAGTTGAAAGAAAACAATGGAGGTGTTGTCCAAGAAACGTCAAAGGCGATTGCTAAAAACGCAAAATCCGAGGCAGCAGTGCGGCCTAATAAGGAAGTTGGTTCCAAGGAAGTCGTGACTTTGAAGGAGAGAGTAAAATTGCTTGAGGTAATTACTATTTACTGTTTCATTTGACCCAACTATGGGTTTTATATACTTGAGAGTTGATATTGACATTTGGTCTCTATGATATATCAAATGCTTTGCTTTGAGTACTGACCTCTTGAATAGCCAGAAAGTCTGAAAATGTTTTCTGTTTGTCAGGGACAAATTAAGTCGAAAGAGACTGCATTTGAAACCTCTGCTACTGCTTTCTTGGCTAAGGAAAGAATTCTTCAGAGCAAAATCGAGGAACTTGAAACCAGATTAGGGGGACTCGAAGTTAGTCGAGTCGTAAGCCATGACAATGAAGTTAACGAGGTATGTGGGTTTGTTAGTTCTGTCATTCAGGAACATGGCTATTCGTTTAGTTTATACTCGTAATGCAATGAGATGACGTATTTTTCTTTGATATTGATCTGGATCCCATTATGAATAAGTTTAAGGTCTCAATTCTTTGCGTTTGCTACATGGTGAACTAGTGCTATTTTACACTTCTTATACTATGAGCATTAGGTCTAGGCACTTCTCAACACAAATTTCATCAATTATCATTCACAGTCAGTCTCTTTGACTACCCTTTACCCCGCCATGACGAGTGCTCTTGAGACAAAGAATGTCGTTGTATTGATCATGACCATGGGAACTTAATCCTTTTGTTGTATGGGAACCAACCAAACAGTCTCACAGTTTTGATGCTGATGGGTTTGAAGTTGCGTACTATTATTCGGTGCCTTAACAAAGCTTCTTAACAATTGCATATTACTACCTAGTAAAACTGTGTAAACATACCCAAGAAATGATCAACTGTGGCTTAAATTTTTTTTTACTTTATGATGCAGGAAAAAGTGTCTGTTGGGACACAAGTCACGAGTGATGTTAACCCATCCGCATCAGAGTCGAATAGGTACCTTTTACACAATACAGTGTTTCTTTTCTTTTCGTCGTAAGTTTACAGATAACCCTGACATCCGGCGACCAAACCTTGCAGTAATGGCGAAATCCCATCTGAAACCAAACAAACACCGTCGTCAGACAATGATTCTGGAGAGCAACAGAAGTTGGATATATTGTTGAAGGAGATGGTTATACTAAAGGAAAGAAACAACTCCATGGAAGAGGAGCTAAAGGAAATGCAGGAAAGATATTCAGAAATAAGTCTTAAATTCGCAGAAGTAGAAGGAGAAAGACAACAATTAGTCATGAAGCTGCGAAACCTAAAGAACAAAAAAAACCGAGAATAAGTTAAAGCCAATCTACAGTTTTCTTGCACAGTAAGAGTTCAAGTGACCTTATCACTAATAACTTCATGTATAAATTTCCTCATTCTTTTTTTTTTTTTTTTTTTAAATTTGTTTTCCTTTGTTATTTGGGGTAAAATGAATGTGATTTACTGCAGTTAGTATTATACTGGACTACAGAATAGGCAGGGTTATTAACGGTATGTGTTGAATTTTAGAACTTTAGCCCAAGGAGGGTGACAAGCTGGACTTGATATTGTTTTTGTATTAATATATATAAAAGTACTGTTCATTTATTTGTTTATGAATGGGCTAGATGTATAAAACTCTTCCGTCTGTAATCAATGTTACTCGGTTTGCAAAAACATACAATTAGACCTGCATTGTTTTATGGCTCTGAGTGTGGGGTTGTGAAACATTGTCATGCTGAAAAGATAAATGTGGTAAAACTGCACTATGCTACGACGTATATATGTGCTGCATACAACGAAGGATCGACTTCGAAATTAGTCAATCATACCACGTTCTAAGTGGTATGTGTTGGGTGATTAACGTCAATCTCCCACTCCAACATAAGAGAACATAACTGAGGAGTCAACCACTGACCTTTTTAAATCAGCAGCAGCACATCCGAGTTAGTATCTGATTCTCACTTTAACTCACTATCACGCCAATGCACCGTGTACAGTCTAAACCCGATCCATAGTATTACTTGACTCCAAAAAGGGACTTTCACCTCTCCACCTTACCATTAGCAAGAATTTTACCTTTGCGTTCGTCTACAACCTGAAAACAATTTACCTTCGCCGCCTCCCCCCGCGAACAAAACATGTGCACGTTTTTTCCGTTTCTAGTTATCTTGTGAGGTCGTTACTGCACATCCATCCAGACGGTATAAGCCACGACATATCCTCCCTTCACGAGGACCATAGAACCCTTAGTCACCTTCATAACTCACCCATAAGTTTTATATCCATAACCTTCGTAGCTCAACTAACTAGGTGAGATAAATTCTGACGCAACTTTGGAAGATCAGCAACCTTGTCCAAAGTGTGCACCCACCTCATTTGACATTTTGGTTTTCACTACTCTAACACCCATATGAATTCAACCATTAAGTTATCAACCAAACTCAATTTCCTAGCCACACCTTCTTTGAGCTCTTAAAAACTATCCTTCCGGGTGCAAACATGGTTGACAGTTGACACAGCAACCAAAATATAATATTCATTCTTCCTTAGCTTGGAAGACTCATCGTTCATCTCCGTAACCACAAATAAGGCACTATCATCGGTAAGGAAACAACCACTACTTCCTTCAAGTAGGTGTCGCCCTTGTTTTCTTCGTTCCCGCATTTCTTAGGAAAGAAGTGTTTAATATGCCTAAGATCACCACACTTGAAATACTTTGGCCATGTTCTTTCTAACTTAATTTCAGCTCATTTCAGTTCGGTCCAGTTCAGTTCAGCCCATCTATTCACAAATTAACTCTTACTCCAACTCTATTCAATTCAGCTCAGCTTCATTCAGTTTAGTTCAATTCAGCTTCATTCAATTTAGTTCAGCTCCTTTCAGCCAAAAAGAACAAGGCCTTGGTATCATTACTAGAAGCGTTTCCTGGATCGAGACATGTCATTGTTCAAATGGTTCAATTCATCCTCCCTAACGTTCGACCTTTGCTATCTCGAACAGCTGCAATTGTAACCATATTGTCGCTCCGTACCCCAGCCTTGTCCTTTTTCCTCGCATCAAAGGATAATAAAGACGTCTATGCTTGCTCCATAGTGATGGTGCCTTTACCGCATAGAATAGTATCCACATAAGCCGCATATGTGTCCGAGGGAGAATTGAGGAGTAATAACGCCTTATCTTCCTCCTCAAAATTTACTTCGATCTTCTTTTACTCGTCTAACAGTCCATTGAATGTCCAATTAAATTTTTATCCTCATCATCCATCCTCAAACGGTACAATCGTCGCTTGAATAGTAACTTGGTGGTCAAACTCTTCGCTATGTAGAGC
Source organism: Silene latifolia (assembly GCF_048544455.1). Taxonomy (NCBI): domain Eukaryota; kingdom Viridiplantae; phylum Streptophyta; class Magnoliopsida; order Caryophyllales; family Caryophyllaceae; genus Silene; species Silene latifolia. Next base: position 10,368,386 of record NW_027413163.1, on the reverse strand, counting down.
TTCTCCAACCTTAATTCTCCCATATCGATGATAGAGAGTCGTCATCATCAAGAACACAATTGATGACTAAATTCGAGATGCATAACGTTATAGTACTTGCACACTTGGTGAAAACATCTTCACAGTCGTTATCGCTCATCTTCTCCGCCTTGTCATTATCTCCTTTCAAAGCTCTAGCCAAGCCAAGATGTGTGCTAGAAGATTGTTCATCCTTCTTTGCCAAAGGGAGAAGTTTCCTGTTAAATTTCGATACCACAAATAAATTGAGACCCCATATTTGACATCCTTGCGCATTAAATCAGCCACCATACCTAGCCTAATGGCTCTGATACCACTGGTGGGAGATTGACGCTAATTTTCTAACCGTATGTATGTTTGTAGTCAATCAAGTGTTTAAGAGTCTAATAATGCAAAACAATTAAATCGACCAAGAAAAACAATCGAAAATCTAAATTGATTTATTTAACAAAATCCAATATGAATTTGATCATAAATGAGACTTGAATGAATGGCCGACCTATGAAGGGATCTGTTAGAGCTCGTCGATACTTTTACATCAAAATTAATGACAGAAAAAATCACTGATTTCATTAGGACAATTTTGATTATTACTTTCAACGATGTCAAAAAATTAAATGGATGACAATGAAGAGGTATGCAATGTGGAAGATACACTTCCATACCTAGGCTCGGACGTGTATCTCCCACGTTCAGACATTGATTTCCCAAATAATGATGATGTGGTTGTTAATAACGATTTGGGTAATTTTGTAGTCCTACCAGGTTCAAGTCTAAAGAAAACTTAATAACAGAAATAAAATATATTTAATTAGATTAGTTGAGTTGTTTTTCTTTTTCGTTTTTAGGTCATAATATCACAACTCTACATTTTGTTATGTATTCCATCATTTGTAAATTTTTTTTATGCTAATATGTTACTAGCCCTCAACTTCTTCTACAAATTTGATTGTTTGGCCGTAATGTGGACTAATTACATTGTCCCCTACTCCCCTTAAAACAGGGAAAAAAATGCATGGAACTGTCTGAAATAGTACCCATGTGTTTCACATTATTCTACTATTAACAAACTAGCTTGATTGGAAGTAAAATACAGTCAATAAGTTGGTCAAATAGAGGAGCTACATTGAGAATATGTATGCATTTTGTCTTTTTATTACACATGCATACAATTTTGTTAGAACGGTTTTACTAATGTGTGCCCTAAGGGTACATATCAAGAGCGTAAAAAAAGAAAGATTTAGGGTATTAATATATTTCACTAGGAAAAAATGGGTTAAACTTGCATTTTTCATGTTATATTTGTTTGATTCTTTCTTTATTTAAATTTTTAATGTATAATTTTAGGATACTCCTTAGAAAAACCGTTGTTAGAATATTCTATTCAATTAGCTTACCTAATGTTCTCTTCTATGCATGGATTAACCCATACACTGATCATACACATCATCATAATTTAATGTGATGCATCTAGTCAGATTATTCACTTTGCATCTTTTTCTGCTTTATTATTTGTTTATCATAGTGTAAGTGTAATGTCACTTTTAGATTATACTATTATATAGAAGGATCCGATAAAGCACCAATTAAATCGAAGAAAAATCGAAATCATATACGCGTATCATATTTCCGAAAATCAGATCAGATCAAACTATAAAAATAGCGTAATCCGTGATGTGTACGATGGCTAAAGCTATATGTTAACTATACAACTTGATATATTGTATATCGGTTTTTCTAACGCGTGCCCTAAGGGCACACATTAATACTTAGTTAGGCATATGTTAAGCATTATCCATAATTAAGATTCTCTCATTTACCTTAATTATATTTTATTTTCCTCTCTCCTAAATACTTTTTCCTCCCACCAATATCTTTCCCTTAAATTTCTACATAACTTATTCATAACTTAAATTTATACATATTTTTTAAATCAGTTTTTCATCTACCCAAATCAATGATGATAAATCTAAATCGACTCCGATGCAACGAACAGTCCTCCTGCAAGGTATGTGGTTTTTCTTTAGGTATTTGTTTTCAATATAAATTGTTGTATCTTAAACACCAATAAAAATCAATTGATTGTGCATTTGTTCCGTAATAATTCGCCAAGTATGCTTTGAATGGTGTTATTTTATTAATATAAGCATGTAGATGGATCAACTGACTATTGCCATCCATGATTCATTATTGGATTAAAAATGCTAATTTGGTATATGACGTGTGTTTTTAGGTCAAGTGTACGGTATGTGAGGCTCGCACTCGTGTTTTAATTGTACAATACTATGAAGATTGAAGAGTCGTATACTCAGTAGCATAATAATGTCACTTGGAATTGCCGCTAAGAAGAGGAAAAAAAGATGCCCAAGTACGAGAAGGCTTGAATCCCAATTTTTTTGTATAAAGAAGTAGAATAAATTTAGAGGTTTTATTGTATTTGGTGTACATTTAATTTATTTTTTATATTTTAGAAATTTATAATTACGTTTGTTTTACTTTTTATGTTCTAAGTTGTTATAATTTTCATTGAGAAAATGATTGTACTTGACTACAAAAAAAAGTTAGGTATGAATTTGAGTAACAATTTTTCCTAAAAAAAAATGAATTTGAGTAACAACACTCAAAAAAAAAAAAAAGTCAAATTTCATAAGTTATGAAAATCATACGTGAGAATATTTAGGAGAGAGGGAGAGATATTGGTGGGAGCAAAAAATATTAAGGAGAGAGAAAAAGAAAAGATAACTAATTAAGGTAAATATGAGAATCTTAATTATGGATAATGCTTAACCTATGCCTAAGTAAGTATTAATGTGTGCCCTTAGGGCACGCATTAGAAAAACCGATTGTATATATACCAATTATTATAAAATGAACAATTTGATACATTCTTTAGTACGGCCTGATTAAATCACTATCATCTGAAATACATCAGCAAAACGGGTGGTATCCTTATTAAGTTTAGACCAATAAAATGTTGGCATTTTTCTGATAAAAAGTTATTACCAGTTTATTATAAAAAGTAATAATTTTAGTTATAACTTCATTTATATTACTAATTGATCATTGTCATTTTATTTTATAATGGTGATAATTTTTTTCGTCTTAAATTAAGACAGTCTGAAATAAAAATTTACAAAATTAAATGCATGATGATGTTCATAACTAGCAAGTTCTAAAATGAAACTATATTAAAAATAGAAGGTAAATAGTCAACTTGTTCACTAGAAAACTAAAAATTACGTAGACAAGCTTAGCTTTTGGCACGTCAAAAAGACCCTTGGAGTATAGTTTATATGAACTTTATTAGGGTCATAGTTACATAAAAGTGGCACTATCTATATATGTACCTTTAATCCTTCATTCATCTTGCCCCTTATCAAAATTCGGTAAAAATATAGCTCTTTTAAGTACTGTCGGATCCTAGGACAAAAATTTGGTGATGTCAAGTTTTGGACAATTCATTATTTTATCCAATTTTATCTACTAACTAATAGCTACTTTAGTAGTTATACTATGTTTTGAAATATGAATTAATTTGGTTGTGATAAATGATGTAATGATCAAGGTGAATGTAGCTCTCAAGGCTTAAGTCATTAAATGCAAACTTTTCGCAATTGCAATTATTGCAAAAATAAAGAGAAATATAATTCATAGACATTAATTTTTTCAAAAAAAATTTAATTCCCGAGTAATAGATGATCAAAGTAGACATCAAAGTAGCTCTCAAGGCTTAAGTTATCTTGGTCATACTTGTCTGGTTGTGTACTGGCATCACGGATCATGAATCTTTTTCATCGTTTTGTGGTTTAATTCATGAGCATCCCCAAAATTACACGATGTCACCAATCCTTAGACATTTCTCTAGCAGAAGACTTAAATACGGGGTTCTTATGGGTAATCGGAAAAGAATGTACTTATTCATTTTAAAGCTCATATATAAGCTTCTTAAATCATAACAAATATTCACATATAAAACTCTGGTATTACATAAACAAATTATCGCACGAATTGAAGGGAGATGACTGGAATACAATTTCCGCCATGAGTTTAGTTGGGAAACTAAAACCTAAGAATTACGAAGTATTATAGAGTTTTAAATCTCGTATCAACCAAATAAGTCCTTAGCGTGTGCAATAAATTCAACATTAGGGAGAAGGAAATAGTTAGAGCTGGCAAGTCTGACCCGACCCGAGTGACCCGACCCGAACCCGAGCAAACCCGACCCGACCCGAACCCGAAAATACTGTGACCCGAAACCGACCCGATGATGACTCGTAACCCGACACGACCCGATTATCAGTGACCCGAACCCGACCCAGACCCGACCCGATATTGACCCGACCCGATACTGACCCGATTAAATTGATTACCCGATAATTATTAAGCTTAATTTTGATCAAAATGAAAGTAATTTTGTGTTTAGATTGATATGTTTGACTTAGTAATGAATTAATTAAACCAAATAATAGGTTAAAAACTAAATTTAATGGTAAAAAATTATAGTAATGCGATTAACTTACCGGACCCGATAATGACCCGACCCAAACCCGACCCGACCCGGCACATCATTTGACCCGAAATGACCCGACCCGATAACGACCCGAACCCAACCCGACTCGACCCGAAAGGGTATGCTGACCCGATATGACCCGAACCCGATATGACCCGACCCGACGTGACCCGACCCAAACCCGACCCGACTGACCCGATTGCCACCTCTAGAAATAGTGACTTAGTGAGTGAACTAATGTCCATGTTTACACGGAAATGGTGTATGAATAATTATAAAACTCTTTGATAGGGAAGAGAAATAAGTTTCTATGAATAGTAATATAGAGCCAAAATCCATATACTCATTGACAAAATTAGAAATATCACTTTCGATTTGTGGCATTAATTTGGTGGTGAGGCAAAAAAGGAGGTCGCCGTCCATTTACTCGGTCCTTCAATCCACATGGTATATCTCCATAATTAGGACACCTTAGGTCCACAATGCACCTTAGAATCTTAGATGTAATATATCTATATGATTGAGCAAAGTTTATTGGTCATATTATATATTATTCTTTCCGTTTCAATTATAACAAAAGTATAAGTTAGTATTTTACCTCGTGAACTTAGTTTTTTTTTTTTTAACATGCATTTCCGTTTACATACGAATTATTGAATCTCGATAATTCTGTGTATAAATAAATGTAAAAGTTGTAAGTGGTCAAAGTGAGTAGATAACCAAATTGTAAAACTAGTAGATGGATGTTAGTCTATGATGTTATTATGATATTGTGGAAAGGCGTTGGACTTTTGATAGACTCTCATTGAAGTTTAAATGATTAAAGGATAATTTCATAATACTAAGTTAGTTCAACTTTATATGAAAGTTTTCTTTCGTTACTCGACTTATATGGTCTATGGTGTTTTGACTTTTAATAACAAAAACCGAGTATACATTTATTTATAAGACTCTATATATCTATTCCCTAAAAAAGTACACCTTGTATTATAGAGATCTAAGAATGTAGAAAAGGAAGCCCAATTTAAAATTTAAGTTAGAAATTATTGAAATATGTGATATTTGTATAATACCAAAAGGGCACAACAACAATACAATTCAATACTACAACTTAATAGAATTACCCTTCCTAATTATAAGTTATTAATATTTATATTAGCTTTATAATTTTATGACCAAAAAAATAAAAAATAAAAATTCAACGTATGAAATATGGTCCTATTTTTTTAGATTGAAACTATTTGAATTCAACTAATAAATTTTACTTATTTAAAAAGAATTGAACAAACTAGAATTGAACTCGTGTAGTATTCTGAAATCAAATCCAAAAGAACGAGAATGCGTAAAAAGTTCAAATAATACATGCAAGGTTGATAATTGTGTTATTCAAATTAGCTTATTAAGCTTGAAATTAAATGATATACAACAAAATTACTTGCTCAAGGGTATGAGCTTAATATATTTTGTTATGGTGTCATCCATATGGAGTATCTTACATGACAATACCTTCATTCAAAGGTCATAATAAGCTAAAGAATTAACATTCAAAGGTCATAATAAGCTAAAGAATTAACATGCTTGTAGCATTATATTTATAATCCTACAACAAAATTTCATGTCTTTACATCTCCACTTGATCAACATATATATAGAGAACTTGATCATGATCACCTATGTGAGCACAAAAAGTGCTCCCTAATGTCATCAAATGCACATTGACCTTACACTAAGGCCAAATTGAAAAAATGTTAGAAAAACCTATACCTCCATTTTCTATTTTTCTCTTTTATCTAAAAAAACATCATCAGATAACGTCATCTCATTTTCATTCACAGAATGATTCGTCTTTTTTCTCATATTTTCCGAGTATTTTAATTAAATCATATTTTATGAGATATCAACCCATGAACCACAACAAGGGAGATAATGAATGAACGATCCATGTTAGAAACCATCTCCAAGCTCAATACATCATTTCCCAACATTACACCTCCTACCGACTGTTTTCTCTTAATCTCCGCAGCCAAAGCTCCGTCGCCTCGTATAATATTGAACTCGGATTTTTGAGGACAACCTTGGATTTTAAAGCAAGATGTTGTTTGTGATTTATCACCTCCTAAAACCACTTGACATGAAAATCCATTATTTTTCTTGCTCAAAACTTTGCTTATTTTCTTTACTTGAAACCATGGCTTCACTTTCTTTACTTGATCGCACATGTAACCATTCCAATGCTCATTTAATCTCAATTTCTGAAAATATCACAATCCAACTAAGATTAGATACATGTAAATATTGGCATATTGCAACTTCTCTTGTAATTTCAGTAACGATTAGGTTTTTCTAACGCGTGTCCTAAGAGCAGCTGATGCGGAGAATATATCATGAAAAATTAATGTACAAGCTCATATTTGCCATAATTAGTGAGATATTCTCAACCGTATTTCTTTATTTAGCTTATTAACATGTGCCAAAACCATTTCAATAAAGAATAACAAAATTCAGTACTATCAGGTGACGCGTTACCTTTCTTAACAAAGTGCATAAGACATTTCCCTTAAGATCCATAAGAAAAACTTGGCTACTACACTTGGTGTCGTAATTATCGATACGATAAGCAAGATTGCCATTAGAATCATAAATGGTACAACCATTGCTACTAAGCACAAGGGACTTCAACCATATTGTGTATTTCTCTCGTTCTTCTGATGAGCTAACGGAATTATTAGCAGATAACAAATGAGGGTGTATCTTTGGTGCCATAATATTATTATTAATGATTTAATGTATAATTTTTTATGATGATTATTTCTTAAGAATTTGTAAGAAATAATGGAGTAGTGAGGAAGAAGTCTAAGTATATGTGGTGGTTCTAAAATGATGACCACTTTGAATGGTCTCCATATATAAAGGAGTAGTGTTGTGGAAAGCAATCACTATGCCACCAGATATCGATAACCCCACTCGATATTTTTTATATTTTTTGCAATTTATGAACGTTTATTTTATTAGGTATAATATTTTTTTGGTATAAACCATCCGGTTTAATCCGGATTCGAGCCGGGTAGGACCACTAGAGCGGTAAAGCTCTCCCTCATGAGTTTTAACACTGCTGCGTTCTCAGAGCTCGGATACGAGACTTTTGGTTAAGTTAGAACAACCCCTTACCAGTTGATCTAAGTGGTCATGAATTTATTAGGTATAATATGAAGTGAGTTTTTAATAAAATAGAGGCATATGTGATAATAAGTCATTAATAAGTCTACGTTAGTTATCGATCAATGAAATTAATTTGGAATCTTTTGGACGTATGTATATAGCTGACATAGAATCATTGGAGATATACTCCATATGATTTATATGTATTAATTATTGGAAAATGAAAGGGCGCCACCGGGTGACACCCAATTTGGGCGCCACCCTCTCACATGGGGTGAGTGCGGGCCCCTTCAATAAAGAATGCTTGTGAGAGGGTGGCACCCAATTTGGGCGTCACCCGGTGGCGCCCTATCACTATCCTTAATTATTTGATTATTATATAACTTTATGAGATATGTATGTGAACTCCGTCAAGTTTCTGGAGAACGGTTTTTGCGTAAGATGGTTTTATATATGTATAGTCTGTTTATATTTTACCTAAATAATATTTCAAATAACTTGCAATATCTACCATGGTTTATACTAGTGGTAAATGTGTTTTTAGTGTGATCCGATAGGAGTAATATATAATTTAGTTGTAAACTCAGTTTAATTAGGGTGAATATTAATTTATTGGTTACTAAATATTAAACAATGAAGGTTCAAGCTTTCTATAATGTGAACTCATCCTCTAAGCAATGGGGTCTTAAATTATACTCCCTTCGTTCTAGACTCCTAGCCAACTGTATGTTGCCTATTTAACAATGGAAAAATCATGTCAAAAAATTTAAAAAAAATGGCATCTCAAGACTCCATAGGTCTAAATGTGGCCACGCACTAATGGTTTATACCATGGTTTATACATATCTACCATGGTTTATACATATGAACTGTTTGATTTTAGGTTTTACTCAGTAGTTAATTAAAATGGAGCATTCAAGTCTAATAAATATATACGGAGTATATATGGAGTAGAAACTCAAACAATTTAAGAAAATGAGATGGGTTTAAAATTAGTTAGACATAATGAGTCATGTCATCATCTGGTGGTTTGTTTTTTAATAAATCTGAAGGTAGTCCTTATCTGACACAACTTCCCAAATTTTCATACGACATTTAATTTTCAAGTAGACCCCTTTGGTTTGTTCTATTTTGTGTGATTCATACTAATCGTTGCTTGGGACAACGAAAATTGATAAACGCATAAAGCAAAATTAAGGGCCTTGTATGAACCTTACAAAATACGGAGTAGACAATATCAAAAGGGTCTGTCTAAAAATGTTACTCCATATGCGAAAACTTAGGAAGTTCTTGTGTCAGACATCAACTCATCCCACCGGTTTATTAGCAAAAGAAAAAAAAAAAATTCAAATGATGATAATGTGGATCCATTATATGTAAATAGTTTGAAATCATCACAATTTCTTAAATAGCTTGTACTATTTCGGACCCATTTAAGAAAAATAAATTCTAAATACATTTCCATGTTTGAAACTTTCTTGGCTTCATTATACCGAACTTTACCCTCTTGCATTTCTTTAAGGAAAAACAAAACGCGCAAGAGTAGAATAGAAATATCAAATATAGTATGTACCAATGATGAACAGTCAAAATGTATACAGAAAAGAATGGCACAACGCACATGTACATGCACTAAAAATGCATTTTGATTGGGTTAATGCCATCGTTCTTGAATAGCTAAAGACAAAAGGAAAACGATAAATAAATGTTGCATATCATAGTGGTTATTAATTCCTAAAGGTTTATAGTAGCTGGTATATAGAGTGGTCACAAAAATTTGCTACATAAAATTGCAATATTTGTATTACCCTGAAAACATGGATAGGGTTACGCCCTAACAAAATACAGTCTTTAGGATTATCTCCGTCCACAAATTCTCATTGAAGTTAAAAGCAAAATGCTATTCTCTAGGCATTTTATCTTATTCTTATCTACCCACTTGGACGGATATAAAATCAAGTCGTCTACCCACTGCTAAAAGAGAGAACTGCTTACTATGGGAATTAAACCCCAGATTTTTTGAAGAAAATACCTGATCTTTACCAACAGACCAAACTATAATTACTTAACTAGTAATAACTATTTGACATATATTCTCTATATATTGTCAATGGGGGTTTAATGAACCCTCATTGGAAACGCCACTGATGTGGAATATCCCTTATTAGTTTCATCATATATCTTCACTGTTCTCCACTCGTCTCTACTAACAATAACATGGGCCGACCCAATACACACTACCCACAAGCATCCAACGGCTAGTAGAAGTAATATGGCAATCAATCTCCTTTGCCATATTTGGATTTATTCCATATCATTGTTTATACCATTGTTTATACCATTGTACTTTAGTATATATATCAAGTCGTATGTATATCTTCACACAATAATAATAACAACAGCATTACATTCTCTACATTCATTCGTAATATGGTATCGAGCTAGGGTTATTACCCGACATATCAATTTTTTTCCTCCTCTCCCTTCAATCTTCTTCATTCTTTCGATCCCAATGACGAACTCTGATACTCAAATCCTCGAAAATCCGACTCCACCAAACTACTCCATCATCCACGTTGAAAACACCGGAACAAACATCACGAATATCGTTTTCAACGGCACCAATTACGACGAATGGGCACGATCTTTTCAACTTGCTCGCGCGAAAGGGAAAGACGGATACATCGACGCTCAATCAAAAAGCCTGCTGAAACCGCGACCGACTCGCCTCCTGGCGTTCTACCAATGCTTTGGTAACCGGCTGGATCTTTAACTCAATCGAACCATCCACTCGTCGTACGATCTCGACCAGGCACGAAGCAAAACGGTATGGAACGATATTAAAAATCGTTTTTGTCAAAGTAACGATGCACGTGTATATCGTCTGTGCAGTGATTTACTTGCGTGTCGTCAAGGCCCCACCGAAACTCTTATGGCCTATTACGGTAGTATAACCACGATTTGGGATGAAATGCTTGCTTTCGATCCACTTTAGTCATGCTCCCCTGTAACCCGTGTCGTGATTGGGTGGCTATTATGGATGCTAGACGCGAAAAAAAAACGTATGCGATTTTCTTTTAGGCCTCGATGATAGATTTGATAATGTCCGTTCAATATTCTTGGAACAAATCCCTTCCTGGTCTAGACATTGCATACAATCGCCTCTTCAAAGTAAGAGAGTATCCGTGATATTCACACTTCGAAAACCGAACAGCGCCCTGACGTTATGGCCTTTGCTGCTAAGGTCAATAATGGACCTCGAAATGGGGGACATCGGGACCAGTCCCGTTCCAATAACTTAGGAACTCGACCTTTTTGTTTAGCTTGTCAACGTAATGGTCATTTATGGCAAAAATGTTATCGTGTCACTGGTGACTTTCCGGAATGGTGGGGGGACCGCCCTAGGGACCGTATTTATCTGCCCCCTGGTGCAACTGACCTTAGTCAGGCAGTGTTCGTTCCCGACGAACAAGGCCGTGCAAGATATGCCAAAATCAAAGGAAACTCGTCCTCTGTTTCTGCGACATTCGGGTCTGCTCCTGCCCGCGGTAATACCGGTTCAGGCTCCTCGGGTGCTGGTCTTTTAGGGCCTGGACCGAAGGCCCATATGGCCTCGGGTGCACCGGTCTCGAACGGTGCTGCTGCTTCTTCATCTTCTCGTGGCAGCTTGTCTTTAGGTGCTGATAAGTTGGACTTCAATAATCTAAATCCCAACGACTTGGCTGAAATAACTCAATGGTGGAAATCCCGAAAATTCGAACCCTCTGATCGTCTCAATGGTAACTTTTCTTCTTTAACTTGGATAATCGATACAGGTGCTTCACATCATATGTCCGGCTGTTTTTCTCATTTTTCTAATGTTCGAAATATCGCCCCTTTGAGTGTTGGATTACCAAATGGAAACGTAGCTTTGGCCACTCAAAGTGGTGATATTAAATTATCACCTCGTCTTATTTTACGTAATGTGTTATATGCTCAACATTTAAATTGCAATTTAATTTCCGTCTCAAGTTTATTACTTGACTCGTCTCTTACTATTCAATTTTCTCAACAACTTTGTTTGATTCAGGACCGTTCCTCGAAGACGGTGATTGGAGCGGGTGAGCAAGTCGATGGATTATATTTTCTAAAAAGAGTGCTCCAGGATCCGGTCCAAGCCTATAATACCACCGCCATCGACACTATTGAATTGTGGCACCGTAGGTTGGGACACCCTTCAACTACCATTTCTCGTTTTTTGCCTATTTCCAATAAATCAAACTCTTCTGTTTCTTCATTTCATAGTAAACATTGTGACGTTTGTCTCCGTGCTAAACAAACTCGGTCACATTTTCCGATCAGTTCAAGTATTGCTAATGCTAGTTTTGATTTACTACACTGTGATTTATGGGGTCCTTACTCGGAAAATGCATCATGTGGGTCAACATATTTTTTAACCATTGTTGATGACTTTACTCGATCCACATGGGTTTACTTACTTAAAAAGCGATACTCGAAAAACCTTACTTAATTTCTTTGCTTTAATCGAACGACAGTTTAATAAGAAAATTAAAATTTTTCGAAGCGACAACGACACCGAATTTATTTCGCTTTTTGAACAATTTTTAATGAAAATGGGATAATTTTTCAAACATCTATGGTTGATACTCCACAACAAAATGCCCGTGTTGAACGCAAACATCGTCACATTTTAAATGTTGCACGGGCCCTTCTTTTTCAAGCAAGTTTACCTATCCTCTTTTGGGGTGAATGTATTCTTGCCGCCGTCTACCTTATAAATCGTACACCGAGTTCTATCCATAATGGGAAAACCCCATATGAAATGTTGTTTGAAACCCCATCCATGACCCATATCAAAACCTTTGGTTGTCTTTGCTATGCACGAAATATTAATCGCTCCAATGACAAATTTGCTCCTAGGGGTCGCAAGTGCATTTTCTTAGGCTACCCATATGGCAAAAAGGGTTGGAAGGTATACGATTTGGACACGGGAGTCCATTTCTCCTCTCGCGATGTTATCTTCGTCGAACACGAATTTCCATACCAATCCCTCAACATCCACGACATCGACCACCCTTCATTTCTCCACGACACCCTTACTCCTATCGATCACATAACGATTACTACACCCCCGGTTACATCTCACGAACAACCAACAACTACCCCGATTCCCACACCCACTAATCCCGACACTACCCCATCCACCCCAACCCCAAACGACCCTCCTCACGACCCTCCCATCCACACAACACCCACCACCACTTCTGACCCCCTTCACGACACTCCCGACGTTTCCCAACCCACCACGACAAACACGACACCCAATTCCCCTCCTAAGGGCAAAGGACACCGACTCAAATTCCCTAACTCCCGCATGACCGGCTATGTTCGACCGCCTATCAATCCATCGACTCACGCTCTCTCTGTCTCCACACCGTCATCTGGTACGCGTTATCCTATTTCACATTTTCTTAATTACGATAAATTTTCCACTAACCACAAAATTTTCTTAGCGGCCGTGACCGACAATCACGAGCCTTCCTCTTTTAAAGAAGCAATGCAGGTATCTCAATGGCGTGATGCAATGCAAAGTGAAATCGATGCTCTCGAACGCAACAACACATGGACTCTCGAACATCTCCCACCTCACAAAAAGGCTATCGCATCCAAATGGGTCTACAAGATAAAATATAATGCGGATGGGACTATCGAACGCTACAAAGCTCGTCTCGTAGTTATGGGCAACCGACAAGTCGAAGGCATTGATTTTAAAGAAACATTTGCTCCAACCGCCAAAATGGTAACAGTTCGAGCCCTTCTCACGATCGCCGCAAACAAAGAATTGGATCATACATCAAATGGATGTTCATAATGCATTCCTTCACGGTGATCTTCACGAAGAGGTATACATGAAATTACCTCCCGGGTATAAAGCCACATCCGATGGGACAGTGTGTCGTCTTCGAAAATCGCTCTATGGACTTCGTCAAGCCCCGAGGTGTTGGTACGCCAAGCTCGCTTCGGCATTGGTCTCCTACGGGTTTAAACAATCTCCATATGATCATTCTCTTTTCTCCCTAATCGCTGCCACATCCGAGGTACATGTTCTAGTATATGTTGATGATTTGGTTATTTGTGGGAATACCACTCAAGTAATCAAGCGATTTAAAGACTACTTAAGTGGTTGTTTTCATATGAAGGACCTCGGTCCGTTAAAATATTTCTTGGGCTTAGAGATTGCCCGCAACAAAACCGGACTCTTCATATCACAACGGAAATACGCCCTTGACATCATCACAGAATCTGGGTTACTTGGGTCTAAGCCTCACTCCATACCCATGGAACCTAACCACCGTCTTGCCTCCACGACCACGGCTCCCTTGGCCGACCCACAACCATACCGAAGGCTCGTTGGCCGTTTGGTTTATCTAACCATTACAAGGCCCGAACTTACTTACTCCGTCCATATTCTTGCCCAGTTCATGCACTCACCTAAGCTCGAACACTGGCACGCTGCCCTTCAAGTGGTAAAATACCTCAAAAATAATCCGGGTCAAGGCCTTCTCCTACGGGCTGATAACGATCTCCGTTTACATGCATATTGCGATGCCGACTATGCTACATGTCCGACCACCCGACGCTCCTTATCCGCCTATATCATGTTCCTTGGAAGTTCGCCTATCTCATGGAAAACAAAGAAACAATCAACCGTCTCCCTATCATCCGCCGAAGCCGAATATAGGGCCATGGCCTACACAGTTTGCGAGTTGAAATGGCTCACCGGCCTTCTCCAATTTCTGGGCATCCATATCAAAGACCCGATTGACCTTCTATGTGACAATCAATCGGCTCTCCATTTACCAACAATCCGGTCTTCCACGAAAGAACAAAACATATAGAGGTTGACTGTCATTTTATACGAGACGAGATTCTCAAAGGATTGATCAAACCGAGCTATGTGCACACAAAATCGCAACTAGCGGATATTCTAACTAAAGCTCTTGGCCGCACACCATTTGAAGATTTATTATCCAAGTTGGGCGTCTCTACCTTACACGCACCAACTTGAGGGGGGGTAACATGGGCCGACCCAATACACACTACCCACAAGCATCCAACGGCTAGTAGAAGTAATATGGCAATCAATCTCCTTTGCCATATTTGGATTTATTCCATATCATTGTTTATACCATTGTTTATACCATTGTACTTTAGTATATATATCAAGTCGTATGTATATCTTCACACAATAATAATAACAACAGCATTACATTCTCTACATTCATTCGTAATAAACAACCATTATAAATGGTCTTCTTCGCTCAATATCCTTAATCTTTCTGCTAAAATCAAAGATAAAAAAATAATCGAGACATAAGTAGTATGTTTAATGCATAAGTATATGAAAACACAGATAATCAAATGGAAAACACGGTAGATTTAAACAAAGTTTGAGATTCCCATAGTATAACACGTGAAAAAAAGTATTACTCCGTGTAACTCCATAGCAGGAGTAGTACGTAATAAACAAATTGTAAGATTCGTATAGTATGGACACAATAATGAATTGAATAACTATAACTTGACCGTGTTTTCTTTGATGATGTTTTACCGATATACCGTTTATTATTTGAGAGCCTACTTACCCAGATTTCTTACCTCTCCTTAACACAAACCAATTAATCACCCCAAACAACATCAAAACATCATCAAAATTCACCGAAATCCTCAAGTTGGTGCAATTTTAGAAGAAAAGTAATATTTTGGATGTAATTTACAAAAAAAATTATATAAGGCTGTAATTTTCAAAAAGTGATTTTTAAAAGGCTGTAATCAACAATTTTCTCTAAATATAATATTCATTATCATTATAGTTTTATTGTCGTTATAAATTACTCCGTATTAGTATTATTATTAATACAACTAAAGAACTAATGAAGCTTGGATTAAGCCTTTGACTTATCCATGAGTAAACCTTCCCCAACAACCCTTACGACGATCAATTTATGAATTAATAAAATAATAATAACAATTAGCTGGTGAGGGCCATCTCTTATTATTAAACATAAATGTATACACTATACTGAGACGTCCTGGATGGGCAGCTCAACGAGAACAAGTCGGGTGCTTGAGGAAATTACAGCCTCCGTGAATGCCAATAAATAATTGTATTACATTACATGTGACGTTTTTTTTTTTTTTTTTTGTTAAACTCCCATAATGTGGTTGCATTTCTTTTTATTGTGAAGTATCCGTCTTTTAATACTGTTTTCGATGTAATTTTTATCTTGGGTGTTAGGTCGTTCGGATCTGGCCTCTCTCGTATTGTTAACACGTAACACAATGGTTGACATTAAACGCTTGTATTATTCACCCTTGATATATCATGTTTTTTATGGAAGATAGTTAAATCCGACCAACAAAAATAAGATTATTCGAATTGTACAAGAATATCAGACTTAACTACGTGATTGTTCGATATTCAGGACGTACCTTGCCTATGTGGGTCTTGGCCTACTGGTGTTGGGTGACATTAAACCTGGTTTAATGGTCGTGTCTAGACTTTGTCTAAAGAACCACATTGTATACTTGGTCATGAGGGCGATTCATAGTAGTACAAAATCAAGTTATCAACCAACCAATAAATGTAGACATTGATAGTCCGTCTACCTGCAAATTATTAACTACGTAACATGAAAAGCATGCATGTACACATCAACACATGATATATACACCCTCATCTAATATAATCTCAACATATATACATTTTGAATAATGTTCAATTGTCGAGTTTTCATACGTTATAAATTTGGATTAATGTCTAATTGTCGAGTTTTTATATTTGCTCAGTTAAAACTATTTAGAAAAAAAAGGGTTCAAGTCGAGTTTTTATATTTGCTCAGTTAAAACTATTTAGAAAAAAAAGGGTTCACATAAGCATACAATGACGGATTTAGAAATTAATTTCCATGGGCCATGTATATATCAAATTATTTGAGTATTTGATTGATTCGAAACCGGTTAAAGATGCGTGCCAAATTTTATTCTCGCGCCTTTTCTTATATCCTTTCTAAATGTAATGATTTTACATTCAAACTTCTTGGCACCAAAATGTAATTATCAGATATCAATTATTTTGTCAAATAAAATTAAAAAATTGCACAAATGTCAAAAATGATCTGTAATGAAATATAAAAGAAATCCATAATCTCAATTCAACCTAACAAATTGGCTTATTTCATTCTTTCTTTAATTTAATTTGATTTTAATTGCCATGATCCTTATGAAAAATACAAGGCCTAGAATCCTATAGAATAAAAGTAAAAAATCACTTTCGAGTCTAGACCTACGAAAGGGAAGGCCAATTACGCGAGAGAGTAACTACACACAACATCTATATGTCGCAACAAGCTCGAATATGCCCTTAACTTTACAAGATTGGATAAGTTTTTCCATGAGATCGACCTTTCTAATCTCCAAAAATTACAAACCATACAAATCTAATAATATTGTCAATTAAACCTTGATGATATTAGAAACTAATTCTCATGGGTTTTGTTACTTCTGTATATATCAATTTTATTTTGAGTGTTTGATTCGAATCCGGTTCAAGATAGGGGAAAAATTTGGTTCTCGCGTCTTTTCTTATTTCCTTTCTAAATGTGCCGATTTTACCTTCAAACTTCTTTGCTTTAAAATGTAAATTATTAGATATTTATTATTTTGTTATAAAATTAAAAAATTGAACAAATGTCAAAAATGATTTATAAAGAAATAAAAGATACTTCCATAAGCTCTATTCAACTCAACAAATTGGATTATTTCATTTTTTAATAAAAAATTAATTTGATTTTAATTGTCAAGAACTCAAGATCCTTATAGAAATACAAGGCCTTGACTAAAAGTAAAAAATCACTTTCGAGTCTAGACCCATGAAAAGGACATCCAATTCCTCGAGAGTAACTAAACACAACTAATATATGTCACAACAAGCTCGAACATGGCCTTAACTTTACAAAATTAGACCAGTCTTTCCGTGAGATCGACCTTTCTAATCTCCAAAGACTACAAACCATACCAAATCTAATAATATTGTCAATTAAACCTTGATGATATTAGAAATTATTTTTCATGGGTTCTGCATATATCAATTTATTTTGAGTGTTTGATTGGAATTCAGTTTAAGATGGCTAGTGATTTATCCAAGACATTAAATAGATTTGTCCAAGGCAATTAGTGTAAATGGTCATTGCCTTGGACAACTGTTTACCTTGCATAAATCCATTTACTTCCTTGGAAAAATCACTCCCCGTTTAAGATAGGTGACAAATTTTGTTCTCGCACCTTTTTCTTATTTCTTTTCTAAATGAGAATTTTACATTTAGATTTCTTGACATCAAAATATAAATTATTATTTTGCCAAATAAAAAATATTGAGCAAAGGCCGAAAATGATACATATAGAAATACAAGTAAAAAATAGTTCCACAACTTCAATTCTACTCTACAAATTGGATTATTTAATTCTTTTTTGATTAGTTTGATTTTAATTGTCAAAATTCTTGTCAAAAATACAAGGACTAGACTAAAAGTAAAAAATCATTTTCGAGTGTAGACCCTTAAAAAGGAAACTCAATTTCTCGAGAGTAACAACACACAACTGCTATATGTCGCAATAGGCCCGAACATGGCCTCAACTTTATAAAATTAGACCAGTCTTTCCGTGAGATCGACCTTTCTAATCTCCAAAAACTACAAACCATACCAAATCCAATATTATTGTCAATTAAACCTTGACGATATTAGACAAGACGACCCATTTTTGGAAGGGCCAATTTGGTGTCGAATATTTGATGTGGGTGGCCTCAATTGCATAATAACGACTCTCACCTTAAGCACATGCAAAGGTTGGATGCATTTTAAAAGCATCCCTCATGCATGATAGAAAAGTTAGTAAAGATGTTCATGCATGATAGTTGTATGTATTACATATATTGGTCCACTTATTCAAGTTTTAGCCATTTTGTTCTATGATTCATGGGACAATTAGATTCCTAATCCTATCAAACCAAACTTTAAAACTAGCTCTTAAGAGTGAGTTTAATGGTTAAAAATTAGGTGAAATTTTTAAGGGATTTAGTTTTAAGCCTCCTTAAGAGCAATCTTGTGTAGTATTATGACATTAGGTTATGTCTTCTAAATTTCGAGTCTATCACTTTTGGATGGCTTATGGTATACATCGATGATAGTTGTAAATTTGACATGTATGGGTCCACTTATGAAAGTTTTAGCCATTTTGTTGTATGATTCATGGGACAATTTGATTCTTAATCCTATTTCAAACCAAACTTTAAAACTTGACTTGGTGTGCTATGAGTTCATGACCTATTGTTGAGGATTAAGAAATAAAGTTGAAAAAACCAAATCTTTCTTTTCAAGTGAAACAAAACATTATTATTGTTGGGCAAGTAAACTGCAAAAGAGAGTATCGTCCACGCCAACGCAGAAAGCTCCTAAATCCAAAGCAATTAGTTTACTCCTGAATAGGGAGGCCCCATTTCAAATGCTTATCTTTTTTTCACAACTCTAAACTAACCAAAAAAAAAAAAAAATCTAAAAACTAAAAAAAATTGAGAGTATTTCTTCATTAATATTGTTAGAACATGCAAACGGTTCAGGACACATCAAAACGGAGGAGAGACAGATCACTTGATAACACAAGAGAAGTTCCATCATAAAACCAATTGACAACAGAAGGAGTAGCCCCTTTAATTATAAATTGTACAATCTTTCTTTCTCCAACAATCTGAGACACTTACATGTGAGTTTATATTCCAACACGCCTCCTCACATGTGAGATCTTTTCGAAACCCAACGCTTTAGTAAAAATGTCTGCTAGCTGCTCCTTAGTGCCTACAAAGGAAGTCGTAACAGTGCCATTCATCAAGGTGTTGCCAGATAAAATGACAATCTATCTCGATGTGCTTTATCATATCATGAAATACCGAATTTTTTGCTATGTGTAACGCCGCTTGATTATCACAATACAATTTGATAGGACAATCATGCTTGATTCCCAAATAATGTAAAAAGGATTTCAACCATACAAGTTCACTTGTTAACGATGCCATGGCTCTGTATTCTGCTGACGACCGTGAAACTGTCGTTTGCTTCTTAGTCTTCCACGAGACATGCAACCCTCATAAGCTCACAAAATAACCGGTCAAAGACCATCTCGTTAGAGGACATCTCCCCCAATCTGAGCCCAAATAACCTCGTAACTCCAATTCTTGACCTCGACGTATCACTATTTCTCGATCCAATGATCCCTTTACGTATCTCACAACTCTCAAAGTCGCCTCCCAATGCTCATTTCTAGGTGCTTTCATAAACTGCGACAATATATGTACTGAATAAATTAACTCCGACCGCGTGATGGTCAAGTATATCAACTGTCCAACAAGCCTCATGTACTTTACGCCATCTCGCAACTCATACCCGGTTGCCTCGGCCAAACAATGTTGCTGCTCCATGGAAAACGCCACGGGTTTTGCACCACTCAACCGGGTCTCCTTCACTATCTCCCGTGCGTACTTCCTTTGGCTGAGAAACAAACCTTTAGCCTCATGTGTCACTTCTATACCAAGGAAAAACTTAAGGTTCCTCAAATCCTTAATTCCAAACTTAGAATCCAAGAACCTTTTAAACACGCCACATTCTTCATTTGAATTTCTGATCAAGATCATATCATCCACATGAACTAACATACCAAGAAAAACTCCCCCTTTCTCGTAAGTAAATAAAGAATAATCTGCCAAGGATTGTACAAAACCATACCTTTTCAAACACTCAGCGAGTTTCATGAACCACATCCTTGAAGCCTGCTTTAGTCCATAAATCGACATCATATGCCTACAAACCTTGTTTTTATTCTGTACTTCTACCCCTGGTGGCAACCTCATGTAAACCTCTTCATGCCAATCGTCGTATAAGAGCGCATTATCTATGTCCAGTTGAAAAATATTCCATCCTTTATTAACGGCTACAGCCAACAAACATCGAACACTGACCATCTTTGCCACTGGAGCTAAAGTTTCATGGAAATCTATTCCTTCTACTTGGTTAAAGCCCTGTGCTACTAACCTGGCCTTGTAGCGCTCTATACTTCCGTCTGCATTGTACTTTATCTTGTCACCCACCTGTATCCTATTGCCTTTTTCCCTTTTGGCAAACCAACGATCTTCCAGGTGTTATTCTCTTCCAATGCTTTAATTTTTTTTCACATTGCTTTACGCCATCGACTATCATGTGACGCCTCTTCATAATGTTTCGGCTATTTGTTAGCCTCAATGACGTTCAAAAAATTCCTGTGAACAACAGAGAAGACATTGCAGCAACATTATAAGATAATGGATAACGCGTACCTTTCTTCGAAGATTTTGATGGAGGTGGTGTTACTGGAACAATGTTTACTACAGTTGCGGAGGTGCAATGATAATTCGTACTTGGCCTCTCTGCTTGCTCACCATTATTCAACTCGCCATCATTCTCTTCACTCGAGGACTCGGCTCCTGCTCCTCCAACACACCGTCACTAAAAACATCATGAAAAACAACAGGATCGTCAATATGGACGTGCTCAACATCAGCATTTCGAGGAGCACACAGAGCACCCTCTTGTCTTCTCGAAATGGTAAAATATGTTCATGAAACACAACGTCTCGTGAACTGAAAACCTCATGAGTGTCTAGGTCGTATACCCGCCATCCCTTCTTACCACAAGGGTAGCCTATAAACATACACCGTCTTCCGTTCTCACCAAATTTGTCTCTTGATCGACTCTTGTTGTGCGCATAACACTGGCATCCAAAATCCCTCAATTCGGAGTTTCTTAGGCTTGGCCGGTTACTACATGAGGTTTGTGAAAGACTTTTCTACCATTGCTAGGCCGATGACAACTTTGATGAGGAAAGATAACCGATTTTGCTGGGATGAGATCAGAGTTGTGAGACAGCGTTCCAAACTTTAAATGAGCGTTTGACTACAAGTCCTATCTTAGCCCTACCTGGGAGAAGTGGGAATTTCGAGGTATATACTGATGCTTAGAAGAATAGTCTGGGTTGTGTTTTGATGCAGAATGGAAAGGTCATCTCTTATGCTTCAAGGCAACTGAAATCTTATGAAGAGAATTACCCTACTCATGACTTGGAATTGGGTGGCGTTGTTTTTGCTCTAAATATTTGGAGACACTACCCCTATGGGGCAACCTTTAAGGTGTTTTCAGATCACAAGAGTTTGAAATACATTTTCACGCAAAAGGAGCTAAATATGCGTCAAAGGAGGTGGATGAAGCTGATTGGGGACTATTGTGACACCCCCATATACCAAGGAGCCTTAATAAGACCTTCCCTAGCATATAAGGACATCACCATCTCGGTTGCCCGAGGAAAGTAATCATCAAAAGTCGATAAAAGAACATTTATAATAACTTTACAATTGATTTAACCAAAACTACTAATATAAAAGATACATCTCATCAATACTATGCACTACTCCTGATATGACTCGTGAAGACTCGTCCCGCCAAGACTCCTGCTAGCATCCAAGACATCACCTGCTAAGACTGACTGCTCACCATAAGGGATCAAGGCAGACACAATAAAGACAACAAGAAACAACCACACAAGGTCAGTAACCGAGGCAAGACACAATACCAACAACCAATATAATACAAACATAACCGAGCACACACACAAGTCATAACCATTTCACCAGCCTATCACCATCACCGACAGTCCACTGGACCAGCCCTGCCAGTGGGGGACCGCAGCCGTACCCACCTAAGCCCCACTCATCATACTTAGCGATAACCCTGTCCCATTAATGTGCACATTCCCTCCCGTGGCGGGTTCCACGGAGGGCGAAACTAGGGCGTGAAGTCACTCCCGCAAGAGACTCCACTCAGCCGAGGACGCACCTCGAGAACCACATACAATCAATCACAATCAGCCGTACTACAACAACAATCAATGAAACAGCACAACACCAACCGATTACCATAACCAATCAACCATACTGACACTACAATCAATACAACAACCGTCACACTAAACAACCAACAGAAACTGAGTAGGCGAACCTACCTTTAGCCAGCCGCAGCGATTCCTTGTTCAATCACATGACATCAACCAAGCAAACAAAACCCCTATACAAACAGCATAAAAGCCTATTACTACCACCACAATCCTACAAGGAACAACAATGACAAAGATGATGATGATGATGATGACATACCTATGCATCGTATATCGGCGTCAAGACCGCTACCTGACTCAAGCAACCTATCCCCAAGGCACAAGCATCCTCAAAGGCTTCCATGGAAGGAATTAAGGTGAAGGGAAAGAGGTGAGGCGACACCTAGGTCTGAAGGACGGAGGCAGAAATGATTTACGATTCTATCAAAACACGATTATAAATCCTCGCTGTAAAGACGCTACTCGATCGAGTAACCAACTTACTCGACTCGATCGAGTGGCCCCTACTCGATCGAGTACCCAAGCTACTCGATCGAGTAGCCCCTACTCTATCGAGTACCACTCATCCTCAAAGTCTATCAAGACACAAGGCATCTCTTGCACGCATTCCTAAAGGCTA
The DNA here is from genome assembly GCF_048544455.1 of Silene latifolia. Classification (NCBI taxonomy): domain Eukaryota; kingdom Viridiplantae; phylum Streptophyta; class Magnoliopsida; order Caryophyllales; family Caryophyllaceae; genus Silene; species Silene latifolia. Next base: position 10,345,047 of record NW_027413163.1, on the reverse strand, counting down.
TCACATGTCCCCAAGGTCGGTCAACGGGTCCCTAAAAGGACGGGTATTACAGTCTTTCCCCCTTAAAAAGAACTTCGTCCCCGAAGTTCGACTCACCCTCCCCCACACCACACAACAAGAAACCAAGGTCGACACCTCCGTTTACCCGACACAGGCCCACAACTCTCTAGAAGCATTATCCCACTACGTATGTCCAACAAACATCATCATCATCAATTGTCCAACACGCACCACATATTCAAAACCTCTCATTATAAAATCACTATTTGAATTACCGAACGCACCACATGCAACAAACGATCCTATCACAGATCCAACAATGTATGATTCATAGTCACACAACGCAAAACTACCGACGACAACCCCACTACTGCTCTGGACATCATTTTCTCGTTATGACCATCTTCTCATTATAACACGTAAATTACTCATTTTCACTTAAATATACAATTTTCGCAACAAAACTATTAAGACAATTATAAACTCGTACTTGAAATGTAACAGAGACATTATAAAACATTACAAACATATGGCAAAATTGTTATAATTTCGGCTTTTCCTTTTGCGACATTACTCTTCCCCTCTAAAAAGGAACTTCGTCCCCAAAGTTCACCATTAGACGACTTTTCCTGTCCCCCAGACCGACACAAAAGACACCACTGGACATTACTCATAAACCACTGAACACGACATTGACTACCTGCACATTGCTTCTAACGGACATTAGGTTATCACAACTCATATAAACGTGAACTATAGAAATTACACGCTTCTTTTCGGACACATACACATATCTCTTGTGACAACCTAGCAATGTTTCCACAACTTGATATGACACATTATTCGATTAGTCATGACATATTATCAACATGTTATAAACATAAGGACTTCAAGGTAGTACAAATACCCCTAAAACAATGTAAATTACTCAAATCCCTATCCACCCATGACATCCGACACTACATAAACATTACTCATAAGCTAGCTATAGGTATATACACATGGAAATAGAAACTTAAACGACATCACTTGTGTGCCAAATTCTCGTAACGATGTATGTCATCGTCCCGGCACACCTATTTCTCATAAAACTTCATTTATAAGTCAAGCACAAAACCCAAACATAACTAATAAGGCGACCAAAACATGTTACTAACCTTCAAGTGGATATCGAAACATGCAAAAATAAAAGCATTCAAACAATTTAATTGTCAAAAAGTTCCTGTAACAGTGCTACTCGATCGAGTGGGTTAGGCACTCGATCGAGTAGCCCGAGATCAGAATGCTCCTTAAGTAGACACACCTGCAGTTACTCGATCGAGTGAGGGGCACTCGATCGAGTGGCTTCAGGTCAAAACTACGCCAAATTTCCAAACACAATATATATATATGATCGCATAACCACGAGTCGGGATGATAACCCGACCACAAATCCTGCAAAGCAAGTATAGAAATAAGCAAGTACAGCCTTATGGCCACCAATACAAACCAAATACGAAAAGTACGAATCGAAACAAACTAATATCCAACACAACCGATAATCATAACAAAATAAAAGGAGTATTACTCCTGCTGCTGCTCATCAATCACGTCGTCCTCATATCCTCCACCACCCGAAGTGCCTGCTCCTGACGCACCAAGACCCGCATCACCACCAGCTCCAGCATCTGGCCTCACGTACCAAGGGGTCAAGCCGCCGTAAGGGTATAACTGAGGTGCTCCCCATGTGGAAATATCCACCCCGTAGAAGTGGAAAACCCCGCTGTAGTCCCCGATTCCCTTCCACCAAACCGGATGCGGTCGTGAGGTCCCAATGCCCTGAGTATATGCCATCTCATGCATGTTCCTGAGCGTCATGGTAGAGGACACTCTCTCAGCCAGGTAGCTCTCACGTGTCTCCGGGGTATCAAGAAAAGGGTCATTAGGAAACGGGTACTGTGGTGGTGCTGTCGGCTGTGGCTGTGTCTCAGCCATCCTCTCCCTCACTCGGCGTGGCCCTCTCCCTATCCTGGGTCGATTCTCCTCAGCTCTCACGTTCTCCCCCTTCCTCGGCTCAGGCATGACTCGGAGGATCTCCGGTTCGATGAAGTACGTCTGCCTCGTAGGGCGTGCATCCTCCTCCTCCTCCTCATCAGAATCGGCAGTTACCACTGCCGCGGGTAAAGGCTCTGTCGGTGGAAGGTGCTCAGGAGCTGGTATCTTCATCCAACTCATCTCCCACACCCTCCATGCTAAACTACCGTCCTCTAAAGTTCTCAACCATTTCAGGCCGAGGAAGTAAGCTTTGTCCATGGTAGGTACCGGGGTGGCTAGAGGGGTGTACTCCGAGGAAGCCTCAAAGGAAGTTAGCTTCTCAGCTAAACAGGTGGCAGTAGCACCACAACTCAAGATCCTAGTGCTAGAGGAGGCCATCAAAGCAAGAATGGCACACACTATAGCGGGAGCACTAAAGGTCACTCTCTCAGTCAGCTCGGGGTTAAGGTACGCCATCAAAAGCATAAACTCATGTGAGTTCAACTTACTCATATCCGATCTCTCGTAGAGGAGACACGACACCGCACGAAGTAAGATCTTTAAAGTGACATGTTGCACATCATTGATCAACATGTTACTAGCAGTGGGAGCTGATTTCCCGGTGATACAAGGCATAAGACTGCAAACCCCACACTCAGTCGGTATGTCACGAAGGGCTCCCTTGGGAGGCTTAGCCAAGCCAAGGTGAGAGGTAAACATATCCATGGTCAAGACAAAACTAGTGTTCATGAGACGGAACTGCACAGTTTGTTCCACCGGCTCGTATTTAAACGAGCTCATGAACTCGAGGGTCAGGAAGGCATACGAATGCTTTCGTAAGCGATAAAGGTCGGTGAACCCCAATGTCTCAAAGATGTGTCGGACATCAGTCTCAATACCCAGATCATCTAGGAGGGTCGTGTCAACACAGCGGGTCGGTCTTATCTTGCGGGACTGTAAAGCCACAAAATTCTTTCTTTGGTTGTATTCCACGAATACCACAGACGGGTATTCGGGTACAGCAGGGACTACCGATACACTCCCCTCCCCGGTTTCGGGCTCAGAAGCCCTATCCCTCTTACTCTGTTTGACCCTAAGTTCAGTCTCGGCATCTGTTTCAGCATACAAATTAAATATACCACCACATATACACCAAAACGTACAAAGCATACATGTTTGATCATAAAATAATCATCTAAGTATACACTATCACCAACAATTCCAAAATTACAAGTAAAATTCCCAATCCTTATATCTCAGACGGTCTCTATAGCTGTAAAAATTTTGATATATTTAACATGAATTAACTTAATCACTACTACCTTTAGGACTCAAACCTTCAAAACATATTCATATACAACCCAAGTTTGCAATAACATGAAACGAATTTCAGTTTGGGGCACTTTTAAAACGGAGTTTTAAGACAAATTTTGGGGTGAAAATCACAAAAATCAACTGCATACATGATATATACAACATACATTACTCAATTTTCATCCTTTTACATGTAATAGACAACCAAAAATCAATTCAATTTCTCAAACCCTAAAATTTTCGGTCCATATTACATTCAATTTTAATTCGATTTTTGCATAATTAACAACAATAATCATCAAAGGAAAGCATCTTGATCATATTACAACAATTAGAAGTAAGTTTTAGCACATGTAAATCGATTTTTCAACATTTTCTATCATCCTATGTGATTCCAATTAACCAAAAACATTTAAATAGAGTAAGCATTCATACCTTAATCAATTAGGAAGTAAAAAGAACAATTTGAAGCAAGAAGATTACTAGATTGAAGCACCACAAGTAGCAAGCAACAAAGGATTTGAGAGGAAAAACAATTAGGGTTTGCGGAAATAGGAGAGGAAGTAAGAAAATGAACAAAATAAAGGGTTTTGAACCCGCAGATGTTCTGGTACTGTAGCACTTACTCGATCGAGTAAGTAGGGTACTCGATCGAGTGACCTCTACTCAATCGAGTAGGAGTTACTCGGTCGAGTTTCCGTAGGGAATTCCTACTTTCTCGACGTTATAGCTTCCTAACTAGATCGAATGAGGTCTACTCGGTCTAGTAGGCACTCATACTCGGTCAAGCAAGGCTATGTACACGGTCGAAATTACGAGATTTACTAAAGATTCCAGCAAAACAACAACACGTGTCGATTCCAAACCACATTCGGAAATCTTCACAGGTTACTATACACATTCTCAACGCACTATTACTACTCAAATGTAGCGCAATGGTTTCACCCAACCACGATACATATCACTCCATTCTATAGAGAGCATCATACAAAACGATTTACCACACTATTGTCTCATTAACGCATAAATTCAACGCATTGTTTCATGTCTAATCATTTGTATACAACTTCAATAATAAAACTTACACTCATATTACTCTAAGCACTCATACAATATTGAACTACCATGTATCATCCGAGTCTACTAAAAATCTAACTATGCCTCAACATAAATAAATTAGTTTACTCAACTTAATCATGTCACAAATGGAAGCTTTTAACTAATCATATATCACATTCATCGGTCATTATTTTGTTAATCATCATCACAAATCCACAACTTATTCTCTATTATTATTATTACTACTGATAAGACTTATAAACTCTTATACGAACTACTATTACCAACTATTTGAAGCAAACACAATCATCACCACATTCTATACATTATCCCACACTCCTACTCTTTTCACACACACTTCTATTCGTGTGCAAACTTTCACGTTTCTCATTATCATCACAGACATATTAACTTCAACATAAACTTCATCATAAACAATTCTAGCATAACCATTACGAACATTAGACACATAATTGCCGACTCAACATCCCCATACCCAGTGACTGGCTTAAGCATAATGGGGCCATGATTTTGAAATGAGGGCGCCTACTCACCCAAAATCTAGCATCAGCTGGGGCTCCCAATATACATACACCAGGTTCATTTTATTAGACGCACTACGTTCATTAGGCTCATTTGTTACAGGTTCCAAAATCGTCGCTCTGATACCACTTTGTGACACCCTCATATACCAAGGAGCTTTAATAAGACCTTCCCTAGCATATAAGGACATCACCATCTCGGTTGCCCGAGGAAAGTAATCATCAAAAGTCGATAAAAGAACATTTATAATAACTTTACAAGTGATTTAACCAAAACTACTAATATAAAAGATACATCTCATCAATACTATGCACTACTCCTGACATGACTCGTGAAGATTCATCCCGCCAAGACTCTTGCTAGCATCCAAGACATCACCTGCTAAGACTGACTGCTCACCATAAGGGACCACGACAGACACAACAAAGACAACAAGAAACAACCACACAAGGTCAGTAACCGAGGCAAGACACAATACCAACTACCAACATAATACAAACATAACCGAGCACACACACAAGTCACAACCACTACAGCCTATCACCATCACCGACTGTCCACTAGACCAGCCCTGCCAGTGGGGGACCGCAGCCGTACCCACCTAAGCCTCGCTCATCATACTAAGCGATAACCCTGTCCCATTAATGTGCACACCCCCTCCCGTGGCGGGTTCCACGGATGGCGAAACTAGGGCGTGAAGTCACTCCCGCAAGTGACTCTACTCAGCCGAGGACGCACCTCGAGAACCACAGACAATCAATCACAATCAGCCGTACTACAACAACAACCAATGAAACAGCACAACACCAACCGATTACCATAACCAATCAACCATACTGACACTACAATCAATACAACAACCGTCACACTAAACAACCAACCGAAAATGAGTAGGCGAACCTACTTTTAGCCAGCCGCAACGATTCCTTGTTCAATCACATGGCATCAACCAAGCAAACAAAACCCCTATACAAACAGCATAAAAGCCTATTACTACCACCACAATCCTACAAGGAACAACAATGACAAAGATGATGATGATGATGACATACCTACGCATCGTATATCGGCGTCAAGACCGCTACCCGACTCAAGCTACCTATCCCCAAGGCACAAGCATCCTCAAAGGCTTCCATGGAAGGAATTAAGGTGAAGGGAAAGAGGTGAGGCGACACCTAGGTCTGAAGGAAGGAGGCGGAAATGATTTGCGATTCTATCAAAACACGATTATAAACCCTCGCTGTAAAGACGCTACTCGATCGAGTAACCAACTTACTCGATCGAGTGGCCCCTACTCGATCGAGTACCCAAGCTACTCGATTGAGTAGCCCCTACTCTATCGAGTACCACTCATCCCCAAAGTCTATCAAGACACAAGGCATCTCTTGCACGCATTCCTAAAGGTTATCACATGTCCCCAAGGTCGGTCAACGTTGGTAAATGGGATCCTAAAAGGACGGGTATTATAACTATGATATGAAAATTATCTAACATGAGAGGAAAGCTAATGTTGTGGCTGACGCGTTGAGCAGGAAGAGTGTGCATTCCTTATGCACTGCTTTGTCACTAATGCAGCTAAAAGATGAAGTGACTAAGATGGGTATACATATGATTCACAAGGGGGATGCCATCGGGGATTTGACAGTTGAACCATAGTTTTCACATAACTTGAGACAGAAGCAATTGCTTGATCCTAAAATTCAAGAATGGAGAGGAAGGATAGGCAACAACAATATGTCGCGATTATCGATTCATGCGGATGGGAGTGTTTGGTATGATGGTAGATGGTGCGTTCCTAATGATGCGGAGATGAGGAAGGCGATCATGACTGAGGCTCATTGCACTCTTTATTCAGTGCATCTGCGTGGTGACAAATTTTACAAAGACTTGAAAAATACTATTTGGTGGCCCAGGATGAAGAATGATGTCGCTGAGTTTGTGGCTAGATGTTTGACTTTACAGAGGGTCAAGGGTGAGCAACAAAGACCGCGGGGTAAGGTTCAGTCACTTGAGGTACCAGAGTAGAAATGGGAGTCTATTTCAATGGATTTCATTGTGGGATTACCGAGAACTCAGCAGGGTAACAATATGATTTGGCTGATTGTGGATCGACTGACCAAATCAGCTCATTTCATTCTGATTGATACGTGTATTTTATATAGCCTTTTTAAGTCTCTTATACACGTATTTCTATGCGATTCTCGTAGTTTTATATTGTGAAATGTCCCGATTATTCTACTTTGGTTCGTTTGGCTCTAATTGCATGAATGGACATGAAAGTAGTGGAATTGAGCCCTCTACTGTCCTTTTAGCTTGCATTTAGGAGACGAGTGGAATTGGAGCGGAAATGTTACTATCTTGGGATGCGTGAAGTAGCTTCGGAAGCTAAATCAACGAGTCATAGCTGACTTCAGTGGTAATTCACTCGATCGAGACTCTGCTGTGGTCGATCGAGAGCTTTAGGTGAAGAGAAGACCTCGATTGAATGCTTTATGTGTGCGATCGAGAGGTGCTATTTTGGAGGTCCTCGATCGAGTAGTTGTGGTAGTTCATCGAGAGGTTTGGCTGGATTTTTCCTCGATCTAGAAGACTGAAGATGCTCGATCGAGTGCTTTGAGATATGACGTGAGATTTTCTCGCGTAATCTTATTTTTTAGATATTTTAACTTTTATTTTGGTAAAATTAATATCTCTCCTATAAATAGGAGAGACTTAATTAGGTTTAGAGAGTTCCTTTTTCCCGGTTTTCCTGTTGAACGTGGCTTTGCTTCTCTTTTCCGGATCTTAACTTTTGTAATTCTTTCTTCTCTTTTATTCTAAGTATTGTTTCTCTTTTATCATCTCTATACTATGCTTACTGTTATTTTATCTATCGCTCTTGTTTTATTCATTGTTATGCGTAGCTAATTCTTTAATGCTGGGGTTAGGGTAACCATGGTAGTATAACGATGATGCGATAATCTGTTTAGAAGGTTTTGTTGTGAGAATTGTTTCATAGCAATATAATTGTAATTATTAGGTTGAATGCATGCAACTGAAGTAATTAAACCGGTTAAATTCAGACCTAGATCGAGAGATTGGAATGAACAGACTTGTTATGAACAGTAGATTACACTAATGAGGGCGAGATCTAAGTTAGTAGTATTTTAGGGCGGATAGCGGATCGAGAGGACCTTTCCACTACCCTTCTCATATCAGACCGACTGACCTACTTTTAACTGATTTGTGTGATATCATGCTGAACCGACATCCTAGTATCTCTATCTATATTTCCTCTCAATCCCTTTCACTGTGACACCTCCACATACCAAGATGTCTTACCAGGACCAGCCTAGCATGAGAGACCGTCATCGTCTCGGTCACCCGAGGCAATATATATCAAATTGACCATAAAGAAACATACTTTAGTAAATGAGTTTAAGTGATTACATATCCAAAACCCAAAACTGTAAAGTGAAATACATCTATTCCGAGATATCAAACCAACTGGAAGAAATATAAGTTCAAGACACAACGGAAGACTCTAGTGACACGTGATGATTCCATAACAGTTATCCCTTGGGCAAACCATCTCATATCTGGTCAATAACTGTCCACCATCCCCGAATGGATCAACACAGTTTTTAAAATAAATACTGGGGTCAGTTTACTGCATAATAAAAATAAGACAAGTACCAAAAGGCAACCAGCAGATCATCATCCACCTCCAAACTCCCGATCTCATATAGTAACCGACGACACACCAAAGTGTGTAGCCCTGCCAGATTACCCGTCGCAACAAGTAATCCTCGCCGCCAGTGGGGGACCGCGGCCAATCCCCACTTAAGCCCCGCTCATCAACGAGCGATAACCTTGTTCATTAATGTGCACATCCCCTTCTGTTGCGGGTTCCATAGAGGGTGAAACTAGGGTGTGAAGCCACTCCCACAAGTGATTCCACTCAACAACCATCACACCAACTCCAACGCTCCAACAATGATCAGCAAATAATCAATCGTACACAATACAAACATAATATTAAATTAATTAACGGTAAACTGAGTAGGGAACCCTACCTTCTCGTAATCTGTTATACCGCAGCCAGTCATAGAAATGCACAAGAAGTAACACATCATCACCTACAACAACGATAATTAACAATCAACAACACATACGATGACCAAAACTCTAAACCCCCAAATTAACCCAACCAAGGGTTTGCTAACTTATAAGAACAATAATAGATCGACAAGGATAAGACACTTACTACGGTGATTGACACGGAATAAGATGCTAAAACCACAATCGACGACCTTTGTCTTGGAATTGATGAAGATGATCAGAGGAGAATGAAACGTAGTTTAGGTTTTGGAGGAAATGACTTTAGAAACTGACAAACGACTTATATATAATCTCTAATCATTTTAATCAAAACCGCGGAAATAACCCGTAACAAACCGGGTACTCGGTCGAGTATAAAGTATACTCGGCCGAGTATTCCTGGACAGTAGCCTGACCAGAAACACATGACACATTACTCGGCCAAATAAGCTATATTCGGCCGAGTAACAGACTTAGAAAACCGTAGTATTACAGTCTTCCTTCCTTAAAAAGAACTTCGTCCTCGAAGTTCCAACCCAACCTATAAAACATGGACACCTAACACTAAGTCTACCAACAATGCTTACTTCTACAACATGGCTCACAATATCGTCTCAACTACAGCATAGTCTCTCAATACTAACTCCATAGTACTATCGAATACCTACAACATAAATGTTGCCAACTCTATCTTACTTCCACAACGCTCACTAGCAAACTCAATACCAAGACAATCCACCAGACAAGATCAACCACCAAAACGGAATGTTACACTCTACCACCCTTAAAACGAACTTCGTCCTCGAAGTTTACTCACACACATACACATCATCACATAATCCGTTGATACTATCGAAGTTTACTCACACTCCTAAACATCATACTACTACAAGCACTGCCATTACCTGTAATACAATCGACTGACAGGGCAGTCGTATACCTATCAAAAATAACCAACTGGCTCTAACTAATATAGCTAGGGAAGTCGGGTCGATCTCCACATTGAGATGGGAAAATGTCAGCTTAGTCTAAGTTAGTCTCGGTAACCAAATTGGGGGGTTTTAATTGATTGATTCTAAACTAATGATAAGGATAGGGAAGAGAAAAAAAGGGAATAAAGATTAACCAAGTAGAGAATATAGCTAAGACAGACGGTTCACCATAATCATCAGTCAAGTAATCTAGGTCTCAGGTCAATGCAGATACGGTCTGAGGAGCAGTGAATATCTCCTTTCGGTCTCAATTCGCCCTAAAGCACAAATAACTTAACTTTCGCCCTAACTATAATGCCCTATTGTACGCTACTAGTCTCGCCTTTTCCAACCTTTCGGTCCAGGTCAAGGGTCACTATGATATAAATGCCTAATTGCGTCGACTCAATTAAACAGATACAGTTAATTGCAGCAATTAACAACAAAGATTATACCAGCATTAACCCAATAAATCGATTACTTTCTCTTCATAATTATGGATCCCCTTTAGTCTTAGCAGAAGGGAACTAGCTACGCATCATCATCGAATTAACAATAACAACATATAGATAATTGAAACTAAACATGATAACAAAACTAATGGAGATTGAAATAGAGTAATTATGATAACAATAAAGGAGAGAAGGAATTAAAGCAATAACTAAGATTAAGAGATTGAAGAAGAATAATAGTACCAAAACAAATCTGAATCCGATTAGCAAAAGAGTAGAGAAAAAACGAAAACTAAGAACCGTAGAAAGTGATAGAGTAAAACGTGAAACCGAGAGAGAGGAGTTACGCAGTCCCTCCTTCTCTTTACATACGAAAATTCCTTCCTAATCTAACCTATGGACTAATTACAAAAGCCCATACGAAAATTAGGCGGAAAAAGTCTCTAGAAGGATAAACCACTCGATCGAGTGGAAATAAACCACTCGATCGGGCAAACTAACATAAAACCCCTCGATCGAGTGGAAATAAACCACTCGATCGAGCACTCCTTGCAAAATATTCTCGATTGGCTTCTCGAATCGCTGCTCGATCGATCGAGCAACCTTAAGCATATAAAGCATTCGATCGAGTAGAAAATCTACTCGATCGAGCTATCTTGGCACGTAAGACATTAAAGAACCTTCCGAAACCAGCTCACGCGTCTCCAAAATGTTAGATTCCAAGCTCCGGCTCCTCGTTTTCCACAAATGCATGCAAATGGGACAAATTAAGGCTCGATTTAGCTCCTCTTTGGTTAATTCCTGTAAATTACATAAAACGAACCAAAGTAGACTATTCGGGGGTATTTGTAGCTAGATGCTACATAAATAGTACAGAAATGCGTGTAAAAATGAGGTAAAAACCTTATATAAAATACACGCATCAAATATCCCCAAACCAAACCTTTGCTTGTCCCCAAGCAAAATATGAATGCAACTAAGAATAAACAGTGGAACGGGACCAACGCATCAACTACAAATCACCCACCAAAACCAATTTAATGCAACAACTGAAAGAGTGGCAAATGAGAAGTGCAAACGAGTTAAATCAATGTTTCAAACTTACTGAACCGTCGACCTTGCAAGACTCAAAAGATATCGGACTCTCACGGGTCACTCATCACTCAAAATTAGGCACAAGGTGAGTATATATGTGAAAGATAGAAAGAAGTAAAGACACTCACCTAACTCGACCTATAAGAACATGCATGCAGTTAACATGAATAAAGTCTCTACAACCATACATATGCACTCCAACCATACTAATGATCAAGACACATGCCGAGGACTTACATTTGGGTAAGTGAGGTGATGGGTAAGAAAGGGCTAAGATGAATTTGGATATGTGGAGTTAATAGCCAGGCTAGCAACAACGGATCCAAATTTTGAACTGCATCCCAACTTCATACTCAATATAACAAAACGAAACGGTGCGAATACCATGCACTCTGCTCGCGAAACACCAAAACTCATCAACTCCCCATAAGATATAAGTAAAATATGGGAATGAAAATCATTACACAATTTCTCATTTTTCTTCGCACATGATTTTTCTTTCTTTTTCTTCCTTTCTTATTTCGTTTTTTTTCGTTCTCTTTTTTTTTCTTTTCATTTCATTTTTTCATTTTTCATCCATCATTTTTCTTTCATTCCCTTCAATTCTTCCACCATCTTCTGAAAATCAGATAAAAATAACCAAACTGCAGTAAAACATTCCAAACAGCTACTCATCACTAGCTCGGCTAAGGTAGGAAAAATTATAGATAGTAGCTAATAGGACAAAAAGGGCAATTTGGCTATGTGGGGCTCATGGGTAGAATGAAATAAAGGGAACTGCCTCTCCTAACATGTGTCACCATCCACAGACCGAATGCATACAGGTATTAAGAAGACTAGACTCATGCTTATGCAATTTGATGTTACATGCCTTAAAGAGAGTACTACTCACATCCTAAATGAAACCGGTCATGAATGTCACCAGTTTATAAAGCTCTAACCTCAGAATGTAATGTAGCTTGCCGATATATGAATCAAGTCTATTTGTTCGGATAAGAGAAAACAAAAACTCGTAGATCATGCACATAATCATGCCAACTAAATATCAAGAATATGCAAGGCTCAAGTAAGGATTCAATGTAGCGTCAATGTTTAAACGTTTCGACTCAAATTAACCGTGAAAATTTATTTTTGAATTTTATGGTTTTTTTTTTGAATTAAAAGCAACAATGCATGCGAGAATAAATAAACGTGCAAGCGGAAATGCAAGAAAACATGCGGAACACGAGATATGGATGCATACCTCCCCAAACCAAACCGTACAATGCCCTCATTGTACCAAAAATAAGGAAAGAAATGCAAACTGAGGAGAAAAGGAGGAGTGGAGTCGAAAAACTTACAAAACGTCGTAAAGAGGGACCTCCCCAAACCGACCATGAACATGGGAGGTCAAATAAAGTCAAGCAGTAGCTCCATAGACGTAAAATAGCGGCTGGAAGACGTAACCACTCGATCGAGTAGCTTTGAATTGCTCGATCGAGTAAACTGGTAGTTGGAAGGGCTCGATCGAGTAGAAAACTACTCGATCGAGTAAACGTGATTTTGCATTTGGTCGATCGAGTAGATATATCACTCGATCGAGTGAGTAACCTCCCAAAAGTGCTCGATCGAGTAGAAAAACTACTCAATCGAGTGACTGGACCTGCAAACAACGCGTTAAAAGCAAGGAAAGCATATAGAGTTCGTAAAACAGCGTCTAAAGTTCAACATAAAGCTAAAGAAAAATAAAATGTTCAACAAAAGTACAATAAAACAGTCCGGGCTGCCTCCCGGAGAGCGCTGGTTTAAGAGGTCCCGCACGATCTTTACGGCATCAAGTAATGCGGCGCATCTAGCTCGTCGAAGTACAAGACTTCAACACGATTGTCTGCTTCATTTGCCTCGTGATAATGCTTCACATATTGCCCATTCACCTTGAACCTGCTACCTTCGGAATCTTCGAGCTCCACGGATCCAAATTTGGCAACAGCTGTCACCGTATAAGGACCACTCCACATGGACTTCAGCTTGCCAGGAAACAATCTCAATCGGGCATTAAACAAAAAGACACCTTTTGCCCAACATGAAACTCCCAAGGTAGAATTCTCTTGTCATGCCATCTCTTCGTCTTTTCTTTGTAAATGCGCGAGCTATCATAGGCATTAAGCCTAAACTCTTCCAACTCATCTAGCTGCAAAAGACGATTCTGACCACACAACTTAGGATCAAAGTTAAGCTCACGAATTGCCCACCAAGCCTTACATTCCAATTCAACAGGTAAGTGACATGATTTCCCATAAACTAACCTATAAGGCGATGCACCAATTGGTGTCTTAAAGGCAGTTTTGTAAGCCCATAATGTGTCTTCTAATTTAAGACTCCAGTCCTTCCGTGATTTAGAAACTACCTTAGACAAGATCTCTTTCAACTCGCGATTAGAGACCTCAACCTGACCACTAGTTTGGGGATGATACCCCAAACCACGCCGGTGTTGGACACCAACTCTAGACAGAATAGAAGTTAGTTTCTTTTCCTTAAAGTGCATTCCCCCATCACTAATGGCTGGCTAATTTAGGCATTCTGGCAAATAGACTTGACAAAGCAACAAGTAACCTGCAAAACTAATCAAAACTTTGCAGAAATGAGATCAGTCTCAAGGAATAAATTCCTTGAGACGAGAAACAAAATTAAATAAAGCAACAAAATTGCGCCACCTCCCCGGCAACGGCGCCAAAATTTGACAGGGCAGTCGTATACCTTTCAAAAATAACCAACTGGCTCTAACTAATATAGCTAGGGAAGTCGGGTCGATCTCCACAGGGAGATGGGAAAATGTCAGCTTAGTCGAAGTTCATCTCGGTAACCAAATTGGGGGGTTTTAATTGATTGATTCTAAACTAATGATAAGGATAGGGAAGAGAAAAAAAGAGAATAAAGATTAACCAAGTAGAGAAAACAGCTAAGACAGACGGTTCACCATAATCATTCAGTCAAGTAATCTAGGTCTCAGTCAATGCAAATACGGTCTGAGGAGCAGTGAATATCTCCTTTCGGTCTCAATTCGCCCTAAAGCACAAATAGCTTAACTTTCACCCTAACTATAATGCCCTATTGTACGCTACTAGTCTCGCCTTTTCCAACCTTTCGGTCCAGGTCAAGGGTCACTATGATATAAATGCCTAATTGCGTCGACTCAATTAAACAGATACAGTTAATTGCAGCAATTAACAACAAAGATTATACCAGCATTAACCCAATAAATCGATTACTTTCTCTTCATAATTATGGATCCCCTTTAGTCTTAGCAGAAGGGAACTAGCTACGCATCATCATCGAATTAACAATAACAACATATAGATAATTGAAACTAAACATGATAACAAAACTAATGGAGATTGAAATAGAGTAATTATGATAACAATAAAGGAGAGAAGGAATTAAAGCAATAACTAAGATTAAGAGATTGAAGAAGAATAATAGTACCAAAACAAATCTGAATCCGATTAGCAAAAGAGTAGAGAAAAAACGAAAACTAAGAACCGTAGAAAGTGATAGAGTAAAACGTGAAACCGAGAGAGAGGAGTTACGCAGTCCCTCCTTCTCTTTACATACGAAAATTCCTTCCTAATCTAACCTATGGACTAATTACAAAAGCCCATACGAAAATTAGGCGGAAAAAGTCTCTAGAAGGATAAACCACTCGATCGAGTGGAAATAAACCACTCGATCGGGCAAACTAACATAAAACCCCTCGAGCGAGTGGAAATAAACCACTCGATCGAGCACTCCTTGCAAAATATTCTCGATTGGCTTCTCGAACTGCTCGATCGAGCAACCTTAAGCATATAAAGCATTCGATCGAGTAGAAAATCTACTCGATCGAGCTATCTTGGCACGTAAGACATTAAAGAACCTTCCGAAACCAGCTCACGCGTCTCCAAAATGTTAGATTCCAAGCTCCGGCTCCTCGTTTTCCACAAATGCATGCAAATGGGACAAATTAAGGCTCGATTTAGCTCCTCTTTGGTTAATTCCTGTAAATTACATAAAACGAACCAAAGTAGACTATTCGGGGGTATTTGTAGCTAGATGCTACATAAATAGTACAGAAATGCGTGTAAAAATGAGGTAAAAACCTTATATAAAATACACGCATCAAATATCCCCAAACCAAACCTTTGCTTGTCCCCAAGCAAAATATGAATGCAACTAAGAATAAACAGTGGAACGGGACCAACGCATCAACTACAAATCACCCACCAAAACCAATTTAATGCAACAACTGAAAGAGTGGCAAATGAGAAGTGCAAACGAGTTAAATCAATGTTTCAAACTTACTGAACCGTCGACCTTGCAAGACTCAAAAGATATCGGACTCTCACGGGTCACTCATCACTCAAAATTAGGCACAAGGTGAGTATATATGTGAAAGATAGAAAGAAGTAAAGACACTCACCTAACTCGACCTATAAGAACATGCATGCAGTTAACATGAATAAAGTCTCTACAACCATACATATGCACTCCAACCATACTAATGATCAAGACACATGCCGAGGACTTACATTTGGGTAAGTGAGGTGATGGGTAAGAAAGGGCTAAGATGAATTTGGATATGTGGAGTTAATAGCCAGGGCTAGCAACAACGGATCCAAATTTTGAACTGCATCCCAACTTCATACTCAATATAACAAAACGAAACGGTGCGAATACCATGCACTCTGCTCGCGAAACACCAAAACTCATCAACTCCCCATAAGATATAAGTAAAATATGGGAATGAAAATCATTACACAATTTCTCATTTTTCTTCGCACATGATTTTTCTTTCTTTTTCTTCCTTTCTTATTTCGTTTTTTTTCGTTCTCTTTTTTTTTCTTTTCATTTCATTTTTTCATTTTTCATCCATCATTTTTCTTTCATTCCCTTCAATTCTTCCACCATCTTCTGAAAATCAGATAAAAATAACCAAACTGCAGTAAAACATTCCAAACAGCTACTCATCACTAGCTCGGCTAAGGTAGGAAAAATTATAGATAGTAGCTAATAGGACAAAAAGGGCAATTTGGCTATGTGGGGCTCATGGGTAGAATGAAATAAAGGGAACTGCCTCTCCTAACATGTGTCACCATCCACAGACCGAATGCATACAGGTATTAAGAAGACTAGACTCATGCTTATGCAATTTGATGTTACATGCCTTAAAGAGAGTACTACTCACATCCTAAATGAAACCGGTCATGAATGTCACCAGTTTATAAAGCTCTAACCTCAGAATGTAATGTAGCTTGCCGATATATGAATCAAGTCTATTTGTTCAGATAAGAGAGAAACAAAAACTCGTAGATCATGCACATAATCATGCCAACTAAATATCAAGAATATGCAAGGCTCAAGTAAGGATTCAATGTAGCGTCAATGTTTAAACGTTTCGACTCAAATTAACCGTGAAAATTTATTTTTGAATTTTATGGTTTTTTTTTTGAATTAAAAGCAACAATGCATGCGAGAATAAATAAACGTGCAAGCGGAAATGCAAGAAAACATGCAGACACAGATATGGATGCATACCTCCCCAAACCAAACCGTACAATGCCCTCATTGTACCAAAAATAAGGAAAGAAATGCAAACTGAGGAGAAAAGGAGGAGTGGAGTCGAAAAACTTACAAAACGTCGTAAAGAGGGACCTCCCCAAACCGACCATGAACATGGGAGGTCAAATAAAGTCAAGCAGTAGCTCCATAGACGTAAAATAGCGGCTGGAAGACGTAACCACTCGATCGAGTAGCTTTGAATTGCTCAATCGAGTAAACTGGTAGTTGGAAGGGCTCGATCGAGTAGAAAACTACTCGATCGAGTAAACGTGATTTTGCATTTGGTCGATCGAGTAGATATATCACTCGATCGAGTGAGTAACCTCCCAAAAGTGCTCGATCGAGTAGAAAAACTACTCGATCGAGTGACTGGACCTGCAAACAACGCGTTAAAAGCAAGGAAAGCATATAGAGTTCGTAAAACAGCGTCTAAAGTTCAACATAAAGCTAAAGAAAAATAAAATGTTCAACAAAAGTACAATAAAACAGTCCGGGCTGCCTCCCGGAGAGCGCTGGTTTAAGAGGTCCCGCACGATCTTTCTGGCATCAAGTAACTGGCGCATCTAGCTCGTCGAAGTACAAGACTTCAACACGATTGTCTGCTTCATTTGCCTCGTGATAATGCTTCACATATTGCCCATTCACCTTGAACCTGCTACCTTCGGAATCTTCGAGCTCCACGGATCCAAATTTGGCAACAGCTGTCACCGTATAAGGACCACTCCACATGGACTTCAGCTTGCCAGGAAATAATCTCAATCGGGCATTAAACAGCAGCACCTTTTGCCCAACATGAAACTCCCAAGGTAGAATTCTCTTGTCATGCCATCTCTTCGTCTTTTCTTTGTAAATGCGCGAGCTATCATAGGCATTAAGCCTAAACTCTTCCAACTCATCTAGCTGCAAAAGACGATTCTGACCACACAACTTAGGATCAAAGTTAAGCTCACGAATTGCCCACCAAGCCTTACATTCCAATTCAACAGGTAAGTGACATGATTTCCCATAAACTAACCTATAAGGTGATGCACCAATTGGTGTCTTAAAGGCAGTTTTGTAAGCCCATAATGTGTCTTCTAATTTAAGACTCCAGTCCTTCCGTGATTTAGAAACTACCTTAGACAAGATCTCTTTCAACTCGCGATTAGAGACCTCAACCTGACCACTAGTTTGGGGATGATACCCCAAACCACGCCGGTGTTGGACACCAACTCTAGACAGAATAGAAGTTAGTTTCTTTTCCTTAAAGTGCATTCCCCCATCACTAATGACGACCCTAGGGACACCAAATCGGGGAAATATGACCTTTTTGAACATTTTTATCACGGTCTTGGCATCACAATGAGGTGAGGCAATTACCTCAACCCATTTCAACACATAATCTACAGCCACTAAGATATACCTGTTACCTTTACTGGATGGAAACGGTCCTTGGAAATCAATGCCCCAGACATCGAAAACCTCAACCTCTAAGATACCATTTTGTGGCATCTCATGCCTCTTCGAAATATTCCCTGATCGTTGGCAAGCATCACAAGCTGAAACAAAAGACTTAGCATCAGCAAACAAAGAAGGCCAGCAAAAACCAGACTGAAGTACCTTAGCCACGGTGCGCGATGGACCGTGGTGACCACCATAGGGAGAGGAGTGACAGCCTTCCAGGACTACTTTGGGCACCCACTGCGGCATACACCATCTGTAGAGACCGTCTGCACATTCCTTAAACAAGTAAGGATCATCCCAGAAGTACTGCTTAGCGTTATATAGAAAACGCTTCCTCTGCTGATGAGAAAGGTCAGGCGGCAGCTTGCCACTGACAACGAAGTTAGCTATATCTTCATACCAAGGCTCTTGGTTAACAATAGACGATATAATAGCAAATAAAGTATCGTCAGGAAAAGAATCATCAATAGGTAGAGGATCTTCCCCTTCCTGTCGCGTCAGTCGCGACAGATGATCAGCTACAACGTTCTCAGCTCCTTTCTTATCCTTAATCTGCAAATCAAACTCCTGAAGAAGGAGTATCCATCTCAGTAGCCGTGGTTTAGCCTTCTTTTTAGCAAGGAGATGCCTCAAAGCTGCATGGTCAGTAAAAATAGTAACTTCTGACCCAACTAAATAAGAACGACACTTCTCCAAGGCATAAACTACTGCTAGCAGCTCTTTTTCAGTGGTAGTGTACTTCACTTGAGCCTCATCCAGAGTTCGGCTCGCATAGTAGATAGCATTTAAAGCTTTGTCTTTCCTTTGGCCTAGCACCGCTCCTAGTGCATAATCACTGGCATCACACATTATCTCAAACGGCAAGTCCCAGTCGGGAGGCTGTATGATCGGCGCGGAGACTAAAGCCTGCTTTAACCTGTGAAAAGCATAAAGACACTCATCAGTGAACACAAAAGGGGCATCCTTAAGTAGCAGCTGTGTAAGTGGTTTAGCAATTTTTGAGAAGTCCTTGATAAACTAGCGATAAAAGCCGGCGTGGCCAAGGAAACTCCTCACCCCCTTAACATTGACAGGAGGCGGTAATTGCTGAATCACTTCCACCTTTGCTTTATCAACCTCTATTCCCATATCAGAAACTAAGTGCCCTAGGACAACTCCCTCGTTGACCATGAAATGGCACTTCTCCCGATTCAAAGACAAGATTAACCTCAATGCAATACAACACTTTATCAAGGTTAGACAGACAGTTAGAAAAATCACTTCCATAAACACGTCCATGAAAACTTCCATAATAGACTCAATATACTCTGAAAATATCCCCATCATGCACCTTTGAAAGGTGGCAGGGGCATTACATAAACCAAAAGGCATCCTGCGATAAGCAAACACGCCCTGAGGACAAGTAAATGTAGTCTTAGCTTGATCGCCTGGGTGGATAGGGATCTGAAAGAACCCTGAATACCCGTCTAGATAGCAGAAAAACTTATGAGAAGCTAACCTTTCTACCATTTGATCAATAAAAGGAAGGGGAAAGTGATATTTCTTGGTGGCGGCGTTAAGCTGTCTGTAATCTATGCACATCCGCCAACCAGTCACTACTCGAGTAGGTATCAACTCATTCTTATCATTCTTAACCACAGTTGTCCCTCCTTTCTTCGGGACCACCTGTACTGGACTCACCGACTTAGAATTACCAACAGAATAAATAATACCTGCGTCAAGCAGCTTCATTACCTCAGCCATCACAACATCCTGCATCTTCTCGTTCGATCTGCCATACCACCTGTCTGCAAGGTTTGTGATCTTCCTCCAGCTCTATCCTGTGCATACAAATATCGGGACTAATCCCCTTGATATCGTCCAATGAATAACCCAGTGCTTTCCTGTTTTTCTTAAGTACAACTAACAAGGAGGTTAGCTGATCATTATCAAGCTTGGCACTAACAATGACTGGAAATTGCTCAGTATAGTCTAAGAAAACATATTTTAGATGAGAAGGAAGAGGCTTACGCTCTGGTATCTTTACCTCAATGGAGCAAAGAGTGCTAATCATCTGTTCCACTTGCTCTCCCTTAGCGTCGGTGGGTACACGCTCATCTAAATCATCTTTAAGCAAATCCAACACAGCGTCATCGTCATCTGGGCTATCTGCACACTCATCAAAAAGCATAAGAGCTTCTAGTGGGTCCTTCATAAAAGAACCCGACCAGAAGTCATAAATTGTAACACTCCGTATTTATAAATCTCTGGGTACTCTATCGAGTAGGCCTTACTCTGTCGAGTAAGGGTGAGTTGCGTTTTTAGAATAGTTTCTGACCTGTTGGGTACTCGATCGAGTAACTATGATACTCGATCGAGTAAGGGGGTACTCGATCGAGTACCTTAGCTACTCGATCGAGTAGCCGGTTTACGGGGAGTTATTTCTCGGGTTTTGTTAATTATGCGATTAAGGTATATAATCTTTTCCGTCATTGTTCTAAACACTTTTCAAAACCTAAATTACTGTCAAGAGAGAAAGCAAAGTACGTTCATCACCTTAATCGCATTGTTAGCAAATCCCGGAGTTTGGAAGGTCGGATTTCACCTTTCTTTATACCGTTGTGATCCTTGCGTCAAGGGTAAGACCTATATACCATTTTTATAATGTTTCTTTAAAGTTGGTTAAACCCTAATTTGGGAATTGGGGGTTTTGTAGTATGTTATGCTTGGTGGTGATTATATGTTTGTATGTTAGGAGGAGGATTCGTAGAGGAAGCTTTTTGATATCAGCTGTGAGATCGTCTGATTGTTGTGCTTTCCAGGTAGGGTTTCTCTACTCAGAATTAGTTACATAATGTGTGGTGATTGTGCTGTAGTTAGTGATTGTTGATTGATTCAGACGGTTGTAATTGTATATTGTTGATTGATTCAGACGGTTGTGATTGTATATTGTTGATTGATTCAGTCGGTCGTGATTGTATATTGTTGATTGATTCAGACGGTTGTTGATGTTGTATTGTGATTGCTGATTATTTGTCTCTGGTTCTCGAGATGCGTTCTCGGCTGAGTGGAGTCACTTGCGGGAGTGGCTTCACGCCCTAGTTTTGCCCTTCGTGGAACCCGCCACGGAAGGGGATGTGCACATTAATGGGACAGGGTTATCGCTCGGTATGATGAGCGGCTTAGGTGGGAACGGCGGTCCCCCATCGCGGGCGGTCCAAAGGTGGACGATCGGGGACGGAGATTGATTGGAGTGGGTGTGATTATGTGTGTGATTGTTTGAGCTATGTTGTTTGTTGTGTTGTTGGATCATATAAACTGTGTGATTAGTACTGACCCCGTTTAAATGTTTTAAAAACTGTGGTGATCCATTCGGGGGTGGTGAGCAGTTATTGAGCAGGTATGAGACGATGCGTATGGGATAGCTGGGATGAGTCACCACGTTGCAGTTTAGAAGTCTTCCGCTGTGTCTGTCGCTTGATAGTATTTTGATAGTAGATAGTTTTGAGAACTTGTATTTCCTTCTATCAGTTTTGGTTTGGAACATGTAATCACTTAAACTATAATTAGTTTTAAAGTACGTTTCTTTATTGTCTTATGATACTCATTGCCTCGGGCAACCGAGATGGTAGTATCCTTATACCTGAGTGGTCCTGGTAAGGCACTTGGAGTATGGGGGTGTTACATAAATAGACTCGTCAATAATATCAACCGAATAACAAGTATCCTCTATCATTGGCCGAGCCAAAGTACTAGGCAGACTGAAAGTGATCGCGTCGTCCCCTACTGCAAGAGTCAAACGCCCTTGTTTGACATCAATAACGGCCCCAGCTGTACAAAGGAATGGTCTTCCTAAGATAATTGGGGTCCGGGTGTCCTCAGCTATATCTAAAACAATGAAATCCACTGGAATAAAGAGCTTTCCTATTTTCACAGGCACGTCCTCTAAGACACCTAAGGGCTTCCTAACAGATCTATCAGCCATCTGTAGGGTAATGTTAGTCACTTTAAGATGACTTATGTTCAGTTTCTTGCAGACAGATAGGGGCATGACACTGACGCTGGCTCCTAAGTCACAAAGAGCCTTATCAATAACCACATTGCCTATAATACAGGTAATAGAGAAGCTACCCGGGTATTTCATTTTAGGTGGAGCCTTGTTTAAAAGCAAATTACTAGACTCTTCCATAAATGAAACTGTCTCAAATTCACTTAAATCTCTCTTACGCGTCACAATATCTTTCATAAACTTGGCGTAAGTAGGTACCTGGGTAACAAGTTCGATAAAAGGGACAGTTACCTGGAGGTTCTTCACAACGTCCACAAACTTACCGTACTGTCGCTCGATCTTTGCGTCCTTCAGACGACCTGGGAAGGGCACTCTGATAGCAATGAGTGGACTCGCGACTTTCTCTTTAACTTTATCAATGCGTGACGTCTCCACAGCAGGGGAAGATGACACGGTAGCGGAATTAGATAGTAAAATAGGATCTTCGCCGCTTCTGGTACTCGATCGAGTACTTTTATCACTCGATTGAGTGATTTTATGTTGGAATATACTCGATCGACCACTCTCTGCACTCGATCGACCATTCTCTTTTTCTGCCTTACTCGATCGAGCATTTTTATCACTCGATCGAGTGATTTCTTCAGCAAACTTACTCGATCGAGTAAGAATATCACTCGATCGACCATCTCCAAATTGTGCACTTCTCGATCGACCATAATTATCACTCGATCGAGTGACGGGATGAATTAAATCACTCGATCGAGTAGATTTTTCACTCGATCGAGTGTTTGGACCACACGCAACAACTATTTCGTCCAAAAACTCATCTATATCATCCTCCAGGGTATCTTCAGCTATCAAAACCCCGTCTTCTGGTACTTTTGGCCCTTCATGAGTAAGGCCAACTTGGATATTCGTTGCATTGGCTGGATTACATGTCGGTAGAAGCTTGGCTTGGTCTTTCGCGAGCGTTAACTGCGCGACTTGTTCTCTCAATTCCGCTATGACAGTTTCTTTCCTATTGCACTTCTCATCAAACTGTTGTGTTATGCTCAACATAAAGGATTTCAGTTCGGCAATTTCTTGATTTGCAGGAGGAGAAACCGGTTGCGGCGCTGGCGTATAAAGAGTAGGAGCATTATTTATTTCTTCATACAGTTGAGAAAAAGGAACTCCTTGCTTATATTTCTGATAATCAAGGACGCGTTATGTACTTGCCAGGCATCCAATAGGGTCATGCCCTTCCATGCCACATAACTCCACATGCTCAGTAATCGAACAAACCTGTGCACTCTCGCCTAAGGCTTCTGTAATCTCCACATTACCTAGACTTTTGCTAGGACCTTCCACTGCAGCTGCTGTCGACTCAATAACTTGTTCACTGCCTCGGGGATTTCCATATTCAGAGACATGAATAGCCATCTCCTCAATGAGACGCCACCCTTGGTCATCTTCAACATTCTTCGTGATCCTTGATTTTTTTACCTCAGGAAAATTACTGCAGCAGGTCAACCACACTTTCATAACCTTACTCCCTAAGTGTGAGATGCCTCAGAATGTCACTCAATTCCGTCCAATTGCTTGCTGCAATGTTTTATATAAAGCCATTTCTAAAATTTTGAGCACCAGACTGGCATCTATCCTACCTGATATTATCAGTGACACACAGGGTGGATTTATTCAGGGTAGAAACATCATTGAAAACATACTGATTTGCCAGGATATTTTGAGACTTTACAATAGGAAATCTGTCTCCTCCAGGTGTCTAATGAAAGTTGACCTCAAAAAAGCATATGACTCAGTCAATTGGGATTTTATTGAACAAATGTTAGCTGCTCTGAATTTCCCTCCAAAATTCATCCACATGGTTATGCTTTGTGTAAGAACAGCATCCTATTCTTTGGTGTTACATGGCAAAAATTTTGGCTATTTTAAAGGTGTTTCTTTGGTTTGAGGCGGGAGACCCTATCTCCCCTCTTTTGTTCACCATAACCATGGAATATCTCAGCAGAATTCTCTCCTATGTTACAAGCACCATGAATTTCAAGCATCATCCTCTTTGTGGTCCTATGAAACTTAATCACCTCATGTTTGCTGATGATCTCCTTTTATTCTCTAAGGGTGACATCACCTCTATTATGATCCTTCTCAGAGGTTTTGCCACATTTTCTGCAGCAACTGGTTTGCATATGAACACTCAGAAATCAAATATTTACTTCAATGGGGTGACTCAGTCTGTTAGGGATGACATCTTGCAAATTTCTGGGTTTATTGAGGGAAGCATTCCCTTAAAATATCTGGGTGTCCCTATTTCAGCTGGAAAACTTGCTGTCAAGCATTACACTGTCTTGATAGAGAAGGTCATTCACAGAATCAGAGCTTTTGGTGCCAAAAAACTTTCCTATGCAGGAAGACTCATCTTAGTGAATTCTGTTTTGACTTCTCTTTACACTTACTGGGCAGCTATTTTTATTATCCCTAAATGTGTTCTGAGGAAAATTGATTCAATTTGTAGGAACTATTTGTGGGATGGCACTTCTGAATATCTTAGAACCCCTAAAGTGAGCTGGGAGAAAGTGTGTGCCCCTAAAAATGAAGGAGGTTTAGGCATAAGAGATAGCTTTTCCTGGAATAATGCTGCTATTGGAAAGCTTGTTTGGTGGATCTACACCAAACCTGATAGTTTATGGGTGAAATGGGTCAATAACATTTATATAAAAGGGACCCCCTGGGATCAGTATACACCTAAATCTGATACTAGCTGGTATTGGAGGACCATTTGCAAGGTGAAGGAGAAATATAGTACTGGATACAGTAATGGTCAGTGGTTAGCTCATCCCACTGGCTATACTATGTCCAGTGGTTACCATTGGATCAGGAAGAAACAACCATATGTTCCTTGGCATTTATACATCTGGAATTCCTGGTGCCTTCCCAAGCATCAGTTCATCAACTGGTTTATTGTTCGTGAAGCCTTAATGTTAAAGGATAAACTTTTCTCATTTGGCATCAGTCCTGATTCCTTGTGTTTACTCTGGGATCTCTTGAAACTCACCAAAGCATGTGTTTCAAGAATGTCGATATACACAAATGCTTTCTTTACAAGACTGAAGACAAAAATGCATATGACTCTGCCTCAGACCAATATTCTTTGTTGCATTCATAACAAACCATGGTCTAAGACTCGCAAGAAGGTTACTAATGCTCTGGTTCAAGCGTTGTATTATGCAGTGTGGTTACAAAGAAATAGAGTGAGGATGGAACACTCTCTTGTTCATCCTGAAACTGTAGTGAGTCATGTCCTTAGTCTTATGAAAATCCAATCTATGTACTGGACGAAATGTTGTATGTCGAGTAGAGATGAGTTTTGGATTAAGTCTATCTTTAATTAGACTAATTTAAAACCATCAAAATTGATCCTTGTGGTAGTTTGTAATAGCTTGTTTCTGTGCTTAATGAGAAGTTCTAACCTTTCACCAAAAAAAAAACATTCTTCGTGAATCTCCCTTTAGCTACGCTGTCAAGAATAACTCTCTCGCTCCGATATAGTCCGTTGTAAAACTGAGCACAAAGGAACCATCGTTTGAACCCGTGATGAGGCACAAAGCGGACAAGCTTCTTGAACCTAGTCCAGGCCCCATTCAAATCTTCAGTAGGTAGCTGCTCAAAAGAACTGATCTGAGCTCTTAAGGTATTGGTGCGCTGCGGTGGGAAGTATCGCCTGTAAAAGGCCAAGGCAAGGGAACTCCAGTCGGTTACACCGGCTGCCTCCCTATCAAGATCTCTCAACCATTACCGGGCATCATCAGCTAAAGAGAAAGGAAAAAGAGCTCCCTTAACTTTGTCCTGTGTCACCCCAGCAGAAAGAGGAATGGTAGAGCAATACTCTGTAAACAGCTCTATATGTCTGCATGGATCTTCTTCAGGTACCCCTCTAAAGAGATTTCTCTCTACCAGCTGTATGTAAGATGGGTGGATTCCAAAGTTTCCCTGATCAGTAATGGGTAATAGGAAACCTTTTGGAAGGGAATCCACATTAGGCTCGAATGGTCAAGCTAATTTAGGCATTCTCGGCAAATAGACTTGACAAAGCAACAAGTAACCCGCAAAACTAATCAAAACTTTGCGAAAATGAGATCGATCTCAAGGAATAAATTCCTTGAGACGAGAAACAAAATTAAATAAAGCAACAAAATTGCGCCACCTCCCCGGCAACGGCGCCAAAATTTGACAGGGCAGTCGTATACCTTTCAAAAATAACCAACTGGCTCTAACTAATATAGCTAGGGAAGTCGGGTCGATCTCCACAGGGAGATGGGAAAATGTCAGCTTAGTCGAAGTTCATCTCGGTAACCAAATTGGGGGGTTTTAATTGATTGATTCTAAACTAATGATAAGGATAGGGAAGAGAAAAAAAGAGAATAAAGATTAACCAAGTAGAGAAAACAGCTAAGACAGACGGTTCACCATAATCATTCAGTCAAGTAATCTAGGTCTCAGTCAATGCAAATACGGTCTGAGGAGCAGTGAATATCTCCTTTCGGTCTCAATTCGCCCTAAAGCACAAATAGCTTAACTTTCACCCTAACTATAATGCCCTATTGTACGCTACTAGTCTCGCCTTTTCCAACCTTTCGGTCCAGGTCAAGGGTCACTATGATATAAATGCCTAATTGCGTCGACTCAATTAAACAGATACAGTTAATTGCAGCAATTAACAACAAAGATTATACCAGCATTAACCCAATAAATCGATTATTTTCTCTTCATAATTATGGATCCCCTTTAGTCTTAGCAGAAGGGAACTAGCTACGCATCATCATCGAATTAACAATAACAACATATAGATAATTGAAACTAAACATGATAACAAAACTAATGGAGATTGAAATAGAGTAATTAAGATAACGATAAAGGAGAGAAGGAATTAAAGCAATAACTAAGATTAAGAGATTGAAGAAGAATAATAGTACCAAAACAAATCCGAATCCGATTAGCAAAAGAGTAGAGGAAAAACGAAAACTAAGAACCGTAGAAAGTGATAGAGTAAAAAGTGAATCCGAGAGAGAGGAGTTACGCAGTCCCTCCTTCTCTTTACATACGAAAATCCCTTCCTAATCTAACCTATGGACTAATTACAAAAGCCCATACGAAAATTAGGCGGAAAAAGTCTGTAGAAGGATAAACCACTCGATCGAGTGGAAATAAACCACTCGATCAAGCAAACTAACATAAAACCCCTCGATCGAGTGGAAATAAACCACTCGATCGAGCACTCCTTGCAAAATCTTCTCGATAGGCTTCTCGAACTGCTCGATCGAGCAACCTTAAGCATATAAAGCATTCGATCGAGTAGAAAATCTACTCGATCGAGCTATCTTGGCATGTAAGACATTAAATAACCTTCCGAAACCAGCTCACGCGTCTCCAAAATGTTAGATTCCAAGCTCCGGCTCCTCATTTTCCACAAATGCATGCAAATGGGACGAATTAAGGCTCGAATTAGCTCCTCTTTGGTTAATTCCTGTAAATTACATAAAACAAACCAAAGTAGACTATTCGGGGGTATTTGTAGCTAGATGCTACATAAATAGTACACAAATGCGTGTAAAAATGAGGTAAAAACCTTATATAAAATACACGCATCATCGACCATTACGCAAATTCATCCTTATTCTACACCAGCACTCAAACTTCCAATTGCAACCTGTATGACCATCAAACTTTCTTGTCACATCCTTCTCCTCTTAAGATAAATGTTACGTCCTCGTAACTCACTAATACTAGGTCCTTTGCTATACCTCCCATAATCCTCATTACCACCGCATGTCAACGATAACTAACTATAACCTCAACACCTACAACCACTCCTATATCCAGGGCTCTTTTTCTCTAACAGTCCTCATACCTCAATTCATTCTGCACTCCATATATCATATACCATAAAATCCTCAGCATAACCACCGCACCAACACTCCAACGATGATCAGCAGACAACAATCATACACAGTACAATCAAAGCATCTCAAATCAATTAAACAGAAATTGAGTAGGGAAACCCTACCTTTTCGCCAATCATGAAAATGTATCCATAAAGTGCTAAGCAAGACTCCGAGGGGCACCCTACAATGATAACCACATCCTATTATACAACTACCCCAAACAATTTACTGAAAAGGACAACCAAACAGCGACTTACCTAGTGACGCGGACCAACGGTGACACGGACGACGACCAAGCAAGCATCCTTCCTACGCAAACCCCGTTCCCTTCCATGGTTGGGGTCTAGGCCAAATGAGAGTGTATGGAGGTATGGGTGATAGGTAAGAGAAGGATAGACTAGGGATAGAGAAAGAGGAACTGTCGAAAATGAAACATGAAATGAAACTTGCGAACTTGCGTTTTTATATCGACGCGTCAACAACAGCCATACTCGGTCGAGTACTCACATACTCGGCCGAGTAAGCTCTACTCGGTCGAGTATTCACACTACTCGACCGAGTAGTCCCTACTAAGTCGAGTAAACACTCTTGTAAGGCACTTATCCTCACCTAGCCTCTCACCTATCCCCTCCCAAGGTCTTTCCCGGTCAAAGGGTCAGTCAAAAGAGTCTTTAAACATCATGTGTATTACAGTCTTCCCCCCTTAAAAGGAACTTCGTCCCCGAATTTCAACCCATACATCTCAACGACGAGATATTACCACAAGACAATACAAAATACACTACTACAAAATACTCATTGCACAAGACTGCGACGACTACAAAACTCACGACCATATTATCCAAATATAGCACCCCGATATAGTATCCAATTATAATTCTCCTGTCGGTTGCCACCATTAAGTTCATGACAACATAGCCGGAAAGATGAATATCGAAAGAAGACATATATAGAAAGAAGATTAAACACCAAAGAACTTTGTTTTAACTTTTGTTTATATGGACTTTTGTATCGCGATATGTTATCTACCCCTCTAAAAAGGAACTTCGTCCCCGAAGTTCAATACACCCAATAACATCAACTAGCCGAAACCAGACAACCAATATAAGCCATATACTTGATGCACGACCACACACACACCTACACTCATAATCAACAATTCACTTACGAATATTAAGCAATGAAAAGATGCGCATACCCTACTTAAAGAACTACACAAGCATAGAAGGCCATGGTACTATTGCCATCTCGAACACAATCACACAACGTATTACCGTTATCGCCTTACCTGAAACTCCTCTATAAGTTGTATTTAGAAGTACGAGGTACTCTATACCGGAATGTGAAGATAATAGCAAAATTACATATTACACCCAAGACTAAAGGATTAAACGTATGAAACTAAAACGATTTGCAACACCATAACACGCAATACCCTGATACTCGGCCGAGTATATGAGTGTACTCGACCGAGTAGACTCTACTCGGTCGAGTATGCTGTATACTCGGTCGAGTTTTCACCGGTAGAGAGCGATTTCAGCATTTAAACACAGATTCGCCTACAAACTAACCTGCAACAAGTCATGATTGCCATTCACAGCTGCGTGTTCATGTCTACCAAATCACCAACATAGAGTATGAAAACAAGTAACGACCTTAAGGACAAGTACAACCATCCAATGAAAAGAGTTCAACACGAAACGACAAGTATACATAAACAACTGAAACGGTTCTAGAAATACAAGCAAATCAAACGCCGGGACCTTCCTCCATCTCATCATCACCACCTGCACACAATGCACCCGCTCTTGAGGTACTAGCTCCCTGAAAGCCCGTGGCTGTGTAGTCCCCTCTGCCTAGCTGGCTGCCGTAGTTGGCTCCCCACGGTCCCGCGAGGCAGCCAAACTCGGTCTCCACTGGTGGCCTCCAAAAGCTGGTGTCGACTCCATAGCTATGGAAGATACCTGTGTCTACTCCGGGTCCTCTCCACCAAACGGGCTGTGCTAGCTCAGTCCCTATACCCTTATTAAGGGCCATCTCATGCATGTTGCGGTGCACCAAGGTGGTGGAGATCCGCTCAGTCAAGTCGCTCACCTGCATCCTAGGGTCATGCACTGTGGGGTAGGGCGAGTACTGTTGTGGGTAGAAGTCCGGTGTAGAGTAGGAGGGCCCAGTCTCAACCGGGTCCATCCTAGGATGTCTAACTCTACGACGCTCACGAGGTGGGGGAGGAGCCTGCTGCCCCTCAGATGTCGCTGAAGGCTCAGGTAAGTCTAGGAGAATGGTGGGGTCGATCAAGTAGTACTGAGGTCCAGGTCTAATCACACCACCCACGAACTCCCACTCAGCTAAGTGGTCAACCACGGGGAGGCGCGCAGGGTCAAGGAGTACCATCCACAAAGATCCCCTCACTCTCCAGGAATAAGACCCATCAGCCATCTCCCGCAACCACTTGTTGTTATACCAATATTTGGCATTCATGGTAGGCACAGTCTCAATTAGCTCATCCCCCGAGGGAGGTGAAGCCTCAAAGTCAGTTAGGCGCTGGGCTAAGCGGGTCACTATGACCCCGCAAGCGATATGACGGTTCGGGGACCGTGCCATGTGATCCAAACTAGCGCACACCACTCCCGGAGCACTATAGTAAAAGGGCTTCCTACGGTGCAGGTTCAGGTAAGACATCAACAACATGGCCTCATGGGAATTAAGTTTACTCACATCATCTCTCGAGTACAACAGACAGGTGATCATCCTAAGGAACATACGCAGGGATACGTGTTGAATATCATTAATCAGCATGGCACTAGCACACAGAGCAGGTCGACCAGTCAGATAAGGAAGGTAAAGAGGTTCACCACTATTCTTAGCTACATCACTAAGATACCCCGTCCCCTCGGCCTCTAGGCCCAGGTGGCCAGCAAACTCATCCAGCGTAACACCCCCGTACACCAGAATGCCTTACCAAGGACCATTCTAGTATATGAAGGTGTTACCATCTCGGTTGCCCCAGAAAGTAGATCAAATAGACAATAAAAGAACATTTTAATACATTACCTTACACGTTACAACTCAACACAAAACTAATTACATATACTAATGTAGGCTACTATAACTCGTGATTCTGCACTTCTAGATCGGTAGCGTGATAACTCGATCCCTCCAAGCCCAGCAGCCACAACCAATCGCACTTGCTAAGCCAACTGCTCACCATCCCCGAATGGATCACCACAGGTACAACAAAACAGCAACACGGGGTCAGTACTGTCTAATCAATAAAAGTCAAATAGACAATGAAACCGGCTGATCATCCTCTACAGTAACCGACTACACATCGAAGTGTGTAGCCCTGCCAGATTACCCATCGTAACAGGTAATCCACTCTGCCAGTGGGGAGACCGCAACCCATCCCCACCAAGTCCAGCTCCTCAACGAGCGACTAACAATCCTTGTCCCTTAATCTGCACATCCCCTCTCGTGACGGGTTCCACTGAGGGCGAACTAGGATGTGAAGCCACTCCCGCAAGTGACTCCACCACAATCACACACACCACAACATCACAGCTGTCACAACAACACAACCGTCACAACACAACCAAATCAACACCGTCACCACAATACCCATCCTCCGATGATCAGCAGATAACAACAATTATGAAGCAATACAATCTTAATCAATTAACAGTACTGAGTAGGGGAAACCTTACCTCGTCACGAATCATGAAAAACATCCACACACAGCCAAGCAAGACTCTAATAAGCATCCTACAACGATAGCCATCCCCTATTATACTACTATCCTCAATAATCTACTAGAAGACACAAGGCAGCGACTTACCTAATAATGCGAATCAATGATGACACAGACGACGACCACGCACGCAACCTTCCTAAGCAAATCCCGTCTTTCCCATGGTGGAGGTGTAAGCCATATACATGAGAGTGTATAGAAGTGGGGGTGATAGAAGAGAGTGGTAGGCTAGGGTTAGAGAAAGAGGAACTGTCGAGAAAATGGGAAAAATGAAATGAATCTCGCGAACTTGTGTTTTATATTAACGCGTCAACAGCAGCCATACTCGTTCGAGTACTGGCGTACTCGGCCGAGTAGGCTCTACTCGGTCGAGTATAGACGATACTCGGCCGAGTAGCCCCTGCTAGGTCGAGTAATCAATCCTATAAAGTTCTTGTTCCAATCTTAGTCCCTCACCCATTCCTCCCTAAGGTCTTTCTTGGTCAACAAGGTCGGTCAACAGAGTCCTTAAATATTCTGAGTATTACAGTCTTCCCCCCTTAAAAAGAACTTCGTCCCCGAAGTTCAGTCCCCACGACACCAACAGAAAGGTTACGCATTATGAACACAATCCACATACATAAAGACATACGAACTCTGGCCATCCTTGATACCACCACCACACCACATTATTCAGGCAAACGACCATACGACCACAACTATTCTCCCATGTATTATCGGCCAACAACTATCACACACAAAACATATAAGGAAATAATCCTATCACCGATTCACAACGACCAGCAACGATACACATCCGAACGACCAGCAACGATACACATCCGCGAAAGTACACATCCCGCACGTCCATACGGAGTTGCCAACGCACGTTCATATATCTTAAAATGTAACATAGGTACAACTTCAAGGAAACATAAATGCAACTTCAATAACATGTAACATAAATGTAATTTCAAATAATATAGACATAATTTCATCATTTGCTTTCACGACATTACTCTTCCCCTCTTAAAGGAACTTCGTCCCCGAAGTTCACCACTAACCACTTCCCCGTTCCCAAAATCAATACATACATCCTAACGGTGACATTACTCACAAACTGCAAATAACATTGATTCATGTTACAAAACTTAATTTATGACATTACACAATTGTGACTCATAGCAACAGAATATGACGGAAATTAAGTAATCTATATATATATAAAGATATTGTTACCAAATAATAGTACTCTATCAATTATCTGTTATTTAGTCACGTAATGACCATTAAGTTTCACTCATCTAGTTAGACCTGTTATAACTGTAACCAATCACTGACACCACGGAAGATTGCGTTAAATAACCAAACATATATACGTATAGGGCTCATGTCAGCTACAACACTCTCTTGTCATCACGTCATCATTCACACATCACGTATATATATATATATATATATATATATATATATATATATATATATATATATATATATATATATATATATATATATATATATATATATATATATATATATATATATATATATATACACTCATCTCCACGATCATAACTCACGATCCACAACTGTTACACACACTCACATTAGCTTCTCAAGTTCATTTCTTTTATTACCACAAAATTCACCCATAACTTCACATGATACTAAGTCCCAATAAAAAGGGTTAAACCACTTGTAGTTTCCAGTTCAATACCATACATGTTCCACAATTCTCTTGCCACAACTATGTCCACCAACGCCTCATCTAAAACAAGATTAGAAGTACTCTAACAACCTCTCACAAGTGTGTCCCATTAACAGAATATTACTATGCCATGACAACAACAGAACCATACCCAACTCTCTTTCATATCACTCTATTCTCACTCCCAAGCTGACACTGGTAAGAAACATCGGTAAACAAAATAACGGTCTATATGCCCCGACCGACACTAACACGAAACAACAATAAACAAACAACAATCTATGACAACACGAAAATACTTGTATCACAACACGAATTATCGTTCCCGGTACACAACAACCACATCGATAGTCATTGCAACTTATTCAATCCCATAAACACTGACTTAGTACGACCTCTTTGACCAGAAGACTTTCTTAAAACCGCTTTACTAGATCACAACGCAACATATTACATGGAATCACAAACACTAACCTTATGAATATTATCCATACCATGACTCATGAGGTCAGAACCTCACATAAACATTAACACATATCCTGGACCCATAATCGAATCTGACTAGCCAATCCTAATCACGTAAGTTACCACCTGATGAAGGTTACCTCTCACCCATGTTTAACTCGTATGCCCCTCCTATTACATTCTCCCATTCGCATAACTATTACTTCCTGACAATGTAACCATACCATTAATCCTCAACTACTAGCACCCGCCTCCTATAATCACATTTCATACCCCCTCACAACCATACATATAAACCCGGCCTCTACAAAAATCAACCTCTTTAGAATGGCTATCTTCCTTATTTAACATCATCCTTAACCACTAGTGACAACACTACGACACCACCATCTTTCATGCATCCACTCTCTTACCATCACTTCTTAATATAACAATTCGTTTCCTCTCTTTGGTTATCATCCCAAATAACAAAAATCAAATCCATCAACAAAATTTATCTCAACATTATTTCCAATTCTATCCTTTATTGCATCGTTACCTAACTCTCCACCAAAATCTCATATCGTGTAAACACTCTGCCAGCTTCTTACTCCCTTAATACCTCGAAACTCACAGCTAACATGTCGTCCTGAACTCCCATATAACTATTAACTCACACCCTCTCTTGATGCTATCGTGCATTTCCATGATTCCTTACTTTTATGTCCCATAACTTTGGTCAACGTTCCCCCAAC
The DNA here is from genome assembly GCF_048544455.1 of Silene latifolia. Lineage (NCBI taxonomy): Eukaryota > Viridiplantae > Streptophyta > Magnoliopsida > Caryophyllales > Caryophyllaceae > Silene > Silene latifolia. The sequence continues at coordinate 10,309,939 of NW_027413163.1, read as the reverse complement.
TTACTTCCATCCAATAATACCAATTATTAATTCATCTTCTTTCTTCTTCTACCTAACTCTTTAGTAATCCGATTACCTTCTTGTTGCTCCACAACTCAAATTCAATTCATATCAACATCTTCTTATTCTTTCTTATCACTGATACTCTCTCATCATACTACTCACTCACACTTGTCACCATCAAGTCCACACAACTAACGGTTACCCTTTAATTAGTTGTATCTCCCTTTCGTGTCCCTAGAAAACCAAAAATTCACCTCATACCGTTAAATTGCCCATAAAATTAAACACTAGACTCACCTCTCGATAATCTAAATTCCCAAACTCAGCCACTATCTACAAATCCACATCACTACATAACTCCATCTAAGTTCACTATATACCCCTCTTCTCCATCCCTGTACAACAACCTTTCATCACATATATATTCTTAACCAACACAATCATAACCATCTCTCTCCATAAGTCCTTACACCTCTCAAGTTATCACTATTCACATTATTCCTTTCAATCTTTCATTCTCACTTTTGTTTACACTTACATCACCCTTGAACATATACACTTACTTTTATATTACTCAACACGCGACTATATCACTCACCATATCTCACAAAACATGCTCCTTGCCTCTATTAGCTCATCAATCTTCCCTTTTCTTTTTCCACTATCCCTCACAACCACATATAACTCATGTCCTTCCTATCTAACACATATCGCTCATAAGCCGGCATTCTCGATGTCATAGCATTTGGTAACTTACGTATCAAGACCGTCACATATACAAAAAATGTTTTAAGACCAAAACATACATGTGTAAATAACCTACTACTCAAAACATGTGTAAGAATGTAGCCGTCGACTCAAACAACCACCCAAAGAGATACTCGGTCGAGTGCATGACGTACTCTACCGAGTAAAGGACACTCGGTCGAGTAATGAGACTACTCGGTCGAGCTCACGACTCCAGAAGCTTAACATGATTGTCACGGAAAGATTACTCGGCCAAATATGGGTTACTCGGTCAAGTATAAATGATACTTAGCCGAGTAGGGCCTACTCGGTCGACTATCGGCACAGTTCTCAGCAACGTCCAGTTTTCGTAAAACAGTGATATCTTACTTGTTACTTGGTCATTTTGGGCGTGTGACCTATCGTTAGAATCTTAAAAGAACAACCTATCACCTCCAATTGTAATCACATCAAAATCATATATACATCTCAAGTTATAACAGTTTAAAGACAACCTCTCTATAATCGGACAACATAACTACTAGATTTTTACTTCCAAACAACATAAACAACAACAAGGTAAACAAAAACAACTTAATACTCATAAAACCAGTATCCCTAACCACATGTTACTATCTAAACAAACAAACAATAGCACCCATCATGCTTATACAATATTCAACTTATCAATCATGTACTACCCACATGCTTTTATTCAATAACTTTGCGTAAAAACAATAACATTATCTACGACATATATCCCCTATTCACATGTTACTAACATAGCAACAGTAGAAAATCCGCTTCTATCACATAAACATGTTTTTCAAATGAATTTCATATTCTCATGCAATTACTTACTTCATCTTTTCAAACCAATTCATCGATCATATTCATACAACGCATTCATACAATTATTCATCCACCATATTCATCCAATCATATGCATATCGGCAACAGGAAACTAGTAGCGATCCCAACCACTATTCATGTTATCATAAACAATTAGATTCATCTTTTCCACCATACCTCCATTCAACCACATAACACCCATCCAACATACTCATATAAACATAAGTAAATACATAGCGATCCCATGACACCCCATAGTGACCGGTTTAAAGTTGTAGGGCGAGTTCGCGACTTTAGAACGTCTCCCAAGTCTTTGCATTAGCTCCTAACAACTCCTACCCGGGTTCATTTTAATTTGACTCTCTATATTCATTGGGCTCATTAGTTACAAGTTCCAAAATCGTCTCTCTGATACCACTTTGTGACACCCCAACATACCAAGGTGCCTTACCAGGACCACCCTAACATGAGAGAATGTCACCATCTCGGTCACCCGAGGCAATGCATATCAAATTGAACATAAAGAAACATACTTTAGTAAATGGTTTAAGTGATTATCCAAAACCCAAAACTGTAAAGTGAAATACACCTGTTCCGAGATATCAAACCAACTGGAAGAAATATAAGTTCAAGACACAGCGGAAGACTCTAGTGACACGTGATGATTCCATCCCAGCTATCCCTCGCGCAAACCATCTCATACCTGGTCAATAACTGCTCACTGATGCGTGCATCTTATATAGTCTTTCTAAGCCTTATTTGCATGTATTTCTATGCATATTACGTAGTATTAAGCTACAAATGTCCCCCGAATAGTCTACTTTGGTTTCTCTTGTATTATTTGCAGGTGTGAACTGGAGAGAAGCATAATCAAGCCTAAAACATGTCCCTATGCATGCATTTAGGAGATGAGCTGAGTCGGAGCTTGGAGACTTCTATTTTGTGATGCGCATAGAAGTAAGGTAGTTAGGCGAGCAAAGGAAGAGCTTCAAATTACTAGTGCCTACTTTAAAGAGCCATATCTCGAGTTCTACAATTGACTTTTAAGTGATTCCATTTGAAGATGAAAGCTTGTCCTGTTAGCTTTCTAATGCCACTGGAAACGCTCTGTTTGCCCAAGTAACAAAGAAATGGCGGCCGTATGAAGTTCAGTGCGTGAAGCAGGAATTGTGCGTTGGAAAGTACTCGATCGAGTACTATCTTGTTCGATCGAGTGCCTAATGTCTTCGATCGAATGGTGCCTTTTTTATAGTGTTCGATCGAGTACCTAAAGTCCTCGATCGAGAGATTTTTGCCAGGAGTTACTCGATAGAGGAGTTCTAAAGTCTTCGATCGAGTAGATAGTTAATGGACGCGGGATTTTATTATCTTACGTCAAGTTTTAGGTTTAATAAACATCTCCCCTATAAATAGGAGAGACATAATTAGGTTTAAAACTCTCTTCTCCTATCTCTTCTTCTACTTCCTCTTTTTGAACCTGATACCGTTCTTTGTTCCTCTATTTTTCGGATCCCGTTTATGTAATCTTTCTTTTACTCTCTCTCTATTTGATCTTTTTTCTCTTTTGCTTATATCTTTTTATTATATTTGTTCTTGCTCTATCTCTCATTATTATTTTGTTAATTATTATGTGTAGCTAATTCTCTAATGTTAGGATTAGGGGGGTCATGGTAGTATAGCGATGATGCGATAGTTGGTTAGGAGATTTAATGTGAGAATTGTTTCATTAACAATTTAATTATAATCGCTTAGTTGAATGCATGCAACTGAATTAGTTAATCTGGTTAAGTTCAGACCTAGATCGGAAGATTGGAATGAATAGACCTGTTATGAGCAATACACTATACTAGTGAGGGTGGAAGCTAAGCTAGTTGTATTTTAGGGCGGATAGCGGACCGGAAGGACCTTTCCTTTACCCTTTTCACATTAAATCAACTGACTTACCTTTAGCTGATTTGTGTAATACCGTGATAACCCGACATCCTGGCATCTCTCTCTTTATTTTCTCTCTACCCCTGCTTTTATTAGTTTAGTTTATTCAACTCAAACCCCCCGTTTTGTGACCTTAGACAGACCGAATAACGAGTAGATAGTGACCGCTCCCTGTGGAGATCGACCCTACTTCCACTAGCTTCTGTTAGTTGTTTTAAGTATTTATTTTTGGTACTAAACGACGGTATCACTCACCATCACCAAATGGATCACCACAGTTGTTAAAACAAATACCGGGGTCAGTTTACTGCATAATCAAAATAAGACAAGTATAAAAAGGCAACCAACTGATCATCATCCACCTCCAAACTCCCGATCTCACATAATAACCGACAACACACCGAAGTGTATAGCCCTGCCACATTACCCATCGCAACAGGTCATCATCGCCGCCAGTGGGGGACCGCAGCCAATCCCCACCTAAACCCCGCTCATCAACGAGCGATGACCCTGTTCATTAATGTGCATATCCTCATCTGTGGCGGGCTCCACAGAGGGCGAAACTAGGGCGTGAAGCCACTCCCGCAAGTGACTCCACTCAACAACCATCACACCAACTCCAACGCTCCAACAATAATCAGCAGATAATCAATCGTACACAATACAAACACAATCTTAAATCAATTAACCGTAAACTGAGTAGGGAAACCCTACATTTGCGTAATCTGTTATGCCGCAACCAATCATAGAAATGCACAAGGAGGAACACATCATCACCTACAACAACGATAATTAATAATCAACAACACATACGATGACCAAAACCCTAAACCCCCAAATTAACCCAACCTAGGGTTTGCTAACTTATAAGAACAATAATAGATCGACAAGGATAAGACACTTACTACGGTGATTGACACGGAATAAGATGTTAGAACCCACAATCGACGACCTTTGTCTTGGAATTGATGAAGATGATTAGAGGGGAATGAAACATAGTTTAGGTTTTGGAGGAAATGACTTTAGAAACTGACAAACGACTTATATATAATCTCTAATCATTTTAATCAAAACCGCGGAAATAACCCGTAACAGACCGGGTACTCGGTCGAGTATAAAGTATACTCGGTCGAATATCCTCTACTCGGTCGAGGATTACCATACTCGGCCGAGTATTCCTGGATAGTAGCCTGATTAGAAACACACGACGCATTACTCGGCCGAGTAAGCCATATTCGCCCGAGTAACAGACTTAGAAAACCGTAGTATTACATTCACTTTTGCTTTGTTACTATTTTTATTGCTTTTAGTTTAGAAATCAACTCAAACCCACCCCGTTTTGTGACATTAGACAGACTGAATGACAAGTAGATAGTGAACGGCTCCCTGTGGATACAATACCCGAATTTTAAGGATCTCAACAATCCCGAGATAGAAGAATCAGCTAGAAATAACTCTAGTAAGGAAGAAATTTGGTGGGAAAACCTAGAAACGGTTTCCTAAAGCTAAATTTTACCGGATCGAGAATAGAAGGTAATAAAGCTGCTTTAGGATATTCTATAAGAGATCACAATGGAAAAGTCGTTTTGTTAGGAGCAAAAAAGTGCGAATCCAATAGTATCCTTGTTGCGGAACGAAGCTCTCGCTCTAAAAGAAGGTATTTTAGCAGCTAAATACTTAGGAATCTCAAAGTTAATTGTGGAAGGTGATAATTTATGTGTTATTAACTCAATTCGAGGTACTTGAGAAATTTCTAGTATTATCCAAGGATGTGAAATTAGACCTTCATTTTTCGATGGTGAGATAATTAAACATTCCTTTCGTGAAGCTAACAAGGTTGCTGACTTCATGGCTTCTATTGGACATTCATGTCCAACTCTTTCGAGGTGGTTTGATAGCCGGTGGCTTCAACTTACCTCCCTCATTCGAAAGGATGAGATAGGTTGGTCCTACCCTAGAGGATAAACCTAATTTTCTTTCCTAATAGAAAAAAATGAGAGTTCTGTTTATAAGTCTAGAGAAATTTTATTCGAAAATTAAGAGAGTGGATGGAGCTGGAAATGGGTTATAATAATTGAACCACGATCTCCTCTTTTTGTAATGGGTGAATCACATGTGACATTTATTATTGGTGAATTTTTTGTCACACGTCTCCCTTCATATGATGTCTTTTCCAGACGGATGAATTTCCCTAACTACAAATTCTTGACCACTTTTTTTCCGCTCTTTTCTCTTCTTGTCACACGTCCCCCTTTATTATTGGTGAAATATTTTTTCATTCTTTTCTCTTCACCTCATCAAAACACTTGAACGTTGGATTGTTCCGGTACAAAATCCGGACTGTTGAGAGGTAATAGAAGGTAATGGAGAGAAGAGAGTATGGAGAGAATCCGGACCGGAGGTTTCATTATCATTGGCTTTGTGTTTCAAGATTTGGATTTATTATTACTCGCTTCGTGTGTCTTATAAACCTTTTTAGGTCAATGTCGTCAAACTCAGACCGTAAATGTATTTGAGAATAAAAATAAAAAGGATATTCTACGGTGTACCCCTGAGTTTTTCGGTTTTCTATGTTGTATCTCTCCTTTTTTTATATTCTCCATTGTGCCCCTAAACTCCTTACTTATTTCTCCATCATGACCTCCACTAACTTTATCACTATCAAACAACCGTACTTTGACCTTTATTTTGACTTATTAATGATGTATCAACATCCTATATGAGAAACATCAAAAATCCCTTGTAATAAGCACAAACAACTATTAAAAACATCCGTTATGATTCATGACATGAACAGGCCCGTCTTTGAGCCCGTGCAGCCCGTGCGGCTGCACAGGGCCCCCAAAATTTGAGCCCAAAATCCCAGGTAAGAAGAGTATAATAAAAGCTATCGCATATTAAAAGCATTGAAAATATTGTGTCCTAGTGGTCTGCCTTCTACTTTCCATCTGCAGTTCCCGTGTTCGATTCTTATTCATGTTTAGTTTTTTTTCCTTGCTTGCATTTAATAGTGGGTCCCACATAATTGTTTTAATTTCCATATCTCCCTACTTCTAGCAAATGAGATTGAGAGTTTTTTTTTTTGGTCAAACGAGCAAATGAGATTGAGAGTTGAGAGCATATCAGCACAATATTTTTTATCTCTCAAGAGTTCAACCAAATTTTAAATAATCTTTATTAAAAGTAGAATTTCACTTTAAAAAAAACCCAAAAATGGTGGGAGACGACTTTCAATATTGCTCACGAAATTTAAATAAATAATAAATTTATATTTTTACATGAATTTAATTTATTATTTCATTCAGTATCCTAAATTGATTTTATAATAAAATTTAAGTTTTATTTTTAAATATGTTTAAATTTTAAGCTTTATTTTCGATAGGTAATTAAAATTTAGATTTACACAAAAATTAGAAAAATTCGCTTTTAAACAGTTATAGGGCCCCATTTTTAAATTTCGCACAGGGGCCCCTTAATATCCAAGACGGCCCTGGACATGAAAATGGAGATTTGATGAACTCTAACTTAGATTCGTATACTATTTGGTGGGTAAATGGGTAATTCAGCGAACTAAGAAGTAAATAAATAAGTTATTGAGTAATTGGAATGGTAAATAAACGATTTAATATGTCAATTAAAAAATTAAGTTAGCAAGGAAAATAAATAAGGTCATGGTATAGACTAATGTATAGAGTTTAGGGGTACTCCATAAAATTTCATAAATGTAGGGATACAACATAGAATACAGAAAAAGTCGAGGGTACACCGTAGAATATCCCAAAATAAAATTATTAATACATAGAACTAAGATGTTTTCTTTTTTTTTTTGGTAAAAGGTAAGTATATTATAAAAGAGATATCAATGTACAATGCTCATATGATCACATTACATAAGATTTTTGCTCTCTAGCCATTCAACATCAAAAATGCTTAAATGACTCTTATCTCTCTCCCTTATCCTAGCTTTTATATCATTTAGAATTTTTTTGCTAGCCATTCAGGTATGATTAAACCATCTTTCACAAAATATTATTTTCGACAAAAAAGGTTAAAATTTTTGGGCCTTTGTATCACAAAAATACTATTTTTGACTAAAATGTCGAAATTACAGTTAATTTTTTTCTGTCTTGAAGATTGCGAAAAAATTGAAAATAGAAAAATGGAGGGAGCAGTTGATTTGGATTGGCATAGTGGTTAATGTTTTGATGACCAATATTTTTTGGGCCTTTGTATCACCGCCTGGCATCTCACTTCTGATATTGGGCCGGTTCTGGGCTAATCTCAATTTAGGAATGTGACCATGCATTTTACTTGATTAGGACAAACTGCATTTGCTTCCTTGATCAGCATTTGTTAATAGCCCAAAATTAACATTTTATTTTATTTAAATTTTAATTTTATTTTAACAATTTTATTTTGTATGATGAATATTGACATATTTAAATATGAAAGTTATCAATATAACATATAATATTATCAAAATAAAATATTCTTTTACAAATTTAATAACTAATTTAGCTGAATTGTGTTCATTTACTAGAATCTTGTTGGGTCACTCAATTCCCCTTTCAATGGGTTAAAATGGAAATGAAGTCATTCGGACGAGTATTTGAGAGCCGGATGACTTTCAATTAGTTTGGTCCAGTTCAATTTAGAATAAATATTATCTTGATTGATTTAAGCTTATGGAATTAGTTTGAATATTGATCAAATTAATATCTAATTAGATGATATTTTATTTGAATCATTACAGATTTGATGTGAAAGAATAACATTAACGTTCAGTTTGAACTCTTTTTATTTGAATATTGATCTGAATATTGATCAAATAATGATCTCAGTACTATAAGGATGCTATGTTTAATATTACTTTTAATAGTCTAATCGCTTTAGTTTGGACTCTTTTTATGACCATTTGGATTTGAGTTTCTTAATGTACTACGAAATCGATTTAAATACTATACTCAAATTACACATGGTTGCTTTAATTCAAGTTAACTAATTATTATGCTTGTATTTGAGTTTGAGAATAATTATGGGGTTTCATACAGCGAATTTGATTTAATTACTATACTTAGGTTAAACTGTGCGTGTTTTTGGTGTAATTATCTAACTAATGTGCTTGTATTTGAGTATAAGCATCCGTTTTCATTATTAATTTTAAGAATGTTGTTTTAAGGCTTTTGATAATGTTGAGTTTAATTTCGTTTGGAATTAGGAAACTATTGTTGTATCAATTCACCCTGTGTTACATTTGTTCGGGTTTGAGTTGAGTCATTTTAATACACTAAAGGAGAGAATTCTAAATGAGCGAATCGAGTTAGTTTTGTTAGCTGAACGTGAAATCGTAAAAGGGAAAGTGGATAATGTCTCCTATTCTTAATTTCGAGAAAACGATAGATACACTTGACTGAATTCTTGTATCACAAAAAGTAGAAGACACTCATGTTACGTAGGTATGTACAAGTAGTTTTCATGCTTTGCTTGGAAGCATAATCATCAACAGATATAAATCCTAATCCTAATCCATTGCATTGTTTTCGACCACTGTCCCAAAGTGTCACATTCACGTATCAAACTAATAAATTATCAGAAAAGTCAAATTATTCAACAATAATACTCCGTACTATATATATCATCCATAATTCCGTATAGCATATTACAAATTTACGCTTAAAAGTAATTTATTTACCGAAAGAAAAGTTATCCCGCCATCACAATGGTTTATTTAGTTTTTCTATCCCGCGTTAATGATAGTTTAATCAAGGGTAAACCAAGTTACCGCTACTTAACAAGTAGTGGTGAAGTAGTGAAGGAAATCAACAAAGGTTATCGTCTCTTTCTAAACAAAGTGAATATACATATTTAGTTTAGAGTTGTGATAATTACTTTTCCAGTATTATATATAGATTCACCCTGAAAATATTTTCTATATATTAGTTTGGCTCCTTAACTACTTCAAACTACAATTTTCAAAGTTTACAATATAGCATATGAACAAGAGTTAGCTTAAATGATTAAAGCTCTTTTATCACAACCATGAAATTGAAATTCGATTTTCACCCTTAACGTAGTGCGCTCATTTGAACCAAAAAAAAATAAAAAAATAAAAAATAGCATATAACGTACGTGACACTCGTGTCTACAACACTACTTGTCTACTTCCTCAAGTGTTCCATTTGTCGATAAATGTTCATCTATCCTTAATCGTTATGCAAGACACATAAGTACGAGCATTTTTTAATTGAGAAGTGGAGGAACTATTTTTTTTAATTGATAAGCCTTTTGTGCTTTATTAGTAATGTACTTCAAAATAGGGAGTAGTCATATACTATATTCCAAATTCTTGTTAAAGATGGGCATCATCCGTTCGTCCATCGTAAGCATAAGACAGGTTAAATATACTCATTTTAGATGATAAGATAAAAACATAATGTATTGGAAAAGCTAAAAGATTTGTCTTATATATCTATGTGGGGTGATATATGACTTGTTTTAAGCTTAAGACAGATAGTACCGTCTTACGCAAGACTAGCTGATGTACCATACGACTTAAAATCTTAACTATTTGAATCTTGAATTTTTTTGTTTGCTAATATATATAAAGTTAAGCTATACTTTAATCATTTATGGAGGTGTACACAGTTTTTAAAATACTCACTTGAGAAGATTTTCGAGTTATATATTCAATGAAATTGAGGAAATATAAGACAAAATAACTAATAGCCTAATAATATACTTATCACAGATTCTCATTTGAGACATAGTTGAATAATAATGTAGGTATCGCATTTAAGTAACCATAATACTCTTAGACCTCATTAAGAAAGTTTTGTTAACTTGTAATTTTGGTCGACCTCTTTAAAAAATTACTCATATTATGATACACTCTCTTTATGTCCTTATTATACAAACCTTTGTGCTTTAGTAGTTATATAAATATACTTAAAGATATATACGGAGTAGATAGTTATTTTCCATACGACTTAAAAATAGTTAAAATCGTAGTAATTATTTAGTGATTTTTTTTGTTTTCTTTTGTCTATCAAGTTAATTTAATACTATGTTAATCTCATCGAATTGTAAACAATATTTCAAGATATGAGAGAACGATTTTGAGTTGTATATATGATCCAATAAAACATAGAAAGAGGCAGCCAAAACAATTAATCGATGATTAATTTAGGTGTCATATGTAAGTGAGCATAGTTTAGACGGATAGTCTTGTGGACTTTGTAATCCTACTCGATCAGAATAAGCATCAAGTTAAATTGCGAAAAAAGTGACACCTTATAAATATGGACAACAATTTTCTTATACAACGGTCTATCCATGTCTTTTGGTAAATTTATTAAAAGCAGTTACATTTTTCTCAAAGCACGTACGATGATCATACAGTAGAATTTGCTATATATGGATTATGGATTTATTTGTAAGACATATTTAGTGAGGTGGTAGGTAAGCTGTTGCTTCCAATGTTCATTCTCTAGGTTCCTTTACGTTAAATGTCATAATCTGTGATATATGCAAGTTGGAAAAAATACATGACAAATATCATCTTCTTGGTTTAGTTGCTCTACTACAAGTTACTTTTGTAATAAATTGTCAAAGTTTTATGCAACCAAAGTTAACTGCATTATGTTTGGTGACAGCGACAAAGCCAAGTCATTTTGACTGCATGCATGCAATATGTCAAAATTTTGTTTTAGGAGGACAAAAATATTTAAAAAATTGCACTAGATTGATTGTTGACGGAGAAGAAAATTTGGGAGTGTTTAGAATTATGCTTGTATGTAGCTTCACATACGAATATACCGTTAATAAGTGTTGGCCTAAGGCCCTATTCTTTTGGACTGATTGTCTGAATTGAACTGAACTGAACTTAATGAAGCTGAACTGAACTGAACTGAACTTCATGGAACTGAACAAAACTTATCTAAACTGAAATAATAATAAAAAGATTATACTAATAATAATAACAATAATATCAATAATAATAATAATAATAATAATAATAATAAATATTATAATAACAATAATACCAATAATAATAATAAATATTACTCGTATAATAATAGTATTCATTAATAATAATAATAATATATTATTATAATATAATAATAAATATAGTAATAATAATAATAATATATTAGTAATATAAATGATAATATTAATAATAATAATATAATATATTAATAATAATAAATAAATAATAAATAATAATAATAATATAATAATAATAATAATAATATAATAATAATAATAATAATAATAGGTCTAATATAATAATATTAAATATAATAATAGTAATAATAATAATAATAAATATGTGATTAATAATAATTAATATATTAATAAAATAATTAATATAATATAATAACTTATTAATATAATAATAATAATAAATATGTTATGAATAATATTAATAATAATGAATATATTAATAAAATAATAATAATAATAATAATAATAATAATAATAAATATATTAAATATAAATATAATAATATAAACAATACAAATTAATTATTAATAAATATAATAGTTATATAATAAATATAATAATAATATAATAATAATAATAATAATAATAATAATAATAATAATAATAATTACAATCGTAAATAAATTAATATAATAATAATGATATCAATAAGAATATAAAATAAGAATAATAGTATTAATGTTGAAATAAACTAATATGAATCAATCGAATCGAATCAATGGAGTCAATCGAATCAATCAACTTATTATTAGAACTGAAATTAAGTCCAAAAGAACAGGGCCTAAGGGGATATTTGGTAAATGACATATCGGTCGATTTTTAGCATATTTAAAGATTTTAGCATGTTTGACCAATCAATATGCTAATTTTAGTGTTGTAAACAACATATTTGAGGTCAATATGTTGTTTTACAATATGTTGTTTATCCCATCATATTAATTAACATATTCTAAAATAGGAAAATTTACACAATTTTACAATAAAAAACTAACAATCTAATTATCTTAATATGCTAATTACCAAACATTTAAACTAATTCTGCTTATTAAAATATTTTGGTCAAACCTTCTAAATCTGTCATGTATAATCTACTTTTACAGTCTACTTATGCTGAAATTCCGCTGATTACCAAACAAGGCCTAAGTCTCTTGAAAGACGGTCTTAAAGTAATTTTTTTATGAAATTAATTTTTCAATTAAAATTAAAAGTGATATCACATGTAATAAAACCGTATGAGTCACGGTTAAAGATAAAATTAGTATGCTTAATATGACAAATTGACAATATGTACGAAATTAAAAAGTCGCTTTAAATTGTGGGGTTTAGTGCTTCAATAGAAAAAGTTTCGTTGCTTTCTTTTCTGTCCCACATTCCTCTTTTGACATTTCTCTTTTTTTGTGCTATGTCATATTTTCTACATAATCAATACTATATATTAAATCTAGAAATCAAGGGACTTCCATGTATTTAAAGAAAGTTATACAAATTAATTATATTATATAGTTTTAAACCACTAGCACCGTGTGATGGACCCAATTAAGGGATCTCAATGCAAATATTATATAGTTTGGGTTAAAATTAAATTATATAGAAGATTGGTAATTTTCCTAAACATTTGTAAAAGACTAAAACATTGTCAATTTCCTTAAAATAAAATAGTTAATTAAGATGGTCAATTTCCTTAAAATAAAATAATTAATTAAGATGGTCAATTTCCTTAAAATAAAATAATTAATTAAGATGATCAATTTCAAGGAGACTAAAAGAAAGAAGATGCTTGATAATTTTGCTAAATATTTATAAAAGACTAGAAGATGGTCAATTTCCTTAAAATAAAATAATTAATTAGTATAAACATGCACACTTATGCTATTAATTATTATCATCATAAAATTATATATTAAATTTAAAATCTATTCAATTTTATTAAACTTTATAGTTTATTAGATGTATAGAGATGTTAATTATTTAACATACAAAAATATAATATAAGTAGGTTATAAATAATTCAAGTTAGATTATTTCATAATATATAATATTGCATAATTCTTTCGATTTGATTAATGCATATATGTAACATATTTATATAAATTTATAATCTTCTTAAAATTGCATGCCTAAGTAGTAAAAGTAATTTCGTCAGTAAAAAAAAAAGAATTGTAATAACATTGGATGTAGTTATATGATAGTAATCACTCATTTGAATAGTAAAAGTAACAATATTATCAGCGAGATTAGTGAAAGTGGTAGAAACAACAACGGGAGTAGTGAAATAATCAATATTAATGCGGCAATAGTGAAAGTAACAATAATTACGGCGGAAGTAGTGAAATTATCAATATTAATGCGGCAGTAGTAACAGTAACAATAATTACGGCGGGAGTAGTGAAAGTAACAATGATTACGGGCAAGTAGTGAAATGTTATTACTATTGTTTCATTAATAAGAGTAAAATATTAATAGCAGGAGTAGTGAATTTGTCTCGAAATTTATTTCATCATAATTTTAGGATATGTCATAGAAAAATATATTAATGATAAATTTATGGGTTATGCAACTTTAACTAGAGATAGCCCGGGCGAAGCCGGGCACCAATACTAGTTACTACATAAACCACGATCAACAATATGCCGCTTTAAGCAACTTATTGGCTATTCCTCATCAGATTCTCTGAACGTGACTTTTATATTCCGCCGGGAGTTAAAATTGTTAAGTTCAACAATATGCCGCTTTAAGCAACTTATTGGCTATTCCTCATCAGATTCTCTGAACGTGACTTTTATATTCCGCCGGGAGTTAAAATGGCTAAGTAGAACAACATGGAAAGAATCTAAAGACGCCAGAAAAACACATAAAATGATAGGAATGAATGTTCTCCGATCCATGTGACAAATAAATAGTAAATTTTAGTCACTACCTATGCAAATTGATGTGTGCATTTTATATGCACTTTTCTTGTTATTTTGCCACATATTTATATGCTTATTATATATACTCTTAAAAGTTATTTCAGTGTTATATTATTCCCCACGTTTGCTACTTTAAGTAAATGTATTGATTTTTGTAGGACTTGATGCCCGAAGATGCAAATGTGAGCTGAAACCCGTCAGAGATGATAATGGAAGCCTTTACCCTTAGTCCAGCTGCCAAAGGAATTCAGGAAGCGTCTTTAAGAAGCGAAAGCACTTCCAAATAAAGGAGTGACAAGGAAGAGAAGAGCTTAGAGGGATCGATCAACATGGTGAAAAGAGGGCTCGGTCGACAGACATGCAAAGTAGCAGTCGACTAGAGCAAAGATCTTGTCGATCGACAATGGAATGAAGTCGATCGACACACTAAGGAATATGGTCGATTGAAGACAAGAGGAAGTGCAGACGACAAGAGACAGAGCATGGTTGATCGGCACAAGTGTGTAGTAGAGTGACACGAATGTGTGCTCAATCGAGCTAAAGACACGGTCAATCGACAAGGATGCATGGTTGATCGACTCAAGAGCTAATTTTAGTCAAGCTTCATTGTTTAAAGCCCATTAATACGTTAATTAGTGATTTAACTAGTATATACTTCATACAATGCATGCACGGTGTATATAGAGTTTTACTCTTTCCGCCCAAAAAAATAGTTCAAATACATCAAGGGGCGGGTTCGGGGGTAGCGACGTGATAGCCGACATAATGTTAATCGTACAAGCACGAATTATAAAAATATGGGGCATACTCCTAATCAAAGCAACCATTATAAGAGCTATTATCATTGATGGAGAATTTTGCAATAGCATCTGCAACTCTATTGGCGGACCTCTTCTCAAAGACGATCTTCAAATGATGAGAGTCCTATTAGAGAATATTGTTATATGAGGATAGAACTATTAGGAGAATAATTATATTAGATAAGAGTATTTTATGGATATCATAATATGTCGTTTACCTCTTTGTAAGAGCACGCGCGGCGAGGGGATTATACACTGTTGTCGACGGTGGACACCCCGGTTTACACTAAAAAAAAATAATATGCTATAGAATATTTTAGGAATATTCTTGGAGTTTCCTCCAAGACGGTCTACTATATAATGTAATAGATACATCAATAATAATCATGTCATTATACTATCTTACATAGTATCAGCTTAACAATCGATTCTCTACAAAAAGAAAAAAAAAACCTTCTGCATGCAACAACCTCGTGTTTAAAACGCTGGCCAAAGATGGCCTCTTATACCATCTCCGGCGGGTATCCAGTTGAACATATTGATCTGTTCACCTTTATTTTGTAGTTTTGTTATTTTATTATTAAATAAAGAATATCTAGGGTTCATATGCCAATCATCGTACCCCAAACCCAGCAAACCCCTTCTCGTGATAACCCTACCCTGACCAACCAATATGCCATCTCCCACACCTGCATCATCACGATACCAGTCCCCTGCCGCATAACCAGAAAATAATCTCCTTTCAACCCAGATTCCGACCAACCATCATCGTTTACCCTGCCTCTCCATCGGCTTTGATCCATTCATAACCTCTTAGCCCCCACCTCACCATCTCTAAGCCTAAATTATAATATTAGGAATAAGAGTGTATCTACCCTATTATGTTCTTCATGTTGGTGTGCCTTCGCATATGCCACCGCTGACTCCGTCCAGCCGCCGCACCATCGTCATTGCCGCTGTCCATAGTTGCTACGACAACCCTCAATCTATGCCTTGTTTGTAACCCCCACGTTTAACCAAGAGCCTTTAGTAAGACATTCTCAGGTAAATGGGACTGTTACCATCTCGATTGCCCGAGATAGTGAATAACAAAAGACAAACAATACAAGATATTTTAAATTAAATTGTATAAATATTACATTGTTTAATCTGACTCACAAAATTCCAAACTGGCAACCGATAGATAGAGTTAACTATTACAGTGGAAGACTAATTAATTGAATTAGATATCTGTATAAACTAAGTGGTCGACTCCTCCAAGGTGAATGAACTGTCCCACTCCCCATGCAGCATTGTAATATCCTGAGTTTTAGGAAGCACTCAGCCGAGTAAGTGAGTGTACTCGACCGAGTGGTCCATACTCGACCGAGTGTGGTGGACCGAATGTGTTCTGGATTTGACCTAGGGCCTGACTATTTGGCACTTGGCCGAGTGGCTGGTGCACTCGAGAAAGTGCAGGGAACTCGACTGGGTACTCTCGAGCATTCAATCGAGTACTCCGGTTCAGACCCCGAAAACGCGGAATATGGTTCCGTGTTTTGGGTGAGTGCTATATAAGGCCATAAACAGTATTTTGCCTCTCTCATTGAACCCTAAAACTCTCTCAAACCCTCTCTAGAACATTTATATCATCTTTAAATTAAGAAGATTAAACCTTGGATTTAAAGATTTAACATCAACCTTCATCTTTTCTTTGCCTTTTGTCATCTTGTGAGTATTTATTTATTCTTTTAATCTCTTTTGTTGTTACCCAAACCCCAGAATTTGGGGGTTTTGTTATTCAGGTGTTTTAATTGGGGATTTGTGTAATTAGATAGTTGTAATAGGGGATTATATATGTATTATTGTTGTAGGAACCTATTGTGATAGGAATTACTTGATTAATTGTAGGAGGAAACTTCATAGAGGAGAATTTCTAGTATTGTGCTGTGCTTGTGGGAATTTGCGAAAAGGTAGAATTTCCCTACTCGATTCTTAATAATATGAATGCTTGCATATGTCATTATTATTGTGAGTCTCCTAATAAGTGTTGGAATTGCATCACATCATGAGAGTTAGCATATGTGTCTTAATTATTATGGTAATTATTGGTACATAGAGTCGTGTCATACTTGAAATTCACGATAAATGTGAAATTGGTATACTTGACATATTGTGTTACATGTGGATGTTGGTGGAGTTGTGGTGGTGTTGTGTTGGTGAGGAGAGTGAGGCAGTTTGGGAGACCGTCTCACGCATGGATTGCTCCTTGAAGTTTCCCGCTTCAAGAAGGACGTGCACGTTAGTGATATGAGGAGGAGGATTCGTATTGCAATGCGAATCTGGCAGGGGTTTGGGTCGCGAACCGGGCTCGGTATACCGTGTTGCGATGCAGATAATTTTCGGGCTGCGATTCGACTGTTGGTGGCGGTGGCGGTGTTGCGATGCCGTCACCGGGTTGAGACGGAGTTGGAGTCATATTTGGAGGAGGTGTTGTGATATGTATGTCTCATTCATTTGCATTGCATTTATATGGTATCGTGAGCCTTTGTATTGTTGAGAGTTAAGACGGACTTGTGTTGGTTCTGTGTCAAATTGTCACCTCATTTAATTGTGGTGGGCCTGTGATGATCCATATGATATTTCCAGTTATATGGGGAGCAACTAGATTGCAAGTTTTGGACTTGGTGATGATCGAGATATGGGTCGAGCTATTGATATTCGGAGTCTAGTTAAGTAGACACACTATAGTTGATGTAGACTTTATTAGAGTTGTTTGTTGTAGTCGAGTTTGTATAATGTATAATTTACATCGTGTTATTCATATTGTATTAATCATTAAACTTGGACTTTAATAAATGTTTCTTAATTAATGTTTTGATGCACTACCTTGGTAAACCGAGATTGTAACATCCCTAATTAACTTCGTCGGGTAATTGTGGGTGTTACAAGCATCTTATCTCACAAATCAACACTTGCTCATCTTACTGCTCCCTAATTACTGGAAATATCAATTAGGTCATCACAAAGTTGAAAACAATTTTGACACAGAGACACATACACACACAGGTCAACCAACGGTTAAGTAGGGACATATCATACGCATCTTAACATTAATAACTTAAACATAATAAACAACGGCATTAAAGATACGCAGCAAATACAATACTTAATCAGCATAACACAGTCTCGCGCCATCACGTGCCAACCATCATAACCATCCCGGTCTCATGTCTAACATGTGCCAACCATCTGAACATCTCTATCATAGCACAACCCCATGAACGACGTGCTTAACAATCATTGTGGTACAACCCCCTGAACAACATACTGTAACAATCACTGTGGTACAACCCCCTAACAACGTACAGTAAGAATCACCACCTCGATTGCACAACCCTCTTAACAACGTGCTAACCAGTCTCATCATATCTCATCACAATTCAACATTTACAATAACATTAACATATATTCAAACCATTCAACTCAACAATTGCAACAACAATATTAATAAAATCCATCTCAACACATCCATCACCACACGAGATCATCACAAATTCACAATACCAACACAGGACAACAAACTGTTGTATAAGACGGGTACAACATCATAGAACCACCATAGGACAACAAGCAAAAAACGGGTACAACATTAGATGAGTAGGGTAGATCCCTACCTTTAAGCAACTTCACGCGAGATTCACGCCTAGCACGAGTTAAAACCGCTCTTCAACGAAATCGTTGCCTAAAATATTCATACAAAATAATACAATCACCAACTAACTCATATAAATCGTCGTTCTAATCTATTTCCCTGAAGTCAAAGTCTAGGATTTGTGTTAGAACGCACTTGGTTGATGATGCCAAATTTCATTGTCATTTAATTATTTGCTTCTTAGTTAAATTATTTAGCAAATTGAAACATCCAATGATTGTTCAAAGAAGCTCAAAGATGATCAAGATGAAAGACAAGTCAAGAAAGCCCATTGCCTAAAATGAATGTTGTAAACGAGGTAGTTAAACATATCCTCTTTTAAGCATAAGTGATTGCAAAGCCATGCAACAGTTTCTGTGACTGTTGCACCACGGTTTCTGGTACTAACGTATGGAGAATTTTTGGAAAAGTTCTAAGTGTTCAAAACCTTTCAAAAGTTTTACTGTTTTCAAAAAGGGATATCATTTTCAAATCTGAAGAACAAAAAGAATATGCTTGCAAGTTGAATTAAAAGATACCAATCTTATTAATGCAAGTGGTTTTACATGCTAAAATGGGCCTTTTGCTTTTTCTATTTTGGGCGAAAATGTGAGTTCCCATAAAATTTATAGGAAACACTCCTTGCCTTGGAAAAACGCAGCTACCTTGAGCCTTACAAACCTGATTGTTCTTCTATATTTTTAAATGAGAATACATCTTACAAACTTATGGACATTAGAGTGAAGAAGTATTAAGAATCTTATCTTACACACTTTTTTCCTCTATAAATAGCCCTCTCATTTATCGTTTATTGTCAACTTTGAAGAGCATTCATTGTAAAACACTTTGCAAATATTTTCAGCATTTAAAGCTTTGTTCTTCAATCATTTGCAAAACCGTTTTTCTGTTTTCAAAAGTCTTCGATTGTTTTTCAAAGCTATAAAATCTCCAAGTATCAGTTCAATTCGTTGTTGCATAAAGAGTATGTTCAATGATTCTCGTGTTTAGGTCTTAATTGTAATCTCCATGTTCTTAAGTGAACCACTGAGATTCCGACTCTGTAACCGATGAGATAGAACTTAAGTCTTGAAGCGGAGTAGCTTTGAGCGAGGGAAAGTTTTGAAGAAAGTAGCTTCAAGCAATTGCAACCAGAGCAGGTTGGCGAGTTATTTTCATTGTAATGGTTTAGTTAAGTTTGAGTAAATTTATAAATAAGCAATAAAATAACGGTTGGAGGTAGGCTTCGGAGTAGGAGCTGAACCAATTTTTTAAATATCGTCTTGTTTGTTTATTTACTTTTACATTCTCTTATCATTCTACTTTTATTCATCAATCTCGCTGCCAGTGTTGTGCAACAGTCATTCATACTATTGCATAGACCTGCTGTACATCTTGTGAACTTACAATCCATTACGTTTCTCAAGTTTGTAATTAATAGCTCTTACTTGTGTTAGTCTCTAACCAAGTAAAGAAGAATTTTTTTAAAAGATACACCTAATTCACCCCCTCCCCCTCTTAGGTGTTTATCGTTCTTAACTCTTCAGTTTGGTCTTATAAAACTAGGTCGGTAATTACAGCGAGAATAACGTAAATAAGTGAGTAAAAATATAGATTAGGGCACTTACGATGTAAAAGATTGGATCTTAGTTAAGAAATTGCAAAATCCCAATCAAATTGCAGTCTTCCTCTTCTCTCTTCTTTTAATGTGATTTTTATGTGAATAACTTGATAAATAAGCAAAAGGGTTCTTAAAACTAATCTTTCGAAAGTATCTATATGCTTCGGGTATATCTAGGTCAAATTAGAAAAGAATAGAATAAAGGTACAAAAACGTGTTGGCACCCACATTAGTCGATCGATAGGTCAAACTGGTCAGTCGGCTATTTCGACTCGAGCTACCCCAACAATAGTCTATCGACAAGGCAAAATAGTCTATCGACTAAAATCGCTCAAACCACCCTTTTTAGTCCATCGACTTAACCGACAGGTCTATAGACTAAAATCATCGTTTACCATACGCAGAGATTCGCTAAAACCTTTAGTCTATAGACTAACTTATCAAAATAACGGGTATTACATTGTTGCTACGAAAATTGCTATTGTCCTAGCATTCCGCTACGATGGTCGTCTAAGCTTACCCACCGATGCATCACCAATGTCCTCTATTTGCTGACCGCGTCGTTGTGCCACTGCCACCACCCTTGACACATCAAAAGGGTCTGACTGACTGTCAGCCACGGTTCAAATATTGCTCTGTTACAACACCCGTCGCACCGAGATTAGGATGCCTATTTTTTGGGTTTCAATTTAGCTTTGCTTTTCTTTTTTTTCTATTTTATTTTATCGGTGTTTCACGAGTTGCTACGACCCTCGTACACCGTTTTTATTTGGTCTCTTGTGGAATTGTGGTTCGCCACTCGTGTTTGGTGTCTTACGAGAGTAGCTACTGCCCTCATGCGCCTTGTTTTTTTTCTGTTATGTTTGGTTGGTGTCTGACGAGGCTACGACCCTCGTGCACCGTACTTGTTTGGTCTCTTGTGGTCCACCACTTGTGACTTGACGACAATAGTTTAGGTTAGTTGTTGGTGTCTTACGAGAGTAGCTACGGCCTACGGCCCTCATGCGCCTTGTTTTTTTTTTCTGTTATGTTTGGTTGGTGTCTGACGAGGCTACGACCCTCGTGCACCGTACTTGTTTGGTCTCTTGTGGTCCGCCACTTGTGACTTGACGACAATAGTTTAGGTTAGTTGTTGGTGTCTGACGAGTTGCTTCGGCCTTAGTGCACCATTAGTTTTATTATGTGGCTCTCCTAATGACATGACCAAGGCAAGCATAAGTAGTCCTTGTAAAAGCAACCCTACCCGATTGACTCACCTGAAAAAGGTTAAGCCGAGACTGTAACACCCCCATACACCAAGGTGCCTTACCAAGACCACCTAATGCATGGAAGTGCTACCATCTCAGTTACCCGAGGCAATGTATATCAAAAGGACCATAAAAGAACGTACTTTATTAAATAAGTTTAAGGTGATACATATCAAAAACCAAAACTGTTAAATGAAATACAACTGTTCCGAAAATCCAAAACCAACTAAATGAAAAGTAAAGTTCAACGACACAGCGGAAGACTCTAAGTGACATTGTGGGAAATTATCTGTATACTTCCCTTAATTTAGAAGGATTATAACGATTTAACAATGATAATTAAAGGTCATAAACAAAATACATAAACAAAGTATAAGGATTCAGAATTAACCTTCGGTCCTAGCAAATATGGCCTAAGAACAATATCAAAATTGATATTCGCTTATTAGTTGCACCCAAGACGATCTGAGATATGCCCTTTGATTATGCTAGAATCGATCTAAAATTTTAACATTAGGGTATAAATAATTCTCTACCTTTCTTTTTATACAGACCGAAACTTGGAGTCAATTAGGAAAGTAAAACTCTCCTAATTTTCGGCCAAGTAAACCGAAATAAGGAGTGTATAATCCTTATATTTGGTCTTTCCAAAAATATATAATACTCCCTCCAATTCATCATAATGTTCCCATATCAATATGGCACAATACTTAAGAAAGATGATTATAAAATAATAAAGGACAAATGTGGGGTTGGTGTTAGAAGAGAGAGATGAATTAATAGGAGTTAAATAAGGAGTTGTGGGGCCAAAACATTAAGAAAAGTAATAAAATAGGAGTAAAAGAGTTGTGTGGGGTTTGATTATAGGAGAGAGAAATGAATAAAATAAGAGAAAAAGTTACCAAAAAAGGAAAGGGGAACATTACTTGAATAATCCGTTTTGGGAAATAGGGAACATTATAGCGAATTGGAGGGAGTATGTATTGAATTGTCATCTAGTGAGGATCGAACCCATGACCTCTTGGTATATGTACCCTCACTATTACCACTATGACACATTCATCTTGTTGATATTAAATACAACTGATTATATTTAATTACGAATTAACAGATTAATTCGTCCAAGCTAACATTATATACATTTAATTAAATATAACTTATTATATTTAATTTACGAATTGACAATTAATTCGTCTCAACTTAATATTATTTAATTTTATTAAATAATTATCTCATCAACACATTGACAAACTTTTTAGTCATTTTGGGCATCAATGTGATTATATTTCTATAACCACATTTCTCAAACACATCCTATAGGTGTGACCTTTAGGGACCAGTTGATCACCGCCATCTGTATGATAATAACGTCAAACTTTCTAGCAAGTCAACCGTTATTAGGTAAACGTTAATCAACTGATTAAATATACGAAGTATACCCTTGTGAACCTATAAGAGATTTACAAATGTTATCACACTAATTTGTGGAGGACACAAGCTCCAACAAACTCCCACTTGTCCTCACAAGTGTATGTGCGATAACCGATTCTCATATCCTATAAAATTTCTCCCACTCAATGTAAAACAATTTGCAAATCCGAATTCACAAAGGTCGTTTTTTACAAGTGATCAATATCAAGAGTGGTTTCCCCGACTAGAGAGTAACTTAACTGATAAACGAATCAACATTCGAGCATGGCCATGCATTTCAGTTACAACTCCTCGAGTGGCCCTGAGAAATAACTATACCTGATAAGGGTTGGATATTTTCCTCAACTCGAATCCTGAGATGTAAGCACAAAGATGAAATGACCCGAAAAAAAATCTACTTAGCCTCCAGTTATGGCAGACCGTGAGAAAGAAACCAAAGTCACCCAAAAACTGCTTTAATCTCAAGAGACAGTCGATAGTCAAAAGAATCGACTCTAGGAACACAATGGATGTCCTATCCACAACCTGGCACCGAATGTTATTAAACATTTAGGACTCCATTACGTTGTCACAAAAAGTTGTCCTACGAGGTATCGTCATAATCTCGCATCTGTGATCAATCAGTCAACCGTTTGACTTATGGCTCGTTGAACCCACCATCGATCGACTGCACAATATAATAGCCGGAGTTATCAGCTCATATTGGCGATTACGGACCAAAACAAATATAATGTAATTCAGTTCACTTTGTGGCGTTCAATGTTGTCAGTACAATCCACATGAAAAACAAAATATTATATATAAAACGATGAAGTTATAAATAGTATATGAAAAAGATAATGTATCAAATCCATAATCAAGTACTACAACTGAGGAACATGTTTAATTCCCATGGAATAACATGCCCTACATGCTTATCATAATTCAACGGTTTGGTGAGAGGATCTGCGATGTTATCATCCGTCGTAATCTTGTCAATCACTATCTCTTCTTGCTCCACGTAATCCCGGATCAGGTGAGCCTTCCGAAGTACATGTCTAGATTTGTTGCTAGACTTTGACTCCTTAGCCTGGAAGATGGCACCTCTATTGTCACAATAGATGGTGATCGGGTTATTCGAACTAGGAACTACCGAAAGCCCTTGTAAGAATTGACGCATCCATATCGCTTCCTTTTCTTTCTGCGAAGCGGCATAGTACTCGGATTCAGTAGTAGAATCTGCTACAACACTCTGTTTGGAACTCTTCCAGCTGACCGCAGCACCATTAAGAGTGAAGACGAACTCGGACTGAGATTTTGAATCATCTCGATCTGTTTGGAAGTTAGCATCTGCGTAACCAGTTGCGCATAGCTTAGTATCGCCTCCATAAGTCAATACCCAATCCTTAGTCCTCCGTAGATACTTGAGGATATTTTTGACTGCTATCCAGTGTGTTTCACCTGGAGTCTTTTGGTACCGACTCATCATACTTAATGCATATGCCACGTCTGGACGTGTGCATATCATGGCATACATGATCGATCCTATTGCAGATGCATAAGGAACACAACTCATGCGCTCTATCCCTTCAGGCATCGTGGGTGACTGAGACTTGCTCAACTACATCCCAGTCGTCATAGGAAGGTTCCCCTTCTTGGAGTTGGTCATGCTGAACCTTTCAAGAACCTTATCTAAATAAGACTCCTGACTAAGTGATAACGTCCGTCGTGATCTATCTCGGTAGATACGGATTCCCAAAATGCGCTGTGCCTCACCCAGATCTTTCATCTGGAAATGGTTCTTCAACCATCCTTTAACCGAAGATAGGAGAAGAATGTCATTCCCAATCAAGAGTATGTCATCGACATACAATATCAAGAATTCAATCTTGCTCCCACTCGACTTGATATATAAGCATGGTTCTTCGACCGATCGAGTGAAACCATACTCTTTTATCACTTGGTCGAAACGATGATTCCAACTCCGAGAAGCTTGCTTAAGTCCATAAATGGAACGTTTAAGCTTGCATACTTTCTTAGGATGCTCAAGATCTATGAAACCTTCGGGTTGCACCATGTACAACTCTTCCTCCAAATAACCGTTTAAGAAGGCGGTTTTCACATCCATTTGCCAAATTTCATAATCATGAAATGCGGCAATCGCTAAGATTATCCGAATGGAACGTAGCATGACTACAGGTGCAAAAATCTCATCATAATGCAATCCGTGCACTTGAGTGAAACCTTTTGCCACAAGTCGTGCCTTATAGATATCTGGTTGCGCGTCTACAGAACGCTTTATTTAGTAAAGCCATTTGCACTGTAGAGGTTTTACCTTATTAGGTAAATCAACTAGATCCCATACGTTATTCTCATACATGGAGTCCATCTCGGATTGCATGGCTTCAAGCCATAGCTTTGAGTCGGAACAAGCCATAGCACCTTTATAGGTTGCGGGTTCATTACTTTCCAGAAGTAAAACGTCATTCTCCTCGACCATACCAATGTATCTGTCCGGAGGATGAGAGTCTCTACCCGACCTCCTAGATTCCTCAGGAATATTAACCGTATCATCAGTTGGAGGTACAGCTTCCTCCATCTGTTCCTCGGTTGTTGGTTCTGGAATCTCCGACAGCTCGAAGGTTCTATTACTCGTCTTGTTCTCGAGAAATTCTTTCTCTAAGAACGTCGCACTAGCCGCAACAAAAACTCGATGTTCGGTGGGCGAATAGAAGTAATGACCAAATGTTCCTTTTGGATAACCTATAAAGTATGTCTTGACCGATCGATGGCCGAGCTTATCCTCGTGTCTCCACTTGACATAAGCCTCGCAGCGCCAAACCCGAATAAAGGACAAGTTAGGGACCGTTCCCTTCCACATTTCATATGGAGTCTTATCGACAGCTTTAGACGGACTTCGGTTAAGTATAAGAGCAGCAGACAAAAGAGCATAACCCCATAATGAATCAGGCACTACGGTGTGACTCATCATGGATCGAACCATATCAAGTAAGGTTCGATTTCTCCGTTCTGACACACCATTCAATTGAGGTGTTCCAGGTGGAGTTAACTGCAAAACGATTCCACAGTCTTTCAGGTGTTGATCAAACTCATTTGAAAGATATTCGCCACCCCGATCTGAACGAAGTGCTTTAATATTTCTACCCAGTTGGTTCTGTACCCTATTCTGGTATTCCTTGAATTTCTCAAAGGACTCACTTTTATGCTTCATTAAGTAGACATATCCGTATCTACTCAAATCGTCCGTGAAAGTGATAAAATATCTATAGCCATCTCTAGCGGTAATTGACATAGGTCCACATACGTCCGTATGTATGAGTCCTAATAGGTCACTAGCGCGCATTCCAACACCTTTGAAGGAAATTCGAGTCATCTTGCCAATGAGACATGATTCACACGTGCCATATGCAGAAAATCCGAATGCGGGAATAGTCACATTATCGACGAGTTTCTTTACGCGTTTCTCATTTATGTGTCCCATTCGACAATGCCATAGATAGGTTTGATCTTTGTCACCAACCTTTAATTTCTTACTATTCATGTGTAATACTTCCGTGGTTTGATCTAAGATATAAATTCCATTCATGGAAATCAAGCCATAAATCATTTCATTAAAAGAGAAAATACAACTATTATCCTTTATTGAAAATGTAAAACCGTCTTTAGCAAGTACGGAAACTGAAATAATATTCTTAGATAAACTGGGTACATAGTAACAGTTATTTAAAGATAACTCAAAACCACTAGGGAGTTGGATTACATATGTTCCCTTCGAGGCAGCAGCAACTCGTGCTCCATTCCCGACTCGCAGGTCCACATCACCTTTTTCGAGAGGTATGATGTTCTTTAGGCCCTGCAAATGATTACACAGATGAGAACCACAACCAGTATCTAGTACCCAAGTTCTGAAACTTGCATGGTTAATCTCAATCATATGAATATAAGATGACATACCAACAGGAACGATGCGGCCTGCCTTGATGTCCTCACGGTAGACGGGACAGTTCCTCCTCCAATGTCCAGTCTTGTGACAATGGTGGCACTCTATGTCACCGCCCTTGCTCTTTGTCTTGCCCTGTGAGCCACTAGTCTCACCAGGCGCACTCTTACCGTTTCCTGACTTCTTGAACTTTGGCTTACCTACAGCTAGGTCGCCATGAGCCTTGCCCTTACCTTTACTCTTGTTGTGAATCGTGAGAACATCCTGCTTCATGCTCCCACTCAATTTCATATCCTTCTCGGTCTGTACGAGAAGGGAGTGTAGCTCATGAGGACTCTTTTTCAAGTCATTCATGTAGTAGTTCGCCCTGAAAAGGGCAAAACCATTGTGAAGAGAATAAAGCATTCGGTCAATGACAATGCTCTCACTGATTCTACAATTCAGTGTCTCCAGCTTCTCGACATTCTCAATCATGTGAATAATGTGTGGGCTAAATGGTTGGCCCTTCTGGAGTTTCGCATCAAAGAAGCGACAGGTATGCTCATGTGTAACGATTCTCGGTGCTTTTGAGAACTCGTTAGTGAGCGTAGTGAAAATCTTGTTTGCACTTTGGGCAATGAAGCGTCTCTGCAAATTGGTTTCCATTGCAAAGATGAGTACGTTCTTTATCGCACCCGCTTCCATAACGAAGTCACTATAAGCGAGTGACTCGTTGACTCCTGCATTTGGGCCTGGGTTGACCGGTATTGGCTCAGTTAAATACCTGAGCTTACCGTCAGCAATGGCAGCATTCCGTAGTGCCGCCTCCCAGTCCGCAAAGTTGGACCCATCATTCTTCGATCGCGTGGGTGATTCATTTGGTCCATGAACACTTTTAGCCAGGATGAACGATCTAGTGTGGCACTAGGCATTGGGATTGCGTTATTTCCAGCCATTTGTTGTAACGGTATTATTGATAATAAACGTGTTCTACACTGCGAAAGAAGAATAAAATAATAAGCATGTGCATTGTTTTAATTTTAAGTCTAATGAACTAATGTCATAACGCGAAGACTCAAAAACATTTATACAATTGACCTCCCTCAAGAATTATATAAATGACCCCAAGACTCAATTCTCTGTAAATTGATAAGCTAACCTTTTAGCTAATTCTACCGTTAGAATACTTGGTCGATAAATTTTTGTAAATTCTATATTTAGTCCATCACAATCACGAGAAGCTCTTCGGACTATGATGTTGAGGTAAACTAAGTCAACACAACTACTTACCCAACGTAGAAGGGATCATATTAGGCCTACCGACGAAGAAGGGATTCATAGATGTTTGCCCTTATAAAGACTAATCTCAATTTCCGTTTTAGAGGAAGATCATGTCAACTTTATTTTAATTCATTTTAAGTGAACTAAAAACTAGCATGCGAGAATGAATAAACTAAGGTGATGGCTTATAGACTGTGACATCTGCATGTCCATGAAAACTAACATACAACCTATATGAGTCAATTTTCATGAATTTTAGTAGTAGGTGGTTTGGTTTTAGGCGGAATATGATGCATAAACTAACATGTGAATGAAAAGCAATAAGAATGAAAAAACGTAAAAACAGTAAAAGTCCTAGTGTGGCCTATCCTACCAAAATGAACAATAAATACAAGTTTGGAATCCATCCTTGGACCCGAGAAGCTTGTCTTGATGTTCCATCTTGATCCATGTAGCGGGAGTGAGCTTCAATCTCCATCTTTAGTCTTCTTTGAAATTACAATAAATAATATTACATAATTGACCTAT
The DNA here is from genome assembly GCF_048544455.1 of Silene latifolia. NCBI lineage: Eukaryota > Viridiplantae > Streptophyta > Magnoliopsida > Caryophyllales > Caryophyllaceae > Silene > Silene latifolia. The sequence goes on along the minus strand of NW_027413163.1, from coordinate 10,281,016 downwards.
TAATTACATTCTAATTTCAAAAACCCAAAACTAAAATAAAGGAGATTCGAGATCTCATAATTACATAAGAAATCATGTTTCCTTCATTATGAAAACATAATTTGACTAAGGCCACACTAAGTATTACAAATTACAACCGATTGCAAAAATAAATACGTAAATAAAATTCATTCATCCGATTCATTCAACAAAATTAAAAGCATCAACTAAAATAAATTAAACATACATAACACAATACATTAATTATATTGATTAATTTATCCAAACCACCTATTTAAATTAAATTAAGTGACAATTCCGCAATTTAATCACATTAATTTCATTTCAATCCATATTAAACTTGTAATATGAATTCTATCGGTCAAAATTTTAAACTGCTTTAAAATAACTCGGTATCATTAAATTGTGAACCGATTCACAATAACTAATTGGCCAAAATAAAAATAAAAACAAAAACCAATTTTTAAATTGGTCTCGGCTAAAAAAAACAATTTTTTTTTTTTTTTAGCTGTCACGGCTGAATTTAAAAAAAAACAGCCCCCTTCCCTTTTTTTTAATTCGGTAAATAGGAAAAACAAGGAAAAACTTTCCATAAATTTTTTCTCTTTCTTTTTCGGCAAAAAGGCAATAAAAAAAACTTTCCTATTTTTTTTTCTTTTCTCGGTTTACCAAAAAAAAAAGAAAACAAAAATAAAATAATTTTTTTTCGGTAAACCCTAAAAAAAACGGCCTCCTTATTTTTTTTCTTTTTGCGGCAATATGCCCTAAAACAAGATTTGATGACTAAATTGTTTACCTTTGCTATTAGAACATGATTAGCATATGAAATAATAAACATGATTAATTTATATGCCAAAAACTATATAGCAAAAACAATGTTTTTATCATAAACATGACGATTCCATTTAATTTTAACTTAATCTGCATTAAATCAAAAACTACCAATTCTTCATATGATAATTTTAACTGATTAAAACAATAATATGAAAAATAAAATGGAAAAATATCATCAAAGTAAAAAAAAACGGCAGAAGGGAAAAAAAACAAATCGGCACAATCAAATTGCCGAACCAAAAAAAAACGAAACCCTAAATTTTTTTTTTTTTCGAATATCCTCATTGTTCATATACAAATTTATGAAAATCATCAAGATTAAAATCGTAGCCTAGTGCTCTGATACCACTTGTGGGAAATTATCTGTATACTTCCTTTAATTTAGAAGGATTATAACGATTTAACAATGATGATTAAAGGTCATAAACAAAATACATAAACAAAGTATAAGGATTCAGAATTAACCTTCGGTCCTAGCAAATATGGCCTAAGAACAATATCAAAATTGATATTCGCCTATTAGTTGCACCCAAGACGATCTGAGATATGCCCTTTGATTATGCTAGAATCGATCTAAAATTTTCTGTAAAATTTAGTTGTTTTTGTGTTTTTTTGTGATGAGAGAGAGAGGAGGCAAGGTCAAGAAAAAACATTAGGGTAGAAATAATTCTCTACCTTTCTTTTTATACAGACCGAAACTTGGAGTCAATTAGGAAAGTAAAACTCTCCTAATTTTCGGCCAAGTAAACCGAAATAAGGAGTGTATAATCCTTATTTTTGGTCTTTCCAAAAATATATAATATGTATTGAATTGTCATCTAGTGAGGATCGAACCCATGACCTCTTGGTATATGTACCCTCACTATTACCACTATGACACATTCATCTTATTGATATTAAATACAACTGATTATATTTAATTACGAATTAACAGATTAATTCGACCAAGCTAACATTATATACATTTAATTAAATATAACTTATTATATTTAATTTACGAATTGACAATTAATTCGTCTCAACTTAATATTATTTAATTTTATTAAATAATTATCTCATCAACACATTGACTAACTTTTTAGTCATTTTGGGCATCAATGTGATTATATTTCTATAACCACATTTCTCAAACACATCCTATAGGTGTGACCTTTAGGGACCAGTTGATCACCGCCATCTGTATGATAATAACGTCAAACTTTCTAGCAAGCCAACCGTTATTAGGTAAACGTTAATCAACTGATTAAATATACGAAGTATACCCTTGTGAACCTGTAAGAGATTTACAAATGTTATCACACTAATTTGTGGAGGACACAAGCTCCAACAGACTCTAAGTGACACGTGGTGACTCAATCCCAGTTATCCCTTGCGCGTCCATCTTATACCTGCTCAATAACTGCTCACCATTCCCGAATGGATCACCACAATTTTTAAAACAATTAAACGGGGTCAATCAGTTACTGATTACACAATATAAGATAAGCAATATCAACAATACATACAATCACCCAACTCCGTCACATCTCCAATCACCTGACTAGCCTAAAGGTCTAGTCCTGCCAGATTACAGCCGCAACCAGTAATCCTCACCGCCAGTGGGGGACCGCAGCCGTTCCCACCTAAGCCCCGCTCATCAATACCGAGCGAAAACCTAAGTTCCTTAATGTGCACATCCCCTTTTGGGGCGGGTTCAACAAAATGGTGAATCAAGGGCGTCAAGCCACTACCGCAAGTGACTCCACTCAGTCGAGGACGCACCTCGCGAACCACAGACAAACACAACCAACCAATTATACAGCAACAATCACCAATTACCAATTTCAGTACAATATAGATCAACAACATTAAACAATCAACTAACATATAATACAATGTAACCGATAACTGAGTAGGGAACCCCTACCTGGAAAAGCAATCACCAAGATCGTCACAATCAGCTAATCAATACCGTTCTTCTACGAAATCACCTCCTATAATCACACAATCATACAATTACTATCTAACAATTACAATACTCCCAAATCCCCCAAAATACCCAATTAGGGTTTCAATTAAAATCAATGATACGACATAAAAATCATGCTAGAATCTTACCCACAACGCGACGGTCTTAACGGCGTAAAGAACTCTGCGATCCAACGACTCTAGCCCTTAGGATTTGATAGCAATGAGAGAAGGGAATGCTACGTAACTTTTCTCTTGTGTAAAATATTTAGAATGAGTGAAAAAGTAAAAATAACTGGTAAAAATAACTTTATATAACATTCTCACGTTGCTATCAAAACCCGGCGAATAACTCGTATAAACCGACTTACTCGATCGAGTAAGTCACTTACTCGATTGAGTGCCCCCTACTTTATCGAGTGACACCTACTCGATCGAGTACCCATCAGACAGTACACTATTTCATAACCAAAACTCACTTACTCGACAGAGTAAGCTCTACTCGATAGAGTACCCAACATAAAACCGTAGTATTATAGAGACCCGAAATTGACCCTAACTACATCACCCGAATGTGACCAGAAACCCGAATTGACTCGAACCAACCCGAACATGACCCTATCTTTCTTGACGCATAACTGACCCGACCCGATTAAAAATCACCAAACCCGAAAATGACCCGACAAAGCATAACTCTAATTGAACTGAAAAGACTTCAAATACCTTTTTGTCTCTTATTCATCGACCCGAAAATGACCTGGCCCAAAATAACCCGACCTGCTTGACCCGAAATAAACCCCGCCAACAAACCCGAAACTCGAAATGACTCGACCCGAATTAACCCGAAATCAATGAGAGACTTGAACTAACCCGACCCGAACTGGCCCGATTGACCCGTATGCCAGATCTAAGCGCAAGGCACCACATCCGGTTAAAGTGTCGACAAAGATAAACTTCGTTCATCTTCAACAACGTCATCAACTATTTTTTCGTCCAGTCAAAGCGTTCGTCAACTACCGTCCGTTTTGACTGGGAGTGTATTAGAGAATATTGTTACATAAGGATAGAATTATTAGGAAAATAATTACATTATATAAGAGTATATTATGGATATCATACTATACTATAGAATATTATAGAAATATTCTTGGAGTATCCTTCAAGACGGTCTACTATAATCGATTCATCAATAATAATCATGTCATTATACTATCTTAGAGTTAAACCACTTCTTAGCATTGTCCTTCAAGGTGATAGGGAAGAGCATTAGGAGCATTTGCTCTTCGGTGACCCCATTGTGCTTGATAGAACCCGTTTTCTCTTTGAATGTTGTGAGGTGTTGATGTGCATCCTCACTTTTCATCCCATGGTAGACATCTTGTTGCATATAATTTATCACATGGTGTCGGAGCTCAAAGGTGTTGGGAGTAAGAGCTCCATAGTTGATTACCGAACAAGCATGGTGGGGATCCGGCCTATTGTAATATCCCATAGGTTGATCCGCCATATCGTCGTTTACTAGGTTGTTTCATGGAGATTCGGTATCGTTGGTATGGGTGGAAAGTTGTGAATGTGTTGGTGAGTTTTGTGGTGAGTTGATTGGAGAATTATGTGGTGGAGAGTTATGTGGAATGTGAAGAGGTGATAAGGTGGAGGAAGAGGGTGATGGGTTTGGATTCTCAATTGTGGAAATTTGGGTGGTTGGTGGGTTGGCAAAAGGTGGATATCCTCGAATTGCCGAAAGAGCTAATCTTCTTCTTGTCCGGAATGTTTTCTCGATCTCACGATCAAGTGGGAAAAGAGGTCCGATGTAGCACCTATTCATGCACTCAACAAAAGATCAAATAGTCCTAATGCAAGGATTGCACTAGGACAAGGGGAGAAAATAAACAAACAACAAATAAAATAACTAAGCCTCGATGAAAACAAATAATCTTATACAATATTGCCGTCCTCGGCAACGGCGCCAAAAACTTGTTGTGTAAAAATAAATCTTATTTTTAACCTTACAAGTGTACAAGTGGTCGTGTAGTATTGTAAAGGTCGAACCCTAGGGACGGAATTATGACACTAGAATTGTTTGTCTAGCTACTAGTTTAGTTCAATCTAAGGTGATGAGTTGGTTTTAAGACTAACTTAAGGGATTAAGGCTAAAGTAATTAAAAGTCAAGCGATTATTAGAACGATAAGAAACAATGATTGAGAAAACTAGGATGTTCGGGTTCACTTATATAGATGAAGGAGGAAGTACACATAGATTAACAAAATCTAAGAGTAAATGCAAAGGAAAGACCCAATCTCTCGATGTGAGACTAACCCTAAGTTAAGATCGAATAAGTTCTCACTTAATTAACCAAGCCCACAATTTTATCATGTAATTCCTAGATACTAGTCAAGCTCTCACCCAACAAGTAGAAAAGATAGTGTAAACACCTAAATTCTCATTCAAACATTTTCACAAACACCTTGTGTGCATGATAAAACTAACAAGCATATACTCAAGGATTGTAGTCTTCCTATGTCATAATCCAACCTTATAACTCTATATAAGATCCCCCTTCATCCTAGTATGAAACTACTCACACGTGTTCATAATAACAAAGATAACAGATAAAGACTTTAGCATGGAACAAGTAAAGGAAAGCATGTTTGCAAGATAAACTAATTAAGCAACTTAAATATGTAAACAATTGAAAGGTAAACAAACTAGGAGAAGGATTATACCAAAATGGAAGACAAAGTTGCAATCTTGGATTAAATAGAAGAATAATCTTCACCAATCTTCAATTTACAACCCAATACTAAATGTAAACAATTGATAACAACTAATACTAAGCTAATTTATGAAGTAATTAAGGAAAGATTAAGGAAAGATTAAAGCTTGCTTAAGAGAGTTTTCATAAGATTAAGGAAATAATTTTAGATCTAGGGTTGTGTGTCCAAGGGGAATTAGTAATGGAGTATTTATACTATCCCCTTGGATTAGGTCTCAAAAGAGAAGAAGGAAGCCCAAATCTCGTCTGAGGCTCCCCTGCCGGTCCACCGGCTGCCGGCCTCCCTGCCGGCAGCGAGTTCATTTAGCCAAATGTAAAGAATTCATCTTGACAAGGTTCTCTGCCGGGGAGCCTATTGTCGACCTACCGGCAGAAGATACTTCTTCCTTTGCTTTTTCTTCATTTCTTCATAGTGCAGGGTGTGTGTGCCGGTTGGCCAACCGGGAGCGAGCATTTCTACAAATAGCTTCTTTTCTTCTCTTCAAAATGGCTAAGTCATTGGGAGGGGTTCCCTGTCGGTGAGTCGGCCTGCCGGCAGAGAACTCTTCTTCAATGCTTCCTCCTCTTCTTCCTCTCATGCTAACACGAGCTATCATCCGTGCTTGCTCTTTATTCTCTCTTTCCTCTTCCTTGGCCTATTCCCTATAAGATGAGACGGGAATTCATAGTATGGGAGCACATGGAATAAAAGCGGTAAAATGCAAGCGAATCGGAGCTAAAATCGTGTCAAATGGGGACAAAAAGCATGAGAATAAAGAGGAAAAGCGGTATAAATTAATCATATATCACTCGTGTAGTGCTAAGGCTTCAATTACATATAGTTAAATGCCTTTCCTATGTAGTTCGCTGTCACAAAAAGTGCTTTGAAGTCGAGTGAACTTTTGAAAAGTTCTGCAGGGATTGATTGGAACTTCAACAGAGGTTACATACCACTTTTTACATCAAAGCTTTGATATGGTGGTATGATATAGCAAGCCGCCTACCGCTTATGAGTATGAGATGGACTGTCATTTACTTGGTGGTTAGTATGCTGTAGCCAGTTGCATGTTAAGGGTTTCAGTTGGTAGTGCAAGGCAATATTTTGTGGAATTGCCTGTAAATTGCGAAAATTCTAATTCAAATATATTGTACTTGTTTTTTTTCTTTATTTAATTTGTTTTTTTTCCTTTCTTGAACTGTGTCTATTCTTATTTTGGTACACTCTTATACTCCTAGGTGCTGATGATGGCTGCTATACAGATTGGAGTCGTGATATCCTTATTGCTAAGAAGGTTAGTTTTGTGTCGCAAAGCACTCTTAACAATAAGGTTAATCAGCATGTGATTGCTTCTTCTTTTCAAAAGATAGTCACTAGCTAAATACCATTCTGTCCATAGCCACATCGATAAGAATGTGTACTTCTTGATGAGCCCTAATTGAGCACTTTAGTTTGCATTTATCTGTAGTCTGACCTAAGTCTGACCTAAGCTTGGAAGGTACAAGTTTTTTTTAAGGGGTCAGTCGAATTTGTTGATACTAAGGCCATAGCTCCAAAACTAAGCATGTGGCGTATTTATGATCAATGGCGCATTCACTTCAGGAGTGTAGAAGCATATTGTGTATTGTGAGTTGTGACTAACATAGGCTGATTCGCTAGGTTTCTTTCCGTTTGTTCGGAATATCATTGATCAGAAACATTGGGACACAATAGTTCTTTTCTGCCAACGAATACAACAACTTTACCCAGAGGGGTTCCGGTTTACACAAGCTCACCCTTTATTGAAATATTTAGGTGTTTCAAACTGGATCTTCGATTGTTCTTTTAGTTGAATTTTATATGGTCTTGGCACTATGCCTTGGAATTTTGGAGAACTTCTGGGATGTGTTTGCAGTAGTTGTTGAGGACGAGGAAGTTCGGGCTACAATTCAAAGTAAAATTTATTCTATTCGGTATGATTTTATGGCTGAGTGATTTGCTACTTTTTTTCTCTCACATATTTGGTGTCTTAAAACTAATTGGAAAATGTTGCTGGTATAACCTTTAGGATATGGTCTGTAACACCCCCTCATACCAAGGTACCTTACCAAGGACTACCCTAGCATGAAAGGCTGTTACCATCTCGGTTTCCCGAGGTTAGTATATCAAAGTTACAATTTCCAAACATCATATATTAAAGTATAAAGAGTTAGCGAATACATTATCTCAAACCAACTCAAACTAAAAGTGTACTAACTTCAATACAACTGAAATCATTGACGGCTAAACTCGTAACGGCGGAAACTAGACTCGAAGTGATGTCTCCCCATGTCTGTCCCATAACTAAACATCTGCGTCACCTGTCATATCTGCTCACCATCCCCGAATGGATCACCGCAGGTTTTACAAAACAACAACACGGGGTCAGTTACCGCATAATTCAAATAAGACAAACAAATAATGTAACCGGCTGATCATCCTCCATCACCGGTCTCCTGATTTCACACATTAACCGACTACACACCGAAGTGTGTAGCCCTGCCAGATTACCCATCGCAACAGGTAATCCTCGCCCGATGGGTGACCGCAGCCCATCCCCACCTAGTCCAGCTCATCAACGAGCGACTAACAATCCCTGTCCCTTAATGTGCACATCCCCTCCCGTGACGGGTTCCACGGAGGGCGAACTAGGGTGTGAAGCCACTCCCGCAAGTGACTCCACCACAATCACACATACCACAGCATCACAACTGTCACAACACCACTTCCGTCACAACACAACCACATCACCACCGTCACCACAACACCAACACTCCGATGATCAGGGAACAATCATACACAATACAACAAATATCTCAAATCAATTACACAAGAACTGAGTAGGGAAACCCTACCTTAGCAATCAACAGTGGGAAAGAACTTGAACACTCAGAAAGGCTCCTCTACGAAGTCTTCTCCTATAACATAATCATATCACACAATTACACATTGCACAATCCCCATATTTCCCCAATTCCGTAAACATACAGTAACCCCAACGAATACAAACAACATAGAATAACACTTACCAACAGTAGGATGAGGAAATGTACGTAAGGACTCCGAAGGTTTCGCAATCAACAAAGCAAAGGGGGTGATTAGGGAGTAATTAGGGAGAGATTAGGGTTACGTAAGAATGATGAAGTAGAAATGATATTTTGAAAACTGACGCGGATATAAAATAAATCTTAAACGCTCCCTAATCAAACCGTCAAAATAATACTCGCCAGGCCGAATACTCGGTCGAGTAAAGTTATACTCGACCGAGTATCCTCTACTCGGTCGAGTATTCACTATACTCGGCCGAGTATTCATCGGCAGAACCAAAACAACTCATAACAACAGCACTACTCGGCCGAGTAGGCTCTACTCGGTCGAGTAGTTGCCAAAGAAAATCCGTAGTGTTACAATCTTCCCCCCTTAAAAAGAACTTCGTCCCGAAGTTCACACTCTGCTATAAAACAAAGCACAACACTACGCCACAAGACTATACCAACCACATATAACAACACCAAGGAACTATACAAGTCACCACAAAAATGCATTATCCCGACTCAAAGCAAAACAACAAACAAAACAAAACACGACCGCGAAGTTCCAACCCAACCTATAAAACATGGACACTTAACACCAACTCCACAAACCACTCTTCCTTCCACAACATGGCTCACGATATCGTCTCAACTATAGCATAGGCTCTCAATACTGACTCCATAACATTACCCAATAACCACAATATAATGTTGCCAACCTTGTATCACTTCCATAACACTCAATAGCACTCAATCCACAAAAGAAGATCAATCATCAAAACGGAATGTTACATTCTATCATCCTTAAAACGAACTTCGTCCTCGAAGTTTACTCAAACACATAAACATCATCTTCCAACTGTCAAAACTATTGGACTCATAATCATTGTCATTCAACTATCAACACTGTTGAAATATTCTCTCATTGCTAAACATCGAACTACTACAAGCACGGTCATGACCTTTAATCAAAACAAATATCCGACCTTTATGCTACACCAACACTCTACTTCCAATTATACTACAATATGTACAACCATCAAAATCTCTTTTATCCTTTATCGCATCCTACTCCTCTTAAGATAAATGTTACGTCCTCGTAACTCGCTAATACTAAATCCTAGCTATATTTTCTCATTATCCCCATCACCACCGCGTGTCAAAGATAACCACTTATAATTTGAACAGTCGCCATGCATATATCTTAGGCTCTCTTACTTAAACAACTCTCATCCTTCAATTTCAAAATCTTTAACTTAACCCAAAACTTCAAATCTTCCACATTACCGCAACATGACACACCTCTCTATATAAACTATATAAAACTCATATCACCAAAAGCATAACTCACATTCCACACTTGTTACGTACACTCATACTAGATCCTCAAGTTCTTTTCTTTCATTACCGCAAAACTCATACATAACTTAACATGACACCAATTCCCAATATCCTGCACTCACTATCTCAACAAAAGATTATGAACCGCCTGCCGCTTTCAGATCATTATTACACATATTCCACGAATCACTTGTCATGACTATGACTACCGATATCTCATCCTGAAACAAGATCAAAATTACCATCAGAACAACTTCTCACAATCGTATCCTATCAACAAAATATCACTATACCATGACAACAACAAAAACATATACAACTCTCTTTCATATCATACTCTACCCTCATTCCCAAACTCAAACTCGGTAAGAAACATCAACAAACAAAACAACGATCGCATGTTCAACCAAAACTCACCAGAATGCAAACAAACAAACAACAATATATGTTTAACTGGTAAGCACTTTCGAAAACTCGTAACATAATCATCTCACCTACTCCACCACAACCGGTGACGGCATCGCAAAACCGCCACCACAACCGTACCGCAGTGCGAAAATACCCGCATCACAAAAGTAAGTACCGTGCCCGGATCACCACCCGAGGCACAACAACCACATCGATAAACATCACGCCCACATATAATTCCCACAAACACTGACTCAGTATAACTCTCCGAACAAGAGAACTTACTCAAAACTGCTTTACCAGATCACAACACCATATATCATACGGAATAAATAGACAAGAATCTCATGCATACCATCCATACTTTTCATGGAATAACATATATCATGAATACACATGCAAGTATAACTAGTCTTGTCAGATCACCCAAACTATCACTTTTGATCATCATTCCATTAAGTTCCGTATCCAATATATATTACAAAACATTCATATAACAACATTAAAACTATCACACCATACCGCTTCTCGTGAGGTCACAACCTCACACAAACATTTATATACATCTTAGACCCATAATCACATCCAACTAGTCAATCCTGATCACGTAAGTTACCACTTGACAATGAATACCTCTTATCCAGACTTAACTCAGGTGCCCTTCATAACATATCTTCTTTTACACACAATTATCACTACCCTATTGAACGTAGCCATATCATCATCGCACCCAACTACCAACGAATACCTCATATATCCATACCTTAAAATCCCTCATAACCAAACGTTAATCACCTTCACAAAATCAACCTCATTAGAACAACTAACTTCCCCAAAATAACATCATCCTCAACCACTAGTGACAATACTATGACACCAACATTTTTCATGTGACTACTCTCTTACTATCACTTCTTAATATAACAATCCCTTTCCTCCCTTTGGTTCTCATCCCAAACAACAAACATCAAATATATCAACAAAAATCACCTCAACACTATTTCCAATTTCATCCGTAATTGTATCGTCACCCGACTCACCACCAAAATCTCATATCGTGCAAATTCCTTACCCAACTTTTGCTTTCTTTAATTCCTCGAAACTCATGATTATCATGTTGTCCTGGAACTTATATATAACTGTAACTCAAATCCTCATGATAGTATCATACATCTCTACGATTCCTTACTTTTATATCACATATTCTCAGTGAACATGTTCCTAGTTTTACTCCCCTTATTCCTTTCTTTTACCCTCGACAAACTCCCTTAATGATTCAACTCTTCATTATTTCTATCTAACTCTCTAGTGCTCCGGTTACCTTCACATTGCTCCAAACTCAATTCCCATTATTTTATGTCGATATCATCTCACTCTTTCTTACCATGGGTCTTCTCTCATTATACTATAACTCCCAATTGTCACTAATCTATCCATAAAATCAACGTTTAAAGTTCAAACAATTGCATCTCCCTTTTTACATCACTAGGGAAACCAAAATTCATCTCATACCGTTAGCTGCCCAAAGAATTACTCACTAGGCTCACATCGTGAAAATTCCAAATTCCCAAACTTGGTCACCATCTACAAATCCACGTCGCGACATAACTCTATCTAAGTTCACTATATACCCCTCTTCTCCATCCCTCTAAAGCAACCTTTCATTACATATATCCTTAAGCAACACAATGCTAACCGTCTCCCTCTATAAGTCCTTACACATCCCGAAATGTCACTATTCGTATCTCTCATCTCAATCTTTCATTCTCATGCTTCTTTACACTTACATCACCCTTTCCCATATACACTTACTTTTATACTACTCAATACACGACTATATCACTCATCATATCTCACAAAACATGCTCTTTATCTCGATTAGCTCATCATTCTTCCTTTTTCTTTTTCCACTATCCTTCACAACCACATTAACACATGTCTTCCTTACCCAACACATGTCCCTCATAAGCCGTCATTCTCCATGTCATAACTTCCGGTAACTTACGTATCAAGACCGTCTCACATATAAAAGAATGCGTTAAGACTCAAAACATACATGTGTATATACCCTACGACTCAAAACAATGTAAAAAAACATAGCCACCAGGTCAAAACAAAAGTAAGGACATAGCCACCCACTCAAAGTGGCCGCCCAATGAGGTACTCAGTCGACTACATAACATACTAGGTCGAGTACAAGGTACTCGGTCGAGTAACTGTATTACTCGGTCGAGTTTTCGACTAGAAGCAAACTCAATTATCGCGAGGATTACTCGGTCGAGTATTGGGAATACTCGGCCGAGTAGACCTTACTCGGTCGAGTATGAGACCACTCGGCCGAGTTCACGACTCCAGACGCTAAACAATATTATCACAGAGAGATTACTCGGCCGAATATGGAATACTCGGTCGAGTATAAAAGACACTCGGCCGAGTAGGGACTACTCGGTCGAGTATAGGCGCAGATTCTCAAGACCGTCCGTTTTTAGTAAAACAGTCGTATCTCACTCGTTACTTGGTCATTCTGGACGTGTGACCTATCGTTAGAATCGTAAGAAGACAAGCTATCACCTCAACTTGGAATCACAGCAATATCATTTCTCGAACTTGACTTATAACAGTTTTAAGACAACCCTTTTGTAATCGGTATTCAGATAAATCAAGCTTTCTAATGCCAAAACAACTTGAACATGCATAAGGCAACAAAAACAACTTAATACTTCTAAATACCAGTACATGGATGAACTTTTATCATTCTCACATGAAAATTAAACACGACATTCATATGCATAGACACATGAGCTTAATCACATGCTACTACTAACAACCAAACATTAACATCATCATGATCATATAAATACATCCTACCTCACATTACATATACTCCAATTATTTCACCTTTCGTTAACACAATTAAACAATGCTTCAGTTCAGGGTGGAGGACAGAAGAATAGTGGAAAGCTCTTCATGATGGATAAGCAGGAAGCACAGGATAATGCTCATGTAGTTACCGGTACCTTTCTTGTTAATAATGTACCGTCCTTTGTTTTGTTTGATTCCGGGGCTACACATTCGTTTGTGTCTAAAAGTCATGCTGTGTCTATGGGTTTGGGCAATTTTGAGGTTGTAAAAGATGATGTGTTCATACCTTCGGGGGAGTCTGTGTCGTGTCTCAAGTTATATAAGGATATATCTATGGTGATTGGAGGGGTAGATTTACCAGTAAACCTGTTAGAGTTTCCTAAGGATGGGTTTGAGGTGATGTCGGGATGGATTGGTTAGGTAGGTATGATGCCAGGATAGATTGTAGACAGAAAAGAGTGTCTTTAAAGAGTCCCAAGGGTGTTAAGGTGTCCTATAGGGGGTTTGTGGTAAAGCCTAAGTGTAGGTTTATAGCGGTTATGACTTTAAAGTCATGTTTAAGGAAGAAGTGTCCCTTAATCCTTTGTCATGTGAGAGACCACCGAGTAGAGCCGCCGACAACTTCTGAGATTTTCGTGGTGAAAGAATTTGAAGATGTATTTCCTGAGGAAATACCGGGTTTGCCTCCCAAGAGGGATGTCGATTTCAGCGTGGAGCTTAAGCCGGGAACGGGTCCTATATCTAAAGCACCTTATCGTATGGCACCTAAAGAGTTGGCTGAGTTGAAGAAGCAGTTACATGAGTTGTTAGACAAGGGTTATATCAGGCCTAGCGTGTCACCGTGGGGAGCTCCAGTTCTTTTTGTAAAGAAGAAAGATGGGAGTATGAGATTGTGCATTGACTACAGAGAGCTCAATCGGGTTACTGATGAAGAACAAGTATCCGTTGCGAGGATTGATGATTTGTTCGATCGGTTAAGTGGAGCTGGTGTATTCTCTAAGATTGATCTCGGTCGGGTATCATCACCGAGGATAGCAGACGAAGATATTCCTAAAACAGCGTTCCGATCTCGTTATGGTCACTACGAGTATGTAGTGATGCCTTTTGGGTTGACCAATGCGCCAGCAGCTTTTATGGATTTGATGAACCGGATCTTCACACCGTTTTTGGATAGGTTTGTGGTTGTTTTCATCGACGATATCCTAGTTTATTCCAAGACCAAGGAAGAGCACGAAGAGCATTTGAGGATAGTCTTGCAGACTTTGAGAGAAAATCAGCTCTATGCCAAGTTATCCAAGTGTGAGTTCTGGTTAGAGGAAGTGGCTTTTCTAGGCCATGTCATATCCAAAAAGGGGTATCTCAGTGGATCCTAGTAAGATTGAGGCCGTTACCAAGTGGGAATCGCCGAAGAATGTTGCTGAGATCAGGAGTTTCTTAGGCCTTGCCGGCTACTACCGAAGATTTGTGAAGGATTTCTCTACCATAGCACGGCCTATGACGTCCTTGATGAGGAAAGAAGTCAGATTTGTTTGGGATGAGAATTGTGAAACGGCGTTTCAGACCTTAAAAGAACGCTTGACCACAGCTCCTATCCTAGCCTTGCCAGAGGGTTGTGAGAACTTTGAAGTCTATACCGACGCTTCAAAGAACGGTTTGGGTTGTGTCTTGATGCAGGGAGGGAAAGTGATAGCTTATGCTTCGAGGCAGTTGAAGCAATATGAGGAGAACTATCCTACTCATGATTTGGAGCTGGGTGCAGTTGTGTTCGCTCTTAAAATCTGGAGGCACTACCTTTATGGCGCAACTTTTAAGGTGTTCTCTGATCATAAGAGTCTAAAGTATATCCACACTCAGAAGGAGCTTAACATGCGACAGAGGCGGTGGATGGAGCTGATTGGAGATTATGATATGGAAATCATCTATCACGAGGGTAAAGCTAATGTTGTCGCTGATGCTTTGAGTAGGAAGAGCGTTCATTCGCTATGTACAGCTATGTCCTTGCTGAAGTTGAGAGATGAGATGTCTGGAATGGGGATCTTTATGATTCGAGAGGGGAATACCATCGGGGATTTGACGATCGAGCCAGAGTTGTATGAAAACATCAAAAGTAAGCAAGAGCTTGATCCTAAGATCCAGGAGTGGAAGTCAAAGGTAGAGGGTGGAGCAGCTTCCCGGTTCTCTATACATCCAGATGGGAGTGTTCGTTTTGATGGGAGATGGTGTGTCCCTGACGATGCAGAGTTGAGGAGAATGATCTTGTCTGAGGCTCATTGCACTCCTTATTCAGTTCACCCGGGTGGTGATAAGCTTTACAGAGACCTTAAGAAGACTTTTTGGTGGCCGAACATGAAGAGAGACGTAGGGCGAGTTTGTGGCTAGATGTTTGACCTGTCAAAGGGTCAAAGGTGAACAAAGGAGACCTCAAGGTAAGATTCAGTCTCTGACAGTGCCTGAGTGGAAGTGGGAGTCAATCTCCATGGACTTTATTGTGGGGTTACCTAGGTCACAGCAAGGTAACAACATGATTTGGGTGATTGTAGATCGGCTAACCAAATCAGCCCATTTCGTCCCCATGAAGGATACTTGGTCTAAGATGCAGCTTGCATTGGGTTACCGAAAGCATGTGGTTCGGTTGCATGGTATTCCGAAAGATATTGTTTCCGATCGTGATGCGAGGTTCATATCAAAGTTTTGGCAAGAACTGCAAGAGTTGATGGGTACAACTTTGAAGATGAGTACAGCTTTTCATCCGAACCGATGGTCGACGAACGGACCATCAAGACCTTAGAAGACATGCTAAGGGCATGTGTTATGGACTTTGGAGGCAGTTGGGAAGACAGACTTGATTTGATCGAGTTTTCATACAATAATAGTTATCATACAAGCATTGGGATGGCACCTTTTGAAGCCTTGTATGGCCGGAAATGCCGAAGTCCAGTTTGTTGGGATGATAGTTCCGAGACAGTGGTCTTAGGGCCACAATTGGTTCAAGATATGGTTGAGCAAATCCAGTTAATTCGCCAAAAGATGAGAGCAGCTCAAGATCGTCAGAAGAGCTACGCCGACTTACACCGCAGGGACATTGAGTTCGCGGTAGGTGACAAGGTGCTTTTGAAAGTGTCACCTATGCGAGGTGTTATGAGGTTTGGGAAGAAGGGTAAGTTAAGCCAAAAGTTTATAGGCCCTTATGAAATTCTGGACTGTGTTGGCGAGGTAGCCTACAGGTTAGCTTTGCCACCAGCTTTGGATAGAGTGCATAATGTGTTTCATGTGTCTCAACTCCGGAAATATGTGAGTGATCCGTCGCACATCCTCGAGATGGAGAACATCGAACTTGATGAATCTTTGTCCTATGCTGAGATTCCTAAGGAGATTCTTGATCGCAAGGTTCGTAAGACCCGGAATGGTGAGACGGTCTTACTCAAGGTCCTTTGGTCTAATCATAATGTGGAGGAAGCCACATGGGAACCCGAGGAAGCTATGCGAGACCGCTTTCCTAACCTTTTTGATCAGGTATGTTTGGTTACGGGGACGTAACCGTTGTCTTTTTAGGGGGGTAAGAGATGGTCGCGATAGTGTTTTGTGTTTTCTTTGCTTTGTTTGATTCGTGTCGGGAGATGCGTTTTGGGTAACTTGTTGTGATGCTTGTGTAGTTCCTTGGAGTTGTCTCTTGTGATTGTTAGGGTCTTGTGTCGTGGTGTTGTGCTTGTGAGTAGTAGAGTGTGAACTTCGGGACGAAGTTCTTTTTAGGGGGAAAGATTGTAACACTACGGATCTTCTTTGGAGCCTACTCGACCGAGTAGAGCCTACTCGGCCGAGTAGTGCTCTTGGTGTGTGTTGTTTCGGTTCTGCCGAGGAATACTCGGCCGAGTATAGTGAATACTCGACCGAGTATTGGACACTCGGCCGAGTGTTGTTGCACTCGACCGAGTGTCCGGTTTGGCGAAGTTATATTTCGACGGTTTGATTAAGGAGTGATTGGGGTATTTTATATTTCCGCGTCGGTTTCTAATATCACTTTTCACAAATAAGTTATCAATCCTACGTTACCCTAATCATACCCAAATCATTCCCTAATCATTCCTTTGAGCATTTCGTAGCATCTTTGTGTGGATAATTGCGGTGGTTCTTGCGTATAAGTTCTTGTTGCCTTTGTTGGTAAGTACATCTTTGTAATTATTGCATCGTTTCGGGTTGCTATACATTTATATGGAAGGGGATGTTGGGAATTGTACAAAGTGTAATTGTCTTTGTATGATCATTGTATAGGAGAAGACTTCGTAGAGGAGCTTTTTGACTGTCCGTGTTGCTTCTGCTTGTGATTGCTAAGGTAAGGTTTCCCTACTCGGTTCTCGTGCTTTACATGACATGTTGTTGTAATTATCGTTGTCTGTGATCATCGTAATATGGAGATTGTTGTGACACTGTTGGTGTGAGGGGTTTGAGATGACAGTAATATCATGTGATTGTGATTATGGTGGAGTCACTTGCGGGAGTGGCTTCACACCCTAGTTCGCCTTCCGTGGAACCCGCCACGGGAGGGGATGTGCACATTAAGGGACAGGGATAGTTGTCGCTCGTGAGGAGCTGGACTAGGTGGGATCGGCTGCGGTCACCCACTGGCGGCGAGGATTACCTGTTGCGATGGATAATCTGGCAGGGCTACACACTTTAGTGTGTAGTCGGATACTATGTGAGACAGGATGATTGGGAGTGATGATGATCAGACGAGTATTACATTTGTTGTCTTGTTTGTTGCATAATACTGACCCCGTTGTTGTTGTGGAATCTGCGGTGATCCATTCGGGGATGGTGAGCAGGCTTGACAGGTTTTGCTAGTGAGAGCTTGGGGATTATCTTGGGAGATTTGCCACCATGAGTCATAGCATCACCGTCGGAGTCTTAGCGAGTTTCTTTTATTATTAAGACTTTGAAGTTGTATTTCATTAAACGGTATTTGGTTTTGGATGTTGTAACTTTGTTAATTACACTACTTTAATAAATGTGCTCAGTTCAGACGCTTTTGATATGTACTAACCTCGGGCAACCGAGATGGTAACGCATTCTCATGGTAGGGTGGTCCTGGTAAGGCACCTTGGATTTTCTTTGGCAACTACTCGACCGAGTAGAGCCTACTCGGCCGAGTAGTGCTGTTGTTATGAGTTGTTTTGGTTCTGCCGATGAATACTCGGCCGAGTATAGTGAATACTCGACCGAGTAGAGGATACTCGGTCGAGTATAACTTTACTCGACCGAGTATTCGGCCTGGCGAGTATTATTTTGACGGTTTGATTAGGGAGCGTTTAAGATTTATTTTATATCCGCGTCAGTTTTCAAAATATCATTTCTACTTCATCATTCTTACGTAACCCTAATCTCTCCCTAATTACTCCCTAATCACCCCCTTTGCTTTGTTGATTACGAAACCTTCGGAGTCCTTACGTACATTTCCTCATCCTACTGTTGGTAAGTGTTATTCTATGTTGTTTGTATTCGTTGGGGTTACTGTATGTTTACGGAATTGGGGAAATATGGGGATTGTGCAATGTGTAATTGTGTGATATGATTATGTTATAGGAGAAGACTTCGTAGAGGAGCCTTTACGAGTGTTCAAGTTCTTTCCCACTTTGTTGATTGCTAAGGTAGGGTTTCCCTACTCAGTTCTTGTGTAATTGATTTGAGATATTTGTTGTATTGTGTATGATTGTTGTCTGCTGATCATCGGAGTGTTGGTGTTGTGGTGACGGTGGTGATGTGGTTGTGTTGTGACGGAAGTGGTGTTGTG
This sequence comes from Silene latifolia, assembly GCF_048544455.1. Classification (NCBI taxonomy): domain Eukaryota; kingdom Viridiplantae; phylum Streptophyta; class Magnoliopsida; order Caryophyllales; family Caryophyllaceae; genus Silene; species Silene latifolia. Next base: position 10,262,038 of record NW_027413163.1, on the reverse strand, counting down.
ACAGTGTGATCTCTGTGGTATGTGTGATTGTGGTGGAGTCACTTGCGGGAGTGGCTTCACACCCTAGTTCGCCCTCCGTGGAACCCGTCACGGGAGGGGATGTGCACATTAAGGGACAGGGATTGTTAGTCGCTCGTTGATGAGCTGGACTAGGTGGGGATGGGCTGCGGTCACCCACTGGCGGCGAGGATTACCTGTTGCGATGGGTAATCTGGCAGGGCTACACACTTCGGTGTGTAGTCGGTTAATGTGTGAAATCAGGAGACCGGTGATGGAGGATGATCAGCCGGTTACATTATTTGTTTGTCTTATTTGAATTATGCGGTAACTGACCCCGTGTTGTTGTTTTGTAAAACCTGCGGTGATCCATTCGGGGATGGTGAGCAGATATGACAGGTGACGCAGATGTTTAGTTATGGGACAGACATGGGGAGACATCACTTCGAGTCTAGTTTCCGCCGTTACTAGTTTAGCCGTCAATGATTTCAGTTGTATTGAAGTTAGTACACTTTTAGTTTGAGTTGGTTTGAGATAATGTATTTGCTAACTCTTTATACTTTAATATATGATGTTTGGAAATTGTAACTTTGATATACTAACCTCGGGAAACCGAGATGGTAACAGCCTTTCATGCTAGGGTAGTCCTTGGTAAGGTACCTTGGTATGAGGGGGTGTTACAAAGTGGTATCAGAGCCGACGATTCCGGCACCTAAAACAAATGAACCCAATGAACTTAGGGAGTCTAAATAAAATGAACCCGGGGAGAGTTGTTTGGAGCTGCCGCGAAGACTTGGGAGACGTCCCGAAGTCGCAATAAGGCCCTTACGATCTCAAGCCGGTCACATGGGGGAAAATTTTGTATGTTGAGTCATGTGTGTGTAATACTTGTAACTTGAGCCTTGTATGGTTGTTGGATGAAATGAAAGGATCTGACCATGGTGGTATATGATAAAGAAAGTGCGTAGTTGCGTGTGACAGAACCTGGAGCATGTTATGTGGTTACTGCTTGGCTTTTGAAACGGAATGTTACATGGTCTCTTAGATGGGAGTCTCATATTGACCGACATGTTTTTTTTATGTATATGCAGATAAGATTCTTCCGAAGATTGGATAAGGCAACAAGCACAGCAACCACTACTACAAATACAGGCAACCACAACGGCCCTTTAACAACGCTTATCCACGAAAATCATCAAAACACGTTGTAGAATTTATTCCGCGAATTTTACCAAACTTAATTACAACGGTTATGTGTTGTTAACCGTTGTTATTGGTTTTAACAACGGGTCATACTTAAACAACCGTTGTTAATGAAAAAACTAATAACAACGGTTAAATTTTAACCGTTGTTAATGGTTTGGCGCCAAATTAGTGAAAAGTAATCACAACGGTTATATTAGAACCCGTTTTTAATACGTTTTAACAACGGTTGTAGACTCAATAACCGTTGTTATTAATATTATAAAAATCTTAAGAACAACATATTGCTTTATTCTGCTATACGCTACAAACACAAGCTAATACTGCTACTATATCATCCTCCATTCCTCCCTGATCGTCTCTCTGTCTTCATCTCCGTCACTGTTGTCACGTCTTCTCTCCCTCATCGTGTTTATCAATCAGGTATATATATGTTTCTTAGCAACGCTTATAACTAGATATAGGATTTTTTGGGTTATTATCTAATTTGTTGATAATTTAGCTTAATTGCTTTCCTGAATTTCGTTTATTTGTTTGCCTATTATTGTATTTTCTGAATTAGTTGCCTATTATTACGAATGCATAATAATGACTCGAACTTGGATGATTGATGCAAATATGAGTGACCGCACCTACAAGGATGGTTTAGCTGAATTTTATGAATTCATTTCGAACAATTTGAAAGGTTCTTCTAGTATTGCATGTCCTTGTGAAAGATGTGGTAATATTAGCTATATGGCTTTTCCGGACGTTAAAATACACCTAGAAAAGTGGAGATTTAGTCGATCCTATACACTTTGGATTTTTCATGGGGAATCATTAGAGGAAGAGAATAACTCTGAAGAAGATGATGTTGAGGTACACGAAAGGCTAACTGATGATCCTGAGTTTGCCGAGTTTTTTGAGTTGGAAGAGTTGGAAGTAGAGAAGTTGAATGTTGGGTCTATAGATAATGAAGAGAATGATGATGAGTCCATTGCTTTTGAAGATGTAGGTGATGACACTAGTAATTGGGATGACCTTAACAACATGTATGAGAAGTTGTGTGAGTCTGAAGCACCTCTTTATCCTGGTTGTAAGTTCACAAAAATGTCGGCTGTGGTGAAGTTGTATAATATCAAGGGGGCAAATGGGGTGAGTGACACGTGTTTCACTAGTTTTTTAGCCTTGATAAAGGAGTTGCTTCCAGATGGTAATGTTCTACCCGTTAAGACATATGAGGCGAAAAAACTAATAAGAGGAGTGGGTATGAAATATGAGAAAATACATGCATGTCCAAATGATTGCATATTGTATCGGAAATTATATCAAAACTTAACCAATTGCCCTAAATGTTTGGAGTGGCGTTATAAGGATAAGGAAGGGATCCCGGCTAAGGTGTTGTGGTATTTTCCATTGATACCAAGAGTCATAAGGATTTATGCGAATCCCGATGATGCAAAAATGTTAACTTGGCATGAAACAGGAAGAATAAATGATGGAAAGCTAAGACACCCGGCAGATGGTAAGCAATGGAAATCGTTCGACGCTAAGTATCCCGAGTTCGGCAATGAACCTAGAAACTTACGTCTAGCGCTGTCCACTGATGGAATGAACCCACACAGAAACATGAGTAGCCAACATAGTACTTGGCCAGTAGTGTTGGCTATTTATAACTTACCTCCATATGTGTGCATGAAAAGAAAGTATTTGATGTTGTCGTTGTTAATTTCCGGCCCTAAACAACCTGGAAATGATATAGATGTATATTTGGAACCTCTTCTAGATGATTTGCGATTGTTGTGGGATAGTGGGATAGAAGTATTTGATGCATATAAGAACGAAACTTTCAATTTGAGAGCGATGTTATTGTGTACAATAACTGACTATCCGGCTTATGGCGACCTTTCTGGGCACACAGTTCATGGGAAAAAGGCTTGTCCATTGTGTGGGGAGGATATCGAGTCTGAATACTTGAAGTCTTCTCGTAAGTATGTGTATATGGGAAATAGGAGGTTCTTGTCTCATGACCATTGTTATCGCAAGATGCAGAAAGCATTCAATGGAAGACAAGAACTTCGTCAACCTCCTAGAATTTTGAGTGGGCATGAAGTTTATCAGAAAGTAAAGCATATTGAGATAGATTATGGGAAGAAGAGCGGCTCTAAATTGTCTACTCGTGGGTATAAGAAAAGATCCATATTTTTTGATAAACTTCCATATTGGCCTGACTGGAGGTCGGCATTGCCTCGATTTCATGCACATTGAGAAAAATGTCTGTGATAATATTATCAATACCCTTCCGAATGTTCCTGGTAAAACAAAGGATAACGCCGCAGCTAGGGAAGATATGAAAATGATGGGTATTAGGCTAGAGTTGGCACCACGAAGAGAGGTAATCGTACATTTTTACCGCCACTTTTACCCTTTCACGGAATGAGAGAAAAGAGTTACGTGCATGCTTGAATGGAATTAAAGTGCCACATGGTTATTCGTCGAACATCAAAAGCCTAGTGTCGATGCAAGACCTAAAACTCACCGGGTTAAAGTCACATGATTGTCACACTTTGATGCAACAATTACTACCTGTGGCTATTCGTTCCATTTTACCTGAAAAGGTAAGATATGCTATAACTAGATTATGTCTCTTCTTCCAGTCCATATGCGAGAAAGTCATCGATCCCGATGACGCGGATTTATTGCAGGACCTCATTGTAACCTCTCTTTGTCAGTTGGAAATGTATTTTCCACCCTCTTTCTTCACTATCATGATTCATCTGACCATTCACTTGGTTAGGGAGATTTTGTACCTTGGGCCCGTGTACTTGAGATACCAAGCATCTTTCGAAAGATTGATGAAAGTCTACAAGGACTATACATCTAATCGGTATCGTCCAGAAGGTTGTATTGCTGAATGCGCTATTTTAGACGAAGCTCTTTCATATTGTTACGCTCATCTCTCCCCTGAGGAGTTGATTGGCGTTCCTAAGAATCGTCATAGTGACTGGATGACCGGAAAAGGTATTAGGGGCCGGGTTGAAAAAATTGTGACACGTGAAATGTTGCATTTAGCACACATGTATGTGCTAAACAACGAAGATGAGGTGCAACCTTATATTCAACAACACAAAGATGAGCTCAAATACGATCACCAAAACAAGACCGAGAAGTGGATTGCGAACGAGCATACGAAGACGTTTCCCGAGTGGTTTAGGAATATTGTCTTACGATGTAAATGATCAAACTGGTGATGACATTTCTCCTAGGTTACTACGTCTTGGTTTAGGTCCAAATGCCAGGGTCACCTTTTACAACAGTTTTGCCATTAATGGATATACTTTTTACACCCGCGAGCAAGATGAGGTGAGCACAATGCAAAATAGTGGTGTGAGTTCTGAATTTGAGGCAATGCACTTTGCTACTTCAAAAGATAAAAAGCCTATTTGGGGAAAATGCCTTTATTATGGTGTTATTCAAGAAATATTGGTACTAGATTACATTGATTTCACAATGCCTTTGTTTCGATGTAATCAAGGGTTGATAACAACATCCATTGTGTCCGAAAGGATAAGATGGGATTTACGTTGGTCAATCTGGGTAAGGTTGGCAATAATAAGGATGATCCTTTCATAATGGCATCCCAAGCTAAACAAGTGTTTTATGTCACCGATCCTATGGATAAGAAGTGGTCTGTTGTACTGTCTATAAGGAAAAGAAGGAGTAGTCCATCCGATAATGGTGATGATGATCAGGATGTCGTTTTTGAGGGAATGGATCAGTCTACCACTGTATCTTATTTCGACGATGTTGACACTGATCATGAGGACACTGAAAGCATCTATATGCGTGATGACCATGGTGAAGGTATTTGGGTTAACGAAGAAACTATGACATCCAAGAAACGTCCCCGATCCTGAGATAGTTCATCAGGACACAGTATGCATGCATGCTGGTGTTGTCTTATTTTCTTGATCTTATTATTAGATGTGGATGCTGGTGTTGAAATTGCTGAATAATGTTGCTGGTGCTTCTGCTGTTACAGTATGTATTGTTACAGGTTTGGACTGTAATGGAATTACAGTAATTTTAAAAAAAAAAAGAGGTTCAACAATAACAACGGTTATATTTAAATTACCCGTTGTTAATACTTTCAACAACGGGTGTAGTACCTCTACCCGTTGTCAATTATTTTTTTTGACATATTTCATTTTGGCGCAAATTTGGTGAAAATATATTACAACGGGTATATTTTAACCGTTGTAATAAACTTTTGACAACGGTTTACTTTTATTGACCCGTTGTTATTAACATATAACAACGGTTCTTCTTTGAGCACCCGTTGTCAATAGTTTGTCTTAATAAAAAACTAATATAGAAACTCATACTGACATGCCATACACAAACACACACAACATTATTATTAGTTCAACCGTTGGTATCCTGAGTTAATTCTTCTCTCTTCCTCGCTTTTTACATTCTCGTCGCCGCCGTCGCCCGATTTAAGCCCGATTCCGTTGCCTTCCCTTATCATCCTGCTCGTTCTCTTTATCATCATCATCAACAGGTATGTTCACTTTAATTTTGTGTTTCGTCATTAGGGTTTTAAGACGATCATCTTGTTTCTTTTTCATGCATCTGTTTGTTTTTCGTCTTCTTTGTTATCTTTATCATCCCGCATCATCTACTTTACTCCTCTTATCAGGGTTTAGGATTTTAGAAGCTCAATTTGTTGTTTTAAATTTTCATTCCTATTAGGGTTTAGGGTTTTAGATAATACTCGCATACGTTGTTAAGTTGTTCATTTCCGGCTATATCATTCATATTTGGGTTTTAGGATTATCATGGGTGAAAAACGTAAAAGAAGTCAAAAGAATAATGAGCCTGGTGATAATAAGCCTGGTGAGAGGGGTGCTACGAAGTGCAAGAAAGTCCTTGCGACTATAGCCGCTAAACAGTAGTTCGAAATAACATGGAGTGAGATGGGTTTCCCTACTGGTCCAAATGCGGGTCTTTTCTCCAGTTGGATTGGTGCTTGCACAAGACAGTTTGTGCCTATCCATTTAGATGATGTTAGAACTTTGAATCCAAAATTGGCGGAGTTATACTTGGCTCGTGTAAAGGAAGGCTTTATTATACCCGATAAAAGCCATGATGAGTATTTAATGCATAAGGCGGCGGATGTCCACGAGGCGGTGGAAGTGTGGCGTTGCTAGGGATTGGTTGTATGTGGACAAGGCAACGGGGGAGATGCGTAAGAGCCCACCGGAAAACAAGTGTCCCACCATCAAGCAGGAAGAATGGGATCTTTTCAAAAAGATGAGAACTACTGAGAAGTTTCAGGTTAAATATCCTCGCCATTTAACGATTTACCTATCATTTTTTTAATTAATGAGTCCTTTATATAATCTTTTTATTATCTCATCTACTTGCGCTTTTATATAATTATTTGAAGGCCATTAGCAGAAGAAATCGTGCTAACATTTCATGCAAGAAGGGGAAATTCTATGGTTCTCGAGGCGGTTACAGAAAGATAGAAGAGGACCTCGTAAGTAGCATGCATTATTCCCATGTGGGACTTTATTTTTTTAATCACACTTGGACTTGCATTGATACACATTTACGTGTATAAATGTTACCATGTTAATGTGTAGGTGGCAAAGGGAGTGAAAGAGGTGGATCGGCATGTAACTTATAAACAAGGGCACACTCCTAAAGGATCCCGGTCGTCGCATGACAAATATGATGAGGAAGTTTTGGCCAACATAGTAAGCATTATTTTATTAAGACGAGTTCATTACTAACTTTATTATTTTAGTTACAAATATAATTTGAAATTTATTTAATATATTATAGGACAACGTATTGAAAGAGGTAGAAGAAGGGAAATTCACTCCCAGTAGTCGTAATGACGTTCTTGCTAGAGCGATCGGCCGACCCGAACATCCAGGTCGTTTGAGGGGCGTCCCGTTACAGGTTGGAGTAACGAAATATTATGGGAAAACTGCCCAGATAAAGAAGAAAAGGAAGACTAAGTCTGAGAACGCTGACATGGTAACATTTATTCTATTATTTTTATTTAAGTTCAATTCACATGTTATTGTTGGGATAAAAATTGCTGACACATTACATTCTTGGCAAGCGACTTGATTAATGGCATCCGTACTACTAAAGCTGAATCTTTGGAGGTAAGCTTTCCGAATAAGAAGTGAAGATGATGGAGGATGTCATTTCTAAAGGGGTAATAATAAGGTACAACAGATTGGTGAAGAGGCCGCTACTACCTTGGCAATACATGAGAAGGAAGTATCGGTCAACGAGATTCGAGAAAGATCGGTACCTAATAATGCTTCAAGTTGTAACAACTAAAGCCGATCAGGTACCTAATACTTCCTTATTTTTCTTTTGTTTTTTTTTTTTTTGGGTAAGATCGGGGGTGTGTTCACCGCCAACTTCGACATGGTGCCATTGAATTGGTTAATTTTATTAGGTAAATAATGGGTCCGAAAAGGAGATGCAACTTGAGAAGACGGTGATGGAAAACAAGATACATCCCCTTCAAGTCGGTTCCCTGTTTTCAGTAAGGTATGCATGAAGTGTTTAATTAGTTAAATTTATATGAATGATGAAGTTTGTGCAAAAATCGGCCTGAGACAGAAAGCGTTTTTGCAAAATCTTTTGAATGCTGAAGCGTTTTTGCAAAGATATAATAATGTATGTGTATATTCTTCAGGCCGTAAACAAGAGGCCATTTATTCTTCTTGACCCTAATAGAATCGAAAAGCCACATGTGCGTGTTGGCCGGGTCTCGTAGAAAACAAATCTGCAGCAGCGAAATCGTAGTTCATGGCGAAAAACTTTTGCCGAATCATAGAATAGTAGAGATAACTACATCAATCCAGGCCATGAAAACTTTCAACTGCTGTCCCAGGTTCGTGACGACATTACCATTCTGGGAGATGCGCTTGGAAGTTTCATCCAATGGCCTGATACTCACATCTACTTGGCGAAGATATCTCCGCCGCCTGAGCAGCGGAAAGCAGTTGGGGTTAGAAGAAATACCTTTATATATATGTTACATTTTTAATTGTTGAATGTTTTTATATGTTAAATTTATATGTTATTTTTTTTTTGTAGGGAACAAAAAAGGCGGCTTTGGCGGATAAGCCTAAGTCCACAGACATGCCAACGACCTCGACTTCACAACAACTTGATGAGGTATTTAATTAACTTCTCCATTTTTTAAAAAATTAACCTCGCTCCCTTTATTTATATTTTGTCTGTATTTATAAAAAGCATGGTAATTTTGTGTAGGAGACAAAAAAGACTAATAAGCCTAAGTCCCCACCAGTCTTACCTGCTACAACTACCTCATCATTGAAAAAGCAGGTTGACGAGGTATTTAATTAAGTACGCTTTTATTTTTATTACTCCAACTAGGATATGTTACCTTTGGATTTTTTATTATTTTAATTATCTACTACATGTGTAGGCTGGTGGTAGTAGCACAAAATCAAAGACTCATTCTTTCCTGGACACGAAAGTTAGGACTTTAAACTCCACACAATATAAAGGGAAGGATTACATGCAAAAAGTAAGAACGGTGACGATGATGAGACTGCATGAGGAGGTTGGCCATCGCATAGCCACCGAGCAAGTGATAGTTATTCCGCTCGAGGAGGATATTCTAGGGGCTGAGCGCCAAGCGCTTATATCATGGGATCTGCTAGCCGTATGGGCTGGCCTAGACCAGATTGATATATCACACATATTTGTTTGGATGAAGTAAGTTTCTTAATAAATAATTTCATAGTCTAATATTCTGACTACTAGATAGTGTTTTAAATACCGGAATTAATACCGTAATAATGTAGGATATTGAAATTGAGAGTGATCCCGAGAAGAATATTCCATCCGATCTATACTGATTCTGTGCCCCTATGTTTTATCTTTATTTATTCCGGATTTCTCGTTCGAAAAATGGGTAGATTATATTGCTCAGCAATTGGCGACAACCAAGAAGCTGATTTTTGGCGCTTATAATGAAAAAGGGTAATAAACAAATTAATATTACGTTTCCCCCTACAATTGCATTTTCATACCTAATATATGTACTTGTTAATAATGATGATGTCTCTTGATGTAGGACTCATTGGGTGCTAGCAGCCATCATGCCGACAAGGAATAAAGTTTTCTGGTTGGACTCTTTACATCATCAACCAAGCGAGACTTTTAAGCACTTGATTAATATGTAAGTTTATAATACTGATTTATTTATAATAACATTTTCATTTTTTATTTATAGGAAAAAGTTCTTTCATATTTTTGCCCCTAAAAAAATTAGTTTCTGCCTCCTTTTTTATTTTTTAAAAAAGGGCCTTTAAGAAGAAAAGAGCAAACGAAACGGGATCAACCCACGGAAGATTCTGATGTTGGCCCCGATTTTATTACGATAACAGGGGTACGTGCTCAAATACAATAACATTAAGTGCAAAATCTCTGTTTAATACTAATACAATACCTAAAGTTCAAGATTCTGATGTGAGCCTTCTCTCGTCTTTTTTTTTATGTAATAATAGGCCCCTCGCCAGACCGGATAGCATACAATGTGAATACTACGCTTGTCGGTTCATGTTGGAGATTATTAGGCGAAGATATCTCGTTATTCCAGACAAGGTTAGTAATAATTTAAACATGTGTTTATTACTTTTTTAAATTAGAGCTAATGTTGTCTTGCTTGCTGCTATATATACCATGATGTTGCTAATGTTGTCTTGCTTGTCGCTATATATATCATAATGTCTTATCTTTGTTTTTTCCGCAAGATATGCAATCAACCCGTCTATGATTGAGCGAGTACTCAAGTGTAGATATAGACGAGGTAAGAGACATGTGGGGCAACTACGTCTTAGAATATATTTAGAAATGCATGATACTCAGAGTTTAGATCAACTTATTAGTAAATTTTTTGTTGAAGTTAGGGAATGATTAGTTCATGTAAATTCAACTCCTTGTAAGTACATATATATATATATATATATGATGCAGCTGTTGTTGTGGTTGAATTGAATCTATTGAGTTCTGATGAACCCAGCTGTGATTTATCTTTTTGTCTTTGGTATATGGTGTCTTCTGACATATGCAGGTTTTTGAATGGCATGAAACAAATTTATTTTTTCAAAACATTAGGAGTTTGTAATAAAAACGGTTACTAAAAAAACCGTTGTGAATACCTTTCACAACGGTTAATAAAAATAACACCGTTGTGAATGACATTCACAAATACCCGCGCATAATATTCAACAACGGGTATTAAACAAAGAACCGTTGTTAAAAGTCTTCACAATTTTGGAGGTAAAATTACAACAACGGGTATTAAACATAGAACCGTTGTTACAAAAAATTTCAACAACGGGTATGTACCATAAACCCGTTGTCAAAAGACTTCACAATTTTGGAGGGAAAGTTACAACAACGGTTATACATATGACAACCGTTGTTATATTATTCCCTCCAAAATTTTGAAACACTTTCCACAACGGAGAACACCCAACAACAACGGCTTTTAACCGTGGTGAATACTTTAGACAACGGTTTCACTAAATAAGCAAACCGTTGTAAATACCTTCTACAACGGCCGCTTTAACAACGTCCGCTTTTTTATTTTACAACGGTTTTTACCCGTTGTTATAGGCTGTATCTGTAGTAGTGAACGGGTATGTGTAGCTATTTCATTTCATCATCTTGTAACTTTTCAATTTCTTATTATTTGGTCAGGTTAAGGTTTTTTTGAGATGAGTTTCATACAACAGAGTAAAATATTTGTGGGCAGTTTTGTATTCAAATATGAAACTGGAGCAAATCATCGTTCTCTTTACATAGTAGTATTTTGTTCATATAAGCATACTGCAATATTGTTGAGGGAGCATGATCGGTTCATATGATGGCACGATCGACCCTATCTTGACCAGACAGTAAAAAACATGTATTCATTGGTGGTGGTATAGGCCGTATAGCCATATTGGATTTGGCGCGTGATAAACAAGACGTGGTTAAGAAATTGGGTCACATTGTTGCTTGATGGACAACATTGGGTACCTTTCTGGAAAGGGATAATGCCTACCTTATCGAGTATATATCACTATTTTTTACATTTAAAAAATCAGGACTTCGTTTGTGTTAGTTTGTGAAAAAAAGATACATTTTCCCTTTTTAAGAGTTGATTCTTTCGATATAATAGTTGGAAGTTGATAAGTAGTATTTAGGTAGCATTTTATCCCCTTTTTATATGTTTGTTTCGACTCAATTTTGTGTGCTTATCTTATTTTATTGATATCTATATAATCATTAAATAGTGGTTTTAATATAATTTATTGCAAATAAGTGTCATACTTGTAGAGCCTGGTACAGCTTTTGGTTGTTTGTATTTTGTAGAGATTAGTTCGTGAATTGAAGTTAACCGAGTTGTAACAGACGGGTCAAAGTATGTAAAGGAGAGGAGATTGTCAAGCAGAGAGAAAGACCTTTGATCAAAAACAGCATGAATCCCCTGGTTTCTCTCATTTAGTCGACATACTATAATCAAATGGAGTACTATTTATTATTTACCATTAACAACACACCATCTAGCTATCCGACTTGACACAGCAACAGCAGCTCGCAATCAGAACCCGAGTTACCTTGCATCCACGAGAGCAGTATCGCGGCATCGAAACCTGTCAAATGTTGAGTTCTGATTGAGATGAATGACGCCATTGATGAGTTGATAAAGCACAGAAGATATTAATTGAAGATGATGTTTAATGAGAGAGAGAGAAAGTAAGACGGAGAAAGTAAATAGAATGTTCTGGTATTGTATTAAGTTAAATTGTAATATGTACATGTGTGAGTATTTATACTAATGTATCTAACTGACATTTACATTATGTACATAAGACTAATACTAGTCTTCATACCCCCCCCCCCCCCTTTTCAAGGTGGGCGTGGTGATTCAAGCAACAAGCCCAGCTTGGAAGTCAGAAATTGATGTTGTACTTGACCCAAGGGCTTTGTAAAAATGTCTGCAAGCTGAGAACCTGTAGAAATATGCGTTGTATAGATCAATCCCTCTTGTATCTTCTCACGAACATAATGACAATCGATGTTCAAATGTTTTGTGCGTTCGTGAAATACTGGGTTTGCTGCTATGTGTTGAGCCGCCTTGTTGTCACAAAAAAGTTGTATGGGAGTAGGAACACTGATATTGAAATCCATCAACAAACGTTGCAACCATACAATCTCACTGGAAGTATAGGACATTGCTCTATATTCAGACTCAGCCGATGACTTTGAAACTGTCTTTTGCTTCTTGGTTTTCCAAGAAATTAAGGAATCCCCAAGAAATATGCATTGACCCGTCACGGATCTGCAGCTAAAAGTACATGTTCCCCAATCAGCATCAGAAAAACCCTTAAGAGTAAAGTGTGTGCCTGTTGGGTAGAAGAGTGTGACATCCATGGTATGCCTGAGATACTTCACAACATGGAGTGCTGCTTGCCAATGAGACTGTCTAGGAGAACTTAGAAATTGACTTAAGTGTTGGACTGCAAATGGCAAGTCAGGCCTTGTAAGATTCAAATATAGTAGCCTTCCCACAAGCCTCCTATATACTTCAGGATCAGCCAATACTTCACCCTCATCAACAGAAAGTTGTAACCCTCTAGGTAAAGGAAAAGAAGAAGGCTTACAATTATACATACCAGTGTCTTGTAGGATATCATGAACATACTTTTTTTTATTTAGATATATTCCTTTTGCTGTTCTTTGTACCTCAAGACCCAGGAAGTATTTGATAGGTTCCAAATCTTTGATAGTGAAGGCACCATCTAGAACTTGCTTGAGGTGGGATATTTGTGCATCATCATTGCCACTGATAAGCAAATCATCCACATATACAATGACTGAAGTGAAACCAGTAGTGCTATCTCTGCAAAATAAAGAATAATCATTCTTGGACTGGATGTAGCCTTGTGAGAGAAGAAGCTTGGTCAATTCAAGGTTCCACTGTCTGGAAGCTTGTTTCAGACCATATAGAGATCTTTTCAGTCTGCAAAATTGTCCAGGAGCTAAGGGTTTGTAACCCTATGGTGGAGTCATGTAAATTTCCTCATCAATAAAGTCATGAAGAAAGGCATTATTGATGTCTAGTTGGTGAATGGGCCAAGCTTTAGCAGCTGCTACTGCCAAAAAAAACTCTAACAGTAGTGAACTTAGCTACAGGACTAAAGGTATGCTTGTAGTCCTTTCCTTTAACTTGATTATATCCCTTGGCAACAAGTCTTGCCTTGTATCTATCCATTGTCCCATCTGCCTTGTATTTAACTTTGTACACCCATTTTGACCCAATAGGTTTGAAACCTTTAGGCAAAGATGTAATCTCCCAAGTCCCATTATCCTCTAAGGCTCGCAGCTCCTTGTCCATTGCACTTACCCATTGGGCATCATGTTTGGCTTGAGAATAAGTGGTTGGTTCTGGGATAAGAGGGGTATTTGTGGAGGACAAAAAAACTTGATGATTATTAGAAGAGTTTGGATTTCCCATTCTAGCAGTAGGACTGACATTATCAGAATTGACATTATCACAAGTTCCAGTCAAATTCTGAATATTTTGACTCTGTTTCTTAAGAATAAGTATAGGACAAACAAAATCTTTGAGCCTAGCTGGAGTTTTGGTAGGCCTGGATGAAACTCTAGGAGGTATATTATTAGTTACAATATCCTCAGTGCAATTATCAGAAATTAAATGTTGATCTTCTTCAATGTGCATATCTTCTTGAGTGGATGTCAAAACATCACTAGTGTCATTACTGTGAAGAGGAGAAGATGAGTGATTATGAACCCTGGATTGTGTCTGGTCTAACACATCCATGTCTTCCCCCATGGGATAGAACTGGGAAAACAGATCAGAGACTGATTGCTGTGGTTCACCAGTAGATTGAACAGAAGTATTCTTATAAGGTAAGACTGATTCATGAAAAATCACATGTCTGCTAATGATGACCTTATGATTTTCCAAATCATACAATTTATAAGCCTTTTGCTGAAAAGGATATCCCAACAGTACACACTTCCTTGCCTTGGCACCAAATTTGTCCTTTGGTTGATTGACTTTCAAGGCAAAACATAAACAACCTATCACCCTTAATTCATCATAAGAAGCAGGTTTTTGAAATAGTATCTTTGTTGGTATTTTCCAAGAAAGGACTGAACTGGGTAGCTTGTTGATTATATGAGTAGCAGCCAACAAACATTCTCCCCAGAATTTCTTAGGTAGGTGAGCATATAAAAGTAAGGCCCTAGCCGTCTCAATAAGGTGCCTATGTTGGTGGGGTAATATCCGTATAAGACCCTTTAAATTTAAGGATTATAACGTAAATTTAACATGCGATTATCGTCATAAAACATAAATACAATAGAGAAACGATAAGAAACAAGAAACAACCTCGGGTCCTTTGTAGTGCGGCGTAAAGAACAGAAATCAACAGAGATTTCCTCCCAATTGTTGCACCCAAGACCGTCTGAGACTATGCCCTTGTGCTAGAAATGATTTCTAATTGACTTGCAATATTGAGAAAGCTATTGTGAGTTTTTTTTTTTTTTTCAATGTGAGATCTAGGAATTTCAGAGAAAATTGCACTGAAACCCTAATTATTTTTCACTAATGACAATTAGGTTAACAAGAAGGAGAAGGCTCTCCTTTTTGTTCTTCTAATTCGGCCAAACCGAGAGCCCTCATGGGGAAGTGGGCTTCCACTTCCTCTTAATTTTAGCTCGTGGTCCGGTTCGTAAAATGCTAAAATGTATATGACGGGTTTTTATTATAAACTGTCATCGGTTATCGGTTATTAATACATCGACTAATAACACGGATTAGTTGAAGTATTAATACATGTCCGACAAAGACAATATTGTATAATTAATTTATTCAATATACATTAATCGAATATAAATCGTTTATATTCAATTTACGAATTAACTGCTTAATTCGCCTTAGCCCATTTTATTTAATCCGTATTAAATATAATATCTCAACATCACATTTTGACTAATTACTAGTCAAATAACTCCGACTAACTGGTTAGTCAAATTTGGCATCAACATGACTGTATTTTCATACTGTCACATCTCTCAAACGTATCCTATAGGTGTGACTTTTAGGGACCAGTTGATCACCGCCATCTGTATGACAATAACGTCAAACTTATCTAGCAAGCCAACCGTTATTGATAAACGTGGATCAACTGATAATAATACCAAAAGTATGCCCTTTGATCCTTTTAGAGATTTATAAGTCCTTGCACTAACTGTTAAGGACACCAACCCCAACAAGCTCCCACTTGTCCGTACAAGTGTATGTGCAATGACGTTATCCGCACGAACTGGAGGACACCAGCTCAACAAACTCCCACTTGTCCGTACAAGTGTATGTGCGATAACCGATTCTCATATTCATTTAAAATTTCTCCCACTCAATGTAAAACAATTTGCAGATCCGGATCCGCAAAGGTCGTATTTTACAATCGATCCGTATCAAGAGTGGTTTCCCGACTAGAGAGTAACTTAACGATAAAACGAATCCGTATCCGAGCATGGCCACGCATTTCGATTCTGACTCCTCGAGTGGCCCCGAGAAATATCGAGTACCTGATAAAGGCTGAATATTTCCTTCAACTCGACTCCTGCCGATCTAAGCACGACATGAAATGACCCAGAAAAAATCTACTTGGCCCCCTGTTACGGATGACCGTGAGAAAGAAACCAAAGTCACCCAAAATCTGCCTTAGTCTCAAGAGACAGTCGATAGTCAAAAGAATCGACTCTTAGGATCACCATGGAGGTCCTATCCACGACCGGGCACCGAATGTTATAAAACATTTAGGACTCCACATCGATGTCACAATTGTGTCCTACAAAATATCCATATAAATCGCCTCTGTGATTGGTCAGTCAACCGGTTGACTTATGGCTCGTTGAACCCACCATCAACCAACGTCACAAAATAATTGCCAGAGTTATCAGCTCATGTGGGCAATTAAGGACTATAAATATAATGTTTGTTCAGTTCACTTTGTGGTGTTCAAAATTGTCGTAAAATTCCACATGAAAAACAAAATATATAAATATCAAAACGATGATGTCGTATAGAGTACATAAGGGAATGAATCTAATCCATAACAAAGTACTACAACTTAGGAACACGTTTAATTCCCATGGAATTAACGTGCCCTTCATGCTTATCTTGTCGTAATGGTTTAGTGAGAGGATCTGCTATGTTATCATCTGTAGCAATCTTTTCTATCACTACTTCCTTTTGCTCCACGTAATCTCGGATTAGATGAGCTTTCCGTTGTACATGTCTAGACTTGTTGCTAGACTTTGGCTCCTTAGCTTGGAAGATGGCACCACTATTGT
Source organism: Silene latifolia (assembly GCF_048544455.1). Classification (NCBI taxonomy): domain Eukaryota; kingdom Viridiplantae; phylum Streptophyta; class Magnoliopsida; order Caryophyllales; family Caryophyllaceae; genus Silene; species Silene latifolia. Next base: position 10,245,412 of record NW_027413163.1, on the reverse strand, counting down.
CGCAATAGATGGTGATCGGGTCATTCGAACTAGGCACTACAGATAGTCCATGTAAGAATTGACGCATCCATATCGCTTCCTTTGTAGCTTCAGACGCGGCATAGTACTCGGACTCAGTCGTAGAATCTGCTGTAACAGTTTGTTTGGAACTCTTCCAGTGATCGCAGCGCCATTAAGAGTAAATATGAATCCAGACCGAGATTTCGAGTCATCTCGATCCGTTTGGAAGCTAGCATCTCAGAATCGGTTTGCGCATAGCTTTTGAGGGCCTCCATAAGTCAATGCCCAATCTTTAGTCCTCCGTAGGTACTTAAGAATGTTCTTGACAGCCACCAATGTGATTCACCTGGATCTTTGTTGGAATCGACTTGTCATACTCAATGCATATGTCACGTCCGGACGTGTGCATATCATGGCATACATGATTGATCCTATAGCCGAGGCATAAGGAATCCGTGTCATGCGCTCTTTCTCTTCCGGTGTCTCTGGTGCCTGAGACTTGCTCAAATGCACCCCTGGAGCCATAGGAAGAAACCCCTTCTTGGAGTTAGTCATGCTGAATATCTCTAGGACTTTGTCTATGTAAGACTCCTGACTGAGAGATAACATCCGACGTGATCTATCTCGATATATACGGATGCCCAAAATTCTTTGTGCCTCACCCAGATCTTTCATCTGGAAATGGTTTTTCAACCATACTTTCACCGAAGTTAAGAGAGGTATGTCATTCCCAATCAGGAGTATGTCATCGACATACAATATTAGGAAGACAATCTTGCTCCCACTCGACTTGATATATAGACATGGTTCCTCGACCGATCGAGTAAATCCATTTTCTTTAATCACTTGGTCGAAGCGATGATTCCAACTCCGAGATGCTTGCTTAAGTCCATAAATGAAACGCTTAAGCTTGCACACTTTCTTAGGATGTTGTGGATCGATGAAACCTTCGGGTTGTACCATGTACAACTCTTCCTCCAAAAAGCCGTTTAAGAAGGCGGTTTTCACGTCCATTTGCCAAATTTCATAATCATGAAAAGCGGCAATCGCTAAGATAATCCGAATGGAACACAAAGATGACTACGGGTGCAAAAATCTCATCGTAGTGCAAACCTGGCACTTGGGTGAAACCTTTAGCAACTAGTCGTGCTTTGTAGATATCTTGTTGACCTTCCACGAGAATTTTATCTTGTAAAGCCATTTGCATTGAAGGGGACGAACCTTAGCAGGTAAGTCAACAAGATCCCACACGTTGTTCTCATACATAGAGTCCATCTCGGATTGCATGGCCTCAAGCCATAGCTTTGAGTCGGAACTAGTCATGGCACCTTTATAGGTTGTGGGTTCACTACTCGTTAAGAGTAGAACGTCATCTATGTCATGTTCCTCGACCATACCAATGTATCTGTCCGGAGGAATAGAGACTCTTCCCGACCTCCTAGGTTCCTCAGGAATATTCACCGCAGCCGGGATTGTAGGAATTGATTCCTGCAATGGTTGCTCGGTATTTGGTTCTGGAACCTCCGACAGGTCGAAGGTTCTATCACTCTTTGCATTCTCGAGAAATTCCTTCTCTAAGAATGTCGCACTAGCCGCAACAAAAACACGTTGTTCGGTTGGCGAATAGAAGTAATGACCAAGTGTTCCTTTAGGATAACCTATAAAGTATGTCTTGACCGATCGCGGGCCGAGCTTATCCTCGTGTCTCCACTTGACATAAGCCTCACAGCCCCAAACCCGTATAAAGGACAAGTTAGGGACCGTTCCCTTCCATAGTTCATATGGAGTCTTGTCAATGACTTTAGACGGACTTGATTAAGTATTAGAGCGGCTGACAAAAGAGCATAACCCCATAATGAATCAGGTAACACCGTGTGACTCATCATGGATCGAACCATATCAAGAAGTGTTCGATTTCTCCGTTCGGACACACCATTCAACTGAGGTGTTCCAGGTGGAGTTAACTGTAAGACAATCCCACAGTCTTTAAGGTGTTGATCAAACTCGTGAGAAAGATACTCGCCACCACGATCTGAACGTAGTGTTTTAATCTTTCTACCCAGTAGGTTATGTACCCTGTTCTGGTATTCTTTGAATTTCTCAAAGGATTCACTTTTGTGCTTCATTAAGTAGACATAGCCATATCTACTTAAATCGTCCGTGAAAGTGATGAAATACCTAAAGCCTTCTCGTGCGGTGATTGACATAGGTCCACATACATCCGTGTGTATGAGCCCTAATAGGTCAGTAGCGCGCATTCCAACACCTTTGAAGGAAATACGAGTCATTTTACCGATGAGACATGATTCACACGTGCCAAAAGATTGAAAATCAAAGGCCGAGATAGCTCCATTTTTGATGACCTGTTTTACGCGTTTCTCATTTATGTGTCCCATCCGGCAGTGCCATAGGTACGTTTGATCTTTGTCACCAACCTTTAACTTTTTATTCATTACGTGTAATATTTCATTGTCCGATCTAAAACATAAATTCCATTCATGGAGACTGCCTTGCCATAAATCATATTGTGTAATGAGAAAATGCAAGAATTATTCTCTATTACAAATGAAAATCCAAGTTTGTCAAGTGCGAAATGTAAATAATGTTTTTAGAAAGACTGGGTACATAATAGCGGTTATATAAAAATAACTCAAATCCGCTAGGAAGCTGGATCACATATGTTCCCCTCGAGACGGCAGCCACTCGTGCTCCATTCCCGACACGCAGGTCCACCTCACCCTTTACGAGGGGTTCGATGTTTCGGAGCCCCTGCACATGATTACACAGATGAGAACCACAACCAGTATCTAGTACCCAAGTTCCGTAACTTGCGTGGTTAATCTCAATCATATGAATAAAAGTAGAAGAGGAAGAAAACATACCAACAGTTTAACACGACCGCCTTTATGTCCTCATGGTATACGGGACATGTACGCCTCCAATGCCCCGTCTTGTGGCAATGGTGACACTCCATGTTACCATCCTTGCTCGTGTCGCGCCCGATGAATTGCTCGACTCACCAGGACCACTCTTACTCGAACCCGACTTCTTAAACTTCGCCTTACCTCTGCTAGGTCCGCTTTAGCTTTGCCCATACCCTTGCCTTTGTTTGACACAACGAGAACATCCTGTTTCATGCTCCCACTGAACTTCATGTCCTTCTCGGTCTGTACGAGAAGGGAGTGCAGTTCATGGGGAGTTTTCTTCAAATCATTCATATAGTAATTCGCTCTAAAGAGCGCAAAACCATCGTGGAGTGAATGAAGCATGCGGTCAATCACAATGTTCTCGCTGATTTTACAATCAAACGTCTCCAGCTTCTCGACATTCTCAATCATGCTGAGAATGTGTGGGCTAACAGGTTGGCCCTTCTGGAGTCTCGCATCAAAGAAGCGAGTGGTATGCTCATAGGTCACGATTCTCGGTGCTTTCGAGAATTCCTTAGTGAGTGTGGTAAAAATCTTGTTTGCACCATGGGCTATGAAGCGTTTCTGCAAATTGGGTTCCATTGCAAAAATGAGTACGTTTTTAATCGCACCCGCTTCCATACAGAAATCGTTAAACTTGGCGATCTCATTAGCTCTAGCCGTGGGACCTGGGTTTGGTGGGATGGGCTCAATTAGATATTTGAGCTTTCCGTCAAGAACGGCGACATTCCGTAATGCCGCCTCCCGATCCGCGAAGTTTGATCCATCATTCTTGATCGAGTAGACGATTCATCCGATTCATGAAGATCCGAAGCCAGGACTCACGGTCCAATGTGGCACTTGGCATTGGGTCGTTAGTAGGACCAGCCATTTCGTTATAGCAGTTATGAAAATTCGTGTTCTACACTGAAAAAGAAAGAAAAACAAAAACGAAATAAGCAACTCATCGAGGTGATTTAAGTCTATTTAAAATGTATTTTAACGTGTAGACTCAAGCACTTGCATAATTGATCTTCCTCAAGAATGATACAAGTGATCCCAAGACTCAATTTCTGTAAATTGATAAGCCAACTGTTTAGCTAATTCTTCCGTAAGAACTCTTGGTCGATAGATTTCCGTAAATCCTATCTATAGTCCACCATAATCACAGGATCGTACGAGTGACCATAGTGTTGAGATAAAATAGGTCAATCGGTTCCAACTTACCCGACGTAGAAGGGGTCATATTATGCCTACCGACGAAGAAGGGGCTCATTGGAGTTTGACCTATAAAGACCATTCTCAATTTTGGTTTATACGAGGAAGATCCCATCAACTTAATTTTAATTCATTTTAAGTGAACAAATAACTAGCGTCTGCGTGAATGAATTAATTTGGGTGATGGCTTAGCATTGAACGTGTGACATGAGAATGTCAAAGAAAACTAACTCGTGACCTCCATATGTGTCAGTTTTCATGCAATAATTAGGTGGTTTGGTTTTTAGGCGGAATATGATGCATGTTATCGTTGCGAGAAATAAATAAAAGAATGCAATACGTAAATAAAAATTCCTAGTGTGGCCTATCCTAATAAAAAGAACATAAAACAACTTTGGAATCCACCGTTGGACCCGAGAAGCTTGTCTTGATGTTCCATCTTGATCCATGTAGCGGGAGTGAGCATCCGGTCTCCATCTTTGGTCTTCTCAAAAAATACAATTAAAATTACAAAATATAAACCTATTTACATTCTAATTAAAAACTGTAATTACAAGTGAAAAATCCAAAACGGAGATACGAGATCTCAAAATACAACCAAGACCGTGTTCCATCATTACGGTAACACGTTCTACTAAGGCCACACTAAGTTACAACCGTTTGTAAAATAAATAAATACGTAATAAAAGCATTCAACAACATTCATAATTAACGATAAATAAAATGCATCAACTAAAACAAATTTATTCGTGACATAATTCCGTAATTATGTTAAATTTATCCAAACCACCTTTTAACGATTAAAATTTATGTGATAAAACTACTTCTATCAATTTCATTTTAATCTATTACAATCCGTTACTTTAAATACGCTTTAAAATAACTCAATGGTACGTGTGTGAACCGTTTCACAATCATAGCGAGTGTACAATATCCGTATAAAGTACATATTGTGGCCAAAAGAAAATTTAAAACAAAAGAAATAAATTTTCAAAGCTGCCAGAACAAAAATCCCTCGATCCAGGGACATAAGTGCTCGATCGAGAAACAAAAGGGCTCGATCGACTGAACTGCTAGTCGATCGAGTGGTATGCTAATCAGAAAGTACTCGATCGACAGTACTGGAGGTCGATCGAGGGCTTTTATCAGCAAATCTGCTCGATTGAGTACGAGGACTTCTCGATCGAGCAGTGGGGTTTTGAAAGTGGTCGATCGAGTACAGCAAGGACTCGATCGAGTAAAACAAGACAGAAAAACCACTCTATCGATAAAAAACATGCTCGATCGAGAACAAAAATTTCTCGAAAAACAAAACCCTCGTGAAAACTGTTTTGACGAAACAAAATAAACGCAATTTTGATCAAAACCGCATCAAAACAATTTTATAATCTGACAAAACGTGACATATTGTTATAATCTCCGTATAAAACAACAATATGCATAAAAACAAAACGAAAACAAGATGAATCAACCGTGTAAAACATGTCACGGTTTCAAAAAAAACTTCAGCCGTGTATACAAGGCACGGTTTTCGAGACAAAAACAATCGTTTCAAAATCGTTTTTATGAAAAATCACAATGAAAATTTACGTGACCTGGCTCTGATACCACTTGTGGGGTAATATCCGTATAAGACCCTTTAAATTTAAGGATTATAACGTAAATTTAACATGCGATTATCGTCATAAAACATAAATACAATAGAGAAACGATAAGAAACAAGAAACAACCTCGGGTCCTTTGTAGTGCGGCGTAAAGAACAGAAATCAACAGAGATTTCCTCCCAATTGTTGCACCCAAGACCGTCTGAGACTATGCCCTTGTGCTAGAAATGATTTCTAATTGACTTGCAATATTGAGAAAGCTATTGTGAGTTTTTTTTTTTTTTTTTCAATGTGAGATCTAGGAATTTCGGAAAAATTGCACAAAACCCTAATTATTTTTCACTAATGACAATTAGGTTAACAAGAAGGAGAAGGCTCTCCTTTTGTTCTTCTAATTCGGCCAAACCGAGAGCCCTAATAGGGAAGTGGGCTTCCACTTCCTCTTAATTTTAGCTCGTGGTCCGGTTTCGTAAAATGCTAAAATGTATATGACGCGGTTTTTATTATAAACTGTCATCGGTTATCGGTTATTAATACATCGACTAATAACACGGATTAGTTGAAGTATTAATACATGTCCGACAAAGACAATATTGTATAATTAATTTATTCAATATACATTAATCGAATATAAATCGTTTATATTCAATTTACGAATTAACTGCTTAATTCGCCTTAGCCCATTTTATTTAATCCGTATTAAATATAATATCTCAACATCACATTTTGACTAATTACTAGTCAAATAACTCCGACTAACTGGTTAGTCAAATTTGGCATCAACATGACTGTATTTTCATACTGTCACATCTCTCAAACGTATCCTATAGGTGTGACTTTTAGGGACCAGTTGATCACCGCCATCTGTATGACAATAACGTCAAACTTATCTAGCAAGCCAACCGTTATTGATAAACGTGGATCAACTGATAATAATACCAAAAGTATGCCCTTTGATCCTTTTAGAGATTTATAAGTCCTTGCACTAACTGTTAAGGACACCAACCCCAACAATGTTTCCTCTCAACCCTACCATTTTGTTGAGGAGTACCAGGAGCACTCTTTTGATGAAGTATACCTCTATCTTTGAACAATCTATGACAACTTTGTTGCACTATTTCAGTCCCATTATCACTTCTAGCAAACTTAACAGTTTTGCTAAACTGAGTGTGAATCTGAGCCAAAAAATCCTTAACAACTTCAGGCACCTGATACTTATCCTTTAACAAGAAAGTCCAGGTGACTCTAGTATGGTCATCTAAAATGGTGAGAAAATAAGTAGCACCTGTGAGAGTAGGTTTCTTGTATGGACCCCACAAATCAATATGAATCAACTCAAAGGGATATAAAGCACGTGATTGACTTCTATTAAATGGCAACTTGTGCATCTTGTCCAATACACATGTTTCACAGTCAAGTTTCACAACATCATTACACTTAACAAAATATAAATGCTTGAGCTTAGACAAAATGTATGGCCTAGCCTAGCATGCATCAAATCCAATACAGAATTACAGCTTTTATTGTGTTTACAAGTACAACTAGAAACTTGTAAACTACTATGCTGCAAGTCTTTTGCCAGAAAATTTCCTTGAACCTTCAATTTGTAAAGGCCTTCTTCCTTTAATCCAACAGCTACAGTGACCTTACTGGGATGGTCCTGTAGTGTACATCTATCAATATCAAATTTGATAGACAAGTTGGTGGAAGATAACAACTTACCAACAGACAATAAATTGTGTTTAAAGTCTGCAACATAGAGCATATCATGAAGGATAAGACCTTTACTTATGTTAATATCACCTATCAGATTGACTATCTTATGTGCCCCATCAGGCAACCCTACAATGATAGGTCTGGTCAAGGTTCTTTTGTTAACAAACTGATCTATAGCAGAGCTCATGTGATCAGTGGCACCAGAATCTATTATCCAGGTGTTATGACAAGTTCTCACATTTGTATAAGCATTAGTAACAAAGGATGTACCTGCAAAATTCATAGCAGAGTATTCCGAATTCATAATGCCTTTATGCTTCATAAGAACCATTTGTTGATAGATAGCAGCAACCATCTTTGGATCAACTTCCACATTCCCATAATCAGCAGCATTATACATGTCTTGAGAAGTGTTGTCAGTAACCAGGGGATTATCTTGAGCTGCTTCGTTGGACAGGACACCAACATTATGAGTAGCACCTGAAGGAAATTGTCCCTGATTTCCTGAAAACCTTGCCTGATATTGTTCCTTCTGTTCAGGATGAAGAATGAAGCAAGTGGCTCTTGTATGTCCACCCTTATTACAGTGATCACACCACCTTTTCCCTTTCTTGTTTGGACCAGTCCCTTGAGCAGAAGTTTGAGTAGAGTTCTGACTAGTGTTATCTCTAGTCCAGACATTCCAACCAGGCTTATTCCAAGGACCAGATGAAGATGATTTTCCCTTGTGAACAGCCATGGCACTTGATTCAACTTGAGAGTTAAGAGTCTTGGAAATATTCTTCTGGCTTTCAATTTGTTGAACCAGAGAATATGCCTTGTTGATCTTAGGCAAAGGATCCATAGACAATATATTCGTCTTAAGATATGTCATATTGATCATCTAAACCCATGAGAAAAGCTAAGACTTTGTCTATAGACACCATATCAAACAACTTCTTCATAAAACTGCAGGAACACTTAGACAATGCTCCACAAGTACAGTCTGGCATTGGCTCTAAATCCTCAATATCGTCCCAATGACGTTTCAATTTGTTATAATATGCAACAACAGATTGATCAGATTGATCGATGTTCCTCAATTATTTCTTTAATTGAAACAAAAGTGGCGCATTAGACTGTCCATACATTTCATTGAGTTCTGACCATAAACGCTTAGCAGATTTAGCATTCATGAAGATTTCTTTGATCTTAGGAGCTAAAGAATGTAAGATCCAGCATCTTACCATATAATCGGACCTTAACCAACTCTGGTACCTTGGTGACGTCAGCTCCGGCATCGCTGTAGTTCCGTCGATGAATCCTTGCTTATTCTTCGTCCCAAGGCCCATGACAATTCCTCTACTCCAATTGAGGAAATTCTTTCCGTCGAAAGGTGGATTAACCAGCGACATTCCTGGAAAGTCTGAATTTGAGAGGAAAAGTGGATCATCGTATGGATTTCGGTATTCGCTGTTGACTTCAGTTGATTCAGGCATGATTGAACAGATTTTGAATGAAATTAATCAAATCTTTTTGCGATTTTGTGAATTGATAAGACGAAATTGAAATTATTTTTGTGATTTTGTGATGTGAGCGAAAAACGAAACGAGAAATCGCGAAACCCTAATTTTGCGAAAAATACCTAATTTTGCGAAAACCTAAATTGATTTAGGGAAAAAAAACACCAAGATGCGGAAGACAAAGGCGTCAAGAGTCAGGCAAGCCTGCTCTGATACCATGTCAAATGTTGAGTTTTGATTGAGATGAATGACGTCATTGATGAGTTGATAAAGCACATAAGATATTAATTGAAGATGATGTTTAATGAGAGAGAGAGAAAGTAAGACAGAGAAAGTAAATAGAATGTTCTGGTATTGTATTAAGTTAAATTGTAATATGTACATGTGTGAGTATTTATACTAATGTATCTAACCGACATTTACATTATGTACATAAGACTAATACTAGTCTTCATAAAACCAACCAGCAACAATCACCAACAACCGAATTGTAGCTCTGCCTCTCAATTGATGGATGATTTTGAAGAAAGGAAATGAAAAAAGACTAGCAAGACAGTGCTGCCTCTCATTTAATGACCCGACGGCAGTTTTTATACTTGCGTTTTATGTCTACAAGGGCGTTATTTCATTGAGTTTAACTAATATAAAAACAAAGAAAGGAAAGTACCCAAGGTCCAAGGGGGTCCTTCACTTAGAAATTAGACGTAGCATTTGTAGTAGAAAAGAAACAGGAGAGTAGCTTTAGAGTAGTTTAATTAGAAAATAAAACTCAACTCTCTTATTTGTTTTTCCCTTATAATTTGTTCTAGGGTTCAATTTTAGAATAGAATTAGTTATCAAATTACTTCAAGTTTTAATCTTTTTATAATTAAATATACTAGATCTATCTTATCTCATCTATGTAATTCTCTCTTTAAGTTGGTTCATTTCTTTTCTCTTCAACTATGTAATTATGTTTTCGACATAATTACATAGTTGAAGCTTTATAATAAAGGATTTAAGCTTTATATAATAAAGCCATAAAGGATCCAAACCCTTTAGACTATACAACATGTACAAAAATACAGCATACCTAGTTACCTACCTAACACCAACACTACATTCGGGATTACACCTTTAAAAATGTTACACAAAATGATTATTCAATAAATGTACAAATACATACGTTTATGTTTAAGATGTCCAGAATATTGAAGATATTACTAACAAATCTCAAGCTGTGTAATCTTCTAATTTTAGCAATTATTATGTTTATCCATTAGAATTAACTCGGGATATTGCTTGTCCTTGACTGATTTTTTAAATGTTCACATCCCGGAGCCCACTTTGATTTACGCTTTTAATGGACAATGCTGCGAAATACCTTTTTTTAATATCTATTTTATTGAAATAAGACATAAATAAAGATAACTACAATTGATTACTATCGTGGATTACTATATAACACGTAATTGTCTTGGCAATTCGCCAAACCATATAGTTATGTAATACCAAGCGTTTCCGAACAAGATACTAATACTTCCGTGTGCTTTTAATGTTTAGATAGATATTTCTTGAGTTATTCAGTGTCGAAACTGCCCACCGTTTAATCTTATTCGGAAAATACAGGCGCGGTGGTTGTTAAATTTAGCACTACCACCGATCGTTACACTTCCGCATTCAAGCTTGGACAGCTGTTTAAAATAAAAATTCACAGCTACACTGAATAGCTAGCCACCAACCAACCCCGAACGGGTCCTTACACTTACAATGAGCCTTCTTTTTTTGTTGTGTACAGTACAGTGTTGCATATGTGTATAGTTCCGCAACTAAATTTTCATTTCGATGCGTTCATATGTGCTCGTCTCAACGGTTCTCCAAATTGCGGTCCCATGCCCGGCAGGGCGCGAGGCATCAACTAGTATTGTTAAAAGTGGTTCTCTACCTTTTGTAAGATGGTTCTATAGTAGCTTACCATAAATTGAGAGGGGAATTTAAATATCACAACGGTTGCTAATAATTCTCAAGAGTGGGCATAGTGATGATTATAGGAGGCGAGGCAACAGACACAACAAAGAACGCGGCACATGATTGCTGGCGCGAATTTCGGTTCCGTTTCGAACTACATTTAACATTCAGCAATTCCCCTTGTGACAGTCACAATTTGCGACGGGCAAATATGACCACTTTTTGATAAAACGTAATCACTGAAGTACTGTTCATAAAATGTTACCTATAAAAAAATAGTCACATTTTTTCATAAAATGGTCACATTTGGCCCGTCGCAAATGTAAATAGTACTTGTGACGGAATAGTACCCGTCACAAATGAGAATTGGTGTTTAACATTTCGTTGGTTCTACTTGCTTCGAGGTCCTCATCATCTTTCTATATTTATTTTTTTATAACCTCATTATTTTTTCTTAATAAATGAAAAAATTGACTTATGAATTTGTTTGTTTGAAGAAACTTGCGCTCCAATACTCCGTATTTTCTTTTGGAGGTAAAGAGGCATTATGTGCAATTATGATGGACATTAAATTTGTAGCAAGTTTTCTTTAAGATGGTCTTAATTTAGAATGAAAAAATGTCAATTTTTTTTTAGTAAAGGTGACCTTTTGATGATAAAAAATTATAATTAAAATTGTTACTTTCTGACAATAAACAAGAAACTAATAGTAACTTTTTATAAAGAAATGTTTCATGTTTTATCGTAAAATAATTACATTTTATTCATCTTAATTTCAAACGGATACCACTTGTATGAAATGAGAATTTGCCTTAAATTTGTGTGATACTAGGTAGTATCCCGCGCTTCGCGCGGCCTGATTTAAAATTTTATTATTTTAATTGAAAAAAAATAATATAATTCATATATGATCTTTAATATTTTTACTTAGAAATAAAAATAAATTCATTTTTCTCAAATTTAATTTTTGTACAATTTTAATTATTAAAACTAATAAGTGATAATTAATTATGCATGATAAACGTTTTATAAATAAATTTGTTACTTATTTAATATCATATTAATTAAAGCAAAATTTATTCGAATAATACAACGATGAACATTGAGTTCTCACATTATATTATTTAACGATACATTATGTCCCGAATCAGTTAATATTTGTTCAAAATGATGTGAATATAATTTTATGTAATTTATATATTTTATGTATAATGTGTGATATTTATGTATCAAACATATAGCGTCCAAACTCAACTTATTCAATTATTTGCATTGTGTGTTGCAAGTGCTACGTGTCAAATATATCTATAAGAAATTTACACCTTTTGTTTTTTAAATAACTATCAATTATATTATTTTTCTACAATGATGTTTAATAAATCACCTGTAAATAAAATAGGTTGAACTTTCTCAATTGTTTTTTTGAGGGTTAACTTCAAAATATTTAAAAGATAACATATAAAATATTTAACTAAAAGTAATATTTAGTTACTCATAATCAATATTTTATACTTGACGCATACATATTTAATTGAAGATATTAAAGAAAAATATAACGTGTTTTCTACTTTTTCATGTCATTTATAATACTATATTAATTAATACTCATTACTTTTGTTTTGATTATTTAAATGTACTTGCGATCAATGTGTTACTGTGTACATACATACTCCTTATCACACTATTTAAACCTATCAAAATCTCACATGCATTCAATTTCTCGTAATATATTTTTTTTTCATTCTCACACTATGAGAACTTATCTCTTACGGTAGTAGTTTTCCTTAAGTTTTATTTTTAATAAATACAATGACTCTCCCAAATATATTTTTCTTACCGGATTTAATGGTCTAAGTTTTATAACTTTTCCAAAATATTTTTTACGTAAATGTAAAATATCAAAATATTTAATCAAAATTATACTCAATTGAAATCATTTTTCGCACTGAACGTAATTATTTACATTTTAAATTTTTTGTCAAAATATTTTTCTACTAAATTTATTAAACTATAATTAATATTTTGCTGAGATTTATACAACATTTATTATGCTCGTATTAAATGATTAGCTGTAACTAATGCTTGTCATTAAGGCTGCATAGGACACGTAGCGCATCCACAGCGTTTCAACCCAATTTTATATATATATATAAGATAATGATCAGTTGTGAGTTGTGACATCGTAGTGGTTTCGTCTTTGAATGGAGGACATTTATTGTTTTCGTATGATAAGTAATATTCATTATCATAATACCAATTTTATTCTACGATTCTTTGGTTACATTAAAAAAAATTAACTAATCATAATCCTATGATTTATTCATGGTATAGAATCTTATGATGGTATTACAAATAAATATTGTAATATAAAATATGTTTTTATTTTTTTATTGCTTATTTTGTTCCTTTTAAAAGTCAAGCTACTTAGCTTGACAAAACTATATCTGCTTGCAAGCGAAAACGTACTTTTGTACTTTAATGATGAGCATACTGCTTGATAATTTACAATATTTACAAGCAGGTCCTTAAATGCAATCATTGGAGTTATTTTTAATTGAATCCAAAAAAGTTGTTTACAAATAAGAGCATCTCCAATGGTTATAAAAAAGGACCTAAAAATTGCAAGCAGGTTGCTCACCATTGGAGATGGAAAATTATGACCCGCTTGAAAGCTACATCTGCTCTACCAAGCTACATGCTTGATTTTTGTTGCTTGGTTTTTATAGGTCAATTAATGTGAAGTGAGCCTATTCAAACTACAAGGTATAGTAGCTTAACATTGGGAGAACATGTAGCTTGAGAAAAATATTGCTGAAGATAACTATGTGACATGTCAAACTACAATATAATGTAGCTTATCATTAAAGATGCTCTAATGCACTCCCTCCATTTATTTTAGGGTAAATTAATAACTTATACCTATTATAACACACTTTTTCAAATTTTGCACCTACGATAATTTTATTTCAAAACTTATACCAAAAATCCTTGTTTCTTTCATACTCAATACCAAATATTACAAAATGACCATTTTACCCTTACGGCCTTACTACTTACCAACCCCATCCTTTTGTCCACCACATTCATCCATTCACCCCCAAATCCACCACAAACACCCTATCACCATCATCCATCTCCAATCTGCCGGCACCAAGTCACCACCGGTGTCGGACTGTCACCACAAGTGTCATTCGCGCGGCGCCCCTCACCCTCATGACCTCTCAATGGTGTTCCTCGCAGCGTCAATTATTATCCCATCAAACCTTCCCCTAATACCAAAAATTCGTCCCATACAATAATAAATACCAGATCCAATATTTTTGTGAGTGAGGAACGAGGTTTCGGTCACGGAGCAATGTTTTATTAGAGTGGGTAGTGGTGTTAAGTTTTCAGGTTAGTAGTCTTTGACGGGGTTGTGAGTTTGGTTTTATGGTGTAAATGGGTGTTGTGGATTGGGGAGGTTGTGATTAGTTGTAGGTCTTTAATGGGGGTGGTATGGCATGTCGGTGGGAGGGCACTTGCGGACTTTAGCTGGCAGCTTGAAATCGGTGGTGGTGCCGGAATAAGGAGGAGGTGGGCCGTGATGGTGGAGTGGTTGTAACACCCTCATACTCCAAGTGCCTTACCAGGACCACCCAGGTATAAGGATGTTACCATCTCGGTTACCCGAGGCAATGATAATCAAATAAACAATAGAGAAACAACGTTTAAATAGAAATACTTAGTGAAAGGTTACAATCTCAAAACCAAAACCAAAAGTACAAATACATGTTCTCAAACTGACTGTTTACTGATCTAACTAAAATGTCATGAAACTACTAAGCTACAGCGGAAGACTTCTATCATCATATCGTGGCACATCCCACTATCCCAAAGACTCATCTCATACCTCCAATATCCGCTCACCATCCCCGAATGGATCACCGCAGTTTTAAAACAATAATTGGGGTCGACTATTTACATAAATCATATAACCAACTCGAACAAAAACAATACAACTCATACAATCATACACAATCATCCACTCCACTCCATCTCCGTCACCGATTTTCTCTTTGGACCCATTACCCGCGTGGGGGACCGCAGCCGTTCCCACCTAAGCCCCGCTCATCATACCGAGCGATAACCCTGTCCCATTAATGTGCACATCCCCTCCCGTGGCGGGTTCCACAGAGGGCGAAACTAGGGCGTGAAGCCACTCCCGCAAGTGACTCCACTCAGCCGAGAACGCATCTCGAGAACCAGAGACAAACAGTCACATCCATCAACAACAATCAATCAACAACCGTCACGAAACCAAACAACAAGCACTAATTACAGCACAATCACCACACATTATGTAACTAATACAGTAGGGAAACCCTACCTGGAAAGCACAATAATCAGACGATCTCACAACTAATATCAAAAGGCTTCCTCTACGAATCCTCCTCCTAACATACAAACATATATATCACTACCAAGCATAACACACTACAAAACCCCCAATTCTCAAATTAGGGTTTAACCAACTTTAAAGAAACATTATAAAAATGGTATATAGGTCTTACCCTTGACGCAAAGATCACAACGGTATAAAGAACGATGAAATCCGACCTTCTAAACTCCGGGATTTGCTAACAATGCGATTAAGGTGATAAACGTACTTTGCTTTCTCTCTTAACAGTAAATTAGGTTTTGAAAAAGTGTTTAGAACAATGACGGAAAAGATTATATACCTTAATCGCATAATTAACAAAACCCGAGAAATAACTCCCCGTCAGAACCTAGCTACTCGATCGAGTAGCTAAGGTACTCGATCGAGTACCCCCTTACTCGATCGAGTATCATAGTTACTCGATCGAGTACCCAACAGGTCAGAAACTATTTTAAAACGCAACTCACCCTTACTCGACAGAGTAAGGCCTACTCAATAGAGTAACCAGAGACTTATAAATACGGAGTATTACAGTGGTGGGATGTGTGGTGTATGGGAGAGGTTAAAGATTGAAATTGTGGGAAAATGGTGGATATGAGTTAATTAGTAAGAGTATAACTGTCAATTTAGATCATTTTTTAAGATCTGGTATCAAGTTTGGAAAAAAAATAGGATTTGTGGTATAAGTTTTGAAAAAAAAAAATTTATCTTAGGTATAAGATTTGAAAAAGTGAATTATACTAGGTATATGTTATTAATTTACTCTTTATTTTATTTTCTTCCCATTTTCTTTCTCACACTCTTTTAAGACAGAACCTCAACCATATTTTGCGATATGTAAATATAACTATTTTTGGTTAAAAAATAATATTTTATAAAAGATGGTTTGATAATAACGGTAAATATTTTAGTTTTATATATTAGTAATTAGCGAAATTAAATTTTCGGATTTTCAAAGTTGTACGTCTGCCTTTTTTATATAATATACTATACCCTTAAATATTTTACTGGTTCTCCATCACTACCTTATCCAACTCTCATTATAGCAAGTCCAATGGTGTAGCTTAGGGACTTGCTAGCAATTTCTTAAAATTGTAAGCTAGTTGATACACCATTGGAGAAGACCTTCTAGGATGGCTTGCCTAAAGCAACTAGCTTTATTAAGCTAGTTGCTTAAATTGGCCCATTATACAAAACAACCAATAGAAAAATTAGTTCCATAAATAATTGTAGCTTAGTATATGATGTGGATTTGTCAAGTTAGAAAGTATCCGCTTACCATTGGACTTGCTCTTATCTCTCTTTCTCCTCAAACAATCATCATTTGACCTTCATTCATACTCATTAATGTTGTGATACCATCCTTTATAAGAGGTATTAAAAATTACATATAGTAAGCACAAACTACTATTAAAAACCTCTATATTATGAATCATGAAACATGAATCATGAAACGATAATGAAAATTTCATGGATTGCTACTTGCTAGGTAGGTTCATATATTATAGAGTTGGTTAATCCTTTATCTATAAAAGCTGAAGCCAATAAAGCTCTCCTATTGGTACATGGTTTTTAAGGATTAAAAAGAAAAAAAAAATTAAGGTATGACCCCACATGTTCATCCTACACATTTAATTACCCTCTCTCCTATATTTCATTTGATTTGCTTTTATTTTACTCCTTTTCAAACTACTGAGTTTACGATATTTTAATTTTAGTTTTAACTTTTTTTATAATTACATATACATATTATACATATATATTTTCCTAAAATGTTAGGAATACATCTGAACGAAAACAATTAAAAAAAAATACAAAATGAATAAAATTACAAATTATTTGTACTGGTTTCTTATTGATAAGTACCCAAATAACATTTCTATACAAAAAAAAATGCAAGTCTCATAAGAATTAAAGCACATTCATATAATTATATAATTCATAATGTTAAGAAATATACAAAATTTAGCAAAATTTGAAAAAGATTCATATAATTATAATGTTAAAAAAAATACACATGGTAAAGATTTTAATGATTATAAAAAAGTACCAGCACTAATTTTCTTATCTTAAAAAAAAAAACAGAAGTCTTACAAAGCATTATTATGAGACAAAAACATTTATTTAGTAATCAAGCATCTACAATATCATATTTACAATTTCAATAACGTAATTTGAATTTAACATTTGAATAAAGAAGCTCAATTCATTATATGTGGTTACAATAATGAATAAGAATCCCGATTAAATTCAATACCGTCTCTATGGACAATTTATATTATTACGATATTGAACACTTAACATCTGTTGTTACGACCCGTGCATTTTTTTGCACGGGTGTAAAACTAGTAAGTAATAAGTAATTCAGGGCTATTGAGTAATTCAGGGCTATTGGCTAAATGAGTGAGTTAAATGGGTAACTGGAACGGTTAAGCGTCGATTTAATATATCAATTAACAGTCTAAGTTAGCGAAGGCAATCATTAAGATTATTTTATTGACTAATATATACAATTTAGGGGTATAACATATTTGTTAATTTTTGCGATAGTGTGTATATCAGTATATGACGGTAAAGCCGTCATAAGTTGATTTTTGCTATGATTTTATTGAAAATGGTACTGTTTTAGCTGTCGTAAAAAGTTTTTTACGACGATTTTGTTGAAAATGCGACGGTTTCAGTTGTCGTAATTTCCGTGTATTTTAGTAGCGATAAAATTTCAAAACGACAATTATATAACTTAGAAAATTGAAAGGACGTAAAATCTTCCTAAAATTATCATTCTTCAATATATTTACAGTCAAAATTTACAGTCAAAGTTTAGTAGCTTCAACTCGAAAACAAATGTAGAGAAAATAGGATTAAAGTGAGGAGTATTTTAAAATTGTATTTGACCAATAACCAAAAAAATGAAAAAAAAAAAAAAAAAAAAAGCAAAGCAAACGCGGAAGTTGCTTTAACATCATCATCCAAAACATTCTTTGAAATCTTTGGCCCATCACTTAACTTCTTTACTTTTTCTTTTCTCCACTCTCTTTTTTCTAACTCAAAAACTCATCAATTTAATTCTTAATTAATCTTAATAAATAAACAAATGAGTCAATCCATCCATATTTTGTTACAAAGTACACTACATACATTAATTAATACGGAATATACATTATACATAAAACATTAAATTTAATGTAAGTTGTCTCAAAAAAACATGCTTTTTTGGTAGACATACTCACATACACACACCATTGTGTGACCTTCCTCTTCATCTTCCTCTCATTTTCTCTCATAAATTTTCAACAACAACTACTACTACTAGCGAACTTGCAATTACCATAACCTCCCTTTCAATCTAAGTTTACCCTTTTTCTTTTTATTGTTACCCTAATAATAACTACTTTACTTCGACTTTTTCACATTTTTTCTCACTTTATTTCTTTATTTTTTTAAAAATTTGTTGCACATTGAACTAAGTGCTTCTCCATTTTTTGTTTTCTTGAAAATCCCACTTCTCCAAGTTAGTGAAATTTGTCATTTTTATAACATTCTTTAGTTTTCTTGGATATTTGAAATTTGTTTTGTGTGGATGAGTTCGTATGATTGGTGGATTTCATGTGAAACCAAGTAAATTTTGAAGGAACCAATGGATGTAAAAGCCAAGAAAATGGGAGTTTTAAATTGGGTTTTACTTCAATTTACCATTTTTGGATTTTTTACTGTCACTTGTGACGCTTTTGTATCAACTGAAGGTATGTAACTTCTGTTAGATCTTGGTTTGTTTTATTATATTTGGTTATATTTTTAGTAATCTTTGTTCTTAGATATAAATAGTTAGTGCTGAATTAAGTTTATAGTAGGAAAGACTGGATCTTTTTGCTTATTGTTTATGTTACGGATAGAAAAGGTAAACAAATGATTGAGACGGAGCGGACGAGTAAATTGTTACTGCCCACTTGAGTTTATTATAGGAAAGATTTGATCTTTTTGCATATTGGTTATGTTTTGAATTTGTAAGTTTACCCTGATGCAAAAAATGTGAAATTTGGTGATTAGTTTGGGCTCTTACTGCATTCAAAGAAGCTATATATGAAGACCCATATCTAGTTTTGGCTGATTGGAATGGTTTGGATCCAACTCCATGTGAATGGTCTGGGATTTCTTGTTCAATTGCTAGGGATCATGTTACTAAACTGTAAGTTAAATGATCTTTACTGCTTATTTACCTGTTTTGTAATTAATAATCATTTAAGTTTTGCATAAAAAAGTAATTAGTGAAGTTAATTCTGTTTTCAGGAACATTTCCGGGTTATCTTTGAAAGGATTTCTTGCTCCTGAATTGGGTCTCCTCACGAAATTGCAACAACTGTATGTTATAGGAGTACCTTCATATTTTTTAGTCATTTGTGTGAAACTGTGTGGTGAATTGGTAATAGTAGGGTTGATGTTGATATAATTGTTTGGTTATTCAACAGAATTCTTCATGGGAATGATTTGATTGGGACTATTCCTAAAGAAATTGGCCTATTGGGAAGCCTTCAAGTGTTGGATCTTGGAGACAATCAGTTAGCTGGACCGATTCCTCGTGAGATTGGAAATTTGACTAGCATTTTGAAAATGTATGGAAAATAATGCCGTCATTGTGCATGTTCATATTTCTGTCTTTTAGTTTGTTTGTCTGCGGTCAGTCCTTTACTGTTGCTCTTTCGATTGCAGTAACCTTCAGTCCAATGGGTTGACTGGAATTGTACCTCATGAGCTTAGCGAGTTGAAGAATCTTCAGGAGCTTCACTTGGATAGAAATAAACTCCAAGGAATTTTACCCGGTGCTTCCAATGCAAGCTTTACTTCGAATAATCACGGAATGTAAGCATCTCTTCTGTAGAAGTTTTAGCTTCTGGTGTTTCAGCGCTCCTGTTACAAAAAAAAACTAAATTAAAAGGCTGTTCTGAAAAGTTTCTCATTTTGGCTCGACAAATCTTTATGGTTGCTGAACTACAGTGGATTACTCCCTCCATTGCATTTACAGTATTACCGTTTGACTTTAGTGGTCAAACAATGTTGACTTTGGATGAATGGTCTAGCTTTTGGTATCTCACATTTACTGATTCCCGCGGGCAAGGACTAATGAAACAGAAGAAAAGGCCCTTGCTGATTGGTTGTTGTGGGATTGTAAGCAAGATAGTACTGTTCAATGTTCACCGCACAAGTAATTCATAGATTCTGAGAACAGTTCGTGCTAAAGTTATTTGGACAAATGTTCATATAAGCCTCGCTTAAATTAGTTTTGCAATCCTGTGGAGGCCTGTTTGGTTGAGCTTGGGTTGTGTGACCAATTTATCTTAGAAATCAGTCCTGGCAAACAAATTGGTTTACACCGTGTCAGTGTTGTTTCTGTTCAGAGAAAGTTTCAGATATATCTGGCAATGTAGTTTGCGTACGCTCTCTGCCCTGATACGGATGATATGGTCCAAATATTGACTAACCCAAACATTGAAACATGAGACATTCTCCGCTACTCTGTGAGGCCATGTTAACAAAACTAGACTCTAGCCTAGCCCATAAAACACCTACGAGTATTTATTTCGTGAAGTTATTATAGTTTACTTTTGACAAGATTCTTGCTATTGCAATGCTCAACTTTTGGCATTAGCCTCGCTCTTTTGCTAATATTTTGCAAGGTGCACTCATATTCAGGCGTGATTTTGGTCAGATTGCTTATCTTTGTTTGGGTTTTTTAGGTTTGCAGGCAACGGGAATGCTACAGGCTTTTGTCGCTCACCTCAATTGAAAGTTGCTGATTTCTCGTACAATTTTTTTATTGGTAGCATCCCAAAATGCTTGCAATATCTACCAAGGTAATGATAGATTGATATCTTTCTCATCCTTAGTCATACCTTATGCCATGTTACTCCTTTGTGAAGATTACTGTTTTTCATTAATGTATTGTTATTTGTAGATCAAGTTTTCAAGGGAACTGCCTTCAGGACAAGGATCCTAAACAGCGCAGCGGTGTGCAGTGTGGTATGCCACTAATACAACTTTTATTTATACTATTACTTTCTTTGTTTTATTTTATTCTATGAATCATTTATTTCTGACACTTCCTTGTGTTACTGATTACAGGAGCTGCCGTACCTGCCAAAACTCATCCAAACCCCAGTGCTAACACAAAGCATAAGCCTCCAGATAACGAAGCCAAGCATTCAAGTACATCAAAACCCGCGTGGCTTTTAGCTGTAGAAATCGTGACTGGAACCATGGTCGGTGTGCTGTTTATTACAGCACTAGTAACCGCGCTTAAAAGATGCAACAGTAAATCATCTGTTATTATTCCTTGGAAGAAATCAGGAAGTGACAAGGATCGTTTGGCAGTTTATATAGGTACTATTTTTGCTGTTTATTTTTGGCTAATGCTGATCAAGCATTTGTCGATGTACAAATATTTGTATGAGACTGTCTCATGGAAAATTTTCACGAGCCTGACCCATACAATGAACTTGTTATTCATTCATTTATTTTCCCTTTTGTTAATTTTTCCGGGTCAATGAGTATATGGGTAGATTCTTTAGTTAATTAGTTTGATGTCACATGTTACTATGGACCGTCCCTAAAACTTGTGAACTCCCTATTAAACAGATTCTCAGTTGTTGAGAGACATAGTAAGATTCAGCAGACAAGAGCTAGAAGTGGCATGCGAAGATTTTAGTAATATCATTGGAACGTCTTCGGATAGTATGATTTACAAAGGCACCATGAAAGGTGGATCTGAGATTGCAGTGATATCATTTTGTATCAAAGAAGAGCAATGGACTGGCTATCATGAGCTATATTTTCAGAGAGAGGTATTGCTTTATTCTTATTACTTCTTTTTCTTTACTAATAGCTGTGCGCCTGTGCTTTATGTTTATCTGGCTCATGCTTTAGGTGGCTGATTTAGCAAGATTAAATCACGAGAATGCTGCTAAACTGTTGGGTTACTGTCGAGAGGCGCCTCCCTTTTCAAGGATGCTAGTTTTTGAATATGCTTCTAACGGAACATTGTACGAACATTTGCATTGTAAGTAAAATTATACTCCCTCTTGCTTGGTTTAAACTTCTCATTCACTTTATTCGATCAAAGTTTTAATACCTGAACCATAAATATTTGATGAATAAAGAGTAATTATTAACTAAACTAATGGTACCAATGCTTCATGTGCTCCAGTAGCACAAAGAGACTATTTCAAGATGATCCATGATGAAAATTGTGTCGCAAATTTCAAGTAAAGAGTCCTACTTCGCTTAACAACAACAACATTACCCCAGTGCCTCAATGGCTCCCGCAAATTGCGGGGTAAGGGGGGTCGGATGTACGGAGCCTTACCCTTGTGTTAGAAACACAAAGAGGCTGTTTCCGAATGACCCAAGATGAAAAAAAAAAAATAATGTGACCCTAGAATTACATCGGTTTCCAAAGCCTTTAATAAACTCCTTATCTAATTAAATGAATAAACAAATTGAATAATGTGCAAAACACACTACTCAAGTGCAAGAAATTGCAGCCATGTTTGCAGATGGAGAAGGAAGCCAGCTATCGTGGAGACGACGTATGAAAATCATAATTGGAATTGCCCGTGGATTGAAGTATCTTCAGACAGAGCTTGACCCTCCGTTTACAATGTCCGAGCTCAATTCTAATGCAGTATATCTTAATGAAGATTATTCCCCCAAGGTATGCATTGAATCTGAATTATATTTAGGTTTTTCTTCTGATTGATTTTGTTGGTGGTCTAATTACTCGAGTTTTCTTCAGTTGATTGATTTTGAAAGCTGGAAGACAATTCTAGCAAGATCAGAGAAAAACTCATGTGCCATTGATAGCAATGGTGCTATTTGTGTCCTTCCAAATTCGATCGAGGCACGTCATCTTGACATAAATGGCAATGTTTATGCATTTGGAGTTCTTCTGCTGGAGATAGTCAGTGGCAGGCCACCCTTCTGTAAAGACACTGGAAGCTTAGTCGAGTGGGTATGTCGCTTCACCATTTTGGTTCTTCGAGACTAGCTATCCTAGCAGATACAATCATTGAGTAGTTGTCCTTATAGCCTACTAAATGACTACTTAGACAAAATTCAAAGCATAAGTAAATTAAAGTTAGGTCTCTGAGATCATCGGAGACCTCCCTGTATCTTATGGAGTATCAAGTAGGAGATCATTTGCCTTCTATTGAACTTTCATGGTTTGTGGTTTCAGGCTAAGGAATTCATTCAGGTACCAGATGAGATGCCTCGAATAGTAGATCCACAATTGAAGCATTTTGAACGGGAGGACCTTAAAGTTGTTTGCGAGGCAGCAAGTCAATGCCTTGTTGCTGATCCTCACAAGAGGCCATCAATGCCTGAATTGTGCACATTGCTAGAAACTAACATTGATCTCTCGATGTCGTCTGAGCTCAGATCGTCTTCTTTGGCATGGGCAGAACTAGCTCTCTCTACGTAACATTTGAAGCTAACATAGTGTAAATCAACTTCTATATAGTTCTGATACCCTTTTTTTCTTCTTTTTTTTGCGTGTTCTTGTCGGTGAAGATATGTAAAGGTTTTCCGCTTACCACTTTGGACAAAATATAGAAAGTTCAGCAGATGGAAAGAGTGCTTCTCTCATTGTACTATAGGAGTTACCGCTGTTTGCAGTTAAATGAAGAATTTTGTGCTCACTTTATAAGTGCACATTTTCGTTGTAATCACTGATTTGAGTTTCCCTTGTCTTTTTTCTAACAAGAAAATACAATCTTTTTTATCCCTATGTGATGAATAGTTACCGAATCTAAACAGTAAACATAGTAGTGTAGTATTAGTTACTGATACGTCCGAACTGATCAACACAATAACCTGGCTTAGTAGAACTTGATAACTATCCTGATAGCAACTCCATCCAAAATGGCGAAAAATAAAACTACACTCCAGTTAAATCAACGTGACATATAAAGGCCTTGATGAACCGGTTGAAACAGGGGACTTGGAAAGACCTAAGCATAACCCCAACCTGAAAATGATCCTCTACTGGTACCCTAAATAATCTATTTTGCATCGATCAACCTACGCCTGACCTGTATGCCAGGTCTAGCAGGAATTAGGCGTCAATGGAAAAGATCGGCGAATAGCAGAATTTGACTAAGACGGCTATTATCAAATATCAAGCACAGAATATACACGAAATGATCTATATTGAACCGATCAGCCAATGCTTGACCTGTATACTAGGTCTAAACTGAATTAGGTATCAACGGAAAAAGAGATGTGGAAAGTAGAATTTGACCAAGACGGACAGTTAACATGAGGCATAGGCATGCCTAGATGTGCTGAGGCTGCTAACCGGCTTTTATATACCCAGAACTAACTGCAAACAAATATTGTGCATAACTAAAATGTAACATTTAGATCTACGGAACAGAACTTCTGTATGATTCACAAAAATTGAATCGAGCCCATACGAAATACATGATCAAAAGTCTAGTCATTGTATCACAAAATCAAAATCAACAGTCTAGACAAGAAACGTGCATAGATTACACCGTCATGGACAGGAAAAAAATATAGATATCTGACAAAATTTCAAGGCAACACACAACCTCAATGCTTTGAGCGAGAGTAATGGTTGTCATTGGGATTTCTTTTCCCACTGAAAACAGCAAGGGCTTCTCTGACTGGTGGCCTGTTCGAGTTTTTCTTATCGGTGTGGTGAGTGAAGATGTTGCTGCTTGCGAAGAAATGATCATCATCATCCTAGTATTTTCATGAAAAACAGTTAATATAATTATCTTCAGAAAAAACAACAGAAGCAGTAAAATTCAATGATGTTAAACTAAAGACTCACCTTATTAGATTTCTTCTTAGTCTTCTGATTGAGGTACTTCTTTGGTATCTGATCTTCGCGTAAAATGGGGTTCTTAGACATAGCATCTCTTCCGCCTTGGGGCAAAGGCAGTGAAAACTGTACTCGACAATTAGTCGTGTTAGCAAGAACACAAGCGTGTTTTTTTTTTAAAATTAATGCTTCACATATTGTCGGCAATAGCACAAAACATCACCTTGCTATTGCAAGGTGAAAAGTCAAGAAAATATATCTTGAAAGAACTGTATTTATTATGAACCGATAGAAGATAAAATATGCGATATTTTTGGAAATTGGATCTAGATGAGATCCACAGACAAAACGCAAAATCTTATTTCAGACGGGCACTTTTCCCGTCTGAAATAAGACCGACAAAATGTTGCCATTTTTTAAGAAAATGTAAGCACTGAATCTACAAAATGTTACCACTAGAGGTGTCACTTTTTACCCTGAAAATAGTGGGAAAAATAATGGTAACATGTTATCAGAAAAATACAAACATTTTACTGTCAAATGATAACATGTTGTACGTCTTATTTCAGACCAAAAGCAATGGTCTGAAGCAAGACCCACTGCAGACAAAAATAGGCAAAATTTCACTGATCATTGGACTGTTCACTAATGGGTCCCGATCTGGGTCTGAACATTGTGGCCCATACAGATTTGGGCTGAATCTTGATTTAGGTTAGACCTCATGGATTTAAATCTGAAACCACAGTCATCCCTAGTTGTGACTAGCCTCGCCTTTGAACATGTCTTTATTCAGAATGCATGATTGACTACAGATAATAGTTAGTAATATTGTAATTTATATTACTGGGACAAATATATTCTTCAAAGAGAGCTAAAGAAGAAATGAATACAGCAACGAAAGTAGATTTTGAGACTTGAGAGAAAGCTCAATCAAAACTCAATGTACCTTTGTGCCTCGTAATGAAATTCTTGGCCTACGACCTGCAAGTACGACCCCATTCTCACCCACTGTAGCAGAGACCTTCCTTAAGGTACCACCATTGCCACACCTCGGACAAAATATCCGACCAACTTCAGCAGTTACATGATGGCAAGCATGACATTTGAGTACCCACCTATTTAAGTAAACAGAATCAGGGAAAACTTGTACCCAAACAACAAGCTTGAGAATAAAAAGATACTAATACAATAAAGTTTATGTTCCTGAGACTCGGTTAGAAATATCTAACACGAGTGCATATCCAAATGTCTAGCTCGGTTATTTTATACCAAAGAAAAATCATGTCTAAGTGTTTAAGTATCACGCATACGCGATATAATTTGAAGAGTTGGAGTAACATGGTAATTAACAACTACTAAGTTCCATGGGAACTTTCAGAGCCACAGGAGAAAGACTTGTTTATCTTGAAAAAGAGACTAATCACGAACTTTAGAAAACTTACAATAGGAAACAACATTGTAGAATGTAAATTGGCAGTATTACCTGTGTAACTCACGTATCTGCATTCCTCCTGGAGCCAGCAAACGTAGACCCATCTGTAGGATAACATTTTGCATAGCGAAATCGCCAGTGACACAAGCAACGCTTGAATCAGATAATGATCTCAGCATCCAACTCTGTTCACTTCCATCATCCTCCGCATATGAGGTATCAACACTTCCATTCTCTAAATGATCTAATTCTTTAGTACCATTCCCCAATTCATTATTATCTTCATCAATCCCTGAATGTACTTCAACGCCTTGGGTGTCAGAATTAGTAAGCTCGTCATGTTTTTCATTAGCCATCAACACATCTTCTTCAAGTCTCATTTGTTCCAAAATTGATGAGATCTCTTCACTTCCTGTTGCCTGAACAATGTTGCTCTTCTCAACAGGCACCTCCTGAGAAAGATGCATATCCTCCAAGGCACGATTAATACACTCAGCCTCCATGATAACTTCTCCTTCTGCAATCTCACTGTTATACTGATCACCATCGTCTTTCATTGATGCCTCAGAAATTTCACGGCGAGCCTGCCTTCTAAGAAATCTTCTATGGGTGCTTCGACTGACAGCAGGCCGAAATTCACCGGCATCATCATCGCATTGTCCTTGAGATGCATCAATCCCATCTGCCACCATCTTTTTACCATCAATTTTCACCTCTCTCTTTTTCGATTGATACCTCTTGTGCCTTCTAGTCTCATCAAGATCATTATGATCCACGGAAATCTCGCTATTGTTGCCAATAGAACCATCATGCATACTAGCACGGTCATCAGCAAGGGTATTCAAGTTCAGATCCTTTAAAGGAAGAATTCTAGAATTAGAATTAGAATTAGGGACGCTCTCTGCAAGACCTTCCAAAGCCTCCCACTCCTCAAGGTTGGGAACATTGTCACCCCAGCCTGGTAAATCCTTCTCCGGCAACCTCCTCACATTCAGCATATGGACAGGGGGAGGGCTGTCTCTAAGATGAGTAGTACCATGAAATTGAGCCTCTAATGTGTATGTAAGAGCAATGAGCTTAAGATCAACATCGGACAGAGTCTGCAAATCACCAGTAGCCCTCGCAAAGCTGATAACTGTCCAAAATTATATAAACTGTCAGTTAACAAATCATAATCTGTGATCTTTTACTTACAATGACTAAATATATACAACATTAGTGTTATCAAGATGGCATGCGTAGAGCTAACAAAACTTTATTCAACCTAAACCATGTGAAACCCAGACTAATAGAACCCTAAGATCTTGTGAACTTAAACCGAAGCGAGGCTGATCGATGACAAATACAACCAGGATCTGTCTCAACCAAACTTAAACAGTGATCAACTGGAGACCACCTGTCAAATTGTGACTCAATAATAACCCGGCCTGATAGATGACCCGGCAATGAATTAGCTTAATAATGATCCAATGAAGTCTACTTAACTTTTAACTAAAGAGCAAAATAAATGCTCCAAGAGATAGCATAAACATGAAATCATCTATCTAAACTTGAAAATCCACAATTAAATGTCTACTAGTAATCTCAAATGAATACATAGGTCGTCCAATAATGACCCAATGCTCTGATCCACCCCAACCCAAACCCAAAAGACCAACAGGATGATATTCACCCAACACAACTCGAAAACGACCCCGGTTAACCTGACCTGAAAAAAAAGCTGCATAACACCTATTGCCAGCTCCAGCCACACCCATACCCACAGTTCCGTATCTCAAATGAACTAGAGTTTATCCTCCACATTAAATCATACAATTCCACCTCAATGCTTCCATATTCAAGCATATAACTAAACACTAGACAGACATTAAAACTACCAAACACCAACATTCAACAAAAAGCTCCACATTTATCAATCAAATGCATACAAAATAGGCCAAAAACATTAAAATAACAAAAACCCACCATAAATACTAGCTTAAAATCAATCATAACAACAAAAAATGCAGAAATCAAACAGAACATACACACAATCAGGCCTTTTTTTAAAGGGATTCAGCTAAAGATTACACATTTCTTCTTCAGAATAAATAATACTAGCTTAAAAATCCTAATTTAACCTAAAAAATAACAAAAAAATGCAGAAATGAAAACCTTTTTTAAGGGATTCGGGTGAAGGTTCCATGGTTTGAATAGAAAAAGGGAGGAAAGACATTCGATGACGAGAAGTAGGATCACGAATTTCATTAAGAACTTCATTAACAGACACAAATTTATCAGCAAAAGTATGAAGTTTTTCTCCTCCTTGAATAATTGCATTTGCATCAACAATTGCAACAGCTATACCCTTTGAAGAATTGCATGATTCGAGGAGTTTTGTGGTTGTTGATGATGGATTTATAGGAGGTTTAGATGGGTTTTGCTTCACTATGTTGGACCAACATGATTGGGGATTAGGGTTTTCGGATTGGGGTTCCATTTTTGATTGATTGGAGGAAGAGGATGATGTGTTGCTTTACTTTACTGGAGAATGGAGAGATGTTTGTCTGATAAACCCTAATTTTTGGGTTTACGGTTTGAGGGTTTGTGAAAGTGAATTACTGGAGCATGTCAAGTTGTCAACTTGTCAAGCAGACCATGCAAACGGGTTTATTGAATCGTCGGATTTGGGTTAAGGCCAATTTGTGTCGGGACAGTTCTAAGGGTTAGTTCGGGTCGAATTATTTTGGGTTTTTGTTTGGGTATGGTCGGTTTGGTCATTTTTGGGCCAAGCGAGACGGGTTATTGTAGGTCGGGTCATATTCGGGTTAGTGATTAGAGAGAAAAAAGGTATATTTTGGATTATTGTAGGTCGGGTCATATTCGGGTTATTGTAGGTCGGGTCATATTCGGTTTATTGAATCGCCGGATTCGGGTTAGGCCGATTCGTGTCGGGACAGTTCGAAGGGTTAGTTCCGCGTGTTGGATTATTTTGGGTTTTGGATTTGTTTGGGTATGTCGGTTTGGTCATTTTCGGGTCAAATGAGTCGGGCTGTTGTGAGTTCGGTCATATTCAGGGCAGTGATTAAGAGAAAAAAAAAAAAAATTTGGATTATTATATATTTATAGTTTAGATGGATGAATGATTCTTTTCTTCAACGTAAATAATATTAAGTGTGATTTCAAATTAGTCATTTTAAGTGTTTTTGGTGAACTAGAGTTATGGTTTGTCGGATTATTTTCAAATTGAGTAGTTTTGGATTGGATATTTTTGACTCCGATCATGTTCAGGTCGGTCGGGTCAGTTCGAATTTTGAGTCACAGTTTGATGTTGTAATTCGGGTCAATTTTGGGCGTCGAGATTCGAGAAAACCTTTTCGCGTCTCAACCAGCTCTAATGGGTCAAGGTCTTGAATCGGGTTTTAAGCATTTTTCATGTGTTTTTTCTTTTTAATAACAACAAAAATGGTTGATCTGAAGGCGGACATATCCGTCTTAATAATAAAACAAACATTTCGATTTTTATATTAAAATGGGCCAAGTAGCACCCTCATTTAGATAGTTGGAACACGTTTTTTTGCTAATCCTTTTGCATTTTGCTTTTGTCGCATCTATCCTATTTGCTCGTTTTAAGTTGATGAATATGTTCCTCTTAAACAAGGATTTGTGTAACATTGCCATGTAGACGTTTACCAATGAAAAATACTGACAGACGAGGTATGGTCGCTTAAAGTTTTTCGGTCGAAAAATTGGGCATTTTGTACAAAGTGGCAAATATCAAGGATACACGTAAATTTTCAGATAAAATTTGCCGAGTTATACTCCGTATACCAGAGATCTTGGATACTCCCAAATAAAACTGTTTGTTTGTCTTTGATGCTATGTGTACCTTGACAAACTCCATATTTTTTTTGCTACTTTTCTTAACTTGTACCGTTTCTTTTTTGCATAAATTTTGATCTAATGAATTGACAATTAAGTGTAACAGGACTACAGGAGGGTAATTCAGAAATCTAAGCTTAAAAAACCAAGAGCTTAAAGGGATTAAATTTAAGTATTATGAGCAGTTAAGAGATGAGAAGTTGGAAAGGGAACCAAGAAGAGCTGCCAGATTTATTTATACGACTCGAAAATTCCGGAGTCCAGGATAGAATTTTAACTGACACTCATCAAATGGCTCAGAGGCTCATAGGCAGCTAAGCCTGTGATTGGGAAAATGATCAATGAAAAGAAGTACAAATTTCAGCACAAGGTCAACTGTCTTGGAACAAGGACTGCTCAAATAAATTTCTCCATTGAAACCAAAGTAGTATTCAGATTCACTTATGCTTTTCCTAATGCCTTCCATAGAACATCCAAATCAACATTACCTCCTGAAATTACAATTGCTATGTTACGGCAATCATTCCACAGTGGATTTTGCCGAAAACTGTCAGATAGAACTGCTGCGAGACCAATAGCTCCACTGGGTTCTACTGCAACCTTCAGAATCTCATAGCAATGCTTCATTGCTTCGATAATTTCACTATCTTCCACAGTGATGACTGCGTCCACTAGATCTCGTACAATAGGCCTGTTTTATGGGAAAATGACGAGGATGAGCATTTGTGGTGTTTGAGACTTGAGAGGAAGGAAAAACAACATTTTTAGGAGCCTCAAAGGCTTCCCATCTATGGTCAGGTAAGGAAGGGTTATATGTAACATTACTCGTGTCTTAAGCAGCACAGAGAAGCAATTATCCAATTAACGGAATTAAATTTGCATAGAGCAACTACTAGACTACTAGACATTATGGGAAGCACAAACAGTTTACTGAACTTCTCTATATTCCACCACACTCTTAAGCTAGGCCTGACAAACTAATCCGGTCTAAAGTGGGCGATTTGAAGTAGATCTGAACCATAACTGATCTAAAATGACTAATTCGAAATGTAAACCTTATCAGCAACAACCCCAAACAACCTAATTGACCAGACCCATATTCACTCAAGTGAACCCGAAATTGAAGCGATGGTAGCGCACCTGAAATGCCAGAACCAAACCTAACCAGAATGACCCCTTTGAGGGTCTACCCCAAGCCAAAGAATAGTGAATGTTTGGACCCATAGGACATAGAAACTCGAAGTAAAGGAAATATAAAACAGGTTGTGTTCATATGAAATGAGTGGTCCTCTATACCAGGTTAGGTCTCCAAGGGAAGCCCGAAGCCCATCAGCAACTGTGTTCGTCTCCGGCAGTGTTATTATCCTGCCAGAGGCTTTTGATAAGGCTGCATCATTTGCTCCAACAGGCTCGGCAGCAACTACTCGGATGGATGCATTTATGGATTTAGCAGCAAGCGCCACTCCTGATATCATACCGCCTCCTACATATTTCCAGTTTTGAGGTCAAACTCACGATCTACTGTCAAACAAATGCAAAACATACAGAAAAGGAACCAAATTTGCAGGGAGCATAGTGAATTACCACTTATCGGAACTATAATTGTGTCTATTTCAGGGAACTGCTCCAAAAGCTCCAGCGATATTGTTCCCTGCCCACTATATCTAAGCAGTCAGAAATACATGCTTGCAATTTGTAGCTATCACAATGTTCTCAACACATTAATTTACTCTTTTCAGGAAAGAGAACGACTATTTTCACAGTTTTTTTCACACAAAAGAAGTGTCAAAACAAATATTTTACATACTACAAGGTCAATTATTTATTTTTGGTGTAAAATGAGCCACAAGGAATGTTATATGTCGATGAATATAGGACCCGGGTCATGACTCATTGATAGCACAATTCAATGACTTTACTAAATAAGCTAGATGACATCTGTGGGTATAGACATTATAGTTTACCAATAGCATCTCTTACAAGAAACAGTGCCTCGACCACAGAGTTCTAGACAAAAGTGTTCAGTACCAGAGGAACTTAAGTGGATTTTCTATAGTGATGGTAGAATGTTTAATCTAACTCAAACATTCTACAAAAACATTGGACTTCGAACAAGCCTGGCATATTGGCGAAAGAAATCTGAAGGAAGTAAATCAAGACTTCAAACAAGTCAGTACCTTATGATACGTGCATCATTGTATGGGTGTATAAGAAATGCACCAGTTTCCTGCAACACCTTCGCAGCGGTACTCTGCCTCGACTCCATAGTGGGCTCACTCCATATAACTTGTCCTCCATAACGTTTTACATTCTCAACCTTGCATTTCGGAGCATTATTGGGAATGACTATATACGCTGGAATCCCTCTCAATTTGGCAGCCAAGGCCAATGCCGCAGCATGGTTACCACTATAGATTACGTAAAGATTATTACAGGCAGTATGTTTGCTAAGAAGGGGATAAACAACAAGAACCGAGAACAAAGACGGCTTTCTTTTGTGAATTCTGCCCAATTTTTCTCAGTCTGCCACTGACTAAGACAGTAAGAGAAGAAGGCCTACCTGCTATGAGTTACCACTCCTTTAGCAGCTTGTTCTTCATTTAGCGAAAGGACAGCATTTGATGCACCCCTAAACTTGAAAGCTCCTCTGATACGATGCACCGAAAAATAAAGTTAGAAATAGGGCTTACATTCATTTATGCAGAATCAAAAGTGATCACATTTTTTTTTTTTTTTGAAATTGTCATCTCATTAATAATCAACTAAGCGTAGGTTACAATGAAGATAACAAATAGACAAAGGAAAATCAAGATTGCTAACGTAAAAAATACATTCAAAATAACTATCTAAATATCGTAATGATACCGCTCCAAAATCATAAATTTCTTGAATCTATGAATAATCGATGTCTTTGCATCCTTCTTGATGGAGGGAAACAGTGTAGCCGTCTTGATGTATTCATCCACGAAACAAATCTGATAATCTCCCCGTCGATTAAAACTTATTTTATTGATAACAATCCCACGAAAAAATGGAAAAACCCCGAAAGAAGGGACGGAACAACAGATCTCACCAAAAGGGAGACTATTATTGAAAATAAGATAGATCTGCATAAAATTAGTTGTTTAAGAAAGCTTTTGAGGGGCTTACCATCGATGGATGATCGATGTAAGCCCCCGAATAATAATGGAGGCTAGGTTTTTCAAAAGTGATCACATTTGAATATCTAGAATTTGGCATTAAGAAATAGTAAGAGCTCCTCACCCTTTCTGAAAGCATTCACATTTAAAGAGCAGTCTCTTTCCGGCCATAACATTCAAAGTCTCCGAGGTGAGGACAGGAGTCTTGTGAATAACTGAGTTAATCCGTGCACGTGCCTCCTCAATGGAAGAAAGATCAGCAGCATATTGATTGGTTCTACTGTCATCACTCATGGCCTTCCTACACGCCTATACTCTACACATTAACGACGCAAGAACATGGGCATTAATGACACATTCAAAAGCAAAAGCATAACCAAATTTAGACCAGTATTCGATCAGTTGTCGCTCTTAATCACCTTTCGTTTATTTGTTCTCTCTAAAAGGGAGCAATGAGGGCAATTTTTTATAACAAGTTTTGAATTTGGTCATGAATATTACTTATCAACGACTTCAATTACTAAGCAGGTAGCCGATATCTACACAACCAACCTCAGTTAAGTATGAATATGCGATATTTTTCGCTTTCAATCTCCATTTTTTTGAGTGAAAAGAAAGCGCCATGAAAACTCATGAGGAATCGGATCACTTCTTAATACGACTACAGTTTTTCATAAACTCGTGTAAGGCGGTCTTACACGAAGAATGCGTGATAATAGAAAAGGTATACACAAATTTAACATTACCAGGCTAGGTGCAACATATCAGAGATGAGTAAATTGGTGTTTACATCAATAGATTAAGCAAAAGTTTGATTCATCGAAAAACCAACAAGAAAATTAATCAAATAAAAATTCATCAAGAAATAACTGAGCAAAAAGAAGATGGTAAGCAAGAAATTCAAATAAATTGTCAATAAGTACAACATTTGGGACTTACTGCGTTGAGGTCGGTTCAGGTTTTGCAAAATGTGCTCAAACTTGTTACTCCACCATGGACTAATGGCGCAAGTGACTGATGGACTAATGACCTGAAATACCTAAAACGAAACAGGTAAAAAGTGAAGCAGACAGATAGAGTACATTATAAACCCTTTTTTAAAAGTTAAATCAAAATTCAATACAAAATCTTTCAAGGAAAATACTTCTATCCTCCGAAACCAGTCCTCTTTATATTCAAAGGAAGAGGACCAAAATGGAAATGAGGAGGATGATGCTCCTCTTTGATGAGCACGTCCTCTGTGTGGCAAAATTATTTCTCATCTTTCTTTAGCACTTTACTTTTTCACGTTTGTCAACGCGTGTTTTACGCGGTAATTATAAAAGTTAGCTACGTATTTGCAAAAATTATAAAAGTTAGTTATTTTTAGGCCCTGTCTTTTCTGGCTTTTTAGAACTGAGCTGGACTGAACTGAATGGAGCTGAGCTAAACTGAATGGAGCTGGGCTGAACTGAACTGAATAGAGTTGAGCTGAACTGAGCTGATTGAAGCTGAATTGAACTAAAGTAATATTAATATTATTATTAATATTAATACTAATACTAAATATAATAATAATAATAATAATAATAATTTATTATTATTATTATTATTATTATTATTATTATTACTACTACTACTATTTGTTTTTTTTATAAAAACGCAGACTATTATTATTATTATCATTATTATTATTATTATTATTATTATTACGACGACGATGACGACGACGACTACTACTATAAGAAGAAGAAGAACATTACTAAATTAAGATTAATACTAGTAATTATACTAATTTGAGTGATTAACTAGGTAGTCATCATAAACCACAGTACACCATCAATTTTATTAGGTG
Source organism: Silene latifolia (assembly GCF_048544455.1). NCBI lineage: Eukaryota > Viridiplantae > Streptophyta > Magnoliopsida > Caryophyllales > Caryophyllaceae > Silene > Silene latifolia. The sequence continues at coordinate 10,209,994 of NW_027413163.1, read as the reverse complement.
AAATAATAGAGCACCAATTTGCTAGAATGTTGTTCAAAGTCTAGCCATATATCATCCTGATTTGAGTGATTAAGTAGCCACCACGAAGCAACAACAATCCTAATTTTGTTAATTAGATAATTAAAAATCGACAAGCGGCCCTAATTTCATCTTTAACCAACAAATAAAATTTGATTGATTAATTAAAACTCAACAAATAATATTAATAATTGATCAAGTAAATTAGTTTATTATTTGATAAATTAGAATCCATCTTGTAAGTTTTAAATTATTTGAGCAATTAAATTAAGTTTTAAGGAAAAATATTGATTCGAGAGCATTTGGTTTAGTTTTAGGTGAAAAGGGTACAAACTAGAACGTTTATGAAAAAGTGTATGTGAAAGATTAAAGTTCGTATATGAAAAAATAATTAGGTATTAATAATAGTAATATTAAAATTAACAATGTTATTAATCATATTATTAATAATTAATATTCATATTCATATTCATATTAATAATAATATTAGTAATATTATTAATATTATTAATTTTATTAATATGAATATTATTGATTTTAATAACTATAATATTCAAAATGATAACAATAATGAGGATCATTAATTAATTATTAATAATAATAATAATAACAATAAAATAATAATAATTATAATAAAAGATAAATAAATAAATAATATTAAAAATATTAATAAAAACTATTAAGTTTAACATGTGCAAAATTGAAATGGCCTGAATTTAATGGAGCTGAACTGAACTGAACTGAGCTGAACTAAATGGAGCTGAACTGAACTGAGCTGAACTGAACTAAGCTGAGCTGAGCTGAACTGAAGTGAGCTGAAATTAAGCCAGAAAGAACAGGGCCTTAATATATTTGTAAAGATGAATCAAACAAGATCCCACAAAATTTTTCACTTATGTATTGAGAGAAAATCGAAACTGAATATTCACTTGTGAATAGTGTAAAAATGAAAAGTGGTAAAATGTAATTGAATGGAGGAAGTAAACTCTAATTATGTTAGTTAGTTTAATAAATGATAAAGTTGTAGCAGGTGTTAGACACTTATGTATGACCTAAGTTCAAATTTAGGATATAATTTTAATGCTTAAAATATAAATAAGAATAAATATGAGTACTAAACAACATGTTTTAGACTAATTTTCAATTGAGTGTTTGGCAAGCAACTTACTTAAGCAAAAAAGGTACTGAAACAAAATGTTATCTAGGGTAGAATTTGAGAAATCAAGTACATGAAATTGTATTATACTTCCTCCATTCAACTCCACTCTACCACTTTGCTTTTTCACGTTCGCCAACGCATGTTTTACGCGGTAAATATCGTTAGCTACGTATTTGCAAAAATTATAAAAGTTATATATTTTTAATGTACTCGTAAAGACGAATCAAACAAGATCCCACATGAATATATTTTCACTTATACATTGAGAGAAAATCGAGATTGAATGTGCATTTGTGAATAGTGTAAAAAATAGAAATAGGTAGAGTGGAGTTGAATGGAGGAAGTAGTACTTTTTTACCCTTTTAATTTATGATATATTAATATTATATAATTATTATATCCTTTTACGTTATTTAACCAAAAATCAGATATCTTTTTAGCTTGTTCGCCAAACATTTTCTTATATAAACAGTTACTTTGTCAGCTCTTTATTTTTTAGCTATCTTAACAATTACCGTTTTCAGGTTTCATTACACATATTCATTTTTATTGAAAAACATAACACTATATAAACTCGAAACACAAAACTTCTATATTCAAATTACTATACATATTTATTTATTCAACACTAGTAAGTTTAATAACAACTTATTAAACAAACGATTTTACACGAAGATTGTTAACATCAACCTTTCTTATTTTCGTAAAACCGTATTGTAGATTTTTGCTGACCATAGACAATCAGTTTGGGCTTCTGCCAACAGCTTCTCTAAACCGAGGGCGATCGACTAACAAAAGATGTTCATGAACTTGATCAAAATGTGGTCTTGTCGCCTCTTTTATGTTCTCAATCCAGAGCTGCACTTTCTTGTATGCCCCAAATATTTTGTTTTTCTCCTCCTCATCCAAAACCTGATTAAATAATATGATTGCATTAACAATATTACTCTAAGGTCCTGTCTGCTCTGTTCTTTTCGACTGAAAAAAAGTTGAACTGATGTGAGTAGCCATTGCAACCAATAGATTACATTTGCTTCAAATCGATTTTGAAGTGAGTATATGCAACTAGATTACGGAGCGCCAATGAAACACGCCTAAAAAAGAAAATGTAAATTCCCACCATTGAAACGATCCTAAAAAAGAAAATGTAAATCATTTGGTGATGACATACTAAAATGGAATGTTAATCCCCTTTTACTAAAAGAATAAGAGATCTCAAAAATTTTCCCGCCTAAATGGATTTGGCTGTAATTGGGCTTTCATTATATCATATCTTATCTGTAATTGGGCTTTTATCATATCATATTTGTAATTGAGTTTTCATTATGTTAATACAAAACATTAATAATAATAAATTTTACAATTAAATTTCAAATTGGGTTAAATATCAGTTGTATAATTTTTTTTTTTCTAATATTCTTATCTAAAAAATTGCGCATTTACGCGGGATCTATACTAATACTTAATATGTGCACAATTTGTAAGTGTACAACTAAAGGACATTATTGGCCCACCACTTAAGACCCGGTGAATGAGCCAATCAGCCAATCACGGGTTGTGTCAATTCAGGCTGGGATATTTTGGGTTTACAAGGGTTCGAGTTAGGTTGGATCATTTCAGGACAAGTCACTTTCGGGCTATTATTATCATCTTATTTAGGAATAATGGCCACACCCGACTACCTGAGTGTATTGTTGCACAATGCACATCGTCCATTATCTCTAAATAACTTGTTAATAAGTAATAACAAACTCGAAAATGACACGACCCGAATCTACACAAATTACTGCTAAATCTCAAATGACTCGACCCAAATTGCGCACCCAATCTGGTTGACCCGTTTGCCATATCTACCGTCATACTCCAATAATTCTAGCTCGGCTATGCTAAGTGCTAGTAGCTCGGCTATGCTAAATTCCCACCATTGAAACGATCCTAAAAAGGAAAATGTAGATCATTTGGTGATGACATACTAGAATGGAATGTTAATATGTGCACAATTTCTGCTAAATCGCAAATGACTCGACCCAAATTGCGCACCCAATCTGGTTGACCCGTTCGCCAAATCTACCGTCATACTCCAATAATTCTAGGACTAAAAAGGAGTTATAAAGTCAAATGTTTACCTCAAATTGCATAAGCTCACAAACAACACTAAGGTCAGCTATTGATGGCTGATCAAAACCCAACAAAAACTTGGATGTGTCTTTAATCCAGTAATTCTCTAAATTAGACAAAGCTGACTTGAAGATCTTTTCACATTCAATTGCTTCTTGCGGGTTCATCGTAACACCTCTCGCTGGTCCAAGTATCGTATTCAGCAGATATCCCACTGTAAACATCCATTCAAATAATCAGCAACTAATTTAATCCAAGCAACAAATTGCATTTCATATAACAACAACTTACTTGCACCACGACGTAAATGAGAATGATGCCAATCCAACAATGAATGTACTAAGGCCCTCTTTTTCACATCGGTTGGATACCTAACAACATTACGCATGTGTTATATAAGCTCTTTTCGATCACGAGATAAATAAGAGGAATAGACAAATTAACTCACCAGTGATCTGCAACATCATGAAATACTGATGCAAGGTATATCAGGATTGCATGACTGTGAAGTTGGAAATACTAGCTAGATTAGCAAAAAGCATCAACATTTCGCATACATGCGTATCGATAAGATGATCGTATACAACGAAGGTAATTTGCAGAGATTACCTCTCGAACAGCTTGAAATTGCCATGGAATATCACAGGAATTTCCTTCACAGGATTTATTTCTGCAAGTCGGTCCAAAAACACAGACAACGTTAAAAATCTGTGTTACATAACAAGTTGTAGTATTATGTTGTACGATACTTCACTTTGGTCAGATGTCGAATGTTGGAACGACACTGACACTCCTTAACGTTTCATTTCAAGCGAAACAAAGTACATTAACCTGCAAATTCTGGAGTCAAATGTTCCTGATTGAAGAGCTCTACAGTGATCTCCTCAAAGTCGATTCCATTAAGCCTGCCATGTACAGTTTCATACGGAGTACTTAGTATTTCACTCTAGCTTCTCTCAAATTACCAATAATTAAATCACACCACTGTAAGACTGAGAGGCAACATATCGTTTAGAGCAATAACTATTGTTTGTATAAGACGGTGTTATTTTATAATTTGCGCGTTGTTGGCATTTCAAGTATTTTGGTGTCAATTAAAGTTATGTTTTGTCGGGTCATTTTCGGGTTGAGTAGTTTCGGGTTGGGTCATTTCGGGTCAGGTGTGTTACGGGTCTATGAAAGCTCGGGTCATTTTCGGGTTGGGTCGGGTCAATTTGGGTTTCACATTATGGTTCGGGTCGATTTCAGGTCTTGGGTCAGCAAGTCGGGTTGATTGTGCCAGGTCTAGTGTAGGCTAAGAGATGGGTTAATATTAGCAAAACATTTTGTATCAAAAAGGAAAGAGGAAGATCTTAGTGAAATAACACGAATGGACAGACATGAAGATTATAGTGAAATGGAGGGAATACGAGATTACGTGTAACTCTTGAAAGACTGATTCCCAAACAATGATACGCCAATATGAGCTCAAGATTAAGGGAACTAATTCCTCAAACATTATTTTCTGTAGTCTAGTTTCAACTCAGTTTCCCTCCGGTTTTCCTTAACAAAATACACGTAAAATTAGATTGAATTTTTTGTTTGGTGTAAAGTCATCTGCGAGGGCGATCTTGATGCTCACGGTTTGAACTAAAATCATGAGCACTATCCCTCATGACTTTCCTACTTATGCTACTTTCTCCGTCCTAGACAAGGAGATATGAGTTGATAATTTGTGGTTATTGTTATTAGACGATAATTGGACAATGATAGATGTGGAAGATCAAATTACCTACTAGAAACATTTTTAATATAAAAAGGTAAACTTAATGTAATATTAAAAGTGAAATTCTCAGGAGACCCAGGTTCAAGCCTCCACAAGAGCAAAATCTTGTGGAACATTCTTGGCCTGAATCCATGCCTAATAAACTTCGAGCCTGTCACCCTCGGGTGGTTACCGGGTTTACTCAGCGCGCACTGAAGGTAGCGGCTGCGGTTCCCACGTTACCAAAAAAAAAAAAAAAAATTAAAAGTGAAATAAGTAAAACATATACTTCCTCCATTCAACTCCACTCTACCACTTTCTTTTTTCACGTTTGTCAACGCGTGTTTTACGCGCTAAATATCGTTAGCTACGCATTTGCAAAAATTATAAAAGTTAGATATATTTAATGTACGCGTAAAGATGAATCAAACAAGATCTCACATGAATATATTTCCACTTATCGAGAGAAAATCAAAATTGAATACACAATTGTAAATAATGTACAAAAGTGAAATAGGTAGAGTGAATTTGAATGAAGGAAGTATATGATCAGGACGGAGGAGGTACTAGTTGATACTCCAAAGTAAATTGAATTATAGAGAAAAGGCACTCCATATAAGTTAATAAGAAGCAAAGGGAAGTAGAAAGTAATAGAAAAGTACTTAGAAAAGAGCATGATAGCTCGCGTAGGTTGAGACTTGCGATCACCATAAATCTTCACAACTTCTCCAGCCATCTTGCACTCTTTTCTTAATGTTCAAATGATTTTTTTTAAGCTAATTCTTGTGCGAGACGGTTGTATAATAAAGCTTGCTGTGAATAATAGACAAAAATATATGAGCACACATGTTGAAACGTAGTGTTTTGTTGCCTTGTTGTAGTGGTGTCAAGTCTTTTCTTTCGAGGTGCCACTCCTTCGTTGTTATCTAATATCTATACATTTTCAATGTGACAATTTGAGTCTATCTAGTCTAGCTAATTCTACACATTATGGGAAATAAGATGTGCATGGAAAATAATATTGTATTATAGTGAAATGAGGTGATAAAAGTGGAATGAAGGAAGTAACTCTCAAATTTTAATTTTAAGATCTTAGAGGGCCACAGATAACTCCGCCTGTGAGTGTTTTCGGGCATTCGCTGCCGGTCCCAAGCCCGGATAAAGGAGGAGGGTTGCGGTAGGTCTGTGGCAGCCAGCATAAAAACTTAGTCACATTTTATGGACATGAATCGGAATTTGAACATCGTTGGGGCGTCTCCTCAGAAGCAACGCGCTGCACTTCTTAGACCCGGGTGTAGTGAAAAGTATGTGAGGGTTGCTAGGTCGTCGCCCGGAAGCGACGCGCCATCTTTACATCTGGGGGTGGTGTCAAATAGGCAAGGATGCGCTACATCTTCTAGACCCGGGTGTAGTGAAAAATATGCAAGGGTTGTTAGGTCGTCGCCCAAAAGCGGCGCGCCACCTCGAAGTATGGGTGTGGTGTCAAATAGGTTTGGATCTAGGAAGCATGGTCAAGAGCGGGTAAAGAAATCAGGACATGACTTTAGGAAGGGTAGTAGGTTACGTTTTGGTACTTGGAATGTTGGCTCTTTGACAGGGAGATTAGCTGAGGTGGGGGAGGTTATGAAAAGGAGGAGAGTGCATATAATGTGTCTACAAGAGACAAAGTGGGTCGGAGATAAAGTAAGGGTGATAGCGCCTTGGGGTTATAAGCTTTGGTACACGGGTAAAGACAAAAGTCGTAATGGAGTGGGTATTGTCATTGATAAAGATTACATTGATGATGTGGTAGAAGTATCGAGAAAGAGTGATAGGATTATGAGCATTAAGCTTGTAGTCGGGGATGAGGTGGTGACGGTTATAAGTGCTTACGCACTTCAAGTAGGTTTGGATGCGTCTTTTCGACGAGCCTTCTGGGAAGATTTAGAAGAGGTTGTAGAACAAGTCCCTATTGGAGAGAAATTGATCATTGGTGGTGACCTCAATGGGCATGTGGGTTGTAACACCCCGTATTTTATTAAGTTGGATAAAATTCTGTTAATTGCTATTTTGAATTTAATTACATCATTTAACGATTTATATATATGCTTAGCTAATTAATTAATTTCATCATAATTCGATACGTTAATTTTAATAATCATTAATAAGTTTATTTAAAGTTAGTTCGAGTTTATTTATTTAATAATTTCCGTTTCTTTACGAGTCCTTACGAAAGTTGTTTTAAGTGAACCCGAGATGGATTTTGGGAACAAAACCGTCCAATTAGCTATTTTGAGCTTATTTCACTAAATTAGCAATTAACAGAATTTTATCCAACTTAATAAAATACGGGGTGTTACATGGGTACTAGTCGAGTTGGCTTTGAGAACATTCATGGGGGTTTTGGGTTCGGGGAGAGAAATGAAGCAGGAAGTGACATATTGGATTTTGCTTTGGCATATGACTTGGGTATAATGAACACTTGGTTCGAGAAAAGACATTCTCATTTGGTGACGTATAGAAGTGGAGGTAATGCTAGTCAAATTGACTTCTTTTTGGTAAGGAATGCGTGGAGGAAAGAGTACACCGATTGCAAGGTCATACCTGGGAAAAGTGCCGCAACACAACATAGACTAGTGGTTATTGATTTTCGGGGTAAGAGAGGCTTGAGGAAGAGAAAGATAAGCGGTGAGACACGGATCAAGTGGTGGAAGCTACAAGGGGGAAACCAACAAGCGTTTTTGGATAAGGTTGGAAGTAGCGATATTTGGTCGGATTGCGAGGAGAAAGATATTAATGCAACGTGAGATAAATTGGAGCATGTTGTAAAGGATTTGGCGAGGGAGGTGTTAGGGGAATCTAAAGGGAATAGACCATCAAGTAAGGACACATCTTGGTGGAACGATGTGGTGAGACAAGCGATAAAGACTAAACGTGAATGCTATAAGGTTCTGGGGAAATGCATGAGTGATGAGAAATTTGAAAAGTACAAGGAGGCTAGACGAGCCGCTAAAAAGGCCGTACGGGATGCGAGGGCAAAAGTTAACCAAGAAGTGTATGCCAGGTTGGACACGAGAGAAGGAGAGAAGGATATCTATAAACTGGCTCGCATAAGAGATCGAAAGACGAGAGATATTGGGAGAGTTTGGTGTGTGAAAGATATGGACGACAAGGTTCTGGTTCAGGATAACGAAATAAAGGCTAGATGGAGTTCTTACTTTGATAATTTATTCAATGGACATCAGGAACAAGGTTTTGAGGATGTCGAGGTAACACCAAGCATGATTAATCGGGAATTTGTGCGTAAAATACAAAAGAGTGAAGTTAGAAAGGCGTTAAGGAAGATGGGGTCAAAGAAAGTAGAGGGACCGGATGGTATACCCATAGAAGTTTGGAGGTGCTTCGGGGAGAAAGAGGTCGAATGGGTAACCATGCTCTTCAACAAGATTTGGAGGAGCAACAAGATGCCATCGGCTTGGAGGAGAAGCACTCTTGTCTCTTTGTACAAGAACAAAGGTGATGTTCAAGAGTGTTCCAATTATCGGGGAATTAAACTTATGAGTCATACGATGAAGTTATGGGAGCGGGTAATCGAGCTAAGGCTTAGGAGATGTGTAGACATCTCGGAAAATCAATTTGGATTTATGCCCGGGAGATCGACTATGGATGCGATTTTTATCATGAGACAGTTGATGGAATACCATCGGGACAAGAAGAATGACTTACATATGGTTTTTATTGACTTGGAAAAGGCATATGATAGGGTACCAAGAGAAGTACTCTGGTGGGCTTTGGCGAGAAAGGGTGTGTCGCGAAAATATATTGACCTCATAAAGGACATGTATGAGGGGGCTAGTGCAAGTGTTCACACTAATGTTGGGAGAACGGAAGAATTTCCTATTACCATCGGGGTGCATCAAGGTTCCGCACTTAGTCCTTTTCTCTTTGCTATAGTTATGGATGAGTTGACAAGAGATATTCAGGACGACATCCCTTGGTGTATGATGTTTGTTGATGATATTGTGTTGATTGATGAGACAAAAGAGGGGGTGGAGAGAAAGTTGGAATTGTGGAGGCAGACTTTAGAGACTCGTGGGTTCAGCCGAGCGGGAGTAAGACCGAGTATTTGAGGTGTCAGTTCACTAAGGTAGCGGGGTTGAGATCGACAGAGGCGGGGAGTATTATTTTCGATGGGAATGTTGTTGAGGGTTCGGATTTCTTCAGATATCTAGGATCTATTATTCAAAAAGATGGGGAGTTAGACGGAGATGTGGCTCACAGAATTAAAGCGGGATGGTTGAAATGGAAGAGTGCTTCAGGGTTTCTATGCGATAAAGATATGCCTCAAAGATTAAAGGGAAAATTTTATCGCACGACAATTAGGCCTGCCCTACTTTACGGCTCCGAGTGTTGGGCCGTGAAGTATTGTCACATTCAAAAGATGAGTGTGGCGGAGATGCGCATGTTGAGGTGGATGTGCGGACATACAAGGAAAGATCGATTAAGACATGAGGTGATTAGGGAAAAGGTAAAAGTGGCACCAATAGAGGACAAGATGATGGAAAACCGACTAAGATGGTTTGGCCATGTGAGAAGGAGACCTATGGACGCACCAATTACGAGGCTGGAGACTTGGAGAACAAAAAATGTCCCTAGAGGTAGAGGAAGACCGAGACAGACATGGTTGAGAGTGATAGAGCACGATATAAGAGTTCTGGGGCTTGAGGAGAGTATGGTGACGGAGAGGGCACAATGGAGGGAAAGGATCCATGTGGATTTTTAAATTTGATGTTTCTTGACAGATTTAGTGTTTTTTATATTTAATTTAAAGAAATTAATGTATTTATTTTTCTCTTCTTTATTACACTTTTTCACCAACCACTTTCTTATAGATTTTACTTGGTTCATTCCGGATCCTTAACTCTATTTCGGTTTTTAAAAATCGTTTTAATCGTTTCTCTCGATTTAAATTTTAAGTTTTTATAAAAGAAAGACGGAATTCGATTTTAAAACCCCTAAATTCACCTTGACTTTCCATTACATTTTCGTTATTCCTTTTTGTTTTTCATCTTCCCTTTTTATTTACATTTTGAGGCGTGCGTTCACCCATGAACGGTTCGAAAAGATGATTCATGTCAGCCGACCCCAAATCATTTTGGGATTAAGGCTCTGATGTTGTTGTTGTAGAGGGCCACAGATTTTAAACTTGGGATTTTAAAGTTATTAAAAAAATTCTTAATATCATATTTTGACGATAATAACTTGGGATAATTTTGGATAATTTGTGATTATTGTTACCCATTGCTTAAATTTTGACGATAATAAGATCGTCACTGCAGTATGAAAGTCGTTTGCTAGCTTAATTAGTTCCTATAACAGTTGGAGAGTTAGATCCCTTTTTGCTCTCTTTTCCTCCGCAGGTTCTCCCTACTTGAACTCGTAGAGTCGTAGCCCACGCTACTGATACGAGTACTAAATTGTCCTTCTGAACTCATGCTAAAATAATGCGAGGCCTTCTAATTACATTTAGATAATTATTAAGAAGTATTCACTTTTGTGCTTTAATTACGATATTTTTTGTTTGAGCCAATTATTTTGGAAGATTATTTATCATGAATCATGAAAAAGGTGTGACATAACTTCATGAGTCCAATATACTCCCTCCGTCCCGTTCATTTGTTGTCTTTTGATTTTGACACAAAGACCGAGAAAATGGGAGGGACCAATTACTAAATGACAAGTGGAATAAAATGACTGTAAATTACTCATCAAATTCATTCTTAAAATAGAAATAACAACAAATGACTGAGACACCAAAAAATGGAAAAAGATAACAAATGACTGGGACAGAGAGAATAATAATGTATTACGTCTCAAATACCCCAATAATTGTTTTTACTTTAGCATAAACGGATTACATAAGTACCTAAATTAAAACTAATTACCAAGTAAAAATAGGAAAAATAGATAAGATAAAATCAAAATCCACACATATATGATATATCCAAAAACCTTACAGATTAACAGTCCTAGGTGACAGTAAAAATGCATAATGCAATAAGTTGTCAAGTGAAAAGATTGTTATTGCCCCTGGATGTCTTACTTAACTTAACTGGTAAAGCTCGAAGGAGGAAAACAGGTACCTCTGTTATGCAGAGTCGACCCTTAGACCTGCTGCCTGCTGGCTGCTTCCGAGGTATCTGTCTCTTCTTTCCTTCTGCAAGGTACAGGACATTGACCCCTAGACCTGCTGCCCCTGCTTCGTGAGGTATCTGTCTCTTCTTTCCTTCTGAAAGATACCGGACATGGGAGGAAAAAGTTGACCATTAGGGGTGAAAGTGTGAAATTGTCCAGTTAGAAGTCCTTTAGTAAGACTGCAATTTTAAACAACCCTGAAAAAAAAAAGGAAACCAATCAACTGTCTGAAAGGAAACACAATGTCGCGACAATCAGAAAATACAGACATTCAGTAAGTAGCCATTATAAGCATTCTCCCGATTTGCTACAAGCTTTTTTAGGAGCTTCTTCAAGTTTTTACTCAGGTGCGGTTTTAGCTTAATCTCGTCCATTGGTACCAAATAGCATCAAACTACCTAACTTACAACAACAACATCGTCAGAACCAGCTATCAAACAGTATTCACAGTACAGTACAACGCATATGCAGAAATTATACTCCACGAAACACTAGAGAATTAATGCAAATCACAAATGCAAAGACATCCGCAAAATCACACACCATTTCAGGTACCTAGTCCATCGATCCTTTTAAGAAAGTACAAACATAGTCAAAGACGTAACTTATCGACTGCTGTTCAAACATAATCACACACCATTACAGATTTACAGAAATAGGTTAATAGAAAAAAACATCAAATAACCAGAATCAATAATAACGAAAACCAACAACTCCAGCTTCACAATCTTACTGTCACACTCGCACAATATCACAACAATCAGGAATGTTGCGTTTATCTGTATGACTGTATTCTCGCGAAATTACCACACGCTTCTCTACGAGATTCATAAAGTTCTTACTCAGTATACTAACTCATTGCTGTAAGTGTTCAATCAGCCAATAACAATTCATTACTCCGTAATTAATTCAATCGCAAAACACAGGAATCCGAATCAATTTCAAACAAATCGATAATCATTCATTCACTCATTCATCAGGCTTAATTACATAAACTTCAGAATCGAGAAATCTAAGAACTAGTAAACTTAGTAACAGCCTTAGTCCCCTCAGAAACAGCATGCTTAGCCAATTCACCAGGAAGAACAAGTCTGACAGCAGTCTGAATCTCCCTCGACGTAATCGTCGGCTTCTTGTTGTACCTCGCAAGCTTAGAAGATTCCTGAGCAAGCTTCTCAAAGATGTCGTTGATGAAGCTGTTCATGATGCTCATTGCCTTGCTCGATATTCCGATATCAGGATGAACTTGCTTCAGAACTTTGAAGATGTAGATCTTGTAGGTTTCAACACTCTTCTTGTTTCTCTTCTTCTTCTTGTCACCAGCTGCTGCTGCTCCGGCTTCCTTTGGGAGTTTCTTTCCGGCTTTCAGCTTCTTCTCGGCTGGGGCTTTCTCCGCTGCGACGGCTTTCTCCGCGGGTTTCTTCTCGGCCGGCTTTTTGTCGGTTTTTGGTGCCATTGGAAACGAGAGGTTTTAAGTGTTTCAAGTGTTTTTTGAGAGGGAAATGAGAGAGTTGTGAAATGGGATGGTTGGGATGAGAGTGAAATGCGTGGGGTGGTATTTATAGGGAAGAGGAGAATGTTCTGATTGGGGGAAAGTGGTTGGTGCGGATCGATGACGTGGAGTAAGAAAGCGTGTTTGTTCCCGTTGATTTAGGATTTGAAGGAGGTGATCTAACGGATGGAAATTAAAAGTGATTGGCAAAGTTCTTTGGGATAAAGTAGTGATGGTTTTGTTGATTTGAATTATTTGGGTTTTTGCAAACAAACGGTTCTATGTTTAAGCTAAAAATAAATGAATAAGAGGACACCGCATTATTTTCTTTTCGAAAAATTCACGTGGTACCCTCGAACTTTGTCATTTTGCACATGGTATTCAACTTTTTAAGTTTGTGTACATTATACCCTTTATGTTTGAATTTCATGCACAACATATCCTTTTTGTCGCTTTAAAAAAACTCAATTGCGCATAATTCCTAGATCGAAATTCAGAATCGTCTAATTTTTTTTTGTTAAATGGATTATCTCGTCATAATCTACAATTTTGAGAAAAAAAATTGCCGACTGACATTTTATAGGGTTTTTTTAACGAAAATCTCAAATCAAACATATCTTGAATCTTAAATTTCCGAATGACCATTTTCGTTTTATCAATTTATAGATCTCGAAGAGTTAATCAATTTGAAAAAAAAAAATTAGTCAATTCCGATTTCTGATCTATAATTTATGCTCAATTGAAAATTTTAAAAACGATAAATAGGGCATGTTGCGCTTGAAATTCAAATTTCAAGGATATCATGTACACAAACTTAAAAAGTAGGGTACCACGTGAAAAATGGCAAAGTTCGAGGGTACCACGTGAATTTTCCGTTTTCTTTTTGACGAGCGAATCCGTAGCCGCTACCTTCGGTGCGCACTGGATAAACCCTTGGGTGTACGTGATAGCCTGCAAACTACGTATACCAGGTAAGCCACCCGAGGGTGACAGACTCGAAGTCTATTAAGCATGGGACTCAGGCCAAGAATGCTCCACAAGATTTTGCTCTTGGGGAGGCTTGAACCTGATTCTTCTGATAATTTCACCCAAGTTTTAACCACTATACTCCACCCTTGCGAGCAACTACATTATTATATGATCATTGGAGAGAAATGGATAGTCCATTAGCAAATTAAACATTGTTGATGTTATAATAATAATAATATTAACTAGCGCAAAATTCATCCTCCAACCCATCTTAGCTAATATTTCAATGAAATTATTATCACAATTCGGTTTCAACCATCCGAATTAGTACAGACGTGGCGACGCGATTAGGCGTGAATGCTCCGGTCGCAGAATTATACTCAAAACGACAGAAGAAATCGTCGTTCCAATAAAATCAAGCTCAGTATAACTCTTGAAACTATGAACAGTACACTTTGCCTCAATTGAATCCGGATTTTGCACATCAAAATAATGAGTGGAATAGCTTGAAAATGAGATTGTCGCCGACCTCCAATCGACTCCTCCGGCCGACAATACCACCGCACGTAAACCCTGGCACTGTCGCGTACGGCGGTTTCAATTTTCTACAATTGCACTATGTACGGCGGCGCTTCGGCTCCGGTGGGGTTTTTCTTAATGACATTATTTCAAGTTATTACCATTACATTACATTGCATTAAAATGAAATGTACGCCATATATACCTCTTACAAAAGGCGAAGTATTAGAAAATGGTGCCCACATTATAAATCTAAGATTGATTTAAGGAAAACTACTTCATCCATTCAACTCCAAATACAACCTTCCATTGTACAATATTCATAAATAAAGAGAATTTTTACAATTTCTTGTGAACTCTAGGAAAAAATATGGTCATATGGTATCATGTTTGATTCAATTAACTTTGAGAGTATAATAAAAACACAAACTTTTCATATTTTTTTATAATGTAAAATTAAAGATATTTACGTTACAAATAGTCCATTGAAAAACGTGTAAAAGGGAAATATTGTGCTTGGTATTGAACAAAGGCAGTAATAAGTTAATCAATGGTGTGAAGTCAATTAACTAGAACAAAATATTAGAAAACAGTGATTGTAAGGAAGCGGTTTAATAGAATACGAACAATCATGAAAATAGGATATTTGCTTCGAAATATGTATAGAAATCGAAACAATGGGATATTTCCTCAAGTTAGACCTATAACTCGAACAATAGTGAACTATAATCAAGACCTATTGATTATAACTCGGGTTAATGCTTGAAAACGCGTCAAACAATAACAATTTTGGAACGAACTCGTCGAACCGATGTTTACAACTGTAAACGAAAAACTCACTATTTTTATTCAATAACTCAATCTTTTTAAAATTGATTACAAGTTGACTATTTATAGCTAATTAGATAAACTCCTAAACTGAATAAGGAAACATATTCCCTTACTCAAAATCCTACTCTAATCGTGTGAACACGATTTCTTATGGCAAGTCAAATTGCCTTATTCCTACCTTAACTGAAATTAGGAAATTTAACTTCTATCGTAACTAGGAAATAAATAACAACTCCTATTACAATTAGGAAAAACTAATGCTAATGGTTTTATGAAACCTTATTTTTACTCCTAATAATAATAAAAATAATAATAATAGTAATTATTAGATATTATTCTAACTCGAGCTGGATTAGACCTCGTGCCTTAGCTGAATTCGAACCCTTGGCTTGTTGCACTCTCAATGTGGCCAGTTGCTTTGACTTCAAGTATTTCTTTATTCACCGAGCTCATTATTTTTGGATCATCCCCTCCCTCTTTGAAAGGAATTGTCCTCAATTCTTGTTGCCTTAATATGCTGGGATCAAAGATGAATATTACAAACTCGAACACATAGTCGAACCATCTTTGATGCCATCCTGTAGCTCGTTTACCTTTTCTAAGTTCCAGACCCACACGTACCAACCACCCCAACTGTAATACCCGCCTTGTTTAAGGACTCGTTGACCGACCTTTTGATCGAAGAGACTCGTATCAATGGATATGAGAGAAAATAGGAGACCTGCGTACTTGTTTACTCGACCTAGTAGGGGATACTCGGCCGAGTAGTTGGAATACTCGACCGAGTATGGCTTACTCGGCCGAGTATGAAGATACTCAACCGAGTACTATTTCTGTTAATGCGTTATTATAAAACGCGAGATCATAAACCTTAATTCGTTTTCGACGGTTCCCTTATCTTTCTAACCCTAATCTCTTCCTCTCTCCTACCTATTACCCGCCTCTCTACACTCTCTCATCTAGCCTAGACACTAACCCGGGAAGGGTGAATGGTTCATGCTTGGAGTCTTCGAGTCAGGATGTCATCGTTGCCGACTTCGGTCCGCGTCGCAAGGTAAGTCGTCGTTTTGTTGTTGTCTTTTAGTAGGTTTTTGGGGTAGTCTAGTAATAGGATATGGTTACTACTTATAGGATTCGCCTCGGAGTCTTGCCTGGCTAGTTGTTGGATGAGCTTTCATGGATTAGCGATAAGGTAGGGTTTCCCTAATCGGTTTACTGTTTGATTGATTTATGATTATGTTGTAATTGTTGGTACGATTGATATTGTGATTATCTGCTATCGTTGGAGTGGAGTGGAGTTGGTGTTGGTGTTGAGATGGTTGCTGATGTTCGCGACGTCCGTCCTCGACTGAGTGGAGTCACTTGCGGGAGTGGCTTCACGCCCTAGTTTCGCCCTCTGTGGAACCCGCTACAAGAGGGGATGTGCACATTAATGAACATGGTTATCGCTCGTTGATGAGCGGGGCTTAGGTGGGTACGGCTACGGTCCCCCACTGGCAGGGCTACACACTTTAATGTGTAGTCAGTTACGAGATGTGATTGGGAGTTGGAGGTGGTTTGTGATCAGTTGTTTATCTTTATCGTACTTATCTTAGTTTGTTATGTAGTGAACTGACCCCGTGTTGTGTTTTCAAAACTCTTGTGATCCATTCGGGGATGGTGAGCAGTTGGTTTAGCAGGTACAGCTAGTGTTGATGCTTGCAGGGCTTGGAAGGGAATCGAGTCATGACGCTACCGAAGTAGATGTCGCCGTCACTCACATTTAGTAGTTCTTGTGGCTGTTTGTCTTATATCTTTTTATCACTTTGTTTAACGATTTAAAGTATGAGACTATTTAATATATGTTCTACTATTGTTTATTTGATCTACTTAACTCGGGAAACTGAGATGGTAGTACTTTCATACATTGGGCATTGACGATACATTATGATATTATACGGATTGATTAATAAATTGTTTTTTTTCCTTACGAGTTCTTTTTTAACGGATTTTTTTTTTTTGGCAAAGAATGCTATTTTATTTTATTTTTATCTTTTCTACCGATTTTATCAACCAAAAAATAAAACGATTTTCGATAATAATTTGTTTTTCTTTTTGTTTCTATACTTTGTTCAGATTATATTAGTAATATTTTAGGAAATATAATTGTATTACCTATGATTTTACATAGTTTGTATGTAATTGTATAATCTATAGTTTTGTATAATTCCTATAAATTAAGATCATATGATAAATTAGGAGATTATGCATTATTTATTACTGCGTAATACTTTATATTTACGTACAAAATATAAACGTAAACATTTACGTACGAAACATGATAGTTTTCGAGAAATTAATTCCAGATTCTTTGTTGCGGGTCCCACATTTACTATTTTTTTTTTTAAAAAAACCGCATTTGATGACGTGAGTGAATATGGATGCTTTAAATGTTTCTGTATTTATAAAGATAAGATTGAGAAAATTACATGAATGGAACTAGGGTAGTTATCATTTCATCATATTTTTACTATTCATGAGTGAGTATTTAATTTCAATTTTCTCTCGATACGTAAGTGAAAATATATTCATGTAGGATCTTGTTTGATTCGTCTTTACGAGTACATTAAAAATATCTAACTTTTATAATTTTTGTGATTACGTAGCTAACGATATTTAACGCGTAAAACACGCGTTGACAAACGTGAAAAAAGAAAGTGGTAGAGTGGATTTGAATGGAGGAAGTATTATTGTTTTGCTTATAAACACCCAACTACAACACTGTTACACTCTACACTCTGAAACTTTCCTTTTTTTTTGCAATGGTGATCATGTAGTCTTTAAACCCTACATCTCCTTTTTCTTTTTACCCCTACCATTTTCCCCAACCAAACTCCCTTTACACTCTTAACCAGCAGGCGACCTCTTTACCCTCATGCTCTGAAACATATCTCCTTTTCTATTTATTACTTTTTGGGTTTTTTTTGTATTCTAGATCAATGTTACAATTTAGCTTCTGTATTGAGCAACTAATACGGATTAATACGGAGTATCATTTTTCGTTTAGATAAGTACTACTCGGATTTCCGGTCATTTATATGTGATGTTATTGAGTGATACAATGAATTATTATGACTTTAAAGTATCAAAATAAAGTACGAAAACACCATTAGCTGTTAACTATGAGAACGAAACAAGATAACATGTAAAGTTAAACTTACGTAAGATCAAGTGATGAACTACAAATCAGGTTACATGATCAAAGCTCTATTCATATGACATTACATCAGTAAGTAACTTCGACTAAGCGCACTTTTATAAGGCTAATTAACATCGCAAATGATTTAATATTTGCATTTCTAATATAAATTAGTATTATTCAGTTGTGACAACATTAATTGTATGTTATTGCTACTACTACTTATTAGTACCCAATTTTTTTTTTAAATATTGTCAACATTAAAACGATAAATTTCCAAAATCCTAAGTACACCATTACAAAATAAAATCATGTAAATTATATAAGTTGTCGTCAAAATATTTAACGGCGTCATTAATTGGCAACACATCATACACATGCTTAAACCGTATATGGAGATCGATCAAAATATGATCGATATACGTTTCAGATCAAAATATATCAAATTTATAATAAGGAATATGGTTATTAGAATAGGAGAAAGGGAATCAGGGAGAGTGTATATATATAACTAATGTAAGATAAAAATTAATATTTGTGAGAATTTTTGGTTTATTAGATGTGACATTCTAAGCATTACACTTTATTAATAGGACTTAAACATTCTAAGTATTACAATTTAATAATATGACTTTCTTTCGTTTTGAAAACCTTCACTTGAATTATTATATCATTGTTTTGGTTATAAATAACCAATTAAAACATGAGCTACTCTCTAACTCTACTGAAAAATATTCACTTATAACATTTTCACTTTCAAAGTCTTACAAAACTCATTCAAAAACGCTTTATTTCTTTTCTTTATCTTATTTATTATTTTAGCTAAACTAGTTTTATTACCCGTGGAATTCACGGGGCTACCTATATTGTAATGTTGGTAGTGTTATGCAAGCCTAGATTTACGATTGCGCTCGCTCAGATGAAAAAAAGAACTCATAAAAAAAAATTATTAATCAATCCGTATAATTTCATAATGTACCGTCAATGTATATATATCTATTGTTATATATATGACCATAATTTACAAACATTTGCCACTGTTTATTAGTATTTTATCACGAATATTGCTATATTTGTTAGTGTTTTGCAACGGTTATTGTTATTATTGTTTCTTTTTTTATGATCCCTCCATATCGGTCATTTATCTACCATCTATTGTTATTTCATTAAAAACAATTGATCTGTGTAATTAATTTACCCTAAAATAATATGTTCAGTATATAAATTTCTATATTTTAAACCATGAAAACAAAAATGATTACAACAAACTCTAAAATACAGTCATTATTTTGAACAAGATCAGAAAACTTTTGTTGAACAAAATCAGAGAATCCTTTGTTTTATAACAACATATATTTGTTTCCAAAAAATAATGAAAATGAACAATCAAATTGAAAAATGGTTACAAAAAAAAACAAAAAGTTTAAACAACCTTCGATTTCTTCATCTCTTGCATGTGACTTTCTCGTATTTCTTTTAGATAATTGAGATGAATAATTTCCAGATTTATAGTATGAGGGGAAATGATTTGAGTTTATGAGGATTTTTAGAGAGAGAAGTTGAGAGAAGGAAATTGTGTTTTTTGAAAATGAAAAAATAAAACTGATTAGAAGGACATAAACAATTTACCGCCTTTTACAATTCCTTTGGAACCTAAAAATTAAACAATTGTTTAATGTGAAAAGTCAAATCAGTATCACCTAATCACATCTTCTTTATACTCATGTATCATAAATTGTTTCTCCCAACTTCTTATTTTCATTTCCCATGTTTGAAATACATTGGAGAAAACTGTATGATTATTCTCAACCACTTTGTAAAGAACATGATCAATCTCTTGTAACCTAGACGTTTCACACAAGAAGATTGCTAAACAAAATAAGGGTGTTTTCCATACATCTGATTGTGCTACATTATGAATATTAGCTAAACTCATGATTGCGTTTTCTACTGTATAATGGTTAAAAGTAAACTCGGTAAACTTTCCAATTTGTTAGGTAACTTTCAGTGAAAGACATCAAATAAAACAAAATGGCAATAAACTTATTAATGAGTATCATTTATGGCGGAGAAAAAAAATAAAATGTATTCCCTCCTGGTCTCATTTCATCTATGCCCCACACTTTTAACTTGTGCCGAATTTGTTCCGGATCACTTAATTGCATGAATGCATGGACGTAAACGTCGGATGCCAAGATACGAACCATGATCCCGAACCCTTGACTTGACGTTTTAACAGTCACTTCTATGTATTCTGTGTTTTCGATATTGTTGGGTTTTTCGTAGGTTAACTGTACCCCACCAACAGTGTAACCACCTCCTAATAAACTTCATCTTAAATGTTTTCTAAACTGTCTGATTGAATATATGATTTTTTAATTGAGGGTATACAAATACTATTGTTGTTTTATAATTATTAATTATTCAATTTACCTTGAATTATAGTTAGCAAATAAAAATATAGAAACATATATATTGAAAACATTATTTTAAGTTAAATTAATTACACAGATCAATTGTTTTTAACGAAATAACAATACATGGTAGATAAATGACCGATATGGAGTGATCATAAAAAAAAAGAAATAATAATAACAATAATCGTTGCAAAACACTAACAAATATAGCAATATTCGTGATAAAATACTATGCAAACGTCTGTAAATTGTGGTCATATATATATAACAATATATATACATTGACGATACATTATGATATTATACGGATTGATTAATAAATTGTTTTTTTTCATCGGACCGAGTGACGATTTTGGAACCTGAACCAATGAATCAAATGAATGTAGGGTGTCAAATTAAAATGAACCTGGTGTATGTGTGTTGGGAGCCCCTTATGTCGGTTTTGGGTGAGAAGGCGCCCTCATCTCAGAATCCCGGCCCCAATCATGCTTAAGCCAGCCACCGTGGAAGAGTAGATGTATAGGTGTGTCTCTGTGCCTGTGTGTGTGTCATATGCGTGTGCTTGTAGTAGCCTATGTAGTAATGTGGGAACTGTGGTGTGTTTAAGCTATGGGTGTGGTACTGTAGATTGTGAATCTCGTAAAGTTGTTGGATGAAATGATAATAGAATTGTGTAATGTGAACATGTTGATATATGAAAAGTGAATTGCGCAGTTGAACATGATAGACCTCGAGCATGATGTGTGCTTATTATGTGGCTTTCAAAAGGGTAATGAAGTATCGAATATACATATAGAGTTGCATGGTAAAGTATGTTGACGCAAATTATAGCTCGTTCCTACCTACTATATAGTTAAGATTGATTGTGGATATGTAATGTGGCATGAGTTCTTTGACTACCGATTATGTGCATAATAACATGTGTCGCTTAAGAATATCGTAATGAACTATGTAACTTGTGACGTGCCTTGTTGTGCTAGAAATAGGGTCTAATGGTGACGAGCCCGATTAAGTGGAACTCCGAACGACGTTTATTGTTTTGCAGGAAATACTCTTTGCATCTTGTAGTTCCGTTACTGATCCGTTGAACCCGGCCGAGTAGAGTTGATACTCGACCGAGTAGTCAGAATGGCAGATTACACTAGCTACTGATGTCTGTATACTTGACCGAGCAGACCAAATACTCGACCGAGTAAGCCATACTCGGCCGAGTAAACCCGATACTCGACCGAGTACCCGTTTATCGCAGTTCTGCTCGGTTAATTCCGAAAACCCTATAACTCCTCTTCCTACCTTATTTCCGCCTCATTACCATTCATTCTACTCAAAACTCTTCAAAATTTCTCTCTCTCAAAGCACTTGGGTGATTCTTGGTTGTGGTTACTCTTAGATCTCTTCTTGCTTGTTCAAATCTGCAATCACGGTAAAGTATTTACTCTATTTCCTCAACTTTGCATTCAACTTATGGTAAAATTTGCTCCAAAATTTCGAGCCTTTAACTCTTGTAATCCAAGTTTTTTATGCTTCTACTTTGATATTTTGGGTCCTAATTGCTTCAAAACACCGCCTATATATGTTCTTAAACGGTTTTATGCTTGAAATCATCCATCTCATACTACAAATTTTTCTAGGGTTTGCTTCAAGTTTTGATTTGTGGTCACCTAGATTGACTTGGGATGTTCCTTGGGAGTTAGTTGATGATAACAATGCCTTTCTTGAGTCGTTTGTCACCATTTTTGTGAAAAAAAATCCATCTTAAAATTTCGTCTTAAAAGTGTATAATTCGAAAAACAGTCGCTACTATGGCAAAATTTCTGGAAAATCTTTGTTAAATTCATCTTTTTGCAGCACGCCGAAAGCAAAAGCCCCAGCTAAGAAGCGGACTCGCACCAATGTTCATTTGGAAACGGGTCAATCTAGCCAAGAATCCGTTGTTCCTCCGGTGGAGGACTATCTATCGGTAATTTTCTCTGACTTTAAGCAACGGGCTGCTTTTGTGGCCTTAATGAGTCGGCCCATGAGGCCAACTTGTTGTATAGACCAGAACATCTTGGAGACCTTGGGGGTTAAAGGGGATATCGTGCACATGTTTTAGATTTTGGGAATGGAGGGACTCTACCACCTACGCAAGAAGTCCTACCCATATCTGACCTTGGAGTTTTTGAGCTCCTTTGTGTATGATGTAAAAGGGAAAACCGTTTCTTTCCGCCTCATGAACGAGGATCATAACCTAACCCTTGATGAGTTTGTCGGCCACCTTGGCCTAGTGACAGAGAAGGAGGGGTACATTAGTAATGTGGCAAAGAACAGTTGGGCACCCCACTACCTACCATACCTGACCGGCCGACTCGTTCCTAGTGCGAGTGCCATATTGATCAATGATGTACAACATGTGTCCCTCCGTATGTTTCTTAGGATGATGACTTGCCTTTTTTTTGGGAGGGAGGATGCGAGTAAACTGAACTCTCATGAGGTCATGTTGTTGATGTCCTATTTTAACCTTCGCAGGGGGACTCTTTTCTACTATAAAGCTCCCGGGGTCGTATGCTCTAGTTTGGACCTCATGGCACGATCTCCGAGCCGTTATCTTTCTCGTGGGGCTATAGTGACTCGCTTGGCTTAGGGGTTGACTGACTTTGAGGCTCCACCTTCATCGGATACTGGGTTGTTTGAGTCCGTCCCTACGATGGATGAGAAGTACTGGTGTCATAACAGGTGGCTTAGGAAGTTGGAGGATGGGTCGCATGAGTGGAGAGTGAGGGGATCCATGTGGATGGTGCTCCCCGATTCCGAGCACCTACCCGCGATTGACCATCTGGCAGAGTATGACCCGGAGAGTGAGGAACCGGAACCTGAGCCTCAGTTTTACTTGATCGACCCCACCATCCTCCTAGACTTACCTGAGCCTGTCACCGTGACGGAGAAGCAGCCGATCCCTCCTCCACCCGTGAGCGCCGTAGAGGGAGAGCATCGAGGGTGGCCGATGCTGAGACTGAGCCTTCTTTCTCTACACCGAGCTTTTACTGTAATACTACGGTTTTCTAAGTGGGTTACTCGGCCGAATATGGCTTACTCGGCCGAGTAAGTGTGTCGTGTATTTCTAGACAGTTTACTACCCAGGAATACTCGGCCGAGTATGAGAATACTCGACCGAGTAGAGGATACTCGGTCGAGTATACTCTATACTCGACCGAGTATCCGGTCTGACGAAGATTATTTCCGCGGTTTGATTAGAGACGGTTAGAGTTATAAATTAAGATTCACTGCTTCACTTGTTACGTTTGACAAAACCTAAAACATTTTACGTAACTCTAATCTTCTCTAATCTCTCCCAAGAGCATTGATGGTTCGTGAGTCTCTGTGCTTTTCTCTCTTGCGTCGATTTCATTGGTAAGTCTCTTATGCCTTGTAATCAGTTAATAGGTTGTCTGTTAGGGTTTTGCCTAATTATTGTTTTGGGTTAATTTGGGGGCTTAGGGTTTGGTCATTATATATGTGTTGATTGTTGGTTATCATTGTTATAGGTGACGATGTGGTATTTGTTATGCATATTGTATGATTGATTGCAGCATAGCGGATTGCGAAAAGGTAGGGTTTCCCTACTCAGTTCCTGTTTAATTGATTTGAGATTATGTGGTATTGCGTACGATTGGTTGTTTGCTGATCATTGTTGGAGTGTTGGTGTGTTGTTGTTGTTGGTGTTGTGATGATTGTGGTGGAGTCACTTGTGGGAGTGGCTTCACACCCTAGTTCGCCCTCCGTGAAACCCGCCACGGGATGCACATTAAGGGACAGGGATACCGCTCGTTGATGAGCGGGGTTTAGGTGGGGATTGGCTGCGGTCCCCCACTGGCGGCGAGGGTTACCTGTTGCGATGGGTAATCTGGCAGGGCTACACACTTTGGTGTGTAGTCGGTTACTGTGTGAGTTCGGGAGACCAGAGGAGGAGGATGATCAACTGGTTACTTTTGTACTCGTCTTGCTTTAATTATTCAGTAATTGAACCCGTTGTTTTGTAAAATCTGTGGTGATCCATTCGGGGATGGTGAGCAGATTGTGACAGGTGATACAGTCGTTTAGCCTTGGGGCAGTCATGGGGTGTCATCACGCAAGCTTAGCTTCCACTGTCAAGAGTTCTAGTCGTCATTTTGTAGTTGTTGGTTTTTGGATAGTTCTTTAATGTCGGATTTTGAGATTATGTAAACTTTAAATCTTTCGTACTTTAATAAATGTGTTTTGGATTGTTGCTTTTGATATACTAACCTCGGACAACCGAGATGGTAACAGCCTTTTATGCTAAGGTAGGCCTTGGTAAGGTACCTTGGTATGAGAGGGTGTTACAAAGTGGTATCAGAGCCGACGATATCGGCACCTAAAACTAATGAACCCAATGAACTTAGGGAGTCTAAATAAAATGAACCCGGGGTGATTTGTTTGGAGCTACCGCAAAGACTTGGGAGACGTCCCGAAGTCGCATTAAGTCCCTTACGATCTCAAGCCGGTCACATGGGGGGACTGTTGTGTGTCGAGTCATGTGTGTGTAGTACTTGTGGCATGAGTCTTGTGCATGGTTTAATGAAATGACGGAGGAAGTGGAACGTGATAGCAGTTGAAAGATGTATCGAAAACTTGTTGATGTTAAACTTTGGGCATGTAATTGTTGGCATGTTAAGTGTTTATTATGTGGCATTCAAAGGGGTAGTGGTACATGTGTATATGATCATGATGATGTTAATGTTTGGTTTATTGGTAGTAGCATGTGATTAAGGTCATGCGTCTATATATATGAATGTCGTGTTTAATTTTCATGTGGGTATGATAAAAGTTCAACTATGTATTGGTTTTTGGAAGTATTGAGTTGTTATTATTGCCTTATGCATGTTCAAGTTGTCTTGGTTTAGAAAACTTGATGTGTATTAGGACCGATTTTGGAAGGGTTGTCTTAAAACTGTCATAAGTCGAGTTCTAGAAATGAAATTGCTGTAATTCCAATTGGAGGTGTTAGCTTGTGCTCTTACGATTCTAACGATAGGTCACACGCCCAAAATGACCAAGTAACGGGTGAGATATGACTGTTTTACGAAAACTGGACGGTGCTGAGAACTGTGCCGATACACGACCGAGTAGGCCATACTCGGCCGAGTATCTTTCTTATTCGACCGAGTATTCCATATTCGGTCGAGTAATATTTCTGTGATAATTTTGTTCGGCTTCTGGAGTCGTGAACTCGGCCGAGTAGTCTCATTACTCGACCGAGTATCTTGTACTCGACCGAGTATCTTGTACTCGACCGAATACCTCTTGGGACGGTTATTTTGAGTCGGTGGTTATTTTTTTACATTTGTTGTGAGTCGTAGGGTACGTGCACATGTTTATTATGGGTCTTAAAGCATTCTTTTATATATTTGACGGTCTTGATACGTAAGTTACCAAATGCTATGATAGGGAGAATGCCGGCTTATGAGGGATATGTGTTGGATAGGAAGGACATGAATTATATGTGGTTGTGAGGGATAGTGGAAAAAGGAAAGAGAAGAATGATGAGCTAATCGAGGTAAAGAGCATGTTATGTGAGATAAGGTGAGTGATATAGTCGTGTGTTGAGTAATATAAAAGTGTTTATGGGCAAGAGTGATATAAGTGTAAAGAAATGTGAGAATTCAAAGGTGATGCAGATAGTGTTAAATTGGGATGCGTAAGGGTTTATGGAGGGAGACGGTTAGAATTGTGTTGGTTAAGGATATATGTGATGAAAGGTCGTTATAGAGGAATGGAAATGAATGGTGTATAGTGAGCTCGAGTTATGCCGTGATGGGTAGATAGTGGTCGAGTTTGGGAATTTAGAATATCAAGAAGTGAGCCTAGTGTGTAATTCTTTGGGCAATTAACGATATGAGGTGAATTTTTTGTTTTCTAGAGATACGAAAGGGAGATACGACTAATTGAAAAGTAACCGTTAGTGTGTGGTCTTGATGGTGAGAAGTGTGAGAGAGCAGTATGATGACAGAGGATCAGTGATAAGGAAGAATGAGAAGATATTTATATGAATTAATGGAATTTGAGTTGTGAAGCAACAAGAAGGTAATCGGATAACAAAGAGTTAGGTAGAAGAAGGAAGGAGGTGAATTATTAGTTGGTATTATTTTTTTGCAAGAAATTAGTTGGTATTATTAGATGGAAGTAAGTTGGGAGAACGTTGATCAAAGTTATGGGACATGAAAATAAGGAATCATGGAACGGCACAATAACATCATGAGAGGCGGTGAGCTAATGGTTATATAGGAGTTAGGACGACATATTAGCCGTGAGTTTTGAGGTATTAAGGGGGTAAGAAGCTGGCAGAGTGTTTGCACGATATGAGATTTTGGTGGAGAGTTAGGTGACGATATAATAAAGGATAGAATTGGGTGTAATGTCGAGGTAAATTTTGTTGATGGATTTGATGTTCGTTATTCGGGATGACAACCAAAAAGCGGAAATGAATTGTTATATAAAGAATTGATAGTAAAAGAGCGGTCACATGAAGGATGGTGGTGTCGAATTGTTGTCACTAGTGGTCGAGGATGATGTTACATTAAGGAATTTAGTTGTTCTAATGGGGTTGATTTTGTGGAGACTGATTAGTATGTATGGTTGTGAGGGAGTATAAGATGTGGATATATGAGGTGTTCACTCGTAGTTGGGTACTGATGATATGGTTACATTGTCAGGAAGTGATAGTTATGCGAATGGGAGAATGTAATAGGAGGAGCATACGAGTTAAGCACGGGTGAGAGGTAACCGTTATCGGGTGGTAACTTACGTAATCAGGATTGGCTAGTTACATTTGATTATGGGTCCTTGATATGTGTAAATGTTTGTGTGAGGTTCTGACCTCACGAGTCATGGTATGGATAATAGTCATAAGGTTGGTATCTGTGATTCCGTGTAATATGTTGCGTCGTGATCTAGTAGAGCAGTTTTAAGAAAGTCCTGTGGTCAAGGAAGTTGTGTTGAGTCAGTGTTATGAGATTGTAAAAGTTGCGATGACTATCGATGTGGTTGTTGTGCACTGTGCACGGTAATTCGTGTCGTGATACTAGTATTTTTTTCGTGTTGTCATAGATTGTTGTTTGTTTACTGCTATTTCCTGTCACTGTCGGTCGGGGCATATAGACCGTTGTTTTGTTCCCCGATGTTTCTTACCAGTGTCGGCTTGGGAGTGAGAATAGAGTATGATATGAAAGAGAGTTGGGTATGGTCCTGTTGTTGTCATGGTATAATAATATTCTGTTAATGGGACACAGTTGTGAGAGGCTGTTAGAATACTTTTAATATTGTTTTAGATAAGGCGTTGGTGAACATAGTTGTGGCAAGAGAATTGTGGAACATGTGTGGTATGAACTGGAAACAACAGGTGGTTTAGCACCTTTTCTTGGGACAGTGAGTACGGAGTTTTGAACCTTAGTATCATGTCAAGTTAAGGGTGAGTTTTGTGGTAATAAAAGAAATGAACTTGAGAAGCTAATGTGAGTATGTGTAATATTTTGTGGTTTGTGAGCTAAGATCGTGGAGATGAGTGTATAAGTATATAGAACTATGTTGTTTTGCGGTAATATGGAAGAGATGGAGTGGTGGTTATACTGAGGATTTTATGATATATGTTATGTGAGTACAGAATAATTGGAGGCACGAGAACTGTTAGAGAAAGAGGGCCCTGGATATAAGAATGGTTGTAGGTCTTGAGGTTATAATGGGTTATCGTTGACATGGGGTGGTAATGAGGTTTATGGGAGGTATAACAAAGGACCTAGTATTAGTGAGTTATGAGGACGTAATATTTATCTTAAGAGGAGTAGAAGAGGAAAAGAGAGTTTGATGACTGTACATGTTATAGTACATTTGGAAGTTTGAGTGTTGGTGTAGAGTAAAGGATGGATTCGTGTTGTGGTTGATTTTATTATAGGTAATGGCAGTGCTCGTAGTAGTATGATGTTTAGGAGTGTGAGTAAACTTCGATAGTGTTAACGGATTGTGTGAGGATGTTTATGTGTGTGAGTAAACTTTGAGGACGAAGTTCGTTTTAAGGGTGGTAGATTGTAACATTTCGTCTTGATGGTTGATCTTGTCCGGTGGATTGTCTTGGTAATTGAGGGTGCTAGTGAGCGTTATGCAAGTAAGACAGAGTTGGCAACACTTATGTTGTGGGTATCCGATAGTATTATGGAATTAGTATCGAGAGGCTATGCTATAGTTGAGACGATATGGTGAGCCATGTTGTGGAAGGGAGCTTGGTGGGCGGAGTTAGCGTTAGGTGTTCATGTGTTATAGGTTGGGTTTGAACTTCGGGGACGAAGTTCTTTTTAAGGGGGGAAGACTATAATACTACGGTTTTCTAAGTGGGTTACTCGGCCGAGTATGGCTTACTCGGCCGAGTAAGTGTGTCGTGTGTTTCTGGACAGTTTACTGCCCAAGAATACTCGGCCGAGTATGGGAATACTCGACCGAGTAGAGGATACTTGGCCGAGTATACTCTTGTGAGAAATAATCTGTATACTTCCCTTATTATTAAGGATTATAACGAATTTATAAAGATGATTACTAGTCATAAACAAAAATTACATAAACAAAATAGTGAGATTATGAAATCAACCTTCGGTCCTAGCAAAATCGGCCTAAGAACAATATCGCAATGATATTCACCTATCAGTTGCACCCAAGATGATATGAGATATGCCCTTTTCTTCTTGCTAGAATCGATCCCCAATTTTCTGTAAAATTATTTAGGGTTTTTCGTTTTTTGTGTTTTGATGAGAGGCAAGAATTAGGTTAGAATTAGGGTAGAGAAAAATGATCTCCCTTCTCTTCTTATTGAAAAACCGAAAAAGAGAAGTCCAAGGGGAGATTTTTACTCTCCTAATTTCGGCCCATTTCAACGGAAACAATAAGAAGATATTTCTTCTTATTTTCGGTTTTTGTCACCAACCAAAAATAATGCGATTAAATCTTCTTATTTTGGTATTTTCCAAAATGTATATAAAGTGTATTATTTATAAATTGTCATTCATTTATTTTATTCCGTATTGATAAGTCTACATACAACAGCTTGCAGTCGATTTATTAATACGGGCAATAATAATTTATTATGACAATATTGTATAATATATACTTTAATTATAAATATCGCACATTTATAATTAGCTAATTAAATATAACCGATTACATTTAATTACGAATTAACATCTTAATTCATTTAAGCTAACATTATATACATTAATTAAATATAACATATTATATTCAATTTACGAATTGACAGTTAATTCGTCTAAGCTAATATTATTTAATCGGCATTAAATAATCGTCTCATCAACACGTTGACTAACTGTTTAGTCATATAAGGCATCAATGTGATTACATTTCCATAACCACATCTCTCAAACACATCCTTTAGGTGTGACTTTTAGAGACCAGTTGATCACCGCCATGAGTATGATAATAACGTCAAACTTTCTAGCAACCCAACCGTTATTAGGTAATCGTTAATCAACTGATAAAATACGAAGTATACCCTTGTAAACCTATAAGAGATTTATAAATGTTATCACACTAATTTATGGAGGACACAAGCTCCAACAACTCTATACTCGACCGAGTATCCGGTCTGACGGGGATTATTTTCGCGGTTTGATTAGAGACGGTTAGAGTTATAAATTAAGATTCACTGCTTCACTTGTTACGTTTGACAAAACCTAAAACATTCTACGTAACTTTAATCCTCTCTAATCTCTCCGAAGAGCATTGATGGTTCGTGAGTCCCTGTGCTTTTCTCTCTTGCGTCGATTTCATTGGTAAGTCTCTTATGCCTTGTAATCAGTTAATAGATTGTTTGTTAGGGTTTTGCCTAATTACTGTTTTGGTTTGATTTGGGGGTTTAGGGTTTGGTCATCATATATGTGTTGATTGTTGGTTATCATTATTATAGGTGACGATGTGGTATTTGTTATGCATATTATATGATTGATTGCAGCATAGCGGATTGCAAAAAGGTAGGGTTTCCCTACTCAGTTCATGTTTAATTGATTTGAGATTATGTGGTATTGCGTATGATTAGTTGTCTGTTGATCATTGTTGGAGTGTTGGTGTGGTGTTGGGGTGTTGTTGTTGGTGGTGTTGTGATGATTGTAGTGGAGTCACTTGCGGGAGTGGCTTCACACCCTAGTTCGCCCTCTGTGGAACCCGCCACAGGATGCACATTAAGGGACAGGGATATCGCTCGTTGATGAGCGGAGTTTAGGTGGGGATTGGCTGTGGTCCCCCACCGGCGGCGAGGATTACCTGTTGCGATGGGTAATCTGGCAGGGCAACACACTTCAGTGTGTAGTCGGTTACTGTGTGAGTTCGGGAGACCGGAGGAGGATGATGATCAACTGGTTACCTTTGTACTCGTCTTGCTTTAATTATTCAGTAACTGACCCCGTTGTTGTTTTGTAAAATCTGTGGTGATTCATTCGGAGATGGTGAGCATATTGTGACAGGTGATGCAGTCGTTTAGCCTTGGGGCAGTCATGGGGAGTCACCACGCAAGCTTAGCTTCCGTCATTTTGTAGTTGTTGGTTTTTGGATAGTTCTTTAATGTCGGATTTTGAGATTATGTAAACCTTAAATCTTTCGTACTTTAATAAATGTGTATTGGATTGTTGCTTTTGATATAATAACCTCGGGTAACCGAGATGGTAACAGCCTTTCATGCTAGGGTAGTCCTTGGTAAGGTACCTTGGTATGAGGGGGTGTTATATTTACCCACCAAAGTACTCGCCCTACCCTACCGTCCATGACCCTAGGATGCAGGTTAGTGACCTGACTGAGCGGATCTCCAGTGCCTTGGTGCTCCGGAACATGCACGAGATGGCCTACAACCAGGGTATAGGGACAGGGTTGGCGCAGACGACCCGGGGTTGACACTGGAGTCTTCCATAGTTACGGAGTTGATCCCAACTTTTGGAGACCAGCAGAGGAGACCGAGTTTGGCTGCCTCGCGGGACTATGGGGAGCCAACTACGGCGGCCAGTTGGATGAGGCAGGGAGATGAACCGATGGTGGAGGCTACTCAGCTGGAGCTTTTTAGGGAGCAGGAGCATCTGGAGTAGGTACATCTGGTACCAGAGGTGGTGAGGAGATGGAGGAGGGTGCAGATATTTGATTCCCGCTTTATTTCTAGACTTGATTCTCGGTTTGTTGTTGGATATTTGCTATACTTTATCGCACTCCTTTATTTTGGGATGTTGTAATTGGCCATAAGGCCGCTACTTGTTTTCCATAGTACGTTTGAGTCATTTGGATCAGGACTTTGAGTTGGTGTTAGACATCTTTCTGTATGCAGGACTAAAACTTTGGTGTTGTGTGTTTTAGGCGCCGAAAATCGCATCCTGCCCTTGAGTATTCGGCCGAGCATGCCGATACTCGGCCGAGTATCGCGTACTTGACCGAGTACTCCTTGATACTCGACCGAGTATCCGATTATTGCAGCCCTCGTGGTTTGGAATTGTTATGGCATTAATTGGGTAACTATTTTTGGTACATGCGTGTTACAATGTCTTAGTGTCGTGTTCGGACTCCATGATATGCACTTTGTTTATATGATAATGTTATACGATCGGAATCTGAGATGTGACGGTAATTATAATATAAGATCTGGAATGTGTGTGTTGGCGGTAATAAGTGTCGACTGAATAGCAATGGTATCAACATGGTCCATATACATACTATTCGCATCTCTTTGTTTATGTTGCAGGTCTTGCCTCCTTAAATTGCATGAATAGGGTGGTTGTTTACATACACTATGGGCGTGTCATACTTGTTTTGTGACATGATATATGTTCCATGATTGTTGTCTTCTTGCGTATGTTTAAGTTTGGTGGATGGGTAGAATGAACTTCGGGGACGAAGTTTCTTTTTAGAGGGGTAGATAACATCGCGGTAAAAGTTCTAACAAGTTGACAGAGTTCTTCTATGCTTCATCTTTATTTTCACTTTCACGTTCTGAGTCGTCACAAAATTTGCTACGTAATTAACTTGGTAGTTGTATACGGTAACGATATAGTGTAGTGGTCGTCGAAGATATGACAAGATGTTTGAAACCTAATATCATACGTGTCCTAAACTTTTGTTTAGCGCTCTTTGTCGTGAGGCGATAGGGTCTTTCCTTAGGTGTGTTGTCCATTGTTTTTTAAGTGTGGGATAAACTTCAGGGACGAAGTTCCTTTTAAGGGAGGAAGACTGTAATACCCGCCCTGTTTAAGGACCCGTTGACCGACCTTTTGACCGAAGAGACCCGTATCAATGGATATGAGAGAAAATAGGAGACCTGCGTACTTGTTTACTTGACCTAGTAGGAGATACTCGGCCGAGCAGTTGGAATACTCGACCGAGTATGGCTTTCTCGGCCGAGTATGAAGATACTCGACCGAGTACTATTTCTGTTAATGCTTTATTATAAAACGCGAGATCGTAAACCTTAATTCATTTTCGACGGTTCCTTTATCTTTCTAACCCTAATCTCTCCCTCTCTCCTACCTATCACCCGCCTCTCTACACTCTCTTATCTAGCCTAGACAATAACCCAGGAAGGGTGAATGGTTCATGCTTGGAGTCTTCGAGTCAGGATGTCATCGTTGCCGACTTCTGTCCGCGTCTCAAGGTAAGTCGTCGTTTTGTTGTTGTCTTTCAGTAGTTTTTTGGGGTAGTCTAGTAATAGGATATGGTTACTACTTGTAGGATTTGCCTCGGAGTCTTGCATGGCTAGTTGTTGGATGAGCTTTCATGGATTAGCGATAAGGTAGAGTTTCCCTACTCGGTTTACTGTTTAATTGATTTATGATTATGTTGTAATTGTTGGTACGATTGATATTGTGATTATCTGCTATTGTTGGAGTGGAGTTGGTGTTGGTGTTGAGATGGTTGATGATGTTCACGAGGTACGTCCTTGGCTGAGTGGAGTCACTTGCGGGAGTGAGTGGCTTCACGCCCTAGTTTTGCCCTATGTGAAACCCGTTATAGGAGGGGATGTGCACATTAATGAATAGGTTTATCGCTCGTTGATGAGCGGGGCTTAGGTGGGTACAACTGCGGTCCCCTACTGGCAGGGCTACACACTTTAGTGTGTAGTCAGTTACGAGATGTGATTGGGAGTTGGAGGTGGTTTGTGATCAGCTGTTTATCTTTATCGTACTTGTCTTAGTTTGTTATGCAGTGAACTTACCCTGTGTATGTTTTCAAAACTGTGGTGATTCATTTGGGGATGGGGAGTAGTTGGTTTAGCAGGTACAACTAGTCTTGATGGTTGCAGGGCTTGGAACGGAATCGAGTCATCACGCTACCGAAATAAATGTCGCCATCACTCACATTTAGTAGTTCTTGTGGTTGTCTCTGTTGTATCTTTATCACGTTGTTTAACGATGTAAAGTATGAGACTATTTAATATACGTTCTACTATTCTTTATTTGATTTACTTACCTCAGAAAACCAAGATGGTAGCACCTTCATACATTGGGGTGATCCTTGGTAAAGCACCTTGGTGTATGGGGGTGTTACACCAACACCCTTCGTGCACAAGTTTTAAAATTCTACCCTGAACCATTTCAGTTTTACATTTAAATTTCTCCCCTTCAAGAGTTCTTCCAAGCTTGTCTTCTTGATGATTATCAACAGAAGAAATATCAAATTTTGTAACTTGAAGATCGATAATTTCCACTAGCTCCTCCTCATCATAATCGTCAAAAATAGGAGGCAATACCGGATCAAACTTATCATTGTCCTCGTGGATACTTTCAAATTCGAACACTCTTTCCATGTCTCTTCTTTTAACCTTTTTTTTTGGATGAACAGTACCACGCGTGAACAATAACTTTTTTTTTTAAAACCTTCACGCCTTGAAGAATATGTTACTTGAAACTTGTTCCTGAGATGCAAAACCGATTAACCCTCAAACTACCTGCTTGAGTTTAAGCCTTGAACTCCAATCGCAATCAGAAATTCAACTAACAACTTGGTTTTGACACGCCTAGGACCGTCTAGATTTGAGGAAATCAAGAGCCGAAGCTCTACCACTTATGATACGAAATTGCGCGGAAGCGGTTTAATAGAATACGAACAATAATGAAAATAGGATATTTGTTTCTGTTCCGGGTGTAATTCCGGAGCAGGATTTATGACCACTTAAGCTCGTAGAATGACGTCGTTTTGCTTGTCTCTTCCTTTCGCTCTCTCCTGTATAGATGAACAAACTGAGAGCCCGGCTTGGTACCGAGCGTACTCACTCCGACGCTCAAGTCAGTAAACTTAAAGAGATAAGTTGTGTGTTAACTTGGCAAAGTATATTGTAGAGAGATAAGGGAGTTTATACCAGATTTTCGGTTAGTTTTTGGGATCCTCTTCTCAATGAGAGAAGTGGAGTATTTATAGACTTTCACCTTTTGTCACGTAGTGGCCAAGTGGCTAGCAGGTGGAAAGACTATCTTACCCTCGGCCGAGGGACCCATGCCGGGCCGGCGGGCCTTGTTGACTCCATGCCGAGGGGACCGGATGTGAGTACGCGGATATGCCTCTCGGCCGGCTAGTTGCCGAGACCGAGACCCAAGTGACAAGCCGACAGGCTATGTCGGTTAGGCTGTCTAATACGTTGACTTGCTGTCTTTTGGCTTTGACCTTGCTCAATGTGTTGACTCGGTCAACGGGTGCAGAATATGCACCATTAATTTGCCCCCAGCGTAGTTTATGCCGTGGTATGGACCTTCGATGAGTGTTAAGCGTATTCTGCGCATGTCGATCTTCTGCCTCGGCTTGGTTCTGTTCAGGCCGTACCATATCCCCCCTCCACATGGTTGTGTAATGGACATCCAATGTGGAAAAGAAAATGGCGCTGGCTGAGACCAAGGTTGAGAGTGCCGTGTACTTTTGATTGCCCCCGGCCGGTGCTGTAACACCCCCATTTATTTAAGGGCCTGAACTAGGACTCCTCAGATAAATGACGGTGTTACCATCTCGGTTTCCCGAGGTAGTGAATAACAAATTAAACTCCAAGGCAATTTATATAATATTTTAACTTAATTATTACAAAATTCTCCTTTTAAAATTAAATTACAAAAACTGACGTAAATAAAAGTGAAGTCTTCTAGATGATGATCTAGCTACTAGGTCGTCTGATCCAGTGTCTCACACCCATCAAGCTCCCGTCCTATCTCTTAAACCCGTCAAGTCTGCTCCCCATAAAACGGTTCATCACAGGTGTTCACGAATACACAGGGTCAACCACGAGGTTGAGTAGGGAAAACAAGAAAACAGTAAATATGATATGCATGATACTCCGTCACCTCCATCTCCATCTCAACTCATCACACACAACCCCGGCACGCCCAACCATACCGATCCCCGGTAGACTATATATATCGACCGTAGTCGATCTGCCCGCTCGCAGCGGAGGACACCAGGGCAAGTCCTGCAGAACCAGCCTGGGCCTTATCACAACATCACATCATATCTCATCATCGTCACCACCACACCATCCTCCAACTCCAATGCATATGCAATGCTCAACAGTAATCAATGCAACATGATAGGTATATCAATGAATAAAATCATGCCAGCTATCAAAATAACGAAATAACATAATCAACACGAACAGTTCAGTCAACCACACTCCAGTGTATGAATCATAGCATAAATTACAACCACGCACAAGTCATCGATCACAGCTCGGTCACATGTACACAACAACTCAACACAATTTAACAACACCGGTAAGTCAAGTGTATTTCCCTACCTCGAGATCTGCGATCAAATAGTCGGGTGCTCAGTGATAATCCACAATAATTCGCCCTCTGAAAGATAATGAAATGATAACCAATTACTTAACTATTCCCGTTCCCAAAATAGAAATTACTAAAAATAGAAACTTTCCCGATATAGAAACTTTTCTCTTTTAACAAACCCGACTCAAAATCCATTTCTAATTATATTAACTAATTCGGAAATTACATTAATTAATTATTTAGAAGACTCGGGAATTAACTAATTAATTTAAAATACGACCCGATACGAAATATAACAATTAAATCAATAAAAACCGTTTCGAACCACCAAAACAGCCCGTACCCCTTCGCACTCATCCACGCACCACCACAGGCCACCGTGAGGCCGTGTCAACCACCAGCCCCAACACCCACTTCAACCCCACCACCAACAACCACCACCAGCCTGGTCGATCGCCCGGCGAAGTCGAACCAGTAGTCGGCAAACCGGCGTGGTTCACCGTGCATCATCACCAAACCCCCCTGTTTCTCTCCTTTCCTCCACCGCAACCAACACCATATCCCCGCCCAACTACCACCGTCTTTGCTCGCCGTCGCCCACGATCCCGGACACCGTGGCACCACCACTTCGACCTCCCCCGAGTCCACGGTGGTGCCACCCCAAACCTAGCCACTCTAAACTCCCCGAAAACCGCATCAAACCCGTTCTTTGCACCCCCGTCGCCGCCACCTCTCACCGCCACTAGCACCACCTAAAACCACCCTAACAACCACCACGTTATTCGTCTCCCACCAGACTACTTCTATCCCCCATCAACCACCACCATAAACGCATCTAATAGACACAAAACCACAACCAACAACTCGACAAAAAGATGAAAAACAAAGGAGGAGCTTACCTTTCCGCCACCACAACACCACCACGGCCACCCACCGACGTTGATAAACACCCTAATGCCTTCCTTCTTTGTGCCGACAACCACCCACCGCCACTCTCTCTCTCTCTATGCGGAAATCGGTGTTTTGGTGTTGGTGAAGGAGGGAGGCGGGTTGAGGTGTTGCTAGGGTAAAATTAGGTTAAAACTTAGGTTAGAGAAAGATGTTGGGTGTTGGGTTAATTGGGTTAAACATGATATTGGGTAAACCCAAATGGGTCGAGGGTAAATGGTTTAGCTCACGTCTCGAATACCATATAAACCCGTCTCAAATAACTTATGCAACAACTCGCTTTTACGATATCAACACGACTAAACAATTAACTCGACTCAACTATTACCCCGACATAATTAGTAAAATAATATATATAATAATTATATATAATAATATTCGTTTAGTTAATTATATTTTATAAAATACGGGGTATTACAGTCTTCCCCCCTTAAAATGAACTTCGTCCCGAAGTTCGCTCATCTATCAAACCTCCAAGTACCACCGTGGTTACCAAAACAGATTTCCTAGTACCAGATCTCATGAACTTAAGCGGGTGAAACGGTATGTTACATTCTACCCTCCTAAAAAGAAAGTTACGTCCCGGAACTTACTTCATGCAAATCTATTACCACTCATGAACTCGTGCAACTATCGGAGCGCCATAACAGCAGCAGTTTAATTACACAACGTAGAGAACTCATTTGTATGGGTACCACGCAACGAAACATCAGCGAAACATCAGCTTGAACAACTACGATCTACAACTTGATCAACACCACAATCTATACACAAGTGGAACATAAACCTTAAGATTTTACAATCCTACCCAACTAAAAAAACATGGTTACGTCCTCGTAACCTCTTCTCAACTTTCATATTCCAATGTAACAAAACACTGTCAACAACATGTAATCAGAAAAGAACACATGACCAAAAGATTGCGCAGTACATTAAAGTTGAAAACAAGGTTTTATTATGAAATTAACTGATTGTCAACAAGTATCACTTATTACTTAGTTCATGCTTGACTTAAAACACAACATCGAACTAAAAGAACAACAAGAAGGAACCAAAGGTTTACACGGTTTCACAACAGACCGATCATGGTGTTACTAGCCCTAACCTAACGGTCCTTAGGTCGCGCTTCCTCTGTTTCTGGTGACTTCCATGTCATTCTCTTTCTGGTTCACCTCTTCCCCGAAGTCTGGCATGGGTGGTTCAGTCGTACTTTCGGCATCAGGTACATTAGCGTAAAATTCGTGTCTCAGGTCGCCTGCTATGAATTCAAAGGTATGCTCGGGCGGGTATTTGGCCCCGCCGCAGTAATTAGGGTCACGGAATAGCCTCATGCAATGGGTGGTCAACTCTCTCATATAAAATCGTTTGCTGTCCTTTAGTGTGCCAGAGTCAGGAATAGAATCGATAAGGGTATACGCTCTTAACTGAGTATTAGTTAAATACTCAGGGTGCCCATTGTGGCCATACATGTCCATGGCAGTGCCAAGTCTCTCACAATGCTCATTAAAGTCAGCATCAAGTGACATGTAACAGTCTTGCGGGTGTACATTGTAGGGATCCATCCTACAAAATGGAAGGTTAACAAATTTAGACACAAGGGTGTTAAGACAAGGGACTCCTCCTCGAGGTTTAAGGGTGCGAAAGATATATAACAAGTTTTCGGGTAATCGTTGTAATACCAGGGTTTTGGTCAACTCAAGATCATCACAATTCGCATTATCTACCGGAGAACAATCATTTTAGAAATATCAACTGCAAGAATACACGTAAACCAAAGATACAATCTACATTGACCCCACCAAATTCCACTCCCAAGTCAAAACTGTTACCAATTCCGAATAATTGAACAATCTGCTACTAATAAATCACCAGGAGTATTAAAATATGCGGTACATGAGCATTACTTAAACACCTCGAAACCATAGAGAACATAACACGTAATCAAAACCTTTTTACTCATCAGACATACAACACGAATTGGCCAACTTGTTTGATATAAATTCTGAAACATATTCGCTAATAAAAGTAACAACATATGATCCATGCCAACACAACACTACTTCCATATCACACATGTGTTTGACATCATAGCAACCATATCGCATAAATAGTTTAAACATACATTCACCATCGTATACTTTGTAGAATTCTAGCTATAGTAAAAGATTAGCAACTTGGAAACTTCACTGATTTGCACGACTTAAATACTTAGGCAACCCGTAGACTCAATTAAATGTAACTATGACGACTATCATTTAAACCAATGCATATCATGTGAATCATCAAAGGTTTATCCTATTATAATTGTCAACATAGTTATCATAACAATCTTCATGTTAATATAATTGATAGTAACGACACGAGAATATAAATATGCCAATTGTCGTGTTATATCAAACAGTTTCCTTTATATCATACCCATGCATTTGCAAGAATCACTTTAGTGCTTTACGACATTGTAATAACGAACATATTCAATAACAAGAATAACAACACTGTTTATTATCATGTTATAGGTTTTAGGTTCGAAATTTGAAATAATTTAATACAATGAAGGCAATAAGTATAACTATAGGCACACAGACTCACATAAAGGACCTTAGGACTTAGATGACATCCTACATGTGGGAACATTTAGACATAACCATTACTACCGTTCCTGTGTAAAATATTTGACATCATTATAGTAAATATTCCTGCGAGTACATTAGGACATTTAACGCCACCAAATTTACCAAGATATGATAATATGGTTTTATGTTTATGTATACCCGACCACTATACGAATATGATGAACAACAGAGGTATTACAACATGCCACAAAATATGCAAACAACTGGACTCGTACAAACATTTCACCCTCGATTAAGAATCAAATTAAGCTATCCAATTTTACTCATGCTGTCATGCCAACAATGTTATCAACTAAGTTTTAATTGTATCACTTGTTAAGATATATAACTACTGAACATGCGTGCTACTATCATCATGTAAAACATTATAATTTCACTTTACTAAGGCTCATTAATTAATCAAACAACTGTATGAAAACTTAACATAGAACGTACATTTTACAGGTCATGATTCACGTTGTAACTTTCAAAACCACGAATAAACAGCCGTCCAACGAAAACTTGAGTTACATTACTTTTCATAACATACAGAGAGTTAATAGTTCGTGATAAAAAAGAAGGAGGTCGAAAGTTCAAGAATTCAATTTCTAAAGAATTTTACAACTCAGTTGGTCCAAACAAGTATGTGACAGCAATTGGTCCGAAACTTAGGTCAGTTTGCAAAACTTACCATTTAATATAGAGACATCAAGATTTTGCGTGGCTTATCAATTTGAAAACGTGTGCGAAACCTCTAGTCAATGGAGTTGGAATTATGCAAAAATCATTTACACAAATTAAATGAGGATTTTTACAAAAACGTTGGTCAAAACATCACTGCACAGGAACTTCCCGACCACAGCCCACTAAAACATTTATTACTCTTAATCCGTATACTCTATAAGCATGAAACCAACGCCAAAAGAACACTAACTCACGAGGCTATTTCTCATAAAATTTTCATCCGTATAAAATTAACAGGAAGGAAATGACAGCAAGACCAATTACAGAGTAAAATCAAACAAAACGGATTTCAACACTAAATCATTCATTTTCCATGTTCCAAGCTCTTACAACCATACTATCGATACTAACTCATCCTAACTTAAATCTCACGCTTTTGTA
The DNA here is from genome assembly GCF_048544455.1 of Silene latifolia. Lineage (NCBI taxonomy): Eukaryota > Viridiplantae > Streptophyta > Magnoliopsida > Caryophyllales > Caryophyllaceae > Silene > Silene latifolia. Next base: position 10,168,905 of record NW_027413163.1, on the reverse strand, counting down.
TTTACGTAAACATCTATCCCATAGAAGTCCCTTCGCCTCCCGACCTACCCCTTACATCTAATCACGATTGCTACGACTAGAAACAAGCAATTCAATGGTGTCTCTCATTACTATCACGATACTATACTAGCATGGCTTTGGGATCACATAACCACATATTACCAGACATAATAGCACCATCAACACGTCATTCACATCCATCCAGATAAATATCATAAATTCGCAATTATTCTCATGCTCACGATTACCACAATCCAACGCTTCATTGATTATCCATCCAGATAAATATCATAATTTCAGCACTAGGTCTCAAGGTATACATCAACTCGCTTATATCCAAGGTTTTCCTTCTAACTACCCCATTCACTCATTTTCTCTTGGGTTGCCTGGTTCAAAACTGAGAGGGCAAAAGAGCACGCATTAAGGGCGCCTTCTTAACCGCACTGTGAGCTCCTAACAGTTTATTCCCAGGGGTTCATTTTATTCAGACACATCCTACGTTCATTGGGTTCATTGGTTTAGGCCCGAGGATCGTTCTCTCTGATACCACTTTGTAACACCCCCATTTATTTAAGGGCCTGAACTAGGACTCCTCAGATAAATGACGGTGTTACCATCTCGGTTTCCCGAGGTAGTGAATAACAAATTAAACTCCAAGGCAATTTATATAATATTTTAACTTAATTATTACAAAATTCTCCTTTTAAAATTAAATTACAAAAACTGACGTAAATAAAAGTGAAGTCTTCTAGATGATGATCTAGCTACTAGGTCGTGCGATCCAATTGTCTCACACCCATCAAGCTCCCGTCCTATCTCTTAAACCCGTCAAGTCTGCTCCCCATAAAACGGTTCATCACAGGTGTTCACGAATACACAGGGTCAACCACGAGGTTGAGTAGGGAAAACAAGAAAACAGTAAATATGATATGCATGATACTCCGTCACCTCCATCTCCATCTCAACTCATCACACACAACCCCGGCACGCCCAACCATACCGATCCCCGGTAGACTATATATATCGACCGTAGTCGATCTGCCCGCTCGCAGCGGAGGACACCAGGGCAAGTCCTGCAGAACCAGCCTGGGCCTTATCACAACATCACATCATATCTCATCATCGTCACCACCACACCATCCTCCAACTCCAATGCATATGCAATGCTCAACAGTAATCAATGCAACATGATAGGTATATCAATGAATAAAATCATGCCAGCTATCAAAATAACGAAATAACATAATCAACACGAACAGTTCAGTCAACCACACTCCAGTGTATGAATCATAACATAAATTACAACCACGCACAAATCATCGATCACGGCTCGGTCACATGTAACACAACAACTCAACACAATTTAACAACACCGGTAAGTCAAGTGTATTTCCCTACCTCGATCTGCATCAAATAGTCGGGTGCTCAGTGATAATCCACAATAATTCGCCCTCTGAAAGATAATGAAATGATAACCAATTACTTAACTATTCCCGTTCCCAAAATAGAAATTACTAAAAATAGAAACTTTCCCGATATAGAAACTTTTCTCTTTTAACAAACCCGACTCAAAATCCATTTCTAATTATATTAACTAATTCGGAAATTACATTAATTAATTATTTAGAAGACTCGGGAATTAACTAATTAATTTAAAATACGACCCGATACGAAATATAACAATTAAATCAATAAAAACCGTTTCGAACCACCAAAACAGCCCGTACCCCTTCGCACTCATCCACGCACCACCACAGGCCACCGTGAGGCCGTGTCAACCACCAGCCCCAACACCCACTTCAACCCCACCACCAACAACCACCACCAGCCTGGTCGACTGCCGCCGGCGAGTCGAACCAGGGCTGGCAACTGGCGTGGTTCACCGTGCATCATCACCAAACCCCCCTGTTTCTCTCCTTTCCTCCACCGCAACCAACACCATATCCCTGCCCAACTACCACCGTGCTGCTCGCCGTCAGCCCACGATCCCAGACACCGTGGCACCACCACTTCGACCTCCCCCGAGTCCACGGTGGTGCCACCCCAAACCTAGCCACTCTAAACTCCCCTGAAAACCGCATCTGAAACCCGTTGCTGCACCCCCTGTCGCTGCCACCTCTCACCGCCACTAGCACCACCTAAAACCACCCTAACAACCACCACGTTATTCGTCTCCCACCAGACTACTTCTATCCCCCATCAACCACCACCATAAACGCATCTAATAGACACAAAACCACAACCAACAACTCGACAAAAAGATGAAAAACAAAGGAGGAGCTTACCTTTCCGCCACCACAACAGCCACCACGGCCACCCACCGCGTTGATAAACACCCTAATGCCTTCCTTGCTGTGCCGACAACCACCCACCGCCACTCTCTCTCTCTCTATGCGGAAATCTGGTGTTTTGGTGTTGGTGAAGGAGGGAGGCGGGTTGAGGTGTTGCTAGGGTAAAATTAGGTTAAAACTTAGGTTAGAGAAAGATGTTGGGTGTTGGGTTAATTGGGTTAAACATGATATTGGGTAAACCCAAATGGGTCGAGGGTAAATGGTTTAGCTCACGTCTCGAATACCATATAAACCCGTCTCAAATAACTTATGCAACAACTCGCTTTTACGATATCAACACGACTAAACAATTAACTCGACTCAACTATTACCCCGACATAATTAGTAAAATAATATATATAATAATTATATATAATAATATTCGTTTAGTTAATTATATTTTATAAAATACGGGGTATTACAGGTGCTGCCAAGCTTGGTTGATCAGCTGGCCGTTAGCAAGTAGATACCAAGGAGCGTGTCGAAGAAGATTTGTTACTGTATGTCGATTAACATTCCGTGGTTGCATGCTTGACACGTGGCTTGGTGCTGATTGGTGGACGCTTCATGGGCTTTGCTCTGATTGGTCCACTGAATGGGCTTTGCTCTATAAATAGAGCAGTTATCCCCTCATTTTGGCCATCAAACTTCATTTTCTCAAAAAATTTCCTCTCTCTTAGCTTTTTCGAAGAAATTTCTCTCTAGTCTTCAAAGCGTTACTCGGCGTAACACTTTATTCCAAGGTAAACAAACAAATTTTTTCCCAACTTTTTACTTGTTTAAATAATTGTTGTCACCATGTCTTCTGCTGATGCTCAACCCAAGACCTGCTGCCGGGGCGAACCGTCGCGTCCTGATGAACAGGAGCCACTGGTTGTCACCCCGATAGGGTTTGGGGGTCCCAAGTCGCCTTCTCCTGAAGTTGATGAGAAATATTTGGAGGGTTTTGATGATGATGATGAAAAGACCCAATCCGACTCAGAGAGGCCGCATTATTCGTGGCACGGCGAAGCCTGTTCAATCAATCCTGATCGTGTTTGGACGAACAAGTTCGCTAGTTGTTCCGGGCCTGATATTTTTGAAGACCATTACTCCTTTGGCGGGGGTTATAGAATCGTTATCCCTGGGGGTGATCAGGTGGTCTGTTGCCCTCCCGAAGGCTGTATCGGCGTGTACATCAGACATCTGGAGTATGGGCTCCGATTTCCTCTTAATGAACACGTCGCCGCCATAATCAAAGCTATGAACGTCGCTGTGGCACAACTGCATCCGTTGGCCATTAGGACTATTATTGGCTTTGTATGGTTATATCTTTTTAAAGGAGAGGCCCCAACGGTGAACCTCTTCCGCCGGCTTCATCATCTTCGGCAGACTACCCTAGGCGGCTCGGGGTGGTACAGCGTACAGACTGAGCCGGGTTACGTCACCGTTTCCAAGCTGACATCTTGCAAGGACTGGAAGGGGCGGTGGGTATATGTTGAGGTGCCGGAGGACTATCCACTGCCCCGGTCCTTTCAGAGCCACGTCAACTTGCGGTGTGAGAATCAGGGGGAGCATGATAGATATGTCTCCCGGAATAAGCTTAAGATGGACGCCAAGAAGGTCTATCTTAAGGAGGACGAAGAGCGGGCAATGAGGCTGTTTGAGGCTGAGAAGGATGGCACGCCGAAGGGATGGATGCCCCCGACGCAGATCGTTCTTCAGGACGAGCCGCTTTGCCACGTCGGCCTCATCATACGGCCCTCGGCCGCCGGGAGTGTGGGGTCGGTATGAGGCCCACCTTTGCTTTTTATGCTTCCGTTTTTTAGCCTTGGTTTACTTCTTTTACTTAACTCTTGCTTTGTTTCTTGCAGATCGATTTGGCCGTGATCTCCCCGTCTCTATTCTAAAGAAGTTGGGACTCGACCAGGACGGGAGAGTTGTTGAGCTGCATCCTAAGGCCGCGCCACGTGATCGCATACCGGCCCCTCACGAACTTATGGAGCAGGCTACGAAGGCAATGGATGTGGCGGCGACTCAAGCGGAGATCGGCGGTAACGTGCCGCGCCGGAGACCAAAAGCAACGTCTACGGCGGCTACGACGTCGACCCCAACTCAATCTTCAATCCCCGCAGTCCAAAAAGAGACGGTGGTCGTCAATGTCGACGAGGACGTCACCGTTCTGGAGGGTCCTCCTCCTTCAAATAAGAGGAAGGAAACGACGCCTGCTGCTGCTGTTACCGAGGCAGGGAAAGAGAAGGGGTCAGCCGACCCTCTGCCCAAGAAGGCTAGGACCGGTACGGATCTAACCCATGGCTCAGATTTAGCAGGTCCCCTAGGCATTCCTGATGACAGGCTCTCTGATATGTCAATGAATGTTGACATGGATGCTTTGTCTGGATTTTTTGTAGATCAGCCGTCGCCGGCTGTTGTTCTCACTGAACGGCAATTGGAGAAGCAGCCTGTGCAGACGGGCGATCAAAATGTCACCGTCGACTCCTCATCCCAGAAGGTTTCCCCCGCTCAGCTTAGGGCGGAAGGCATAAGGTTGTCCAAGAGGCTGGTGAAGTGGACTGAACTAGCCGGCAATCATATTATGGAGCAAGAAAAGGTCATGGCTCAAGCTGCCCCTGCGCTTGAACGGCTTAGGCTCGAGCTTGCTGCTTCTAAGAAGGAGGCCGAGAGGACGAAGAAGGAGTTCCAGGCCGCCATGAAGGACTTCCTTGCTGAGCGAAAGCTTAAGGAGGAAGCCGAGAAGCTGGTCCTAGCCGAGAGGACCAAGCTTGAGTCTGCGCTGTCTGATGCCGCTAAGCTGCGGGAGGAGCGGGACAAATTTGAGGGCGGCTATAAGGCCGTGGTTGAGCAGAAGGAGAGATGGAAGACCTTGCATTCGGCTGAGGCGAAGGAGCATAAGAGCACAAAGGCTATCCTTGCTCAGAGGGAGAAGGATATTGAGATGCTGAAGACCGTCATCATCCCTGACATGTGTGCCTGGTACCGGGACCAAGCTGAAGATCCTACCAGGGATGCAATTAAAGAGCTCCTTCCTGAAGGCTCCTTCCCGTGGTAAGATTTTGACCGGCTTCTGGATGAGAAGGCCGCTGCTGCGGAGGCCAAGGCCGCGGATGAGGCGAAGGCGGCGAGGGCCGCTCAGGAGGCTGCGGAGAAGGCGGCCCGGGATGCTAAGGTGAAGGAGGCCAGAGAGGAGGCTGAGAGGGCAAAGGCAAGTGAAGCTGCCAAGCTCTCCTCTGGGCCGCCCACCGTTGGTGATGTTTGCTCTCTGCTGCCGGTGGCGGCAAAGAACAAGCATAGGGAGACGGGTGGTCGTCACCAGATTCACCCGGTCCTTCTGACAGTTTCAGCTGTTCGGGGGCCAACTATTGAGCCTTTCCTCCCTGCCATCCTTTTGGCGCTTCAAGTCTTATGTTTGTAACCTTTTGTTGTTCTTCTTTTTTGTTTAAACTTTGGTAGGTTGTGTTTAGGCTATCCCTATGGGGACGGCCGTCGACTTTGTTTTGCCCCACCTGTAAACATTTTTCAATAAAGTTTGTTTATTTACCTTCGGCTTGGCCGAGGCTTTGATCTCATTCTCCATTGAGTTGTCTTCTTACGTTTTTAACATATTGAGCGCTTTTTTCGTTTTTACCTTCGGCCGGCCGAGGCAGTTAGATTGCGTATCTCAACTGTACTTAAACGTTTTTAAACATGTTGGCATGTCGGTCGCTTCCTCCTCCACTCCCGGTTTTAGCCGAGGCGGTCATATTTGCGCTTCCCAACTGCTGTTGTGAACATGTTAGCGTATCGGTCGTTTCCCTGTCACTCCCGGCTTTGGCCGAGGCAATCGAGGTTACGGCTCGACAGCGTTCGTATCTATAGACATATTGATCGCTTCCTCTGCCACTCCCGGATTGACCGGGGCAGTCATATTTGCGTTCTCAACTGTACTCATACGTTCTTAAGCATGTTGGTCGCTTTCGCGAGTATCAACTGCATTTGTAGTGACTGCCCGGCTGGCGTCTACTAAGCATGTTGGTCGCTTTCGCGAGTATCAACTGCCATTGCGGTGACTGCCCGGCTTTGGCCGTGGCGTCTACCTTGGTACGACTACGGAGGGGACTCTTCATTTTGATGGAAAACTTGGATCACTCTTCATTAGATATAATCACGCGTTGGGGTGTCCACAACGGTCTCGGACACCTCCGCCGCTATATGAAGTATTTTCTAAGGTTGTCTGTGTTCCCGTGGCTCATTAGAGGCACTCCCTCCATGTCTGTCAGCCGGTATGTCCCCGGCCTCATTTCTTGAACCACTTTGTAGGGTCCTTCCCAGTTGGCCGTCATTTTACCATGGATGTTTCCTTTGTTTGTTGCGGACGACTTTCTTAGGACTAGATCTCCTACTCTTAAGTCCCTTTTGTGGACCCTACAGTTGTATGCTCTTCTCATTCGGTTTTGATATACTGCCAAGTTGAGTCGTGCCGTATCTCGACTTTCTTCGACCAGGTCAAGAGAGGCTCTCAGGCCTTCCTCATTTTCGACTGGGTCAAAGGTTTGCGTTCTAAATTTCGGCACCGCTGCTTCAATTGGCAGGACGGCCTCAGACCCACAGACTAGGTGGAATGGACTGTACCCTGTTGCTTCTTTTTCCCGTGGTTCGAAGTGACCACAGGACGCCGGGTAGTTCATCACCCCATCTTCCCTTTAGATCTTCAACCTTCTTTTTCAACCCGTTCAATATTGTTTTATTAGCGCCTCACTTTGCCCGCCGCTGCGAGGGTGGCGGACGGAGGAGTATGCGAATTTGATACCGAGCTCTTCGAGCCAGTTCATCACCATGTCACTCCAAAACTCTCGACCGTGGTCAAATACCATGACTTGGGGTAACCCAAAACGAGTTATGATGTTCTCCCAAATCACCTTTCTTACGGCCGCCGTGGTCTTGGCGGTACCGCGACGACCTCGACCCATTTGGTGAAGTAGTCAACGGCGACGATCAGGTACTTCCTTCCTCCGGAGGCCGTCGGAAATGGTCCTAGTAAATCCATCCCCCATTGTGCAAATGGTAGGGGACTAAGTACCGGTTGCAGGTCTCGGGAAGGTGCATGTATTACCGGAGCATGCATCTGACAATTCTTGCACTTCTTGGTCTTTCCTCTGGAATCTTTCAACATGGTAGGCCAGAAGTAGCCGGCTCGGAGAGCTTTGTGGGCTAGCGTTCTCGCCCCCATGTGATGTCCACAGATGCCTTCGTGAATCTCTGTCAGTATGAGCTCCGCGTCGGCTGGGCCGACACATTTCAAGAGTGGTCTTATCACGGACCTTCTGTATAATTCTCCTTTGAACACCAAGTACCTTGCGGCGATCCTTCTTATCTTCTGAGAGAGACTGCGGTCCTCCGGTAACTCTTTTGTTAGTTTGTATTTCATTATCGGAGTCATCCACGTCGTCTCGGCTTCGATGTCGCCCACCATGCCAACGGTCTCGGTGATGCTTTTAGCATTCCGATATCCACCAAGACGGTTCGACGACATTCTTGATGCTTGAATCGCAAGTTTTGAGAGAGCGTCGGCTCGGTTGTTCTCGGACCTGGATGCACTTGTATTTGGAAAGATTTCAATTTTGCGGTGTCAGCTTTTACCCTTTCCAGGTACCTTACCATCCCATCGTCTCGAGCCTCATACTCTCCTCGGATTTGATTAGTCACTAAGAGTGAGTCCTCTTCAACACAATGTGTTCCACCCCTAGCACTCTAGCTAACTCGACTCCAATTATCACCGCCTCATATTCGGATTCGTTATTTGAGGCCGAGAAGGTAAACTTCAAGACGTAATCAAACTCGTCTCCGTTAGGGTGGTGATAAGGATGCGGCTCTGAGAGTGATTGCCGTGGAGGACCCGTCGGTATACACTTCCCATACGCTGGGATGTGATTCTTCTTGATATGTGCACTCAGCCAGGAAGTCTGCAAGTGCTTGCCCCTTTATCGAAGGTTTAGGCTTGTACTGAATGCCAAAGCCGGAGAGCTCCACTGCCCATTTGATAAGTCTGCCGGATTTTTCGAATTTTTCTAACGCTTTCTCCAATGGCTGGTCGGTTAAGACCGTCACGGGATGCGCGTCGAAGTAGGGTTTCAGTTTCCTTGCGGCAACGACGACGGCGAGGGCTGCTTTTTCTATTAGTGGGTAATTTCTTTCGGCGGCCAGCAGTGTATGGCTGATAAAGTAAATTGGATGTTGCTGCTTGTTTTCTTCCCTGACGATTACGGCACTGACCGTGGCCGAGGTAACTGCTAAGTATAGATATAGTGTTTCCCCCAGCGTCGGCCTGGACAGGGTCGAAAGTGTTAGAAGGTGGGCTTTCAGCTGCTTGAAAGCCGTGCTCTGTTCCTCCCCCCAGCTAAAGTCTTTATTCCCTTTCAGCACTTTAAAGAACGGAGTGCTCTTGTCGACCGACCGAGAGATGAAGCGGGCGAGGGCCGCCATCCTTCCGGTCAGCATCATAACCTTTTTTCGATTTCTCGGCTCCGGCAGGTCTAGTATTGCTTGGACTTTCTCTGGATTGGCATCAATTCACCTGGCGCTGACAAGCACGCCGAGGAATTTGCCGGCCCGGACACCGAAGAAGTTGCATTTCATTGGGTTAAGCTTCATCTTATATTTCCTTAGTGAACAAAATGTTTCGCTCAAATCGGCCAAGTGCTCGCTGTCAGACTTGCTTTTTACAATAGCATCGTCGACGTAAGCCTCGATGTTTCGCCCTTTTTGATCTTGAAACACTTTGTCCACCAGCCTAGTGTAAGTTGCGCCAGCATTCTTCAAACCGAACGGCATCATTTTATACATGTATGTGCCGTTACCGGTGATGAATGCGCACTTAGGCATGTCTTCTTCGGCCATAAACACCGATGATACCCCCGAGAAGGCGTCTAGAAGGCTTAGCATGGTGTAGCCTGCCGTTGCGTCAATTAAACTATCTATTCGAGGTAAGGGATAACAATCTTTAGGGCACGCTTTATTAAGATTGGTAAAATCAACACACATCCTCCACGCCCCTGACGATTTCCTCACCATTACAACATTGGCTAGCCACTCAGGGTAAGTACAAGACATGATAAAGCCCGCCGCTAATAGTTTGTCTACTTCGGCTTTGATGGCCTCATCCTTCTCGGCCGAGGAGTTCCTCATCTTCTGCTTGACAGGGCGAGCAGTGGAGAGTACGCTCAGCTTGTGAACGATCACCTCCCGGCTCACGCCTGGCATCTCGGCTGCTGAGTATCCGAAGACATCTTTGTTCTTCCTCAGCAGGTCTAGGAGGTCAGCTCTGAATTTTGGCTCCAGGTCGGCACCGATAGTTACGGTGCGCTCTGGGTCAATTTCCACTTCCTCGGTCTCGGCTCCTTCGACCATGCCGACGTTAGTATCCATCCGTTCGCCCTCCTGCTGTAAGGATGGGCTCTTCCCTTTCTCCAATTTCTTTGCCACTTTGAGGGATTGCATGTTGCACCCTCTGGCAGATACTTGGACATTTACAATTTCATCTCTTTCGTCCTTTGAGACGAGCTTTTGTGCTTCCCCCCAGTCCGAGACATACATCAATGTCAGGGCCCGGATGGACATCACTGCATCGGCCTCGCTCAAAGTGACCCGGCCTATTAGGACATTGTAGGCGGACGAACCATCAATAACCACGAACTCAGATAAAACATTTTTAGCCGCGTCCGCTTGGCCGAACATCACCGGCAGTCTGATTGACCCCAGAGGTACCAGGCCGACCCCAGAGAAGCTGTATAGCGGGTTGGTGCAGGGGCTCAGGTCTTCAATCTTCAGACCGAGATTGAGAAAGCACTCCCTGAACATGATGTTTGTGTAGGCGCCTGTGTCAATCAGGCACCTTTTGACCAAGTGGTTGGCTATGTCTAGGTGGACTACGAGCGGGTCGCTGTGCGGGGCAACGACTCCTTCGTCGTCCTTCTTTCCGATGGTTATATCGGGGACGGTGGAAGCGGGGATCGCTGTTTTGGGCACAAAGTTGATGGCTTGGTATAGCTCATTTAGGTGCCGTTTGTGCCCATTAGCTGACCCACCGTTCTCGTTTCCTCCGATGACAACCTGGATCACTCCCATCCGCTGGAATACTGATTTTCTATTCGCCCCGTCGGAGCTTGTTTCTGGGCCTCCAGCTACATACTTGCTGAGGGCCCCCTTTCGGATTAGCTCCTCGATGGCGTTCCTTAGATGCCGACAGTTGTCGGTCTTATGGCCGGTTTGGCCGTGGTAATCGCAAAAATGGCTAAGGCCGTCGTCCCCCCTCGCCTTGGGGGGCCTTGCCCATTTCTGCCCTTCATTCTTGCTTAGGGCAAAGACCTCGGCCGGTGATTTGACCAGGGGGGTGAGACTGCTGAACCGCTTCTGGGTGTATGGTCCCGAACTCCCGCCGGCGCTCGCCGAGTTCTGTTTCCTATTAAATCTCTCAGGCCGTGACCGATTCCCGTCACGGCGTCCTTCATCTACGTTATCCCGGCGGCTCCTCCTCTCTGGGTGCCCAGCTTCGCTGTGGCCTACCCAGGTCTTGTGATAGTCCTCCACCTTTACGGCTCGGTCAGCCATCTTTCTGGCGGTGTCTAGGTTGAGGTCCTCGCACTTGATCAACTCGTTTTTGAACTCGCCTTTCGGGAGGCCTTTCATCAGTGCGAAGGCCGCCAGATGGTGTTCAGCTCTCGGATCTGCTGAACCTTTGCGTCGAATCTCTTCACGTAGCTTCGGAGAGACTCGTCCTCCCCCTGTCGGATAGTGAGGAGATCTGATGTTTCCACGGCCCTTCTCTTGTTGCAAGCGTACTGGGCTATGAAATTGTCTCTCAGGTCAGCATAACAGTATACCGAGCCATTAGGTAGCCCCTTGTACCAACTTTGAGCCATCCCATGCAGCGTCGTTGGGAAGACTCGGCACCACACCTCATCAGGCTGCTCCCATACCGACATGTACGACTCGAAAACCTCGGCATGGTCGGTTGGGTCGCTATCCCCTTTGTATGATAGGGGCGGCAGCTTCAGTTTAGTCGGCACAGAGACTTCGAGGACATAGGCACTGAGGGGCTGTCTGACCACGTGTCGAATGACACGCGGCGATCGGCTCCTCGCAACCTTAGTCCGGCTTCTCTCCCTCTGGCGGGAAGGGCTTCTTGTTGTCCGACTTTGGAGAGTCGGACTTCTTTCATTCCTTCGGGGCGGGCCTCGTTGTTGCCGCGGCGACGCTGTCCTCCCGCGAGTGGGGGAAGGACTTAGGTCTGCCACTGGCACCACGGGCTCCGCCGGCGTCCTAGCATGCCCAGCTCCTTGTATTACTCCGGTCAAGTTGTTCGGAGTCACTTTATGGGCCCTGGTCACCTGTGGAGGCGCTGCCGCCCCTGTCGTCGTGACAGGGGTAACCGGCGTACCACCCATCAGGTCCAGGAATAGCTTCAATTTGGCCGCATCGACCACATGTCCCATGACAGTGACTTGGCCGGTCGGCAGCGGTGTTTTTGGCTCTCTTGGCATCCCGTACTTCACCGGCTCAGTGACTCGGTCGGTGGGGGACTGCCCGATCTCAGAATTAGGGAACGTGTCATCCTGGAAGAATGCAGTTACTTCACTCATAGTTTCTTGTTGTTTTGACATCTTCTTAGCTTGCTGAGTGGGTTTTGTTTTTGTTTGGTTTTTTTTTGTAAGGGAGGTGACTAACTTTTAGTATCTATCCCCACAGACGGCGCCAATTGTTCCAGGTGTAATTCCGGAGCAGGATTTATGACCACTTAAGCTCGTAGAATGACGTCGTTTTGCTTGTCTCTTCCTTTCGCTCTCTCCTGTATAGATGAACAAACTGAGGGCTCGGCTTGGTACCGAGCGTACTCACTCCGACGCTCAAGTCAGTAAACTTAAAGAGATAAGTTGTGTGTTAACTTGGCAAAGTATATTGTAGAGAGATAAGGGAGTTTATACCAGATTTTCGGTTAGTTTTTGGGATCCTCTTCTCAATGAGAGAAGTGGAGTATTTATAGACTTTCACCTTTTGTCACGTAGTGTCCAAGTGGCTAGCAGGTGGAAAGACTATCTTACCCTCGGCCGAGGGACCCATGCCGGGCCGGCGGGCCTTGTTGACTCCATGCCGAGGGGATCGGATGTGAGTACGCGGATATGCCTCTCGACCGGCTAGTTTCTGAGACCGAGACCCAAGTGACAGGTCGACAGGCTATGTCGGTTAGGCTGTCTAATACGTTGACTTGCTGTCTTTTGGCTTTGACCTTGCTCAATGTGTTGACTTGGTCAGCGGGTGCAGAATATGCCCCATCAGTTTCGAAATCTGTCTAGAAATCAAAACAGTGGGATATTTGCTCGATTTAGACCTATAACTCGAAAAATGGTGAACTATAATCAAGACCTATTGGTTATAACTCGGGTTAATGCTTGAAAACGCATTAAACAATAACAATTTTGGAACGAACTGGTCGATCCGATGTTTACAATTGTAAACGAAAAACTCACTATTTTTATTAAATAACTCAATCTTTTTAAAATTGATTACAAGTTGACTATTTATAGCTAATTAGATAGATTCCTAAACTGAATACGGAAACATACTCCCTTACTCAAAATCCTACTCTAATCGTGTGAACACGATTTCTTATGGCAAGTCAAATTGCCTTATTCCTACCTTAACTGAAATTAGGAAATTTAACTTCTATCGTAACTAGGAAACTAAATAACAACTCCTATTACAATTAGGAAAAACTAATGCTATTGGTTTTAGGAAACCTTATTTTTACCCCTAATAATAATAAAAACATTAATTATTAGATATTATTCTAACTCGGGTTGGACTAGACCTTGTGCCTTAGGTGAATTCTAACAGTAATTATTAGATATTACTCCTAATGTGGCCAGTTGCTTTGACTTCAAGTATTTATTCATTCATCGAGCTCGTTATTTTTGGATCATCTATTATTAATATTTTAATTCGGGCTGGACTAGACCTCGTGCCTTAGCTGAATTCGAACCCTTGGCTCGTTGCGCTCTCAATCTGGCCAGTTGCTTTGACTTCAAGTATTTCTTCATTCTTCGAGCTCATTATTTTTTGATCAGTATAACTCTTGAAACTATGAACGGTACACTTTGCCTAAATTGAATCTGGATTTTGCAAATCAAAATGATGAGTGGAATAGCTTGAAAATGAGATTGTCGCCGACTTCCGATCAACTCCTCCGACCGATAATACCACCGCACGTAAACCCTAGCACCGCCACGTACGACGGTTTCAATTTTCTACAATCGCGCTATGTATGGTGGCGTTTTTTAAATGACATTATCTCAAGTTATTACCATTACATTACATTGCATTAAAATGAGATGTACGCCATAATCCATATATACCTCTTACAAAAGACGAAGTATTAGAAAATGGTGTGTATAAATCTAAGATTGATTTAAGGAAAACTACTCCATCCATTCAACTCCAAATACAACCTTTTATTGGACAATATTCATAAATAAAGAGAATTTTTATGATTTCTTGTAACTAAAAGAAAAAATATGGTCATATGGTATCTTGTTTGATTCAACTTTGAGAGTACAATAAAAACACGAACTTTTCATATTTTTTTATAATATAAAATTAAAGATATTTACGTTACAAATAGTGCATTGACAAATGTGTAAAAGAGAAATGTTGTGTTTGGTGCCGAACAGAGGGAGTAATAAGTTAATTAATGGTATGAAGTCAATTAACTAGAACGAAATATTAGAAAATAGTGCCCGAATCCTTACCCTTTAAAAAGAAAGAACATATGCCTACTGTAGCTATGAATAGTGCACCATCAAATTTACCCTCTGCCGTTGATCTTCCCCTTTAGATCTCAGCTCTCCATTCCTCGTTCATTCACAGCCACACTCTATATCGTTTGAATCAACTCATTCTCGTCCATTTCTTTCTTCTCACTCCTCAATACAATTCCCACAGAAAACATAGCAACTCTAATCGAACATCCCCTGAAAGGTACTTTCTCTAAATTCCCATTTCTGCTGTTTATTTAACTTTGTTTTCGTGATTATTGTTAGGGTATTGACTTCATTTATTTCAGAAATATAGACTATGTGTGGTTATTTTAGGAGCGAGATATTTATTGGCTATTTATATAACTTGACCTATTGTTTCGATATTGTTTACTATTCCCATTATTTATGCTTTGTTCATTATTTCACTGTATCAGATGATTTGGGCTTTGAGTGCGGTTGTTGTGTATGGATTTAATTGGCTGTTGGTTAACTTCTATATTCAGTTGTGTTGGCAGGTTTTACTTCAGATGTTGATTAACGTTTAATTCAGTTGTGTTTGCAGGTTTTACAACTGAGAAATGTAACTTGTATGGCGGTCGCATTCTCTTTGATCCTTCTGATGATGGTAAGCTTGGTAGCTCTTTTGATATGCTTTTGCTTTTTTCCTTCTGTTGTTTTTAAAGTCCATGGCAATATAAGTGTCCGAGTCTGTAAACAAGTAGTCATCAGCCAAGTTGCGGCGGTATCCTGGAGAATCGGAAACAGCTTTGGCAGGGCTTCGCTTTTACCCCTCTCCAAGCCTGATTATGATAAGCTTGGTAGCTCTTTTGATATATTTATGCGATCGGGATTGTTGTTTTGTTTCTGGGAGTCTCATGTAGTTATCAAGTTGATCAATTTTTATGCCACCAGTATTATTGAATTACAGGGTTTTTAATCAATCATCTGACTACTTTTCCGTTTCATGTCAGGTCTTCGTCTAACAAGATTGTAGATACGGTTGTTTAGATTGGCATTGTGAGGGTTCAATGTTTGTCGAATAAGGTTGTTGTTCTCTCCGTGTTGTTTAGTTTATCTTGTATTGCAACTTTAACTTGCCTTCATCCAGATTCTCTGTATGGGATTGCTTGCTTGGAATATAAGTGTGCCGCTCTTGGATTTTGGGGATTGGTCTATTAACTTCGTGATGCAGACATCAGTCTGTTCTTTTACGGCAATATTTATGGTGTTTCCCCCTAATTTTCGTGGCTGGCTCTAGCATATGACATCCAGACTACTTATTGACCACAAGAACCTTAAATTTTCAGGCTTCTTTTAATGCTCCGACGACCTGTTGGCATCAGCTCTGAGTTTGGCTGATGGGTTCTGACATGACCTGATGCTGCTTTTTAAAGTGGACTTCGGCGACAAGTTGTCCTACCCCTATTTATTACCATTGTATTTATTACTGGAAACGTAGGTTCATGAACACTATACCAATCATTTGGTACCTATCCATATACTTAGTACTTAAATATTGAAGCTGCTTTGCACCCCTTGGCATGGGGAATGCCAAGGTCAAGCTTTGTTTATTTGACCGGTCTCCATCATCTTCCTTTTGCAGGCTCTGCTTTTGTGCTGACACTCTTCAACTGAGCACATCTACTATTTACTGCGAAAGCCATGCCTACCTGATGCTGTTAGTGTCGTGTCGTTAATTCTGTATATGCTAGGTCCGCTTCTGACTTTCCCTGTTCATGTCATCCCTTCTGACGTTTATGTTCCTAAACATTGCAGCTTTTGGCACAGCCATGAAGGAGCGATAAATTGAGCTTGGCAATGCAAAGGTTAATAATCACTTGGCATCGCCAAAGCACAGGTGCTGATTTAATTGGCTTAGTGACTATTGATTTAATTGGCGGGTTTTGATTGAGTTTCTTATTTCCATTGGCGTCATTCTACTTTTCGTTGTTAATTGTTTTCATCTTTCTTTGCTGGGGTTTTTACCCTTCTTTTTCTGGGGGTTTTGGGTTCATATACCTTGATTATCGCTCCCGCTTTTTTTTCCTTTTTGTTTTTTCCTTTCTAACCCTAAATCTTTGCATTCCACTTTATTCGTGTTGTGTAATGTCAGGTATTGTGGATTAGTCTCCCCAAACTTCTGATTCTATTTGTTCATTTTATTCTGAATGTTAGGATGGCGATGATGGTGCTATTCCTGCTGATGATGCAAGTTCACAGTTGTTGTTGGAACAGATTATTGCTGAAAGCTTCTTTGTTGGTAATTATTTCTCTTTTTCTACCTAAATTGTGGTGGGTAATTATTTATATATGATCCCTTCCAATTTACCTCATTGTTGCTTTTTAATTGGAAATACTTACTTATTACCCTTTAATATAAAGATAACCTGTTTTTTAGTGGGTCAATCTTATAATTTGTTGTGTTTTCTGATGAATGGAATTTTGTTGTTGCCATTACTTGCTCGAGAAAATGCCACACTTAAGATATTGGTTTGATCTAAAAAGGGTTTATCGGAAGGTATTCTGCTACGTGATAGAGATTTAGTTTACGAGTGTTCGGTAAGATGAGACTGTGGTGGTTCAAATTCTGCTTGTATTCTCCCTGATGCCTTAACATATTTAAATGGTTTATCTTTGAATTTGGTGGTAAGAAGCGAACTAAGGGACTCACAAATGACAACGGTTCTCTCTTAGATTTTGGTATTAGGGAAACGAAACAAGGGGCCTAGCATGTAGCAACTCCTGTAGTCCATTTATATCCAGTTTGATATCAATTGAGCTCCTAAGTGAAATGGGATTATAGAACTTGGGTCAAAGTATATTATATCGCTTTAAGTGATGCTTATGTGACTTGCCACTTGTGGAGTCATTGAGATGTCGGTTCATATTGTTGTTGTGTTTTTGCATTATGCTGTAAATTACTTATTAGTTTAAGGAAGTAGTGTAGTTTGATTGATTGGTTGTAGACATTTTGTGTGATTTCTAAAAAATATGTGCTTTTCTGTGCTTGAAGAGTAGCTCTATCTATATCCTCTGAAAAAGAATGAAACCCGAGTATGGTAGCTTAGGAATTGTAACATGGAAACACACTCCTCATCGTCGATCTTTCCCTTTAGACCTCCACCTTCCGTTTCATACTTTTCCCCCTTGCATTCTCTGCCTCTTATGTTCTCCTCTCATTATTTGGTTCTCATTTTAGGGACCTTCCTTTCTTTCCTTCTCCGCCAATTCTCCTTTGTTGCAGCTATAAGACTGTACGGAGCTCGGCGACGAGCCAGGCAATGCACATCAGTGACTTGCAACACCCCAGGTTGGTTTAGCGCTTTTTACCTTTAAAATCGTACCTCTAATTTTATAACATCTCACTGTGTTGTTAATTGTAATTGTTTGAGGATTGGATTGGATTTGTTCTTATTTTGTGTGGGTGGCTGTTATTCTTCAGTTGGTGTTTGTTTGAGGTCTTTCCTTTTAATGTTGGATTGGGGTTTACTGGAGTTTGTGTTGAGTTGGTGTTCCTTTTGCCTTCTATATAGCTTTCCGTCGCTTTAGGCAGCAACATGAAAGATGTTAATTATTTAAGATCCGGTTTCGCTGGGATCTATTTGTTGGGACTTCGTTTAGATTAGATGGTTAGATTAGCAGCCTAAGGATGGAATTGTTGCTAATCTTGGGGTGTTTCGTGAGCCCATGTACTCCGGTCCAGCTAGCTCTTTTCAGTTTGTCATATTTTTGCCTCTCACCGTACCAAATATTCTTAGTTTATAGGTGTGATGTCAGCTGCTTGTTCCGCTGAATGTTGTTTAATTGGCTTGTTTCTTTAGATGTTTTTTCAGTGTTGTGGGGTGTTATGTGTCGGTCAGTGTTCGATTGACAGTTGATGGTGGGTTTTACTACTTAGTTAAGGTTTAACTTTAATGGGTTTCATTAGTCTTTGTTGCACGTTATTAGTGTATAGTGGGCACCTAACTATTCATCTGTGTATACTTGGGATCTCCTCACTGTGAACTGTACTGTGTTCTTATTTTGGCGTGCATCGTTTTTTGGTTATTGGGTGATTACTACAGGCTTAATTATCTGATCATATTGGTTTGGGTGGGGTTATTGTGTTATTCCTTCTAATTATTGAAGTCCGTTATTGTTGTGTGGCATTCGTTATATCTACCTTCAATAAAGTTGTGTGCAATTGAGCTATTAATGACACCGTAAAAATCTACGTGATGTTTAATGATGTCTGCATGCATTGTATGTTATCATATTAGGGTTACGATGCTTGTCGAATAACCTTGATATTTTCTCAATGTTGTTAAGTTTCACTTACACTGCAAGTGTACCTTACTTTCATTCAGGTTTTCTGCTGGGGATTGCTTGCATGGAATGCAGGTGTTGTGGTTTTGGACGGAGAGGTTTTTCGGCTTCTATTCTTTGTATATTGCGGCTTTAAAACTATAGTAAGCTCGACGATGAGATAGGCAATGTAGGGCAACGATGTGCAACACTCAAAGTTGGTTTCTGACTTTATAGGGTATTGAGGTCAGTGTTTTATCATTCAGGTTGTCTGACAGTTATTCGAAAAACAGTTTTTGCTGGTGTGATGGAATTCAAAATAAGGGGTTGCCCACTTCTCTTATCTGGTCTTTGTTTGTTGGACACTTCTTGGCTTCTTTCCACGATGGAGTTCCAGGTATTCCTCTCTCTTTCATTTCATCACTTTCATTTTATTATGTTCTACCACGTTCACTATTTTAGTTTATTCTGACTATGTTCCATAGCTCTTTTATGAGACGGTTAATGTGTCCCCGTTAAATTTTCGCAAATAGGCTGGACTATACTTACAACGACAATAAAGAGAGTTTATTTAGTAGTCCAAACGAGGTTTCCTATCTAAAATAATTGACAGTGGGCGGGCCGACGGGTAGTTCCTAGGGGTGATCTATTTATATGAAATAGAGCCATTGTTCAAATGATCTACCGAAATTTTGTGGAGTATTTGATGTTCCTCGTTTAATTATGCTGAATTGGATTGGTTCCATGGTGTTGGGCAACATCTTGTTTTGGAGATATATCATATATGCTCGCTTTACTGGACAATTTACCTTTAGCAAACGGTTCAAACAGTAATTGCTCGTGAGTGCTATTAACTAAATAATCAAGTTACGACTCAATTAATACGTTCTATGTTATGGGATATTGCCATTTGGCATAAGCAATGTTAGTTAAAGATCCACAATTCTTTGCCGTTGGAGTTGGAATTGGCGAGCACATGTTTTAAAAGTTAGGATTGTTACACAAAACCTGTCATTTATAGCAGCTAGAGCAACAGTAATTGTTCTATTGAATGTTTTGAGCTTATAGAGCCTACTGTTTGCTTCATTTGTTGAAATGACTTACTTATCAGGCGCTGTTGCTGAGCTCTCTACTCTGAAACCATCTTGGTTGAAAGAGAGTAGTGAAAATATGATTTATTTTACGATTGCAAATGTCATATATCTTGCCTGAAGATAACAGTCTTTAGAATAACTTTACTTTGGTGAACCATAATTACGTGCTACTCATCCAACCATTAGCATTCTACTTATTCAGTTCTTGATTTACTCCTGTGTCTTACTTTATTCCTTTTTTAAGCATTTTTTGGGTACTTTATCCTCATTAAAATATGAAAGTTCCAAGAAGTATCACTCATTTGTGCCTAGCCGCATCCCTCTCATCACAAATATACAAGAAGTCCTGCTACTTTTGCGTGTATTTGCATACCGGTTATCCCTATGTTGTATCTCTTTAATACCCAGCAACATTTCTTCAGATGGTCTTGTATGTGCGAAACCACCTCAGATTATTATGTATTCATTTATGTTTTATTCACTGAGGCACATTTTTTTAACCAATTTCCTATCCTTGGAGACACATATAGTAACAACTAAGATAAATGTTTTACTTTAATGAAATATCGTCTTCCATTTCAGCCAACCTGCTTATAAACATTTGCGTCCAATTAATGTGCTCAGGGTTTAGCAGTTAAACAACTTATAACAAAATACTGTGTTATGATGATACAGAATTGGTTCTTGGTGGATGTGAAGGACCCTCTTGCTTATGCAAATGTTGAAGTTATTGATGCAGCTAAAATGAAACCATCAGATCTTAATGGCTAGCCTACTTTTTTCTTCGGTTTGACTTGATTGTTTGGGTGTTAATACATAGTATGTGGCAAAGCTTGACAAGGAGTCCAATGTGACACCACATATAGGATCATTTCAATGTAAGTGCCAATCTTCTTTGCTTCAACAATGTGTCATCTTTACACCTACACATATGGTTCTAATTTTTATTTACGTGCCATACCTCTTAACTGTCACTAATTGAGGGGGTGGATAGGCGACAACCTAGGATAATTTCATCTATCCCATCAATGTAAGTTTCTTTCTTCTTTACCCGTATTACAATCAACACAACCATCTAGCTTGTCATTTTCGAAGGTCTCTACCTTTCTTCACTGCACATTGTTGAGTCCTTGTCATTTCAAATAGAACTAAAATCCCATTATCGTTTGGTTCCGGATTATGATGCAGTTAAGTACAATGTTGTACTAACCTGCCCGTGCTTCTATCTATTGCAAAATAATCACTATTTATGCAACTTTGGGTGAGAATGTAACAATGAATAAAATGAAATAGTCTCTCCCTTTTGTTATTTCAGGGGTAAGTCTTTGTACATCCCAAGTCCTTACCTCGTCGATGGCAAGAGCATGTGTGGGAGTACGAATGTGTTTACGTAGTATAAAACATAAATAGTCAAGTGCAAATACGACGAGTCCGCCGAGGTTTCCTAATAAATCTGGTCATGATTAAAATTTAGGAAACGACTAACGATGTTGCTTATGTATTATATCTCAACAGTTTTATGTAATTTCTAATATTCCTGATTTACTCTTTTCCAATTTGTGGAAAACATGGGTAGCAATGGAGCGAAATATGACAGAAGTCCCCCAATGTTGCCTCATAATCTGGGTCATGATTCTGAATTGTAGGAAACGAGTAACGATGGTGCTGATGTATTATATAATCTACAGTTTTATGTACTTTCGAATATTATTGAATGTTCGTAATGGTGTATAGCTGAAGTTGCTGAGAATATATTTCTTACATCTTTTATTTTCGCTTTTCCAATATAGGTTTAGTCAATTCATATAAAAAAAAAGTACTTATTTGTCCGGGCTCACTTCTTATCCAAAGAGCCAAGTTTTCATGTCGACATAGACATCCAGACTCCCACTGCCTTTGGTAAGTTCATCTGCTGATAATCTTGTCCTCACATTTCCATTGTCAATGAAGACAGAGAATCACTATTGTGTGACTTTGTAGTTTACGTAGCAATTGGTCGGCACAAATTTATGACGTGTCAACTGTCAACCAACAACATCCCGGTGTTTTGAACATTTGGGAAAAGTTGCTCATGTAGTCGTGTGTATCCCCTTTACCTTGTCATATGTGTGTTCTTTTAAGCATCGGAGTTGACGTTGCATAATCGAATAGATCCCTAATGTTTTTTTTGTTACTGATGGTCCGATACTACTTAAGATAGGAAGACTTGCTATTAAACTATATTGACCTTCTTTAGTCAAACTATATTGACCTTCTTTAATGTTCTAATATATTTCTTGACAAGGTATGATGTGAATAGGTTTACGACTTGTTGTTAATGTGTGTGTGTGTCCCCAGCGTTTTGATCTCCGATCTTCTAGCATGTCATGTCACCGTGGCGTGACTATACTCAACAAACATGACATGTCAACGTGTCATTTCTGACTCATGCGAAAGAGTTTATCTCTGCAGAAAAAAAGTCAGATAGAATGGGTTTTGTTTGTTTGCTTAGTGTGGTATTAAGCTGCTTGTTGATATAGGACAATTTTGCACTCTTTTTCCCTCTATTTTCATGCATATCCGACCCCATTTAAGGCGGTTTTGTACCCCCTTTACTCTCGTTTCTAGTCCCGATTCCCTTTACTATGACACTTTGGCCCCCTTGCAGAAATTGAGGCGGGAACGGGCGAAACGAAGCTAGAAAGACGGGATTTCTAAGCTTTGCATGAAAGATGAAGGGGATTATCTTTGAGGAGTACCCTCACCGTAGGTGGCCAGGCCAGGCTAGCTACCGGGAGAGTACATCTACAAGGAAATGAAGGAAGAATTGTGAAGAAGCATCCCAAGCCGGTGGCCCGGCGGCCGGCTGACCGGCTGGGAGGACATTTGAGCTTAGGAAATGCAAAGAAGTGAAGAAGGTTACAGAATCTCCCAGGGTCAAATGACCGTGGCCGGCTAGCCGGGCCGGGAGTTCCTCCAAATGCCAAAAGTCAAGATTGAAGTCAAGGTGCCTCACCTGGTCAAGTGACCGGCCGGGCGGATGACCGGCCGTGCACACCTGATGACTTCAAAACTTCAACCAAAAATCCAGAAAACTCCCAGCCGGTCAAATGACCGTGGCCGGTTGACCGACCGGGAGTGCATATACGTGTTTCAAAGCCCATTTCCAATTTCGGTCCTAATCCTTGTATAACCTATATATACCCCTCTCCTTAAACCCTTTTGCACACAACCCTAGATCCAGAATATTTACCCTTTCAAGCTTTAAACTTTCTTAATCTCTTTGTTAATCTTTCTTTAATTAGAGAAGTTCTTCAATCAATTAGTGATTGAATTTGGGGTTTGTAAGAAGATTGAAGGATTTCCTTCTTTATTATTTCTATCCAAATTCCTCTTTCACTATTTTGTT
Organism: Silene latifolia; assembly: GCF_048544455.1. Taxonomy (NCBI): domain Eukaryota; kingdom Viridiplantae; phylum Streptophyta; class Magnoliopsida; order Caryophyllales; family Caryophyllaceae; genus Silene; species Silene latifolia. The sequence continues at coordinate 10,146,023 of NW_027413163.1, read as the reverse complement.
GGTATTAATTCTCTCCTTATTTTCATTTGTTTACATTATTGTTCTTCTTTTATGTTTGTTTGATTGTTTATGTTGAAATTATTGTTGTTGTTTGTTTGTTGTTGTTAATTCCATCATTGTCTCTCTTTTCATTGTTCATCTTTCCTTTGTTCCTCTTTCTTTTGTTCATCCTTGGGTAGTTGTCCTCAAAGACTTAATCTTTGAGTTGATTTGATTAAAGATTGTGTCTTTAGGTTTAATCACTCTCATTATTAGATTAAATCATCTTTCCTTACACCCATTGTTAGATTGTTGCATGTTTAGTAGTGAATTTCATCTTCTCACCATGTTTGTGACCAAAGTTTCCATCTTTATTGTTAATTTTGCAATTAGGACCATGATTAGTGAGTAGTCTTCCACTAGGGCTCGGCTTGACCCGACATGAGTAATTTCATTAATTAAATTTCATAAAGGCTAATTATTTGGGGAAATTGGTGAGGGTAGTTTAGAGGAATGACTTGGGTTATGGGTTGACTCTTGGGTAGTGTTGACTTACGACCCTTGACCACCAACGAGAGTTGGTTAGGTTGTGATTTGGGTACCCGAGACTTGACCCTATTGTTGACCTCGGTTGAGACCGAAAGGGAGAACCGGGGTAGGACACCTCTAAATTAGTGTTTGAAATCGACCCTCGAGAGAGGGAGTGGGATGACCCGGGAATTGATGGGGCTTAATGACCTTAGCGAATATCGGACTACCTCGGGAGAATGCATGTTTTTGGGGTAGTGGGGTATTGAGTTAGGGATTCCGACCTTCGAACCCGAGAGGGGGGTTGGTGGGTAGTGCTAGTGTCCTATTTCGAACCCGAGAGGGGGGGTCTTAGGCGAATTAGAGCCGTCACCTCCTCACCTAACTACCTTTGTGATTAGCCTAGGGATTTAATTATGTGGAATTGCGAATTGTTTGGGAAGAACCGAGTCCTAGACCTTTTAACCATTTGAATTACAACCTATCCTTCGTTCTTGCTTATTTTCCTTGTTTTTTTTTGTTAAGTTTGCATTTCATTTTGTTTTAGGTAGCATTAGTATAACAACCATCCTCTCTTATTTTCGACTTAGCTAAACGATCGGATTAGAACAATTAGTAATCTTTTCAACTCCTTGTGGGATCGACCCTTAATAGTGTACAACGATAGAATCGTGCACTTGCGAGGTATAGCTTGATACCATCAAGTTTTTGGCGCCGTTCTTGGGAGTTCGGCTAGATATTAATTGTTTTCATTCTTGTTTAGACTAAGTCTTTTGTTACTAATCCCTCTCTTAAGTGTGTAGGACTTTTTGCATGAGAAGGAGAACTCGGAGAGGTCATCCAATACGTCCGATTGACCACGAGATCGAAGCAACCGCAAGAAGACTAAATTCACTTCGTAGAAGAGGGCTTATAGAAACACCGATTCCTCAAGAAAATCCCGTAATTGAGGACCTTCAAGAAGAACCACGGGTCTTTGAAGCTTTCGAAAATCCTTTTGCAACACCGGAAACGGAAGTAACAATGGCCGCGGTTCCTATGAGAGATAACTTGGCTCCGAAAAAGGTGGTGAATCCGAGTATTGTCAAGCCACCTATTCAAGCTAACAATTTTGATGTGAAAGCCACCTTGCTACAACTAGTCCAAGGGAATCAATTCGGAGGGGGAGCCACCGAAAACCCCAACGAGCATCTCAACGAGTTCTTGGATAGTTGTGACATGTTCAAGGCCAATGGAGTGACGGAAGATGCCGTACGCCTTAGGCTTTTCCCTTACTCTTTGAGGGGAAGTGCCAAGGAGTGGCTTAAAAGTTGTGAACCCGACTCTCTTCGGACTTGGGATGATGTCTCTAAGGCTTTTCTCAACAAGTATTTCCCACCCCAACGAACCGCAAGAATCAAGAGTGAGCTCCAAGGGTTCACCCAACAAGAAGATGAGACCCTTTATGAAGCATGGGAGAGGTACAAGGGCCTCCAAAGGCTATGTACTCACCACGGTATTGGGGATGATGAGCTCATCAACAATTTCTATGAAGGGTTAAACAATGATATGAAGATGAACCTTGATTCCGGCCCGGGGAAGGGAGCTTTGGATAAGATAGACCACAAGACGGCGAAAGAGCTTATTGAAGAAATGGCTTCTCGTACCTTTCATTGGAACAATGATAGGCACAAGAGGAAAGGGAAGTCAACGGTCGAATCGGCCAACAATGTGGAAGTGAAAGAGATGATAGAAGAGCTTAAGCAACAAGTTGCCTTGATGAGCTCAAGCAAAACATCTAGCAATTCTTCTATGAGGAACCAAGTCTATAGTTGTGAGCTTTGTGGAGACCAAGGACATCCACCCAATGAGTGTCCTTTGGTGGTTGGAGATGGAAGTGGTATGGAGCAAGTGAACGGGATATGGGAGTCTAGTCCGGCCAAGCAAGCATTTAACAACAACCAATATCACCCCGGATTGAGAGCCCACCCAAACTTCTCTTATGGCTCTCAAAATGTCCAAAACCCAACCTTCCAACAAAAGTCACAACAACCAAACTTCCAAACTTAAAAACAAAACACGACATTCAATCAAGGTCCACCGGGTTTCCAAGGAAGAACCTTCCAACCAAGACAACAACAATTTCAACCACTCAACCCACCAACCAACCCGCCTTTCCAACAAACCACCCAACCTTTCCAACAAAATTTCCAACCATTCCAACAACCCACCCAACCAAAGTCAAACATGGAACTCATGATGGAACAAATGATGAGTCATCAAACACAATTCATCAACCATACCACCCAAAAACAAGAAGAGACAACCTCATCCATCAACCAACTTAGGACCCAAATGCAAGCTTCTCAACGGATGACGGACAACCAAATCTCCCAATTGGCTACCCAAATGAGCCAACTACAAGCCTCCCAAGGTAAGTTCCCGGGTAAAACCGAGGAAAATCCGAAAACCATGAATGCTATTCACTTGAGGAGTGGTAGAGATTTGGAAGACCGGGAATTTGTCAAGAAAAGGAAGAGTAGTAGACCGGGCAATGTCATTGAACCTCAAATGATGGTTGAACCTCCTAAGGTAATTGAAGAAAATGAGGGAAAAGATGAGCTTGTGGAAATTGTTGTGGAAACTCCAAAAGTGATTGATGAACCAACAAGGGTGGTTGAAGAGCCTCAACAACAAGTGGTAAGAACTTATGTACCACCGGTTCCCTTTCCACAAAGGTTGGCAAGAGCCAAACTTGAACAAAAGTATGGGAAGTTCATGGACATGATGAAGGGTATCAACATTACCATGCCTTTCATTGATGCCGTAAAGGAGATTCCAAGCTATGGCAAGTTCTTGAAGGAGCTTATCTCAAACAAAAACTCTTTGAGCCCAACAACTACGGTGAGCTTATCCAAAGAGTGTAGTGCAATTCTCATGAATGAAGCTCCTCAAAAGCTTGAAGACCCGGGGAGTTTTTCCATACCTTGTAAGATTGGGACCGTGCACATTGAGAGAGCTTTGTGTGATTTAGGGGCAAGCATTAGTCTTATGCCCCTCAAAATTTTCAAGAAGTTGAAGGGTTATGAGCTTTCACCAACAAGGGTTTCTCTCCAACTTGCAGATAGGTCGGTAAGATACCCTATTGGCCTTGTGGAGGATGTCCCACTCAAGGTGGGGAAGCTTGCATTTCCATGTGATTTCTATGTAATGGACATCCCCGAAGACTCAAATATTCCCATCATATTGGGGCGCCCTTGCCTTGCTACGGGGGGTGCCATGATTGATGTGAAGATTGGGAAGCTTTCTTTGCAAGTGGGTGAAGATAAGGTTGAATTCTCCTTGAACAAGGCTATGAAAGAGCCTTCGGAAGAAAAGTCTTGTTATATGATTGATGTGGTAGAAGAATGGGTTGATATGAATAAATTTGATGAAGACAAGGGTTTGCAAGGGTTCCTTGAGGGCAAGGTAAAGGATTGCAAGGAGCACCGGGAGTATGCTTTAGCTATGGAAGCAACAATTGAAGAAGACCCGGACAAAGAATTTGAAAGCTTGAGAAGAGATGATAAGAAAGAGGAGAGATCCACGCCTCCTCAAGTGGAGTTGAAACCTCTTCCTTCTACTCTTAAACATGCTTTCCTTGGCCCTAATGATACTTACCCTATTATTGTCAATAGTGCACTCAATGACACCGAACTTCAAAAATTACTTGATGTTGTGAAAAAATACAAGGATGTCATTGGGTACTCAATTGATGATATCAAGGGGATTAGCCCTTCTTTTTGCACCCATCGCATTCATTTGGAGGATGAGAGTGCATCTTCCATTGAGCCTCAACGCCGCCTTAACCCCGCTATGAAAGAAGTGGTTAGGAAGGAGGTGTTGAAGCTCTATGATGCAAGCATAATATACCCTATCTCCGATAGTGCGTGGGTGAGCCCGGTGCATGTTGTGCCGAAGAAGGGCGGGGTCACGGTAGTCACCAATGATAAGAATGAACTAATTCCAACAAGAGTCACAACCGGGTGGAGAATGTGCATAGACTATAGGCGCCTAAACAAGGCAACTAGGAAAGACCATTTCCCCCTCCCTTTCCTTGACCAAATGTTGGAAAGACTTGCCCAACATTCTCATTTTTGCTACCTTGATGGGTTTTCGGGGTTTTTCCAAATCCCGATTCACCCTAATGACCAAGAAAAGACCACATTCACGTGCCCATTCGGCACCTTTGCTTATAGGCGCATGCCCTTTGGGCTTTGCAATGCGCCGGCCACATTTCAAAGATGCATGTTAGCTATATTTTCCGAGTATGTTGAGAATATCATGGAGGTGTTTATGGACGACTTTTCGGTCGTAGGCACCTCATTTGATGGATGTCTAGCTAATCTGGGTAAGGTCTTGAAAAGATGTCAAGAGAGTGGTCTAGTCTTGAATTGGGAGAAATGTCACTTCATGGTGACATCCGGGGTTGTTTTGGGTCATGTAGTGTCAAGTAAGGGCTTGGAAGTTGATCAAGCCAAGATTGAAGTGATTAAAACACTACCCCCTCCCACTAATGTAAAAGGAATTAGGAGCTTTCTTGGGCATGCCTTTTTTTACGGAGATTCATTAAGGATTTTTCTTTGATTGCCCGACCTTTAACTTTGTTGCTTGGAAAAGATGTGCCGTTTGAATTTACTAATGAGTGTTTGGATGCATTCAATAGGTTGAAGGAAGCTCTCATCACCGCTCCAATCATGCAACCTCCCACTTGGGGAGAACCTTTCGAATTGATGTGCGATGCTAGTGATGTGGCGGTGGGAGCGGTGCTAGGACAAAAGAAGAATGGTAAACTCCATGCCATATATTATGCAAGCAAGACTTTGGATGATGCTCAATCACATTACACTACCACCGAAAAGGAGCTTTTGGCGGTCATATATGCCATGAACAAGTTTCGTTCTTATTTGGTGGGCTCTAAGGTAATTGTGCACACCGATCACACGGCGTTGAGACACTTGCTAATCAAGAAGGAGTCAAAACCCCGCTTGATTCGGTGGATACTATTGTTGCAAGAGTTCGATATCGAGATTAGAGACAAGAAAGGTGTAGAAAATGTGGTAGCCGATCATCTTTCTCGGCTACTACATGTCAAGGATAAGGATGGATTGCCAATTGATGACACATTACCGGATGATCAACTATTCGCACTAGCTTTGATGGATACCCCGTGGTACGCGGACTATGTAAATTATTTGGTATCCGGGGTCATCCCACACGGTTATGATTCCCATAAGAGAAAGAAATTCTTCCATGACCTTAAGCAATATTTTTGGGAAGAACCGTGTCTCTACAAAGCTTGTGCCGACGGGATAATTAGAAGATGCATCCCCAATGAAGAAGTTCAACCCATAATCTCTCATTGCCACGACATGCCAAGTGGAGGGCATGGTAGTTCACGAAAAACCGCCGCGAGGGTGCTCCAATGTGGATTCTTTTGGCCTTCCCTATTTCACGATGTGGCCACCTACGTCAAGAAGTGTGACAAGTGTCAAAGAAGTGGTAACATTTCAAAGAGGCATGAAATGCCAATGAACTACATACTTGAAGTGGAGGTATTCGACGTATGGGGCATTGACTATCAAGGCCCTTTTCCCTCATCAAATGGGAATGAGTATATCCTTGTTGCGGTGGACTACGTGAGCAAATGGGTTGAAGCAATTCCAACAAAGACTTGTGACGCAAAATCCGTGACCAAGCTCATGGAGACAATCATATTCCCCCGGTTTGGAGTCCCACGGATTGTGATTAGTGACCGTGGAACTCATTTCCGGGAGAGGACTCTTGATGCTTTACTCAAGAAGCATGGAGTGCAACATAGGCGGAGCCTTGCCTATCACCCACAAGCTAACGGCCAAGCCGAAATCTCTAATCGTGAAATCAAGATGATCCTCGAAAAGACCGTGAGCCGGTCAAGGAAAGATTGGTCTACCAAGCTCAACGATGCATTGTGGGCTTACCGGACCGCCTTTAAAACACCAATAGGAACTTCACCGTTCCGGTTGGTGTACGGTAAGCCTTGTCATTTACCGGTTGAGTTGGAGCACAAGGCACATTGGGCCATCCGTCTACTTAACTTTGACTTAAAGAGCGCCGGGGAGAAGCGGCTACTTGACCTCAATGAGCTTGAAGAATTCCGACTAGAGGCTTATGAGAGCTCTAGGTTGTACAAGGAAAAGACCAAGCGGTTCCATGACAAAGCTATTATAAGGAGGGAATTCAAGGAGGGGGACTTGGTTCTCCTCTTTAACTCAAGGTACAAGCTCTTTTCGGGAAAATTAAAGTCAAAATGGTCGGGGCCTTTCACCGTGGTCCGAGCTTTTCCCTATGGGTCAGTTGAAGTTTCCGATGGAGACCAAACATTCAAGGTAAATGGACAACGGCTAAAGCACTACATTGCCGGAACCCCTATTATCAAGAATGTGAGCTCAATTGCCACTTTTATTCCAAGTTATTGATTGTCATTCATAACTCCGTCGAGCCTACGACATAAAACAAGGGCGCTTCATGGGAGGCAACCCATGCATCTTTGTATATATCATGCATTTAGGTAGAATTCGAGGAATTTTGGATGGATACTACTTGTCAATTTGATTGTTGTCGGCCATGAGTGTTGAAGATTTGGGGTTTTTGTTTGATGAACAAGCGTTTGACCATTTATTGGCCTTTATCCGACATCCCGAGTCGGGTTTGAAAGTCGAAAACACGGAAAACGAGGCCAATAAATGATGGGAACTGGAATAAGGGGTTTATTGGAGAAAACATGCTGAAAGGGAGTCCCAGCCGGGTGACCGGCAGCCGGTCATCTGACCGGCTGGGAAGTCCCTGTAAATCTTAAGGAATTTTGGCGAAAACACAAGGAAAGTAGTCCCAGCCGGCAGGCCGGCAGCCGGTCCACCGGCTGGGAGTACGTATACAATTGAAAATGTATCAAAATGAATTGAAGGGGAGTCCCAGCCGGCAGGCCGGCAGCCGGTCCACCGGCTGGGGGTACGCTTAGGAGGGATTTTCAACAAAGTTGTCTTAAGAAGGAAGTCCCAGCCGGCAGGCCGGCAGCCGGCTCACCGGCTGGGAATGCATTTATGAAGAAAATGGAGATTGGGTGAACTCCCAGCCGGGTGACCGGCGGCCGGTCTTCTGACCGGCTGGGAGTCTTCTGATACTTTTTGAAAAATCTGAAAATTACACGAACTCCCAGCCGGGTGACCGGCGGCCGGTCTCCTGACCGGCTGGGAGTACTCTGATCGTGTTTTAACACCAATTTCGCCCAATTTCCCTCATTATTTTCGACACCTTCTTCTCTCCTCTCTCACTCCAACCCTAACTCCCCCTCCCTCATTCCCTCCAACAACCTTTCCCACCACCACCTACCACCACCTCAACCACCAACAACCACCCCAACCTCCTTCCCAACCTTTCACCCACCATCAAAATCACAAACATGGCCCCAAAAAAGAGAGTGAAGAGAGGAGACTTGGCCCTTCAACAAGCGGAGGCGGTAGCGGCGGCGGCGACCGACATGAGCTCCGATCCCGACTTCCCGGATATCCAATTCACCTCAATCACAATGAAAGGTAAGTTTGTCTTGTTCAAGAAACGCCCTATTGTCCCTACCCGATTTATTGATCGACAATCCATGCGGGAACTAGGATTAGATCAAGTTACTCTTGACTTATTTGATGGGGTGGGAATGAAAATGATGTATGGAATTCATGAGCGGACCTATGTCCGTCTTACTTGGGAGTTTTTGAGCTCCCTCCGTCTTGACAAGCATCGCCAAACCCAAAAGGTAGCCTTTTTGCACTTTAGATTGATGAACAAGGACTACTCCTTGACCCTTCCGACCTTCGCATCCCATTTTGGGCTTGACACTAGCCCTCCTCACAAGGCACCCGAGACATTTGACCATGGGGCCTTATGGAAGGCTATTACGGGTTTAGATGATGTTAAGGGGGTCAAGAGAGCCGCTAACACTGTCCACAATGCGGCTATCCGGGTTTGGCATCGGTACATGGGTTGGACCATCTTTGGCCGAGAGGAAAATCATAATTTCAGAACGGAGGAATTGGAAATTCTCGGCTCTTACCTTCGTTCCAACCCAACTACTTTCAAAATTGACATTGCCCACCATTTGGCCCTTATTTTACAACGGCTTAGCAATTCTCCGGCCTCTAATACGGCCGTTGTCGTGGGTGGACTCATCACCCATTTGTTGAAGAGGCTCAATCGGAGGGTCAACTTGGGTGGCTTGCGTTCTATGATTGGTGATACAATGTTGTTCAAAAATTATATCCACCACAACCTCGGTTGGTTGAAGACCAACCCGAATGATGGCCTAGACTATTGGCAAATTCGGGTTGATGGAGTTGATCGAAATTCTATCCCTCTTCCCAACCCCGACAAAATGAAAGTAGTGCCCAACCAAGAATATTACTTGCTTGAGATTGAAGATCTTGAAGATCCCTCCGTCCCCCAACAAATTAACCCTAATCTTCGCTATGCTCGTGGCCGACCCATCATTCCCGCAAGGTCTACCTTGCAGTATGCCACACCGACTTCTCCTTTTGTCCCCGGCCCCTTGCAACAAGGAGAGGGGTCCTCCAGTCAATACCAACAACAATCGCCTCCTCTCCATGCCGACCTCGTCTCCTTCATGGCGGAGATGAAGATTAATATGACAAACGCCGCAAACGAGCGGCATGGCCTTCAACAAAGACTTGACCGGATTTACTATGACCACTCTCTTGGTCAATTCCCGGTCTATGATGATTGTATGAGGAACCATTACAAGCACCCCTCCGGCCTTCACCCCTCCTACTATTTATTCCCGGATGGCGGACATCCGGAAGACGGGACCTTCCGCTACGGAGATATTAACTTGCGGCCCGACTACTTTAGCGCTCCGGTTTTTCCCACCCCGCCTACCACCCAAGGGGAGGGACATGACGCGAGGTGGTTCGGGGGTGCCCCTTCGATCTTCCAAGAGGGCGGGTCTAGTGGTGCCGGAGGGCACCCGGAGATGTTTGTTGGCATGAGCCAAGCCATGGAGGATTTTAGCTCGGATGTCCACTTGAACACGGACGATTTCATTCGTGACTCCGAGTTCGGGGCAATTCAAGGTGATGGTGATGGTAATGAAGATGATGGAGACGATGATGATGATGAGATGGGGTCTTAGTCCCAAGAGGCCGAGTTGATGGCCTATTATTACTCCCTTATCAATCCAAATGACAAGTATGATTTCTCCCTTTTATCCAAATTCCTCATTCATGTTTAAATTTTTCGCATGCATTTAGTTAATAATTCATTTAGTTGCATCATATAGGATTGCATTAGATTTCAATTTTGTAATATATTGTCACATTTAGTAATGCATTCACTTAGCATAATTTGCATTGTCATTTCAATTTTGCATGTAGAATAGAGCATGCATTGCATTTTCAAAATAAAAACCAACTAAAAATTGAAAAATGAAAATGATGGGGCATATTCTGTGCCCGCTGACCAAGTCAACATATTGAACGAGGTCAAAGATATCCACAGCAAGCCAATGACTTAGACATCCCAGCCGATGCAGCCTTTCGGCCTGCCAGCCTGGGTCTCGGCATGGCAACCTACCAGCCGGGGCACCTACCCGCGTACTCATATCCAAGAACCCTCGGCATGGAGTCAACCAGGCTCGTCGGCCTGCCATAGGTCCCTCGGCCGAGGGTAGATCAGTCTTTTCACCTGCTGTGCCACTTGGCCCACTTGGCCACTACGTGACAAAAGGTGAAAGTCTATAAATACTCCTCAATCCTCATTGAGGAAGGGATCCAGAATCTAACCTAGGAACCCCTTAAATTGGTATTATCTCTCTCATCTCTCTACAATACACGTCATCAAGCAACATACTACTTAATCACAATAAGTTCACTGACTTGAGCGTCGGAGTGAGTACGCTTGGCACAAAGCCAAGCCCTCAGTTTGCTCGTTGTTGCAGGAGAAAGCCGAGGAGAGCAATCAAGGCTAGAAGAGGCATTATTCGACAAAGCTAGCGTGGTAAACAAACTTGATTCGGAATTCATACCCGGAACAATTGGCGCCGTCTGTGGGGAAAAGATACTAGAAGCTAGTCATTCCCAAAAAAAAAAAAAAAAAAAAAAAAACCCACCCAACAAGCTAAGAGGATGTCAAAAGAACAAGAGGTGTTCGTAACCGAAGAGCCCCTCCACCCGGAAGATACCGTCCACAGTGCAGGTTGTGCGGCCCTCCACCAAACGGATAATTCAACCGGAGTTCGGGATGCCAATAATGCCGATCTGTGCCACGCCCGCCGACCCGAGTCACCGTAATGGGGCGTGTGGTTGATGCGAAAGAAAGCCGAAGCACTCCTGGACCTAATTGTCGTGCGCCGCTCACACCGTCACACCGACAAGAGCGGCGGGACCCGTCCAGGAGGCTAGGGCCCAAAAGGTGACTCCGAGAAACCTGAACGAAGCACTAAGAGAGGCTGAGCCTACCAAGACGCCGGGGGAGCCCAGAGTGTCAGTGGTAGAACTAAGCCCTTCCCGCACTCGCGGAAGGACGATGTCGCCGCGACGCCCACGAGGCATGCCCCAGACGAGCGAAAGGAGTCCGACTCACCAGAGTCGGAGAAGGAGTCCGACTCACCAGAGTCGGAGAAGGAGTCCGACTCACCAGAGTCGAAGAAGGAGTCCGACTCACCAGAGTCGGAGAAGAAGCCCTTCCCGCCACGGGGAGAGGGGCCGGACTAGGGATGCGAGGAGCCGATCGCCGCGTGTCATTAGACACGTGGTCGACAGACCCCTCGGTGCCTCGTCCTAGAGACCCGTGTGCCGCCAAAGCTAAAGCTACCGTCTATATCATACAAAGGAGAGGGCGACCCAACCGATCATGCCGAGGCTTTCGAATCTCACATGTCGGTATGGGAGCAACTGACGAGGTCCAGTGCCGAGTTTTCCCAACGACCTTGGTTGGAATGGCGCAAAGGCCGGTACAAGGGACTGCCCGATGGGTCGGTATACTCTATTCCGACCTAAGAGACGCGTTTTTGGCCCATACTCTACCAATAAAAGGAGAGCGTCGAGACATCGGATCTCGACCATCGAGCGGGAGGGAGGCGAGTCACTCCGAAGCTATGTGAAGAGGTTCGATGCCGGGTTCGGCAGATTAGGGAGCCGAACAGCGAATTAGCGGCCTTCGCACGATGAAGGGCCTCCCCGGAGGGGACTTGAAAACGAGCTCATCAAGTGCGGTGGCACGAGCCTTGAGTCCGCCAGGAAATTGGCCGACCAAGCCATTAAGGTCGAAGACTATCACAAAATATGGATAGGCCACGGCGAGGCGGGCACTCGAAAGAAAGAGTCACCGGGAGGATAAGCCGGATGAAGGGCGCCGTGACAATAATAGGTCGCGGACCGACAGGGCCCGCCGGGAAGCGAGAACCCGGCGGACGCGGGGGAGTTCGGTCCGTACTACCATAAGAAGTACAAAGATCACACCCCCCGGTCGTATCGGCTGCGAGAGGTCTTCTCCCGAGCGAAACGAGGGAGCGAAGTGGGAAAGGCCCCCAAACCTAGGGGGACGGTGACACGAGCCTTATCTGCGAGTACCACGGCCACACCGGTCACTTAACCAACGATTGCTAGGCATTTGAAGAATGCCATTGAAGAGCTGATCCGGAAGGGGAGCCTCGGCAAATATGTTGCCGGAGGTCAAAAGACTAACACCGCGGCTCGGATAAAAAGTCCGTCTTTGAACGGATAGGGACAATTCATGTTGTCATCGGGAAACGAGAACGGCGGATCGCTCGCGGACACAAACGGCACTGAACGGGATCGGGCCGTCAACTTCGTGCCCACTACCGCGGCCCGCGCTTCCAACATCCCGAACATAACTATTGGGAAGGAGGACTACGAAGGAATCATCGCCCCACATAGCGACCCACTCGTAGTCCACTTAGACATAGCTAACCACCTGGTCATGAGATGCCCGATTGACACGGGTGCTTACACGAACATCATGTTCGGGGAGTGCTTTACGGGGCTCGGCACGAAAATTGCGGACCTTAGCCCATGCACCAACCCATTGTACAGCTTCTCCGGGCAGGCTTGGTCCCCACCCAGTCTATCAAGTTACCGGTGATGTTCGGCCAGTCCGACGCGGCCAAGAATGTGATGTCCGAGTTCGTGGTCATCGACGGCTCATCCGCATACAACGTTCTCATCGGCCGTGTCACCCTGAGTGAGGTCGATCTTTGTAATGTCCATCCGGGCCCGACACGATGTATATCTCGGACCGCGGGGAGGTTCATAAACTCGTCTCAAAGAACGAAAAAGACGAGGTGGTCAACGTCCAAATATCGGCCAGAGGATGCAACATGCAATCCTTCAAAGTGGCAAAGAAAGAGGAAAAAGGGAAGAACCCATCCTTAAGACAGGAGGACGAACCGATGAGCACCAACCACGTCGCCATGGTCGAAGGGGTTGAGACCGAAACAGATAGAGATTGATCCGGGACGCACCGTGGTCGGTGTCGGCACTGGAACCAAAATTCAGGGCCGATCTCCTAGACCTGCTGAGAAGGAACAAAGACGTCTTTGCGTACTCAGCCGCCGAGATGCAGTGTAAGCGAGAAGTCATCGTTCACAAGCTGAACGTACTCCCCGGCGCTCGCCACGTGAAGCGGGGATGAGAAACTCCTCGGCCGAGAAGGAAGATGCCATCAAGGCCGAGGTTGATAAGTTGTTAGATGCAGGCTTTATCATCCCTTGTACATACCCTGAATGGCTAGCTAATGTTGTAATGGTTAAAAAGTCATCAGGAGGGTGGAGGATGTGTGTTGATTTTACGCAACTTAATAAAGCATGCCCGAAAGATTGCTACCCCTTGCCTCGGATAGATAGTTTAATAGACGCAACGGCGGGCTACACAATCTTGAGCTGCTCGCGCCTTTTCGGGATACCATCGGTATTCATGGCGAGAGGAAGACATGCCTAAATGCGCATTCATCACCATACACGGCACCTACATGTACAAGATGATGCCGTTTGGTTTGAAAAACGCCGGCGCGACTTACACAAGACTGGTGGACAAAGTGTTCCAAAATCAAAAAGGGCGAAACATTGAGGCTTACGTCGACGATGCTATTGTCAAAAGCAAGTCCGACGGCGAGCACCTAGCCGATTTACACGAGACATTTTGTTCACTAAGGAAATACAAGATGAAGCTTAACCCTACAAAGTGCAACTTCGGTGTCGGGGCGGCAAATTCCTCGGCGTGCTTGTTAGCGCCGGGGGAATTGATGCCAATCCGAGAGAAAGTCCAAGCAATTCTAGACCTGCCGGAGCGAGGAATCGCAAAGAGGTTATGAATCTTGGCCAAGGAGGATGGCGGCCCTTGCCCGTTTTATCTCTCGGTCAGCCGACAAGAGCACCCCATTCTTCAAAGTGCTAAAAGGGAATAAAGACTTCTGCTGGGGGGAGGAACAGAGCACGGCTTTCAAACAACTGAAGGCCCATCTGCAAACTCTCCCGACCCTGTCCAGACCGACGGCCCAAAACGCTATATCTATATTTAGCGATAACCTCGGCCACGGTCGATCGTAATCGTCGTCGAGAAAAAAACAAGCGGCGGACCCAATATACTTTATCGGCCATACACTTTGTTGCCCGCCGAGAGAAACTACCCGGCCGATTGAAAAAGCAGCCTTTGCCGTGGTTGTTGCCGCAAGGAAGTTGAAACCCTACTTCGACGCACATCCCATGACGGTCTTAACCGACCAGGCCGTTGGAGAAAACACTTGGAAAAATTCGAACAATCGAGCGAGACTTATCAAATGGGCGGTGGAGCTATCTCGCCGGCATTCAATACAAACCAAGGCCTTCGATAAAAGGGCGGCGCTGGCGGACTTCTTGGCCGAGTGCACGTATCAGGAAGAATCGTGTCCCGGCATGTGGGAGGTATATACCGATGGATCCTCCACAACGAACGGCTCGGGAGCCGGCATCCTTATCATCAGCCCAAACGGGGACGAGTTCGAGTACGCTTTGAAGTTTACCTTCTCGACCTCAAACAACGAATCCGAATATGAGGCGGTGATAACCGGAGTTGAGTTAGCCGAGAGCGCGGGCGAACACATCATTTTGAAAACAGACTCTCTCTTGGTGACTAACCAATACGAAGGAGAGTCTGAAGCTCGGGACGATGGGATGGTAAAATACAGGAAAAGGTAAAAGCGAGACCTCAAAATTGAAGTCATTCAAAATGCGACACATACCCAGTGTCGAGAACAACCGGGCGACGCTCTCTCAAAGCGGCGTTCAACCATAAAGAATATCAGTAGAACCGTCTTTGGTGGACATCAGGAACGCTAAAAGCATTGACGAAACCATCGGCATGGTGTGCGACGTGGAAACCGAGACCACATGGATGACTCCGATCAAGGGGTATAAACTGTCAAATGAATTACCAGAGGACCGCAACCTCTCACAAAAGATAAAGAGGATCGCAGCAAGGTACTTGGTGTTTGAAGGAGAGTTATATAGGAGGTCCGCGACAAGGCCACTCCTAAAATGTGTCGGTCCAGCCGATGCAGAGCTAATCTTGTGACAGAAATACACGAAGGCATCTGTGGTCATCACATGGGGGCAAGAACACTAGCCCACAAAGCTCTCCGAGCCGGCTATACGCCCACCATGCTTGAGGATTCCGAAACAAAACCGAGAAAATGCAACAAGCGCGGATGCACGCTCCGGTGATACACGCACCTTCCCGAGACCTGCAACCAGTGCTTAATCCCCTTCCCTTTGCACAGTGGGGAATGGATCTACTAGGGCCATTTCCAACGGCATCCGGAGGAAGAAAGTTCCTAATCGTCGCCGTCGACTACTTCACCAAATGGGTTGAGGCCGTGGCGGTGCCTGCGAAAACTGCGGCGGCCGTAAGAAAGGTGATCTGGGAAAATGTCATAACTCGTTTTGGGTTACCCCAAGTCATGGTGTTCGACCATGGCCGAGAATTTTGGAGTGACACAATAATGAGCTGGTTGGAAGAACTCGGCATCAAATTTGCATACTCCTCCGTCCACCACCCCGAGCAACGGACGGCGAGGCGACCAATAAAACGATCCTCAACGGCTTGAAGAAGACAGTTGAAGACCTCAAGGGAAGATGGGCCGATGAGCTACCCGGCGTTCTATGGTCCCTCCGGACCACGGAGAAAGAAGCAACGGGTGCATCCTTTTCACCTAGTCTATGGGTCCGGCGATCCTGCCGATTGAAGCAACGGTGCCAACATTCGAACGGCCACTTTTAACCCAGACGAAAACGAGGAAGGCCTAAGAACCTCCCTGGACCTGGTCGAAGAAAGCCGAGATACGGCACGCCTCAACTTAGCAGTATATCAGAGCCGAATGAAAAGGGCCTACAACCGAAGAGTCCACAAAAGGGACTTAAAAGTAGGAGATCGGTCTAAGGAAGTCGGCTGCCACCAACAAAGGAAACATCCATGGCAAGTTGACGGCCAACTGGGAGGGTCCCTACAAGGTAGTTGAAGAAATGAGGCCGGGTACATACCGGCTGACGGACATGGGAGATGTACCCTTGATGAGCCATTGGAACACCGACAATCTCAAAAAATACTTTGTATAACGGCGGAGTTGCCCAAAACAATTGTTGGCACCCCAATGCATATTCATATCTAATGAGGAGTCATCCAAGTTTTTCATCAAAGTGTTAACCCACCCCAATCGAAGGCATCCTAACATATGTACACACGAGAGACAGAGCCAAAACCTCGATCATCCCGGCCTTTAACGGGAGTGACGAGGGGACGAGCCGATATGCTAACATATGTTCAACGGCGGTCAAAACGTAAACTCCGTTGCCCGGTAACTAGCCGGGAAGAGACGAGTGAAACGCGACTGCCCTCGGCAAATTAAGACCGAGCTTAAAGACGTTAAACACAGTTGAGATACGCATTCTAACTGCCTCGGCCAAGCCGAAGGTAAAAACGAAAAAGCGCTCAATTAATTAACGCAACTACCCTCGGCAAATTAAGACCGAGCTTAAAGACGTTAAACACAGTTGAGATACGCATTCTAACTGCCTCGGCCAAGCCGAAGGTAAAAACGAAAAAGCGCTCAATTAATTAACGCAACTGCCCTCGGCAAATTAAGACCGAGCTTAAAGACGTTAAACACAGTTGAGATACGCATTCTAACTGCCTCGGCCAAGCCGAAGGTAAAAACGAAAAAGCGCTCAATTAATTAACGCAACTACCCTCGGCAAATTAAGACCGAGCTTAAAGACGTTAAACACGGTTGAGATCGCATTCTAACGCGCTCGGCTGAAGCCAAAGGTAAAAACGAAAAGCGCTCAATTAATTAACGCCCGAAGACAAGTGAAGGGATAAACCAAATGCCACGGCCCAGCCAGAGGCAAAGCAAGCAAAATTCTCATTAAGAAAAAGATAACGAGTTACAAGAAGGAGAAACACAGACGACGGCCGTCCCCTTTGGGATAAGCCAAGACTCTACCTACCAAGGTCTTACAAAAATACAAGGAAAAGTAAAGCAAAAGGTTTCGGACTGGTTCTTTGAAGCGCCAAAAGGATGGCAGGGAGAAAAGGCTTAATAGTTGGCCCCCGAATAGCTAAAGCTATCCGAGACGCCGGGTGAGCCTGGTGACGACCGCCCGTCTCCCTATGCCTGTTCTTTGCTTGCCCTTACCGCCATCGCGGCGTTACCCTCGGTGAGCGGCTTAGGTGCAATCTGGGCAGCCTTAGCATCCTCAGCTTTCTTGGCAGCCTTAGCATCCTCAGCTGCCTTATCCGCCGCAGCTTTCTTAGCAGCCTTAGCATCCTCAGCTGCCTTATCCGCCGCAGCTTTCTTAGCAGCCTTAGCATCCTCAGCTGCCTTCAGTCTGGCGGCCTCCTCCTTGGCCGCCCTCGTCTCCTCTGCAAGGGCCGCCTTTGCAGCGGTCGCCTCCTCCTTCTTGGCCCTCGCGTCCTCGGCAGCCTTATCCGCCGCAGCCTTCTCTTTAGCCTCGAGCCTATCGTCGAACAGCTCGTCAAATTTTGTCCACAGAAAGGAGCCATCCGGATAGACCTCATCTATCACCTCCCTGAAAGCTTCTTCGGTCAGGTCCCTATACTGAGCACACATGCGAGGGAGAATCGTGCTTTGAAGTGTCTCAATATCCTTCTCCCTTTGGGCAAGGATAGCACTAGTCTCCCTATGCGACTCTGCTTGGAGCCGATACGCCCTTTTCGACTCCTCCCTTTGGGCGACAACAACGTCGTAGCCGCCCTTGTACCTGTCCCGTTCCTCCTTCAACTTGGCGGCGGCGAGATCGCGACCTCTACCTTGGCCTTCTCGGCCGACAGCAGCTTCTCAATTTCCTCGACCCGCGCTTGTGCGGCAAGGAGGTCAAGCTTAGCCTTCCCGGCCACCCCATTTGCGGCAACAACATCGAGCCTCAGCTGCTCTATCAACGGTCCCGTCTCGGCCAAGGCCTTTTCCTGCTCCCTAATACGAGAGCCGGCCAGATCGGACCAAATCCCAATCTTCTTGCTCAGCTTTGTACCCTCCGCTATGAGCCGGTCGTTGGATATCGACGCGAGTACGGAGTCGACATTTTTTCCCGCCGCCTGCATGGGCCTCTTCTCAACTCGCCGCTCAGTAATTGGGACAGACTGCGCCGGTTGATCTACAAAAAATTCAACCAAAGAGTCCACGTCAACGTTCATGGACATACCAGAGAGCCGGTCATCAGGTATATCTAATGAGCCGGCTAAATCTGAGCCGCAAGTTAGATCTGTACCGGAGGGCTTGCTCTTCTTGGCCGGTTGACCCGTTTCCTCGGCGCTGGCATTAACATGAGCGACGGAAGCAGAAGCATCGGTGGCATGGGTAGATCTTTTCCTCTTAAGCCTAAGCGGAGATCCCTCAGCATCGGAATCCTCTCCATCGACAATGTCAACGATCTCCACCTCGGTGGAGGCGGAGCCGAGGTTGACACCGTCGCCGCCTTAGACTTGGCTTTTCGGACCGGCGAGGCAAGGCGCAGCTACCTTGGCACTGGGCGCCGTCTCGTCCAAGCCCTTCAGGAGGTCAGTAGGCGACGGACGGCGGTCATTCACATCGACCTTCGGATTCTTCTCCGTAACATTTCCGTCTTTGTCCAGCCCCATCTTCTCGAGGAATTGCTCAGACAGAACGGGACCAAAGTGCTCTGTAAAAGAAACGAAGTGAAACTTAGACAAAGGGACATGTCAAGATACAAACAACGAAAAACATTAAAGCAGAAATGGGCCTCACACCGACCCCACTCACCCTGTGCTAGGGCCGGTATGAGGCCGACATAGCAAAGCGGCTCGTCCATCAAGATGATTTGCGTCGGGGGCAACCAAACCTTCGGCGCCCCATCATCATCGACCTCGAAAAGCTTCAGTGCCTGCTTCTCGTCCTCATTAAGATAGACATTCGCGGCGTCCATCTTATTCTTGCCCTTGGGGATCATCTTCTCACGCTCCCCTTTGCTCTCGCACCGCAAGTTGACGCGATGCTCAAAGGACCGAGGCAACGAATAATCATCTGGGACCTCGACATACACCCACCGTTCTTTCCAGCCCTTGCAGGAGGAGAGCTTAGACACGGTGAGATAGCCTGGCTCAGTCTGGACGCTATACCACCCCCGGCCGCCTTGAACATTCATTCGAAGGAAATGCATCCGGCGGAATAAATTTACCGTTGGGATCACCCCCCTAAAGCGGCACAGCCACACAAAAGCCGACTATAGTCCTAACGGCAAACGGGTGAAGCTGTGCCACTGCAACGTTCATCGCCTGTATTATGGTGGAGACGTAAATATTGAGAGGAAACCGGAGACCATACTCCAGGTGTCTCATATATACACCGATGTGACCCGGAGGAGGGCAACAGACGGTCTGATCCTCTCTAGGGATGACAATGTTGTACCCCTTGCCAAAAAAGAAGTGCTCTTCGAAAAATTCGAGCCAGAGCAGCGGGGCGAGCCCATCGGTCCAAGCACGATTGGGGCCGATGGTACAGGCATCGTAATGATGCAAGACTGTCGCCCTCTCCGCACCGGAAGGATTCCTTTCCTCATCATCGTCATCATCCTCCCACTGCTCCAGAACTCTGCGGTCAACTTCGGGGAAGGAGACCTGGGCCCCTCGACCTTAACGGAATTGCGCTACCGCCTCCTCCTCATCAAAGCGCGACGGGAACCCCGGCGCATGGGTCTGGGACCGGCGTCGATGAGAAGACATGGTTCACAACAATTACTTAAACAAAACAAAAAGTTGAAAAGGTTTTTGGTTTACCTTGAAGAAAAGTGCTACGCCGACGTAAAAATTACAAGATCGGAAGAGAGGGAAAGACTTGGAATTTTGGAAAGAAGAAAATTTTAGAATGAATGAAATTATTAACCAATTTCACTTCGTAGATCCGTATTTATAGGCAAAGGCCCATAAAGGAGGACCAATCAAAACGCACCCATGAAGCGTCGGCCAATCAACGAAGAGACACATGTCGAGGCATGCATACACGGAATGTCAATCGACGCAACGGTTGAATGTCAATCAAAGCAACGATAACCAAGCGTCTTCAACACGCCCCTTCATATCCCTTTGCCTATTCACCTTCCTCAGCAAAACTCCTAAAGTATCTATTCTCCGCCGGCAACACGACTAACCAAGCTAGGTAGCACCGGCCGGGGGCAATCAAAAATACACCGGCACTCTCAACCTTGGGTCCGCCGCTAAGAAGACCTTCTCTTCCACATTTTGATGTCCATTACACATCCATGTGGAGGGGGGATACTGATGCGCCTAACAAGAACCACGCCGATGCTTGAAGAAGCCGATACCGAAATTTTGCAAAAAAATACTTGCACGAGAATATACACTCAAAGATACATCGGAGCCCATACCACGGCATAGACTACGGGGGGGGCAAATTGATGGGGCATATTACGTGCCCGTGACCAAGTCAACATATTGAACGAGGTCAAAGATATCCACAAGCCAATGACTTAGACATCCCGGTAGCCCGATGCACCTTTCGGCTGCCCGACTGAGGTCTCGGCATGGCAACCTACCGGTAGGGGCACCTACCCGCGTACTCATATCCAAGAACCCTCGGCATGGAGTCAACCAGGCTCGTCGGCCTGCCATAGGTCCCTCGGCCGAGGGTAGATCAGTCTTTTCACCTGCTGTGCCACTTGGCCCACTTGGCCACTACGTGACAAAAGGTGAAAGTCTATAAATACTCCTCAATCCTCATTGAGGAAGGGATCCAGAATCTAACCTAGGAACCCCTTAAATTGGTATTATCTCTCTCATCTCTCTACAATACACGTCATCAAGCAACATACTACTTAATCACAATAAGTTCACTGACTTGAGCGTCGGAGTGAGTACGCTTGGCACAAAGCCAAGCCCTCAGTTTGCTCGTTGTGGCAGGAGAAAGCCGAGGAGAGCAATCAAGGCTAGAAGAGGCATTATTCGACAAAGCTAGCGTGGTAAACAAACTTGATTCGGAATTCATACCCGGAACAGAAAAAAAAAAAAAAAAAAAACCACCAAAAACATGTTATTTTATTTCACTAATATGCCCTCCCATGTCTATAAATAAGTGTGGGGAGGGCCTAAAAAAAACAACAAAAATATGTCTTTTAATTTGTACTCCCTCCACACATTTATTTCCATTTGGAAGTAATGTAAATAAATAAGTGTGGGGAGGGAAGGGAGTTCTCATATCAAAAACCCAAAAAAAAATATGTCTTTTTAATTTTTCAAAACCAAAAATCCCAAAAATATGTTTTTTTTCCCTTTGAAAAATCAAAAAACAAAAAAAAATATGTTCCTTTCTTTTTCTTATTCACTCCCTATGCTTTTGTCCATTGAGGACAATGTACATCTCAAGTGTGGGGAGGGAAATATCCACTCGTGTGAATATTTGTTTATGATTATAATTGTTTATAAATTAAAGAAAATGCCTAAAAATTGAAAAATTGAAAAATTCAAAAATTTTTTGCATTGTATATATATGTTTTGTCTAACCTTTGGCTCGGCGCATTGACCACTTGAGGCAAAAAGGAGCTTGAAGACCGCTTGGTATAATCCTTCCTATCTCTTGCTCCTTTTTTACTATTCTTTCTTTTTGGTATCTTTGATATTTTGAAGGAGGATGGGAACTTTGTTGCTTTGGGTGTCTCCTTGGGAGACCGTTTGGAATTTTGGTGTTGATGTGCTGCTAGGTCTAGCCAATTTGTTGCATGTTTCATTTCGTGTTTGTTTAAATTTCCGCATGCATTTGTTCACATGTAAATACTTGTTGCATTTCTTTCTTTTGCATTGAGTTTGTAAATAAGTTTTTAAGGAAGAACATGGTCAAAGGAAGGGAACCAAGTACCCCCATGATGAACTAATGTGCCCAATAGTGCCTTTCCCCTCCTCGTGACTCGCACCCGTGGCCTCTTAGTTAGCCGAGGAAGGGGGAGCTTGACCAATGAGTCTAGACCGATCTTGTGAGACCTAGGGCCGTAGACTAGACCTTTGGCTCGACTTAACTACTCAAAGGTAAGGGTAGAGCCTCCTAGGGCGGGTACATTCATACCCCGCCCTCATCTAGGTTTGAGAGTAGGTCTCCTCGCGAGGCGTGTCACATCATTACGCATAAGTGTGTCGCATCGTCCTTAGATCATGAAATTGCATTACATTTTTGTGCATATGATTTGAAGCAAAAATCAGTTTATATGAACCTCACAATAGCCAAATAGCCTTGTTTTATTCCCTACATTATCTCCCTTTTTGATTCACCCCCTTTGGGCCTTAGCCTTTTCGTTGGCAAACCCGCTAAATTAACTACATTCCATAAACACCTTTCCTTAATCAAGAATTGGTCGGTTTTGTAGTTGTGTTGTAGGAGGTGATTTGGGGCATAGTGATGGATAGTTCACATATCCGTTTGGGTCGGAATTTGGTATGCATTTGGCATTATATATAAATAAGAGGTTTTGAAAAAGAAATGAAAAACAAAATAGAAAAGTGAAAAAGTCATGAAAAATCAAAAAAAAAAAAAAAAAAAAAAAAAACGAGTTGTGTTGTATATATTTGTTTGTTGTCAAGAAAAAGAAAAAGGCGAGCAACACCCCTACTCATCATTTAAAGGGGTAGAAAAAGCCGTTGCTAAATAAAAAGGGGGCAAATTGATGTTTTTCCAAAAATGAGTCGGTCTACACATTTTTGCATGGCTTTGGAAACCGAGTCGTTGTTACGGTGTAGACGTTACCATTTGTTGAAATAAAAGGAGTTTTATCAAATTTTTCCTACTTGAGTTGGGTTTATGCAATTTTTGCATAGTTTTGGTCATCATTGCTATGTTAGGGCATAGACGTGTCTCATGTGTTGCAATAAGAGATGGGATGTGATGTGTCGACGATTCTTGATTAGAGCTCCACATATCCAAACGGTGCTTGCACCAATCCCGTTTTGACCTTCTCCTTAGCCCCGTTATAACCCTTTGCTTCATATTTTATGCATTTTTATCATTGTTTGCATTTCATTGGGCATAGGACGGTCTTACACATTAGATTGCGGCACGTTTTTAGCTAGTCGAGTTAGTTGAGTGATTTTGGTTACTTTATCACAAAAATCACCCCGTTTCTTTCATTGAGTGACGAGTGAAAACCGTGAGGATGTCGTTGCCTTGGTCCCCTTAGTCATGGGTCCTTTGGTCGAATCTTGTATCGGCCTTGTAATTCTCGGCGGACTTGCCCTTTCTTCCCTTTCCCCGCTCTTGAATTAGTTTCTTGAGCATTGGTCACACAAGGGTTGCTTTTGTCACATTTAGGGGGTTGGCACCTCAATTGGCACTCCTGAGACGGTACTCCCGACCGAGACCATGTTTTGTTATTTGAAAAATCCGACCACTTAGATGAGGAAAGTGGATCATTTTGTTAGATGCATTCTATTTGTTGATTATGTGCTTTCATGACGAATGTGTCAAAAGTTTTGTAGCAAGACCCAACTTGCCTTGCAATAGGGCACTCTCCCCTCATGGGTGTCAAATTGTGAGTTGAAGGGGCGTTGAGTGCGCTAATACTCGATCGGCTTAAGTAGTAGTTTAGTTGAGTGATGCTTATATTGTGCATCCACTCTCCATATCTATCATAATAATGCTTTGTACATTTGGTTTAAGGACTTACTCGGGGACGAGTAAGGATTAAGTGTGGGGAGGTTTGATATAGGACCATTTTGCACTCTTTTTCCCTCTATTTTCATGCATATCCGACCCCATTTAAGGCGGTTTTGTACCCCCTTTACTCTCGTTTCTAGTCCCGATTCCCTTTACTATGACACTTTGGCCCCCTTGCAGAAATTGAGGCGGGAACGGGCGAAACGAAGCTAGAAAGACGGGATTTCTAAGCTTTGCATGAAAGATGAAGGGAATTATCTTTGAGGAGTACCCTCGGCCGGTAGGTAGGCGGAATGGCTAGCCATTACTGGGAGTACATCTACAAGGAAATGAAGGAAGAATTGTGAAGAAGCATCCCAAATGGTGGTGGCCGGCAAATGGCTGACCTACTGGGAGGACATTTGAGCTTAGGAAATGCAAAGAAGTGAAGAAGGTTACAGGGAATCTCCCAGTAGGTCAAATGACCGTGGGCAGCTAGCCGGGAGTTCCTCCAAATGCCAAAAGTCAAGATTGAAGTCAAGGGTGCCTCGGTAGGTCGGTGGCCGTGGCGGATCAGTTGACCGGCCGTGCACACCTGATGACTTCAAAACTTCAACCAAAAATCCAGAAACTCCCGGTAGGTCAAATGACCGTGGCCGGATGACCGGGGGAGTGCATATACGTGTTTCAAAGCCCATTTCCAATTTCGGTCCTAATCCTTGTATAACCTATATATACCCCTCTCCTTAAACCCTTTTGCACACAACCCTAGATCCAGAATATTTACCCTTTCAAGCTTTAAACTTTCTTAATCTCTTTGTTAATCTTTCTTTAATTAGAGAAGTTCTTCAATCAATTAGTGATTGAATTTGGGGTTTGTAAGAAGATTGAAGGATTTCCTTCTTTATTATTTCTATCCAAATTCCTCTTTCACTATTTTGTTGGTATTAATTCTCTCCTTATTTTCATTTGTTTACATTATTGTTCTTCTTTTATGTTTGTTTGATTGTTTATGTTGAAATTATTGTTGTTGTTTGTTTGTTGTTGTTAATTCCATCATTGTCTCTCTTTTCATTGTTCATCTTTCCTTTGTTCCTCTTTCTTTTGTTCATCCTTGGGTAGTTGTCCTCAAAGACTTAATCTTTGAGTTGATTTGATTAAAGATTGTGTCTTTAGGTTTAATCACTCTCATTATTAGATTAAATCATCTTTCCTTACACCCATTGTTAGATTGTTGCATGTTTAGTAGTGAATTTCATCTTCTCACCATGTTTGTGACCAAAGTTTCCATCTTTATTGTTAATTTTGCAATTAGGACCATGATTAGTGAGTAGTCTTCCACTAGGGCTCGGCTTGACCCGACATGAGTAATTTCATTAATTAAATTTCATAAAGGCTAATTATTTGGGGAAATTGGTGAGGGTAGTTTAGAGGAATGACTTGGGTTATGGGTTGACTCTTGGGTAGTGTTGACTTACGACCCTTGACCACCAACGAGAGTTGGTTAGGTTGTGATTTGGGTACCCGAGACTTGACCCTATTGTTGACCTCGGTTGAGACCGAAAGGGAGAACCGGGGTAGGACACCTCTAAATTAGTGTTTGAAATCGACCCTCGAGAGAGGGAGTGGGATGACCCGGGAATTGATGGGGCTTAATGACCTTAGCGAATATCGGACTACCTCGGGAGAATGCATGTTTTTGGGGTAGTGGGGTATTGAGTTAGGGATTCCGACCTTCGAACCCGAGAGGGGGGTTGGTGGGTAGTGCTAGTGTCCTATTTCGAACCCGAGAGGGGGGGTCTTAGGCGAATTAGAGCCGTCACCTCCTCACCTAACTACCTTTGTGATTAGCCTAGGGATTTAATTATGTGGAATTGCGAATTGTTTGGGAAGAACCGAGTCCTAGACCTTTTAACCATTTGAATTACAACCTATCCTTCGTTCTTGCTTATTTTCCTTGTTTTTTTTTGTTAAGTTTGCATTTCATTTTGTTTTAGGTAGCATTAGTATAACAACCATCCTCTCTTATTTTCGACTTAGCTAAACGATCGGATTAGAACAATTAGTAATCTTTTCAACTCCTTGTGGGATCGACCCTTAATAGTGTACAACGATAGAATCGTGCACTTGCGAGGTATAGCTTGATACCATCACTTGTCTTGAATCTTTTTATTCTATGGTGGTGTTCAAATTACTTCTTTTTGGATCCCCGACTTTTTTTTTCATTCTTAATGATTTTTGGTTCGTTCAGTGTCTGAACCTTCTTAGCATTTAATGACTTGCATTTAGATCCTTTTGCTGACGCAAATGCTGAGAACTCTGGTGCTGGGACAGAAGATTATGTGCACATCAGTGTACGACAAAGGAACGGTAAAAAGAGCCTGACTACAGTGCAAGGATTGAAGAGAGAATTCAGCTATAACAAAATCCTAAAGGACCTCGAGAAGGAACTCTGTTGTAATGGTACTGTTGTTCAGGACCTAGAACTAGGCCAGATTATCCTGCTCTAAGACGACCAGAGTGATAATGCTACCTTCCTCATTCAGGTAAAATTTACATCTAATTAATTAACTGAAAAGAATCACTAAATAGACTCCGCTTTCGACCCGAGTTGTCAAATAATGACTATATTTTCCTATATTTTTTTCCCCAAATATTCATTGTTGACGACTAAAATTCGATGATATGAAAATACAATACATGCTATATCTGTACTTATATTTGTACAGTTATGGTCAAAGTTGACATCAGTTTATTATCAAGATTTCATAGTCAAATGTGATTAACACATTTGGGGTGCATTTAGTAGCTCGATTTGCTCGATGTCATTCTCTTAATGTTTAAATCGTCACAAGAGCAATGTTGTTGGTAATGTGTAAGTTGTTCCGAAGATCCTAACCCCTTCTTTTTTACATGTTTAGCATGAACAAGTTGTCATTGTGAAGAAAGAGCACATCAAAATCCACGGATTCTGAGTTGCCAGACTGCTTCGAGGATCGGGGTGTACTTGCTACATGATTCCGAGTATAGAGGTTGTGTGCGAATCTATATTAGTAACCCTGATGGTGTTCTAGCATAGTTGTATCTTGGCTTCATTCTGTGTTTGTAATGAGGTCGCCTACACAATTAGCTAAATCGGGGCCCATTGGCGTCAAATTAAACTGATGTAGTGGGAGAAAGGGAATCGAACATTCTAATTTCAGATTGAATTTCCCCGCAATAATGGCATCAGATTAAACTGGTGTACTGTTAGACCTCTCGCATCATTTATCATCGCACTGACTTCTAATATTAGTGTATATGTGACATAACAAATACGATAAATGATGTTTGCAACTTAGCTTTCTAGCGGGTAATAGTCACATGA
Source organism: Silene latifolia (assembly GCF_048544455.1). Taxonomy (NCBI): domain Eukaryota; kingdom Viridiplantae; phylum Streptophyta; class Magnoliopsida; order Caryophyllales; family Caryophyllaceae; genus Silene; species Silene latifolia. Next base: position 10,118,926 of record NW_027413163.1, on the reverse strand, counting down.
ACAAAAAAGAACTTCAGGATTTGTTAGCGAGAGTTTAATCAAGAAACCGATATTTTTGTGCTCTGGATAAGATCTAAATTATAAATATTTCCCAATTGCACAAGGCAGCAGAAGAGACGTTGCGCATGTTCGATTTCGTAAATCGACCTTCAACATTTTGCACATGGTATACAATGACCCACAGCCCACAGGTTCTTTGGTAGCTGTTAGGGTGGTAATTTGAGTGTCGATAATTTCTGAAAGCGGTGGTTGTAAGAACCGGAATCAACTACTACGAATGCTTTGCATTATCGACTCTCTGTTACTCCAAATACGTATGCTAAGTTGTAGTGTTAACTATGTCCTATGTGTAAGATATTTCCAAACTTACACTGTGTCCCTATATGTCCGATTGATATGAGTTACGTCCGTTCACACGACAATGCCCCTGAAGTGTTTTGCTAAACTATGTTGTATTTTAGGTTTTGTACGGTGCAATTTATTCCTTTTTTTTTTTGCACCGGTGTACTCTGTGTAATATAGTACTTACCGTCTTCATACAGATTTTGAAAAATGTGAATTGCAATATCCATTTCTGTTACGATGCTTACTAATGAGATCACCTATACAATTAATCAAATTGGGGCACCGCGTCCGGTAGGGACCGGGCGCGGAGCAACGACTAGTAGGTATAAATAGGGATGAGTCATGTTACTAAACATGATAAATTACTAGAGCTGTCATTGTGGAGGGGTAGATTTAGGCTGCGGGCTTGCTGGCACTAGTACCTATCAAGCAAAGCTCATGTCTTGCACCTGTTATTTAGGACGAGTTTTAGAGAACAAGAGTTAGCTATTGTGGTAAGAGCTCTCTTACCACAATCATGAAGTCGAGAATTCGATTCTCACTCGCAAAATAGTGTGTTCATTTGAACAAAAAAAAGGAAACTTGTGACGGGTACAACTTACAAGCATCTGAACTCATCATTAAACCCCCTCCCTGCAAAAGGGTGGAAATCTAAATTTGTATTTGCCATATTCACCTAATATAACTAAATATGATTTTATTTTCCTATAAAAGTTTGTTCAATTCTATTGAATTTACACAATTTTTTATTTATCCTTATAACTTAAGATTTTCACAAAAAGAGGGTTATAAAATCGTCATAATAACACAAACTTTTATAAATAATTGGCACATATTAGGGGACAAACAAGGTGAGGTGCAATTAGTAGACCATACAACCTAGCAGGCTAGCAGTATAGATTTGGTGCTTTGTAATATAGGATTTGAGATTATATGTACATTTTACGACCTTTATTGAAAAGAATTTGAGCGCCTTTATATAAATTTTAAACTCAAAATATTCTAATGAAACTAAACAATAATACATATAAGCTTAATTAAATTTTAATTTTGATACCTAAAAAATTAAAATGTAGCTAAAAAATTTTAGAAGCTTGAAAAGATTGCATATAACTTCAATTAGATTTATATTGGATATACCATGCTCATATACATCTAAATGTATAGTCTTATTTGTGAGGTAAAGTGGGTATGGTGCAAATTCCACCTATGCAGTGTGTCACGGTCCGGGACTTTGAGCCGGAACGTGGCGCACACCCTTGTCTAACACACGACAAGAATGCAAGCGAGAGCGTCAAGCACTAGTGAAGGATCACTAGTGCATTCGTAATCGGTCTCGGTTGGCGTGTGTCAGGAATCCTAGTCACGATTATCAAGTCCGGTACACAAAAGCAATAAAAGTAAGAAATACGATTATTGAAAGGAAGAACACAAGCAATATCAAGCTTTTGGATGAGAAGCGGTTTAATTGACTAGCACCTCTCATAGAGGCAAATTTGATAGTTTGGTCCTGGTAGCAGGATACATTGATTGTGCAGAATAGCGATATGTTTTCTAAACGCATCAAAACATATCTTAAACTAAATACAAGACTCCAAGATTCGACACGCAGGAAGTAGTCTTGGAGTACTAAATGAAACTAAAAATAGAAATGAAAATACATGAGTACAAATAAGAAATCTAAGGGTTCGAAGTGGAAGGACCGCGATCGCAATTTTTAGGGATTGTGCGCTACAACTGCGGCTCATTACACTTTCCCCCACCTAATTTGTTGCCGTCCTCGACAACGCTTGAAACTCTGCATGGTTGGTTCAGTCGGCTGATGTCGCTGGAAGTTGATTGGAACAGATGTTGGCGCGCTTGCTCTTGTTGCGGGTGGGATCTTCGGGATCTGGATGGTAAGGTTTCAGACAGCTCACATGAAAGATAGGGTGACACTTCATCCAGGTAGGGCGGTCAAGCTTGTATGCTACTTCCCCAATCCGCTTGATCACTTGGATGGGGCCTTCGTACTTTCGCACTAGTCGCTTGTCCCGTCCTCGGGGGAATCTCATCTGCTCTTTGTTCAGCTTCACCATGACCATGTCGCCTACTTTGAACTCCCTTGGTCTACGATTCTGATCTGCCCACTTCTTCATGCGGCGAGACGCTTTCTCCAAGTAAGCTCGAGCAATCTCAGCATTCACGTTCCATTCTTTAACATACTCGTGAGCTTTCTTTGTCTGGCCTCCGTAGGTATCTGCAACTGTGGGAGGCAATAACGGTTGTTGACCTATAACAATCTCAAACGGGCTCTTGTTGGAAGAAGAGTTCGTCTGAACATTAAAACAGAACTGGGCAACATCAAGGAGTCTCACCCACTCTATTTGAGTTGCCCCCACAAAGTGTCTTAAGTACTCTTCCAACATGCTATTGATTCGTTCAGTCTGGCCATCCGTTTGAGGATGGTAACTTGAGGACATCCGCAGCTTGGAACCCAGGAGATTGAACAACTCTCCCCAAAATAGTCCCGTGAAGCGAGAATCGCGGTCACTGACTATACTTTAAGGCAATCCCTAGTATTTCACAACATGCCTGAAGAATATTGTGGTAGTTTCTTCAGCGCTACACGCCTTAGGAATGGGAATAAAAGTTGCATATTTCGAGAATAGATCCACAATGATAAGGATCACACTTAACGCCCCTACCTTCGGTAACCCAGAGATGAAGTCCATTGAGATACTCTCCCATGGCCGTGTTGGCATGGGCAACGGATTTAGCAGCCCTCCTGGCTTCTGTTTCTCTCCCTTATCTTGCTGGCAAATGAGGCAGGTCTTCGTATACTTCATCACATCATCCTTCATCCGTGGCCAATAGTAACTTCTCTTCAATAGGCATAAAGTTCTCTGCCATCCCAGATGACCCACCCATAAAGTATCATGGCACTCCTGTAGAAGAATTTTCCTCAATCCAGCCGCCTTGGGAACAAAGATGCGATGTCCCTTCGTGAATAGAAGCCCATCTTCCTTCCAAAACTTGCGAGTCTTCCCTTCTAAGGCCAACTATTTCAGAGTCCTCGCCATTGGGTCTTGGTCGAGGTGTTCCTTCGCCTTAGCTCGAATATCTGTGACCACAGTGGTAGTGGACAGGTGAGCGATCATGCGCAGTGCGGCCAAGTCGCACCTATGACTTAGGGCATCAACGACCCTATTCGCTGCTCCCGGTCGATAAGTGAACTCCACATCAAACTCGGCCAACAAATCTTGCCATCTAGCTTGTTGGCTGTTGAGCTTGGGTTGAGTCAAGAAGTGGGATGCCGTGGTGTTATCCGTCTTGACTATAAACTTCGATCCCAGGAGATAGTGTCTCCATCCCCGCAGGCAATGAACAATAGCAAGAAGTTCTTTCTCTTGGGTAGCATATCGAGTATCGGCCCCATTCAACTTTCTACTCTCAAAGGCCAGTGGGTGACCCTCTTGGAGAAGTACTCCCCCAAGGGCATAATCAGACGCATCCGTCTCTACTTCAAAGGGTTTGGTGATATCCGACAGCGCCAAGACGGGCTCCTGCATCACTGCTTCCTTGAACCTCTCAAAGGTCCTTCTTCTGTCGATAGATCACTCCCACTTGATATCCTTTTTCAGCAAATCAGTCAGTGGGGCGGCAATTTTTGAGTAATCCCGGATGAATCTTCGATAGTAGTTTGCTAGCCCTAAGAAAGAGCAAAGCTCCGGCACGTTTCTTGGGGTACCCCAATCCTTGATTGCAGTAATATTCTTCGGATCCATTCTAAGTCTCCCTTTCCCCACGATGTGGCTGAGAAAATTGACTTCAGGTTAGGCAAACTCACACTTCTCCTTTTTGATAAATAAGTGTTTGTCTCGCAGTTTCGCGAACACAAGCTTCAAGTGTTCTACGTGTTCAGCCAAAGAGCGACTATACACAACAATATCATCCAGGTACACCACCACAAATTTGTCTAAGTACTCATGGAATACATGGTTCATCAGCGTGCAAAATGTGGCAGGTGCGTTCGTCAACCCGAAGGGCATGACCAACCATTCGAAATAACCATACCTTGTCACGCAAGCTATCTTTGGCTCATCTTCTTCGGCAACTCGAACTTGATGATAACCCGATCTCAGATCTAACTTGGTGAAGTACACAGCGCCCTGTAACTGATCGAACAGGTCCGCTACTAGAGGAATGGGGTAGCGATTTCTCACTGTCAACTTGTTTAAGGCCTGATAGTCGATACACAATCTCAGACTACCGTCCTGTTTCTTCTAAAAGAGCACGGGGGTTCCATAAGGAGCTTTAGAAGGTCGAATCAACCCCGAGCGAATCAGATCATCTAGCTGCTTTCGAAGTTTAGCTATTTCCGAAGGCGCCATGCGGTATGGTCCTCGTGCAGGAGGTCTTGTCCCGGGAAATAACTCGATTTGATGGTCTACCGAGCGTCGTGGCAGAAGACTCATAGGTAAACAATCTGGCATCAGGTCCTTGTTGTCATCCAACACCCGCATTATCGAGGGTTCCTCTTATTCGGCAGAAGTGTCCTCTTTCATGGACACGGTACACAAATAAGTTGGCCTTCACTAAGCAAGGATTTGACTCGACCATCATAAGGGAACCATTATGGGGTACCAAGAAGGTTGGTGTTCGCTTTAGAAAATCCATTCCGAGGATGATCTTAAAGTCATCCATCGAGACACTGGTGAAGTCGAGCTTCCCGCTCCATTCACCCATCTTGATCACTACATCTTTGGCCACGCCCTGAATTGGCTTAGCGCTGGAGGTAACAACTTTCATCTTTCCTCCTTCTCGGTTTATCTCCATCCCGAGCCGCTTCGCCTCATCAGGGGTAACAAAATTGTGGGAGGCTCCCGTGTCTATCATGGCACGAGTGCAAATTCCATTAATTTTTAGTTCTACGTACATGAGCTCAGTGGACTTGGCCTCGAAAAGGTTGGTGCCTTTTCCCATCGAACACATCATGTGCACCGCGCCATTCGTGCCACTTCCCCATGTTCGTTGAACTCATCATTGTCCCCCGGGTCGACTTCTTGGTCCGTCCCTTCGGAGGTTGGCTCAACAGACATCTTCGACAAATTCTTCTTGAGGGCGTTGAATTCCCCCTGGTGCGGACACTCGGACATTCGGTGTGGTCCTTTGCATAAGAAACAGGCAAACGATTTTCTAGCTGTAGACGCTTCCGACGTACTCCCCTTTGAGGAAGTTGGAGTGGGATTAGCTTGCCCCCACCTTCTATAATCTCCTCCTGGGCGAAATCGGCTGTTTCCCGTAGAAGGAGTTTTGTTTTGCGACGTATTTCCTCCATATCTGGGGTTACTCCCACTCGCTGCAGAGAATACCTTCTTCTGCGCAGCTTCACGCTCAGTATAATAATCAACTAGTCTCTCGGCTGCGTTCATTGCAACGGAGAGGGAGTCGGGTCTTTGTCGCATGATCTCTCGTTGAGCCCACTCTTTCAAACCATCAACGAACTGGAACACACGATCCTTCTCGGTCATATCAGTTATCTCCAGCATACATGTCGAGTAGGCTTTTACGTACTCCCGGATAGAACCCGTATGCTTCAAGCTCTTGAGTTTTCTTCGAGCTAGGAAGTCGGTATTCTTCGGATAAAATTGTTCTTTGAAGAGTCGTTTGAAATCCTCCCATGACTCCAACACTACGCTCCCTGCCTCGATATCGGCGTATTTGGAGCGCCACCATTGTTTGACATCATCGATTAGATACATGCTCGCGGTAGTGACTTTAAGTGTCTCATCGAGCGCACTTGCTCGGAAGAAGTGCTCCATGTCGAAGAGGAAGTTATCGACTTCTTTCGAGTCTCTCGCCCCACTATACTTGTGAGGTGCAGACGGCTTCACCTTGGGAGTCCCACCGAAATTCCCGTCTGCGACCATTTTCATCAATGTATTACACATGTTCTCGAGCAGTTCGAGTCTCTCATGGACATATCCCATCTCTTCCGCGAACTCTCGCGGGATCGATGCTTCTATAGCGTCAAAGCGGGCCTCATGCCCCTTTATCATATCGTCTCGTTTACGGCTCCAAGGCGAGCCTCATGCCCCTTTACCGTCTCATCTACGGCTTGGTGAGTGCCCCCGAGGCTCACCACGAGTCCTTCCAGATAAAGAAGTTTCTCCTCAAGTAGTTTCTTTAAGGCCGACACCCGGGCCCTAGTTTCTCCTTTGTTCCCACTCGGTTCTGCGGTCTTTCCCGTCATCGTATGCAGCAGCTCGTCGTGAAGACCGAGCTCTGATACCAAATGTCACGGTCCGGGACTTTGAGCCGCAACGTGGCACGCACCCTTGTCTAACACACGACAAGAATGCAAGCGAGAGCGTCAAACACTAGTGAAGGATCACTAGTGCATTCGTAATCGGTCTCGGTTGGCGTGTGTCGGGAATCCTAGTCATGATTATCAAGTCCGGCACACGAAAGCAATAAAAGTAAGCAATACGATTATTGAAAGCAAGAACACAAGCAATATCAAGCTTTTGGATGAGAAGCGGTTTAATTGACTAGCACCTCTCATAGAGGCAAATTTGATAGTTTGGTCCTGGTAGCAGGATAAATTGATTGTGCAGAATAGCGATATATTTTCTAAACACCTAAAAACATATCTTAAACTAAAAACGAGACTCCAAGATTCGACACGCAGGGAGTAGTCTTGGAGTACTAAATGAGACTAAAAACAGAAATGAAAATACATGAGTACAAATAAGAAATCTAAGGGTTCGAAGTGAAAGGACTGCCCGCGCAATTTTTAGGGATTGTGCGCTACAACTGCGGTTCATTACACAGCGCAACTTCAACTCCACCTATGGATCATGGTGTGTATAATTTTTTTTTTACTCATAAACGATCTGCCACCCACCAAAAATTTACCCATAAGGCCATAACCACTCGGCCACTCCTACTAGGATGGGTGTGATACCGTATCCAAACCCGTCCACTTCCAACTCTAAATCACTTTAAAATTGCTAGAAACATAAAGGATATATATGAAAAAGAAATGTATAGTTCGCAACTATACACCAAATAATTTTCAACTTTCCGTTCCAACTGATAACACAATCTCACTTTCGTCCCTATAAACGCTCTGTCACCCGCCCAAAATTTTATAGAAATTTTTACCCTTTCAAAAGAACACGACCTACTTAAACAAGGTAATAATCAAAATACAAAGTAAATACTCCCTCTTATTCACTCTTTTCTTCTCCATTTCTTTCTTGCACAAAAAATAAGGAAATAAATTTATACCGTTCAAAATACACTACCCATCGTGTAATTGAATTGAATTTGAACCACATAAAATTTAAAAAAAAAAAGGAATGGAAAAATAAAATTTAAAAATTCTGAATAAGAAAATACGGAAGAAAAGACGAACGGGAGAGGGTATGACTATGAGGAAAACTTGATGGATCACGTGGAAGAAAGAGACAAAAAGAAATAAGAGCAGGAAAAAGATTTTGAAAAAAAAAAAAGAAAAAAAAAAATCTAAGTCGGTTGAAAAGAAATACAACCGGGTGTATAACTGTATATATCAAGAAAGATCTGTTGACCAAATCCTTTATTCCCTTCACAAGTTTTTCACTCTCCACAACAACAATGAACAATTCCGTTTTTAGCCGATTAAATTTTATCGATGTGATTATTATATTAACAAGCGCTAACTTAATTTTCCGTCCCATTTTAGGTAATATTTCAATCAAATTACCAAACCCTTTAACCATAAACCAATACGGTTTCAACCATGTGCTTCAACTGAAACCCCGGAAACAAAAACCCAAACCCAAACCCGACCCCGACCTCGACTTACCAGACGATATTATTGTGATAATTTTAAGTAAAGTTGATATTGTCACGCTTTGCAGGTGCACCCTGGCACTGTCACAGGATGCTATTCTTCCCCGAATTGCCTCGTTTTCGACACCGTTAGAGGCTTCATTGTTTATCCCAGATAGATCACAGTATTGGTATGGTCGATTGTTTAACAAAATAATTTCCAATTCTATAGTACTTTTCTTAATAATTCTGGGTAGTAATTCTGTTATACCTGAGATGTTTATAAAACTAACTACATACGTCTTCTTGTGGATAAACATGCCTATGTTAAAACCGGAAGCTGTTCATTTTTTCAAAAAGCTTACTGGGTTAAGGTCGTTGGTAATTGATCTCCCGGCAATGCCTTGTTACGACTGTCGTGTATCGCCTCATTTGTGGTTCAAATGGGACGTGAGGTTTGGAGTTTACGATACTGTGGCCAGTAATTATGTTCTGTATGTGTTTGGTGATAAGGCGGATGATAACACGAGTAATACTGTAAGGACAATAAGTCAGATGTTGAGGGCAATGAAGACGGTTGCGTATCATTCTATGTTACATTGTTCAGTGATGGATTTAGGGTGCGAAGAGGGTCATTGGAAGACGGGTATGAACATCATGATCAAAGATGCTGAGAGGAATGGGAGTATGATGATTGGTCCTAAATCGAAATGGGGAGGTGGTAAAACCCGATTTAAGATTTTTCATTTGCCTTCGACTTTGAACTTCAGTCGCTATGCAAATGAAGATGAGGATCCACTCCAAGCCCAAGATGTGATGCTTCTGTTCTTGGCCCATCTGGATGCTAGTGTTGATCAAGATGATAATGATGTTATAATGTCTTGCCTTGCTGATATGGGCGGCGATGAAGGAGAAGCAGATAAAAAAACGGAGCTTAGAGATATTGTGGCACAATTCCTAGCCGATGAAAATTGTATGGTGTTCATTTGATTTACATTGAATTGCTTGCAGGTTGGTTCATCTGATTTAGCTGTCCATTTCCTATTGTGATGCTTTTGCCTCTCAAAAGCCATTTTGGGATCGACTGTTACAAACACAGAATGCTACTCTTATTCTGTTCAGTTTGCTTCATTGCCTTTCTGGTATGTATAAGAGTTCATTTGGTTCACCTTAACAATTCTCGTTGCCCAGGGATTGATATATCATGTTATCTTCTACGAGTATATTTTCTTACGAATTAGAAAAACGTGTTTGGTTGAACATAGAAAATGGGATTTATGTAGGAAACTTACTTTCGGGATTATATAAGCAATTTCCTCCATTCTGACTAGTAATTCCAATTTATTTATGTGTGTTTTGTATCAACAGAACAATTTTACTCCGTATTATTTTTTGTAATTCCCATGAATTGAAATATTCCGTGTCTACTTGTAAGTAACCAACTGTCTCCTGCCTCCCCCTCACCTACTTCATCAGCTTCCTCCCCTGCCACACCTCCTGAATCAACTATCCCGACCCCAACTGCATCCCTATCTCCCTAGCTGTCATTCATTGTTGGTCCCTTCACCAGATTGATGATTAAGGTGCAAGTTTTGATAATTCAGTTTTGGTAATTCAGTTGCTCTTGTTTTTTCTTGGAGCTCCCTATCTCTCCCAACAGCATATAGACATACAATATCTTAAATTACAGAACAGTTGCTGCTGTAACAACTGTAACCGGCCTTGACAGCCCCTACAATTCTGAAGCCTCCCATCTGGCGTTAGCTGCCAGGACCTGGTCTTTGAGTTTCAAATGTACTTCACTTGTAACCTTGAAATGGTCGGTGTCCCTTGATCCCTTGAAGCCCCTTCTTGTTCCTCCTTGTTTGATTTGATGCTTCAAAAGAAGCAAATATTGTAAATTGTCCCACATTAAATTGGAGCATATTTCTAACTTGAATATGCATTTTTCATGGTTGACTCATGTGGTTACCAAGTTGATTGTGTGGTTTCCCAAGTTTATTATTTACCATATTTGTAATCAATAGGTCTTGGTATAGACGGGTGGGGCGAACAAACGGGTAAAGACCTCGAATAAAATGGATAGGGGGGACAAGGTGGGACACCCCCATGTGCTTCCCATTTTATGGCAAATGAGTATTTTGTGAGGGAAATGGTATCCGTCTATACGTATAGACGGATAGTGTCCGTCTATAATGAGAATTTGTGATTTGTAATTTACAATGCTAATTCACCATTATATAAACCTAAACTTTACAACCCCAAATTACACAACAAAAGCCACTACTTTCTTCTCCCTAAGTAATTTTCTATCAAAACCCGTCTTTGGAGGTTTATTCTCTATCTAAACCCGTCTTTAGAGGTCTTTTTGGCAATGTTCTTGACTGGGTTCATGTCGTGCCTTCGTCTACACCGGAGGTACAACGGTTGTGTAACCCTGGGGATCGATTGTCATGAGGCCGTGTATAGAGTACATGTCAAATTCGACTTTAGGACAGTGTGGACATGGCCCACCTGCGACGCCCAGCCGATCTGTGGGACGCAGCAACGGTCTTTTGAAAGCCACACTCGGCGGCGTAGGAATGCTTTCGACCGGATCGTTTTAGATCGGTCGGTTTCGTCTCAGCAAGGGTCTCGAAACGATGCAAGAGATGTTCGGAGTCGCCACCAAGCATTTGTGGGATGCATGGAACCCATTCGAATCCACTTTATACCTAGGTCAATCAAGGCAAAAAGCGGTGTTTGACGTAGGTACTAAAGATAAGGAATTGTCCCTCTTTAGTATCTTATCTCTAGAATGACTCTCGTACGCCCTGGATAAGGTCGTCAACTATCCAAAGTTTCTGAGTAAGAGGTGAAGGCACGTATTGGGAAGCCCTTTAATCGGACACCCAATCCCGCCCGCGGTAGCGGCCTTTACTGATCGATCTTGGTTGGTTAAATGCAAAAGTTGATAAAACGGGTAAATGCATGAATGCGCATCCACAAGTTTGAACCTAACATGTGAGTTTTCTATGTCGGTTGTTTAATCCAAGTATCAAGTATTTGATGTCAAGTTGGATTTAATGTTGATTTGCATGCAAGACGGAAATTAAACATCCATTTACCGAGTTAGGTTTATGGTGCATAACGTGATTCATTTGTCTTAGTAAGGCGTTTTGCAAATATGATATGAAATGGGCAGATTTGTCATCTGATAGTGTTTATCTCCTCTGCTCATAGTGTTTTTAAAGTCAGCTAGGTCGGTGTGAATTAACTCAAGAAGATTTGTATATCTAGTTGTAACAGGTCTACTAGGTTTTTTAGCAAATTTAGCCTCGACACAACTAGGACATTTTTCAAAAACTTCTGAAGATAACGATGGTATAAGAGACATAAACTTGAGCTTTTTAATCGAATCAACATTCACGTGCCCTAGTCTACCATGCCAATTATCAATAGACTCAGCAATATAAGCAGAAGTAGAAGCAGTATTATTAATGATAGGAGAATCAACGTTTAAAACAAATAAACCCCCACAGAGATAACCCTTGCTCACAAAATCCCCATTGCGCGGCATTACAACCTTGTCAGCCTCAAAAACAAGTTTCACTCCAACTTTGTTTAGTAAGGCACCAGACACGAGGTTTCGACGCAAGGTAGGAACATATAAAACATTATTAAGAGCAAGAGTTTTCCCCGAGGTCAGTTTGAGAAAGATCTTGCCTTTGCATGTGATCACAGCAGAAGAAGAGTTACCCATGTAGACAGATTCACCAGCCACATCTTCGAACTCAGCAAATAGCTCCTTGTTAGCACAAAGATGCCTCGAAGCCCATGTATCCAGAATCCAATCACTAGCATTCGCAACCAGATTTGCCTCAACAACCACAGCAGCAATGATGTCATCTTTCTCAGCAAGATTAGCTTCAGCAACTTTCTTTTGAGGACACTGGTAAGCTTTATGACCCGGTTTTCCACAGACATAGCACACCAGATTCTGTTTTGGTTTTTGGATCTTAGTTGCAGGTTTGGTGAATTTCCCTTGACCCGATTTCTTAGCATTCTGACCCTTAGCTTGACCCTGACCAGCTTTAGCCTTTCCCTTACCCTTGAACTTATCTCCATTTGAAGACCCACCAATGAGATTAGCTTTTGTAGTAGTAAGAGACAGTTGGACTGACTTATCTTTCAGACGATTAGCTTCCTCAGTCCTCATGTGACCTATCAGCTCTTGTAGGGACAAATCCTTTTTCTTATGTTTCAAATGGTTCCTGTACTTATTCCAGGACGGGGGAAATTTCTCTAGCAAGACATTAGCCAAAAAGATCTCATCTAATTTCATACCCTCATTGACCACATCAGCACACGAGTTCTCATAAATATGAACTTGTTCCATAATAGGTTCGATCTACCATTTGAAACCCAAGCCACCGTCCGACAACATACTTCTTTTTACCCGCATCATCAGCCCCATATTTTTTCAAAAGGTCTCCCAAATGGTTTTAGCAGATTTATGGACCATAAATAAGTCAAAAAGGGTAATAGTCATATGATTAAGGAGATGACATTTAGCAGTTTTGTTATCCTTATCATGTTTCTTAATAGACTCCTCATTTGACTTAACAGTAGCAGATGGGGGTGGAGTAGTCTCGGCACTAGCAGCGACAACAAGAGAGGGAGGATCAGAAAACAGAACATAGTCGATTTCTAGTTCTTCAAAAAAACATAAGCAATTTCTGAGACCACCTCTTATAATTCTGACCATCTAAAGGTTCAAGTTTCGACAAATCAGGAATGGTTTTGCTCGAAATTACAGCCATTGTTACGACACAGAATATAGTTTTCAAATTGTTGGAAAGTAAAGACGCAACAATGGACAGAAAAAGAGAACTTATCGAAACAGGAGAATAGAAAAGCAGTGTCGTGGTAAGGTAGCCACTGACTTGAAAACAATATCGGCACGACCGCGGTGGTAATCATCTCACGCCGGTAGTTCCCTAAGATTAACACTGTGACTCCCGTACACAACCACTCGTGTAAAGAAGCCTTGGAATAAACAGTAACAGTACCCAGAAAAATTTAGAAGCAGAGAAGGAGAAGAGAGAATTTTTGAGAGAACATAGTATGTTGTGTATACATTCTGAAAGGAGCAGCTCTTTTTATAGTCGAAAAAAGAGCTGTTACAGAACGAAAACGCTCCAGTCAAAACGGTTTAATGGAGCTAATTAAGCGCTCCTTAATTGCAGCCATTAACCACGTTTGACTAACAGATTTAGAATATAAACACAGGTACAATGAATGTGGACAGTCCATCTACACACAAGCCCAAAAAGATAAAACTGGGTCGTTGGCCCGCACCATTGCGGCGCGCACGCGTGCGTTTGGACCCAAAGCCACAAGCCCAACAATCTCAACAAAATCCTCTTGGTTGCACTCTATTGAACACTACAAAGACAAGTAGTATTATAAACAAGTGAAAAGTAAGATTACCCACCGATGTGGGACAATATGTGTTTCATATCTATCTAGTATAAAAGCTAGGTTCTTTCCTGGATTCCTATTGGTTGCTTAAATTCAGCATTGGTGGGCCCCTACTAAATTTTGGTGAATTAATTACCCTTTCTCCACATTTGCTGATATTTTGGTGTTTAATTTCCGTCTTGAACAATAGTTGTTATTATTTCCGTCTTGAACAATAGTTGTTATTTATTCCGTGTAAATATTCTACCGACTAAAAAAAAATCTACATACAAAATCGATTTAAAAAACAAAATTACAATAAATTTCTATGATAGCTTGACAAAAGATTAGAAATTATAAGTTATGTCGACCCCTACCAAAATTTCACGAATGAATCGATTTAAAAAACAAAATTACAATAAATTCACGAATGAATCGCTCTCTACATTAATTAATTAACATAAAAATAACAAAAATATGAGAAAGATCAACACTTTTATTGGGTTTTCACTGATGATCATCAAACAACAGTTTCCTCCATTTCTTTTTACCCCTCTTTTGCACTAAAGATTTAAAGGGTAAAAAATCCACCAGAAACTTAAGTTAAAGAAAATGAGAAAAAGGAGTGAAAAATGAAAGACAAAAAGATTAAAAAGGTGTTTTAACAACTTAGATTAAATTTGGGGGCTAATTGATTTGGGGAAAATGAGTTTGTTTAGAAGAACTCAGATTAGAGTTTTTGTTGTGGAAAATGTATCATTTTGTTTGTTGCTGGAGAGAAAAAAAGAGGGACAATTGAAGTGAGAAATAATGTTGTAAATTCTTTAGGTTTACGGAGGGAGTAGATGAGTTAATTTATGGGTGTAGGTTTACTATGATTTTATATAAAGTTTGGGCTATTAAGTTATTGGATCATTTACTAAAATGGATTTATGAAGATGGATGGTTATTTTTCTGAACTCTTTTTAAATATTTGGGCCTTATATTTTTTAATGTTAGAAAATGTTATACGGAGTATATCTATTTTCACTTCCGTTTATATTTATTGTAAAACATAAATAATATACTTCGTGTCTTGCATTATATCATATGAGTACATCACTATCTGATGTGTTATTATTTATTTTTAATATTATATTTGAGTTATATTAATCTTATTTTAAATTATAGTTATGTGCAACTTTAATTTTATATTTATGCATTTCGTTAACTATTGGATAATTCAATCCCGTGCAATTTTTACACGGGAATAAAACTAGTTGAAGTTGAATTTGGCTTTATGAAGCCATCATTGCCAACAATTGATTCTAACGACGATAATGAAATTTTTATGTATAAATATCGTCTAACCCGTATTTTAACTAATCCTACGATCCAATCCGCCTTACCCGTTTGACAAGTCTACTCCCTCAAGTTACTGACTCTTGACCCAATCGATAGTAAGTCAATGTGGAAGTACATGCGAGTTATGCGGCCATGAGAGTGTTGAATTCCGCCACGTATACACCTTCCATAACCACCACAACTCTGTTTTTGTATCGAATCTAGTTCTTTTTCATCACCAATGATCTCATCTTCACAACATTCGTCTCTTGTTCACACTTTAATCAACCTTTAAATAAAACTACAAAACACTAGTAAATATCAACCTTTTTCTGATTTTTTTTCTGATTTTTTATTACAAAAAACATATCTAAAATCCTGTCACATTCCTGTCTATAAATATCACACATGTTTCGTTCTACATTACATTCATCAACTCTCTCTCTTCTCAAAATCTTATCCATTTCATCATCTTCATCTTCAATTCCTTTGTACAATCAATTATCTTCAATTCCAAATCAAACCCATTTCAGATCTTCCATTAATTTGATCAATCCAACTTGTGGGTATCGTAATCAATCTCATTTGTTTCAATCTTTTAGGCAAGAACATTCAATGGCAAGTCAGTCTGATCCAAAACCTAAATCAGTCCATGAATTCGTCGTCAAGGTTTGTTTTTCATATATAATTCCTGTATTATCACTTGATTGTGTATTGTTATGATTGATAAACTGCAAATAATATTTTGATTTTGATTTGTGACGAATTAATTTTGATTTGATTTTAAAATGGGAGATTCATATGTTTGGGGGTTGTTGAGCAATTTACGGAAAAATTCTTGGATACGCGGGGGTTTTAACTATGAAGTGAACATTCAATGGCAAGTCAGTCTGACCCATTAGAAGTCTCGTTTGTTCTTCTATTTATTTTTGATTGGTTAGGAAGTACGATGAGATGGTATTCGGACATAAGAATTTTACATCAAATCATCTCATTTTGATTAGAAATTTACTAAGAAGAATCGCAAATTATAGCCCAGGACCGTTTACTGCATAAATTAATACTCCATTTGTCCCGGTTATTTGTTTAACTATTCCATTTTTGAGTAATCATAATCTATGCTATTATATGACGACTGTGTCGACGTGTCGTCATAAGCGGGTTTGCATATCGTTGTGGTCATTTAGAAAGACATAATTTCAATATTTGATATAGTTTGGTATTGCATTTCCATTGATTTATTTGCCAGTGATTCAATTTCTTTGTTGTGAAGCCATCAGATCTGGTGTAGTTTTATAGTTAGATTCTCTGGCTGACCTTTTAATTACTTGTACAGGACGCCCGTGGAAATGAGGTGGATCTCAGCATTTACAAAGGGAAGGTCCTCCTGATTGTTAATGTTGCATCACAATGGTACGATAAGGGAAAGGATTTATTTTGAATGCTTTTATGGGTCATTTAAAACAGAGGCAAGGTGTTGCTGATACATGTAATCTCTTTTGGGATAATATTGCTGTATTGGCTACTCTTAGTATGGCTACATGATATCGATATATTGCAATCATTGTGCAGTGTGTTTTACAAGAAACTTAAAACTCGTAATTGTCTTGACAGTGTGAACCTTAGCAGTGACGGGCTTTGCTCACGTTTTCCGACATTTCTATATGTATATTTGTAGTTGACTCTTTTTGAACTGCAGTGGTCTTACCAATTCAAACTACCCGGAGTTGACTAAATTGTATGAGACTTACAAGGATCAAGGTAACAAGTGTTTCCTTTCCTTTGTAACGTCAAGTTTTCCTACGCCATCCATAATAAGCAAGGTAAATTAATAAATAATGCCCCACTAATTACAGGATTTGAAATCTTGGCATTTCCGTGCAACCAATTTGGCAACCAAGAGCCAGGGGATAATGAGCAAATTGTGGAGTTTGCTTGCACTCGTTTCAAAGCGGAATTCCCCATTTTTGATAAGGTATATGTGGAACGCGGTACATGTGTAAAGGAAGCTGGACGCCTGGACTTGACTAATATATTAACACAATATTATAAATTGCTCCTTTGGAGTGATTACCTACAGAATCGCCCGCTGAAGTCATTATGTTGATAACTTGGGTCATTTACAGGTGGAGGTGAATGGCGGTAATGCTGCCCCGATCTACAAGTTCTTGACATCAAGCAAAGGTGGCCTTTTCGGAGATGGGATCAAATGGAATTTCACAAAGTTCCTCGTCGACAAGGACGGTAATGTTGTTGATCGCTATGCGCCAACTACTTCTCCATCCAGCATCGAGGTATAAGCATGGTTATTATTTACTTTATATAATGCTTAAAAATTGAAGCACCAACAAATGATGCTTTGGAATGAAATTTACTGAACAACATACATCTTCTCATTTTGCAGAAGGATATAAAGAAACTGCTTGGCGTGTCTTAAGGGATTAAGGATCGAGACTGCTCTCATGTTGGCTAGGAAATCTAACATATTATGAATAAAATGTGGACTACTTTTACAGCTATTGTAACAAGCTTTTATAAATCGTCTATTTTGCTTTGTACTCGTGGAGTTTCCGGTGCTTGTCTTTGTAAAATTAGCCATTTGAAGCGGTATTACGTGGAACAATAATCGATAGTTATGTCTATTTTTTCTTATAAATATGATTATCCTTAAATTTGTGTGTGCGGGAAACCTACGAAACTTGACAAGTAGTACAACTTTTTTATTCCTTACGGAGTAATTGTTACGGAGTGTACTTCGTTAGCTACAAGTGTTGAATACACGATGCATGACCACACTAAATTATTGGCCGTTACAAACGAAAATTTATGTACAAGTAGATGCAAAGAAGCGACTAGCTACTTGCCTACTAAAGTACTACGAGTATAAATGATTGTAAATTAGCGTCTAACTTTTTTCAGTTGGTCTTGCTTGTGACGGGCGTTATCCGTTACAAGCTGAAGACGGATAGTGCCCCTTTCACAATAAGACAAGTGGGAAGGCAAGTGGGGGAAAATGGAGCATCCCATGAATAATGCCACTTGCATATTCTGAGAGGGGCACTATCCGTCTTCAGCTTGTGACGGATAGTGTCCGTCTTCAATGTGATTTTGTGAACTTTTTAATAGGCGCACAATTAATTTCAAATTAGCAACCAAGTCATTGATTTTACAGTAAGTCTCGCTTGTGACCGGCTTTTCAAAATGACCTCTCACAACTCGTCCCCTCACTTGCTCTCCCACTTGCAGCTTGTGAGAGGTCTTTTTGAAGTGACGAAAAATGTCCGTCTTTAATGAGAATTTGTGTTGATTTTAACGTCGTCAAGGACATGACTTGCAGATTGCAGCCTCGTTCAAGACCACATGTTAAATCTCTACAGCTCCATGCATTACAAGTTACAACGTCGTGTTATACTCGACTTAAAACGATATGGGACGAGTTAGCAAGCCATAGTCGTGTTCCTCAGTGCACTTGCCGTGCAGGGAAGACTTTTGCCAAGGAACAACAGGAAGAAAGAGTCCACCAGTTTCTCATGGGTTTGGACTCGGTTCTTTATCGCCATATCCGAACAAATTTGCTGATGCTTGTTGTGGTTCAAGTCGTGGAGGAAGAAGCTACAACAATAGTTTCCAAGGAGTCATCCACACAAAGCCTCACGGCACTAAATGAACTTGAGAAATGCTTGCTTGTGCCATGTTTATCGATCGAGAAACAAGGATTGGATGAATTTTTTGAGGAATCAGATTGAGATGTATGTAGAATTGGTAGTTTATTATATTCAGTTGATTCGTAAAGTACAAATTATGAGCCATATATATAAAAATAAAGGAATATGATATTTACCGAAGGTAAATAACTCTTAACAATTATAATATATTTACATATAGGGAGGGAATTGTTACCTTGATTTGGAAGACTGCCTCCAGGCTCCAACGGTTCTTTGAGGGAGATGATGCAGTTGAGTCTTCATAATTGTTGGGTTCCTTATGTTGATGATAACAAGTCCATTTGATTTGTGTCATTTTAGTTTACCTTTTCAGGATATATGATCATATCAAGCATGGATTAAGAAGAGTTGAAGTTGTTATTAATCCCATTGTAATAAGTCATGTGTCATCTAATGTACAAGTGAGAAAGTAAAGTATATTAGAGTAATAGAAACAGTCCAGACGACTGTTGCTTTTACAAGTGAACAGCTGCTTGGATTGTTGCCACAACTCGAGAAACTTGACGTCCCTTTTTATCTTTCAAAAGCTTTCACGTGACTCATATTTTTCAAAGATAAAAATCAGATTTTTATTAAGGAGGTAGTCTTCATTAAAGAGTGGTTTGAATTATTATTTTCAAAATGTTTCCTCTTTATGCAAATTCAACCCTTTGGTTCTTTAAGAAAACAAAGAATGCTTTTTGCCATTTTAGTGTCAACTTGTCATCATGTGACTTGTCTTTTCTCTCTTTGTTTTCTGAATTTGCATGAACTTTTAAGGTTATTTTTCAAACCATCTTTCTCTATTCTTACCTTTGCAAAAGAAGCCTTTTTGGTGCAAGTTTTGGGTGGTTGCAAATGCTCTTCACATGTGTGGTCTTTGACCCTTCAAAACCCTAGCAACCCCTTCACTCACCTCCTCTATATAAACCGTGGATCCTCTTCATAAATCCGTAAGACTTTTCTGAAATAATTCTTTCAACTTTGCAAATTATTTTTAAAGCTTAAAAATCGTGTTTATTTGAAAAAACCTTTAAAAGTCTTCAAATGTCTTCAAGTTTCTACAGTCGTGGCTACTGTTACTTTTCTATACTAAACTCTCTTGCTTATGAATTGTTGATCTTGTAAAAGTTGTCCATCTCTATTCTTTGTTAAGAATATGTTAGTGGAAACTTGATCCTATAACATTCTAAGTGTGTTAGTAGAGTTTAGGACGGAGTAGTCTTTAACTCTTGACAACCGGAGTAGGTTGTGAGTTGTTGAGTTCTAGGACGGAGTAGTCCTTTAACTCTTGGCAATCGGAGTAGATTGCGAGTTAGCTTGTCATAAGAACGAAGTAGTTCTTGTACTAGCTTTACAACCGGAGTAGGTTGGTGTCTTTTATTACAAGGGTCTTTTAGTTGTCGGAGTAGATCACTAAAGGAAAGTAATAAAAAGGTAGATTGGACGTAGCCACTTGAGTATTTGCCGAACCAATTCAAAAATCTCGTGTTCATTGTTTTTACTTTATTTCCGCTGCAATTTACTTTGCTTGTTTGTTTTGTTTCGCTTAACCTTAGAAGTAACAGTTCATCATACTGTCGCATTTGGTCTGCAGTCATATTCCACAAACTGAGACAAATAGATACAGTCAGAACGATTGTTGCTTTTATACTTCAGCAAACATTCATCGTGATACTTGTTCAATCTCTCAATATTATTCAAAGTATCCTCTAATCTCTTTTGTTCTCTTAACTTACTTTAATCCAATAAAGTTGAAGTTAAAATTTTTAAAAGAGTACCTAATTCACCCCCTCCCCCTCTTAGGTACTTGAATCCATAAACTCAACAATTGGTATCAGAGCCTCGTGCTCTTGATCGAGGCTAACCGCCTTAGAGTTTGATTCGTGGGTAATGGATTCCGAGAAACACTCCAAGATCCCGGCTTTACCGGTTCGAATTTTGGATGGTGGAAACTCAAAATGGAACATTACATCAAAAGTATCGATTATCAATGTTGGAACATCATCCAAAATGGATTTCTTGCCATTGAGGAAACCGATATTCTAAACGGTTTCACCAAGACAAAAGAGGAAAGAAATTACAATGAGAACGACTTCAAGCTTGCCGAAAAGAATTCCAAAGCAATGTCGATTCTTCAACGTTGTGTTGGTGAAGGGGAAATTAGTCGAATCTCCGGATGTCCTACGGCAAAAGCTATTTGGGATTCCCTTGTACTTGCCTATGAAGGGACGTCCCAAGTACGAAAACACCGTATTGACCTTCTCATGCAACAATATGAGATGTTTAGAATGTCAAAAGACGAGTCTTTAAATAGTTTCTCTTCTCATTTTTCTTGTATTATTAATGAGCTTAAAATTCTAGGAAGGAATTTCGAGTCCGAGGACATCATTCGAAAAATCCTTCGTAGTCTAACCCCTAAATGGCAACCTAAAGTCACCGCCATAGAGGAAGCTAAAGACTTGTCAACCCTATCTCTTCATGAACTAATGGGATCACTAATGGCTCACGAGTTTAACCTCGATAAGCATTCTAGTGAGTCATCAAAGGGAAAGAGTCTCGCCCTCACATCTTCTCCAAGTGATGAAGAAGATGAGGAGGAAGACGAGTTTGCTATGTTCACAAGGAACTTAGCCGGGTTGGTCAATGGACAAGGTAACAAAAGGTTCACTAATAATTACTCGAAAAAACGCTTTCCTAAGAAACGACCTACCTCCACCGTGGGAGGCTTTAAATGTGGTGATAAAACTCATCAAATTAAAGAATGTCCCAAGTGGGAAGAAATCAAATCTAAGGAAAGAAGAGAAAAGGTTAAAAAGGACTATAAACATAGAGTCATGAGTGCTATATGGGGAATGTCCGACTCCGAGGAAGATGAGGAACTCATCGAGGAGGAACTTGAGGCTAAAATGTGTCTTGCAAATCATGATAAAGAAAAAGTCTCAAAAACCTCAAAATTTGAACACTTAAGATGCCTCATGGCTAACCCCGACGATTCCGACTCCGATTCCGACAACGAGGTAAATCATCTAAAGGCCAAGGCTAGAACTTACTCCAAAGAGAAAGTATGTAAGGTTCTTGACCAACTTTTTGATAAGTGTCGGTTTCAAAATGATAAGCTTGAGGTAATGCAAAATGAGATTGAGGAAATTGCTCAAGAGAACTTTAATCTGAAAAATGAACTAAAAGCAACAGATGCGTCACCACACACCTCTCGAGGCATATAATGAAGTTAAAAGAGTCAACAAGTTAAACAAACATTTGACTAAAGAACTAGAGCGTCTTAGGTCGACACCCACGGACGTCTCTGACCTTGAAAATGTCAACACTACCTTGGTGATGCAAGTTTCCTCACTAACCAAGGAACGTGATGATCTTTTGAAGGTCAAAGATGATCTTGAAAATGAGATCTATGACCTTGTAGTTGAAGTTGTAGACTTAAGAGAAACAGTGTCTAAGATCATTGTTTTCGACCACGATTTAGACAAGTCTAAAAGAAAGTGTGAATGGTTGGAAAATGAAAACGAGTGTCTTAAGAGTGAGGTTGTTTGTCTCAAGAATGAAATAGAAGATCTCCATGATAGGCTTACCTTCTTTCAAAAAGGTATGCCCGAATGTAGCTCTTCTAGCTCTTCTCCTCACCATAGATCTGATGAAGTCGTTGATCTAAACAAAAGACTTGACGAGATGACATCTAAATATGAAGAGTCCAAAGAAAGAATCATATATCTCGTGTCTAAACTCAACAACCACACCCATGACTTCATTGTTGAGAAAAGATTGTCCATTGAAAGTGTCAACAATGATGAACTCAAAAGAGAAAAAGAAAAGAATTTGCATCTCCTCTCACGTGTCAAAGACTTGACCAATGAACTTGTTAATGCTAAGAACATCACTGAAAAGTGGGAAGGAAGTCAAACCGTGTTAAATTTCCTCACGAATCAAACCGAGAAATGTGATAAAACTGCTGGTTTGGGCTTCAAATGGAACGGTCAGACTGACTGTTGCATCCAGATGCCTAAAACTGATTTTAGAGGAAGAAAATACGTGGGTCTTCCCGAATACATCATTTGCAATTATTGTGGTGACAATGGTCATGTTTTTAATGGATGTACAAAACGTTTTGATGATATTGACAAGAATACCAAAACATTAAAAGAATTGAACATTGAGAAAGACACCACAAGTTATGTTGATCACAAAAAGGGACCCAAATTTATTTGAGTTCCTAAACTCAAAAACTAATCTTGTGTAGGGCTTGGTGAGAGGCGGCCGCAATTGGTACTTGGATAGTGGATGCTCTCGTCACATGACGGGTGATAGAAGCCAATTCCTCTCACTTAAAGCATATGATGGTGGCACTGTAAGGTTTGGTGACAACAAGAAAGGTGAAGTAATTGGTATTGGAAAAGTTGGTAAGTCATCCTTACTTTGTGTCGACAATGTGCGGCTTGTCAAAGGTTTGAAACATAATCTCCTTAGCATTTCTCAACTTTGTGATAAGGGTAATGTTGTTGAATTTCGTGCCAATATGTGTCGAATTTTTGATGCCACTACTAATGAACTAATACTCGAAGGAAGACGTGTCAAAGATGTTTACTTAACTAATTTGAACTCTCTATCCGGTCACACCATGTCTTGCATGAGTGTAATGAACAATGATCCTTGGTTATGGCATAAAAGGTTTGGTCATGTTAGCACAAAAACTCTTAATACTCTTAAAAGACTCGACTTAGTTGAAGGTATTCCTAACATGAAGTTTGAATTTGATAAAGTTTGTGATGAATGTGCTAGAGGCAAACATGTTAGAAGTTCCTTTAAATCCAAAAGAATTATGAGTACATCTCAACCTTTGCAACTTTTACATATCGACTTGTGTGGACCAATGAGAACTAGAAGTAGAGGTGGTAGTCGTTATGTGGGTGTCATTGTTGATTATTACTCTAGGTTTGTTTGGGCACTCTTTCTAAACTCTAAGGATGAGACATTTGATGAGTTTCTAATTTGGTTAAGAAAGATTAAAAATAAACTTGGTTTAAAACTTGTTTCAATGAGAACCGATCACGGAACCGAATTCGAAAACTCATCATTTGGTGCTTATTGTGATGACAATGGTGTAGACCATAACTTCTCGGCTCCTAGAACCCCACAACAAAATGGTGTGGTTGAAAGGATGAATAGAACCCTTGAAGGAATGGCTAGAAGAATGTTATTATCTAGTAAGTTGCCTAAGAATTTTTGGGCCGAAGCGGTAAATACCGCTTGCTACATTCATAATCGTGTCATGATAAGGAGTATATTAAATAAAACTCCCTATGAATCGTTACGTGGAAGAAAACCTAACATTTCATATTTTAGATGTTTTGGAAGCAAATGTTTTGTTCATAACAATGGTAAAAACAACTTGGGTAAGTTCGATCCACGTAGTGATGAAGGAGTATTTATTGGGTACTCCGATCATAGCAAGGCCTATAAAATTTACAATAAACGAACCTTGTTAATTGAAGAAAGCATCCATGTCATTTTTGATGAATCTAGTGTGCTTGGACAGGTACAAAACATGGATAACGATGATGAGGATGAGGATGATGAGTTTGAGATTGGTCTTGTTCGAAAGGACTTCGTGTTCACGGATGAAGAAGCTACCAGCACTGAATTGCAACAGACACAGAGACTGTCACCTTCAAGGGAGATCAACAACTCAGGGGGAACACATAGCAACTCTGCTACTGTTTCTTCTCTGGAAGCAACAGACCCAACGACTGTTGCTTCTACCTCCAGAACTGAAGAAAACCAAAACAGTGAGGACGAAGATCTTTCCAGGCCAAAAGAAACAGTCACTGTGACTGATGCTGCTGAGGGGGAACAAGAAACCATTGTTCCAAAGAAGTGGAAACATCAAAGCTCTCATCCACTCACGAATCTCACAAGTGATCTCAACTCGGGAATTCGAACAAGATCATCCCTCAACAATCTCGCTCATCTCAATGAGTATTGTGCCCACAATGCGTTCCTTTCTCAAATTGAACCTTCAAATGTAACAGTCGCCTTGACTGATGCAGATTGGTTGCTTGTTATGCAAGAAGAGCTCAATCAATTCAAAAGGAATGAGGTATGGCACTTAGTCCCTAGACCGCCTAATCGTACCGTCATTGGTACTAGGTGGGTCTTTCGCAACAAGCTTGATGACTCGGGAGAAATCGTAAGGAACAAGGCTAGACTAGTGGTGCAAGGTTATAACCAACAAGAGGGTATTGATTACGATGAAACCTATGCACCGGTAGCTAGACTTGAGGCCATACGATTGCTTATAACTTTTGCGGCTCACAAAGGCATTAAACTCTTCCAAATGGATGTCAAAACCGCTTTCTTAAATGGATATTTGGAAGAAGATGTCTTTGTAAAGCAACCACCGGGTTTTGAGAACAATGACTTGCCTAACCATGTTTTCAAATTAGACAAAGCTCTTTATGGTTTAAAACAAGCACCTAGGTGTTGGTATGATAGATTGTCTAAATTTCTTATTGAAAATGGTTTTAAAAGAGGCTCCGTTGACAAAACATTGTTCTTAAAGCAACAGTCCAGTGAACTGTTGGTTGTACAAGTATATGTTGATGACATTATATTTGGTGCAACAAATTAACTCCTTTACTTATATTTTTCGGAACTAATGAAATCGGAGTTTGAAATGAGCATGATGGGTGAGCTAGGATTCTTCCTTGGGCTCCAAATTAAGCAATCAAAGGATGGAATCATGATCCATCAACAAACGTATTAAGGAAATGCTTAAGAAATTTGGGATGACTAATGGTAAGCCTCATGATACACCTATGGTAGCCGGGTCCAAATTGGACAAAGATGAACTCGGTAAGAATGTTAGTGATAAGGTGTATAGAGGTATGATTGGCTCACTTCTTTACTTAACCGCAAGTCGTCCCGACATTCTCTTTAGTGTTTGTTTATGTGCTAGGTTCCAAGCAAATCCGAAAGAATCACATTTTAAAGCCGTTAAACGAATTCTTCGGTATTTGATTGGAACACAAAATCTTTACTTATGGTATCCCTTATATTGTCCCTTTGATCTTATAGGCTATTCGGATGCGGACTATGCGGGATGCATGGTGGATAGAAAGAGTACCTCCGGAATTGCAACGTTCTTGGGTCCTTGCTTGACTTCTTGGGGCTCAAAGAAACAAAACACGGTAGCTCTTTCTACGGCCGAAAGTGAGTACGTTAGCGCGGCACATTGTTGTTCTCAACTCCTTTGGGTAAAACAACAACTCTTGGATTTTGGTATTATTTTTGACTCCATTCCTTTAATGTGTGATAATACGAGTGCAATAAATATTTCCAAAAATCCTATTCAACACTCTAAAACCAAACATATTGATATTCGTCACCATTTTATTCGAGATCATGTGGAAAAAGGACATATTAAACTTATCTTTTGCAAGACCGAAAATCAAATTGCCGATATTTTTACTAAGCCACTTGCAAGAGAACATTTTGAGAAATTTAGGCTAGAAATTGGGTTAATCAATAGCTCGTGATTTTTAGTGTGAGTTTTACAAAATTCCTTAATTGATTAAATTAAAATTGGATATATGTTATTAAGTGTTCTAAGTGCATTGACATCATGTTTAGACCAAAAATTGACACCGTATTTGTGAGTTGGTAATCACTCAACCTCATATCTAAATTTACGTTTATTATATGCTACCTTGCGTTTTCATTTCGAGTGATTAAATTTGTCTAGTTGGGCCAACCACCTCACTTACCACATTTAATGGGCCATTAACTACCTCAACCCAAAACCTATGCCTACCCGTCCCAAACATCCTAATCCACTAACCTTTCATCTCCAAATCCACAAAACTCCCTCGTCTCACCTACCTATTAACCCACCATGGTCAAGACATCTTTCAATACCCACATACCCATCAAACCAACAAACTTGACCTCACCACCTGTCACATCACACCCACCGACATCAACAACACCAACAATGACCTCAACCAAAACCTCCTACGCATTCCCTCCTCATACCTCAAACACGACTCCTTCAACAAACCCAGATCCACCAAACCCTCAGCCATCACCGAACCCCACTGACCCTCCATCATCCGACGACATCCCCATCTCCACTATGGTAGGACGGCGCACACGTGGTGGTCGGAATAAAAGCTCTACTGTTCCAAGCTCTTCCACTGAACCGGTATTGGTAAATATTGAAGATGTTGAAGAAGAAACCGAGTTTGATTTGAATGAGAATCCCTCTAAGTCCGGCGAGTCTGACCCGACTCCGGCGAAAAAGAACCTCAAAAGAAAAGAAAAAGCCTCTTCATCCCAATTACCCCCAATTTCAGAAAATATCGAGCAGAGTAATGTCGATAACCCCATTGTTGATACTCCAATTGAAAATCCTAGTGAACCTCCCCAGAAAAAATCGAAACCTTTGAAGAAAAAGCTTGTATACCTTTCTCCCTCTGATCCGGTCTCCCTAACCTCGAAATGGGACTTGGCCATTGTTTGGAATCATCTTGAAAGTATTGACCTCCCTACCTCCATTTACAAAAACTGTGAAAGGTTGATGAACATCAAAGCAATCCACTCTCCTCGGGTTTACAACCAAACATGGTTCGAGCCGCCTGCTTTTCACTCAGTCCGTGATATGGTCTTAGCTCAAGGTTGGGAAAAATTATTGGAAATGCGTGAACCGGTCTTTGTGAGCGAGGTGATTCAATTCTTTGCAACTGTCCGTGTTGATAAATCGGGTGAATTTCTTACGGCTAAGGTGAACGGTAAGCCTCTTAAACTGTCTCAATCTGATTTTGCTACCGCCCTTGGTATCCCCACCGGAGGTTATGACAAACTTCCCTCCGAATCATGGGTTGCTTTACCTTATGCCTCACCTCTTAATGTTGCTCAAACCGTGTGTCCCAAAGTCATCTCTCCTGGTCCAATTAGCAATACCCATATCCCACCTTCCCTTCGAATCATCTTCAATATGCTTTGTCGGTCCCTTTATCCCTCGGGTGATCGGGGAAAACTCACCATAGCCTCACAATATTTAATCTATCATATTGCAACTCACAAGAAGGTGAACTTAGTTGGGTTAATGTTTAAGCGTTTTCATCTTATTTCGACCAAACTTCGTAGACCCTCTTCTAGCATGATTCACTTGCCCTATGGAATGTGGTTATCGGTTGTGCTCAAGGCACAAGGGGTTTTAGTGAACACTAGCTTGGGTTCATTGGATATGTGTGATGTTATGAGTGATGGGCAAATGGGGAAGATGCTTATCAAAATTGAGAATGATGAATTAATTTCGGTGAAAATTAAGAAGGACCCGGAGGTTGGGTCATCAAGTCAAGTGAATACGGGTGGTATGCGGGAAGTGCTTAATGCCGTGGCTGAGCTGAGTGCGTGGCTTAAGGAAGATGCTCGTCAAAAGGACTTGGCAATCTCGGCCCTTGCTTCTACTATGGATCTCATCCGTGGTGAGGTGGATATCGTTTCCACCCTTGTGTCGACAAAAGAAGTTGGTGATGATGCTCTTGTGGATGATGATCCTTTGGGTAGTGGCTCGGATGGTGAACAAGCCTCCTCCCCTTAGCCTTTCCCCTCCCTCTCGGCCTATTAACCTTTTACCCGTACCCTTTCATTTTGTCCCACCGGTTGTGCCTCTCTAAAACAATATTTTCTCTACTTGTTATTTTGACATTTGGTGGTGTATTTTAAACTATCTTTAGCCATGTTGAACTTTGATTAACTTATGTTTAATCTTTGTTTATGTTGACCTTGTTACCCTCTTACAATTACCTGTGTCTTTTTGTGTTTTCTTGTGAAATATCTGCACTCTAATGCTTTTGACATCCATATCCGTTTGATGATGTCAAGAGGGGGAAAAGGTAAACTCATGCTTTGAATCTCTTTGCTTATTGATTAAACTAATGGCTTGTCTAACCTTCTTAGCTTGATTCTTGTTTTGGGGCAATGTAAAATTGTCATGGTAATTTGATTCTAACTTTTGCCTTAGGTAAGGTAATATTGTCCCTTCTCTATCATTTGATCTTGCTTGCTTAAAATCTTGAATTAAGGTGTTTACATTGCTTATACATTCGTTTGGGGCTTGTCATCATCAAAGGGGGAATTTGTTGGGTTCCTTATGTTGATGATAACATGCCCATTTGATTTGTGTCATCTTAGTTTACCTTTTCAGGATATATGATCATATCAAGCATGGATTAAGAAGAGTTGAAGTTGTTATTAATCCCATTGTAATAAGTCATGTGTCATCTAATGTACAAGTGAGAAAGTAGAGTATATTAGAGTAATAGAAACAGTCCAGACGACATTTTGCTTTTACAAGTGAATGCAATTTGCTTGGATTGTTGCCACAACTCGAGAAACTTGAAATCCCTTTTTATCTTTCAAAAGCTTTCACGTGACTCATATTTTTCAAAGATAAAAATCAGATTTTTATTAAGGAGGTAGTCTTCATTAAAGAGTGGTTTGAATTATTATTTTCAAAATGTTTCCTCTTTATGCAAATTCAATCCTTTGGTTCTTTAAGAAAACAAAGAATGCTTTTTGCCATTTTAGTGTCAACTTGTCATCATGTGACTTGTTTTTTCTCTCTTTGTTTTCTGAATTTGCATGAGCTTTTAAGGTTATTTTTCAAACCATCTTTCTCTATTCTTACCTTTGCAAAAGAAGCCTTTTTGGTGCAAGTTTTGGGTGGTTGCAAATGCTCTTCACATGTGTGGTCTTTGACCCTTCAAAACCCTAGCAACCCCTTCACTCACCTCCTCTATATAAACCGTGGATCCTCTTCATAAATCCTTAAGACTTTTCTGAAATAATTCTTTCAACTTTGCAAATTATTTTTAAAGCTTAAAAATCGTGTTTATTTGCAAAAACCTTTAAAAGTCTTCAAGTGTCTTCAAGTTTCTACAGTCGTGGCTACTGTTGCTTTTCTATACTAAACTCTCTTGCTTATGAATTGTTGATCTTGTAAAAGTTGTCCATCTCTATTCTTTGTTAAGAATATGTTAGTGGAAACTTGATCCTATAACATTCTAAGTGTGTTAGTAGAGTTTAGGACGGAGTAGTCTTTAACTCTTGACAACCGGAGTAGGTTGTGAGTTGTTGAGTTCTAGGACGGAGTAGTCCTTTAACTCTTGGCAATCGGAGTAGATTGCGAGTTAGCTTGTCATAAGAACGGAGTAGTTCTTGTACTAGCTTTACAACCGGAGTATGTTGGTGTCTTTTATTACAAGGGTCTTTTAGTTGTCGGAGTAGATCACTAAAGGAAAGTAATAAAAAGGTAGATTGGACGTAGCCACTTGAGTATTTGCCGAACCAATTCAAAAATCTCGTGTTCATTGTTTTTACTTTATTTCCGCTGCAATTTACTTTGCTTGTTTGTTTTGTTTCGCTTAACCTTAGAAGTAACAGTTCATCATACTGTCGCATTTGGTCTGCAGTCATATTCCACAAACTGAGACAAATAGATACAGTCAGAACGATTGTTGCTTTCATACTTCAGCAAACATTCATCGTGATACTTGTTCAATCTCTCAATATTATTCAAAGTATCCTCTAATCTCTTTTGTTCTCTTAACTTACTTTAATCCAATAAAGTTGAAGTTAAATTTTTTAAAAGAGTACCTAATTCACCCCCTCCTCCTCTTAGGTACTAGAATCCATAAACTCAACAATAATATAATGCCATAAAATAACTAGATTCGATATCAGACCCAATGCGACACATCATTTAATTCAAAATGGCTCGATCTCATAACTACCTGACCTGAAAGGTTAGGTTGATCCAAACCGAAAATGACCCGACCAAAATACGTCTTGATATGAATTGGATGAAATCCTATTCATAGCTTAAACATTACCATTTCTAATCCTCGCTAGGAAACTGGAGAAAAATTATCATTAGATATGCGAGGGAGTGAAAACTGATGTTTTCACAAGTAGACCTGATAAAATTGGGCCACCCAAATGACAAAACCTGAATTACCCATCCATACCCGAACCCGATAAGAGCCCTCTAAACAAATGGAGTGGCTTGGCTCCTTAACTAAAGTCACCCATGTAACACCCCATAAAATGTGAGGAAAGTTGTCTTAGATGGAAAAAATAAGTAGGTTGTAATATCTTTATACTCACTCCCTTCAAATCCAACACTCACATTTACTATTTTCATATCGGTTTTTTTAACCTATGCCCACTAGGTATAGGATAAGAAATTAAAAAAGGAAAGTATTAAATGTATCTATTTAGGTTATACCTCGTTAATATTTTTCATTACATATTTGTAAAAATTCTCAAAGTTTTGTATTTTTGTGGTACTCTTTGAGATGAATCAAACAAGATCTCACATGATTATATTATTTCTTATATATTGTGAGAAATTTGAAATATACTCTTTGTTTATTAATAGTGTCCAAAAATCAAATGTAAGTGTTGGATTTGAAGGGAGGGAGTAAGAAATTTCACCCACAATTTAGTAACAATGCCTCGTACTTTTAAGCTTAAGTGAGGGCAAATAATGGGCCAAAGGTGCACATTCCATCTTTTCGGGATTATTGTGTTACGATGGTGATAGGTTGGGTCATTATAAGTGGTATAAGAGCAACCCTACGACCGTGGGAGATCAGAGGCAGTTGTTTGTTATATGCTCTGCAGACAGTGGTTATACGCCCCAATGTGATCATTCACCCAGTGGGGGAGGGTTCTGTATTAGCGATTATACTTCCAGAAACAACGGGGATGTTGTGC
The DNA here is from genome assembly GCF_048544455.1 of Silene latifolia. Lineage (NCBI taxonomy): Eukaryota > Viridiplantae > Streptophyta > Magnoliopsida > Caryophyllales > Caryophyllaceae > Silene > Silene latifolia. The sequence goes on along the minus strand of NW_027413163.1, from coordinate 10,087,517 downwards.
TCCTTAAGTGGGGGAGAATGTAATACCCCATGAAATATGAGGAAAATTATATCACAAGAAAAAAATAAGTAGGTTATGATCAGGGGCGAAGCCAGGATTTTTTATTTGGGGTAGCGAAGATCCTAAGACTACGCTTCTTTGAAAATTTGAAAATTGAAAAAAAAAATGCATATAAAAATTCAAGTTACAAATTCACAACCAACAAACAAATGGACCTATGTAATGACTTGAAATTTTCATTGTATAATTCAACCTGCATTTTTTTACCGTAACGAATTTTCTTTAATTTTTTTGGACATAATTTTGATTTGTACTTTATACTGTGTCATTGACAAAAAAATTTAACCATTATAATCGAACATCAGTAGTAGAGCAAAAATAAATCCATAATACTCAAAGATAATGAATATTAACAATTTGAAAACTCGAAAAAAAAATATTAAATGAAAAAAAAAAGTTAGTTTAGTGTTTTAAATAACTATCTTAATTAATTAAAATTGATTAAATGAAAAATAAGTTTAATGAATTTTTTCGGGATTTCCCTTCATGCAAAAAAACATTTAATATGACAATAGAGAAATCAAAAATAGGCAAAAATTGTAGATAATGGGAATTGAACCCTTAACGTCTTGCATATAGCACCAATTTTTCTATCTACCGTTGCACTACATCTGCTTTTCTATTTATTATTTGCACTTTATCATTACTTATTCTGTCATTAATTATATTTGGAGTAGCGGAACTACACAGTAGTTGTTAGATCGCACATAGGCCTGAGCTTCACCCATCGAGTAGAAGAGAGTGTCCATTTTACAAGTCTAAGGAGGTTCCATCCCAAAACCGAATGACAATGGGTGGATAGCCTCTTAAATTATAAACTAGATCACTCTTCTCTATTTCTCTGATGTGGGAGACATAAATGTGATTCTTCACAGTAACTTCACCCCTAGTTATGATATCTTTATAAACAATTACATCCACCATTTTAATAAGAAGACATTATAGCCCCAGCTGACAAATAATAAATTTAAATATACATTTTCATTTTACTAGGATTATAATATTATATTATGGGTGGTGGGTGGGGGTCATTAGAGCATCCGCAAAGGTGGGGAGGTGCCTGAGTGCCTCCCCATATGTCCTCTCTCTCCTCATATGGGGCTTCTCATTGTTGCACAAAGCTCTCCAACATTTGAGGTTCCACTGTTTTTAGAGGAGCTCCCAAAAAAAAAAGTAAGGCAATTTGTGTTACTTTTGGGGAGGTTCCCAAATTTTTGTGTGTGAATTGGGGAACCCCATTGTTGCATAAATGTAATTATGAAATGGGGAGGGTAAATGAAAAAGTTAGTAGAAAATAAGGTGGACGAATAAAAAAAAGAAAGAGAAGATATGAGGAGTCTCACCTTTGCGGATGCTCTTATAGCCCCAGCTGACAAGGGGCTAAAATATCAGCAAAGAAAGCGCATCATTTGCAGATTGCACATACGTTTAGGCATTCTACGCCACATGTTACAACAACTTATAACATGTGGCCTCTCATTGTATATTTGTACCTACCCTCTTTGTCTTTGCAATAAGTCAATGTCCAACATAATTATTTCTAGTCTTGATTAAGTAAGTCCAAGAAAAATGAATTGATACTCAAAATATAGATGAAGTGATTTAAGTCTTTTAAGAAACAGTCTCATCACAGTGCTCGACTCCGTTGTCTAAGTTTTTAGTTAAACATTTTAAACTTTTTTCGAGTTTATCTTATACTTTAGCTGTGAGAGTCCGCTAAGTTTAAATCCCGGTTTTGCGTTTGTGTCTTGTAAATTTGCCTACATTTCAATACTCTCTCTGAACCAGCTCAAAGGTAACATTCACTTTTTGGTGGTCAAAACTCGGAAACTTTAACCAATAAAACCATTAAAATTATGAACCTTGAAAGATGAAACTTATATATATGGGAAATGTTAGGGCGACACCGGGTGTTACCAACTTTCAGTAACACCCTAATTAAATATAATAAAAAATGAAATAAAACTTAGAATCAATTTTCATTTTGCGCCAATTGTAGAAGGGTGGAAGTGTAATTTTTTATAGGGATAATTCACGTGGTGCCCCTGAGGTTTGGCTTAATTCACGTGGTACCCCTGCGTTTAAGTTTTTGCCCATGGTACCCCCGAAATTTCATTTAAGTGCACCATCTACCCTTTTCTTTTTTTCTGTTATAACGCCGTTAACCCACTATCACTAACAGTGTACTATATAACTTCCTTGTCATCTTCACCTTTCTCCTCACAAAGCACTTCTTATTTTTCCCTCAAAATTTTCCTTTTTTCTTCTTGCAACACTCTATTTTTTGAGTCGGTCTCCCAAACTGTCTGTCTTCCTTTTCTTATCATTTCTCCGCCACAATTATTCAATTTCACACCACAATAATTCATCCATAATTCCATAAACACAATTAATAACCACCAAATTCACCACCATGGTTCACAGTTCTCGGCCACGACATCAATTGACAATTCAACTAATTACCAATTTAACTGCCTCACCTCACCAATCAAACATCAACCGAGCCATCGTGATTCGAGCCATCAACTCAGCAGTATCTTCATATCAGAATCACCGGCTTAATTAGAGCCACCTGCATTCACCATTTCCATCTTCAATACTGAACTCGGAATCAAAACCCGAGTCCAATTCACCAACAGCCACCGCACCACCACGACAAGTCTCCTCTAATCTGCCCCATCGACAACAACCACCTGAGAGCATCAACACCTTTCTCCGTCGCCACATATTCGCACCACCTAGTTCCTCAAATATAATTCCCAAAATGCCCAGATCTTTCAAATAATTAATTTCAATAAAAGCAAGAAACCGCCTATTTAATGCAGATTCAGATTGATTGTTCACCATTTTGCCATTCTTCATCATCATATTTTTTCATTTCATTGGTTCATCATCTGACATTTTCAATAGGAGCATAATTTGTAGTTAAGAGATTAAAGGAAGAAAGGGAGAAAAAATGGACAATGATAAAGAGAAGTAATTTATTACGAATACCTGTTGTGTGAGGATGGTGGTGAATGGTTACAATTGGGGAAGTCTGATAGAAGTAATTGTGGAGATTGTAGGGAAAACGAAGGAAGCTAATATATTTTTGGGAAAGTTAGAGATAGGGAAGTAATTTGTTGTTCATCAATGGTGGTAATTAGTGGGCAGTGGGGAAGTGAGAGAGAGGGAGAGAGTATTGTTTATTGGTTTGTGAGGGAAATGTGGAGGAAGGTAAAGATATGAGGGGGAAAAAGACAAAGAGTTCTAACGCCGTCATAACAGAAAAACCAATAAGGAAAGATGGTGCACTTAAATGAAAGTTCGGGGGTACCATGTGCACAAACTTAAACGCAGGGTACCACGTGAATTAAGCCAAACCTCAGGGGCACCACGTGAATTATCCCTTTTTTATATTCATCTTCTCTGAATTAAACCAAGCATTTTCTATCATCAAAATACAAAATCACACTCCCTCCTATTCTCTAACATCTTACACATTTCCTACAACGGCAAATTCACAAAGATCTCTCACTTTCCTTATTTGTCTATCTTTTGTGGTTATAATAACTTATAACCCCACACTCTCTCTTCTACTTTTATTTACATCCACATATCATCACACCACTAAATTCTACCCAAAAACTAATGTAGAAGAACATAGAGAATATGAGGGAGTAGTATCATACATCTTCTCGCAGTTAATTACCGCAATCAATCTCCAATTTATGGACTTCACAAGGTGCCATCAAACCGTCTTTTTCAACAAAATTTGAAATTGATATCAATCTTGATTATTTGACTAATTTGCAGTTAAATTGGTTTATAAATGGGAATTAATGAAGCTATGTTATTGCTTTAGACCGGGCCTATATCATTATTTGATGCCTCCAGTTGAACAATCTTTTGAAAATGGTAAACAAGATATCATCAAAGCTTTTCGGGTTGTAATTGTATTGAAATATTCCTATATTACCTTTTATTAAAAGACTAATTTGAATTTCAAGTTCTTGTGGAGGGAAATGAAAACAATGGAAAAATTACTAAAATGTCCATGGTATTACTGAAATTTGGACCTAGTGTCGCTATATAAGGAAAAATGGGTTATTTAAGATAGTGCCATACTCCCTCTTATCCAAACAAATGGTAATATAACGAAAAATGGGTTATTTAAGAAAATGTGGAAAAGTTAGGGGTAAAGTTGGAAGTTTTGAATGTGACCACAATAATAATATATTGTGTAATTAAACATTGAGCGAGTGGATGAGTGGGACATTTGATGCAAAACATGTAAATAACTAGTGGAGTATAAGGGTAACTTAGTCATTTCTTAGGCCAAATAAGATATGTTCATATGTTACCATTTGTCTGGTTGGAAAGGAATATTAAGAGAGACTTACTCTTAGGCTATGTTTAACGGGGGATGAACAATGGGTACGAGCAACAGTACCAGCCAAAAAGTAAAGAAAAAGCAACTTTACTGTAGCAAAGTCTTAGAGTGGGTCTTGGATTTCCAAGACTCACTTTTTTTTTTTTTTTTTTTTTGGTTAAATGTAAGAATATATTAAAAAATCGAGTAAAACCATGTACATGCTATACGGGTACCCGTGTAAACCCCGGATCACCCTCATATAACCTCTTTCCCTAACTCTATCTGACAACAACACAAAAACCAACAAAATCAGATCCCCTTAGCGGATCAAATTCCTAACACTCCCGTCTTCTTCCCTATGTCTTCATCAGACAAACATCACTACCCCTCCATTCTTTCAATCATACCTCGCCAAATCTCGCTTCATACCACCGCCTATCCTTTGCTGCTAACGGCATCTTCATCAACTTCCCAGATCGACTTTTGATTTCATGGAGGATTCTCTTGGCGATGTTCTCAGGTATCTCCACCCGACCTTCAATTCGAGCTTTATTCCGCTGATTCCAGATGTGGTACACCCCCGCCATCATCACCATCATCTGTATTCCCCTTTGGAACTTCGTCCCTCTTCTGTGCACACCCCAATCCAGGCTCCTGTCACACGGTATGCTCATCTTCCCTTTTGAATTTATTTTATTGATTATTCTACTGCTGTAAGCACATCTCGAGAACAAGTGTTCTTGTGTTTCTTCTGATTGAGCACATAGACAACAGATTGCCTCATCACAAACCCCTATACGATGTAGTTTTGATTTGGTATTTAGGGATTCATTCAAAATTAACCAAGTGAATATGCTGTGTTTAGGTAAAGACCACCTATTCCACACCATACTCGCCCACCTGACCTTAGGACCCTTTTCTCGCAGCCACTCATAGCAGCCACTTGCTGTGTATCCTTTAGATTCAACACTCCAAGTTCCATTATCAAATCCCGCAGCCAGGTCCTCTCTAGTCTTACAGATCTTTCGCCATGCCTAACTTGACTCATTGGAAGGGGTATACTCCATCCAAGGTTTGTTCTTTAGGTATACCTGATGCACCCATTTAACCCACAAACTGTCCTTCTTCGTAGCTATCCAATTCACGAGCTTACCAACTATGGCTTTATTCCAGAGGCCTTGGTCACGTATGCCCAATCCTCCTTCCTCTTTAGGTCTGCAAATTTTTTTCTAAGCCACTAAAGGTACTCTCCTGTACTCCATTTTCCCATTCCATAGGAAGTTCCTGCAAATGGCCTCAATATTATGGATAAGACTCACTTTAAGACCCGTAAATAGTGTTTTGTTTGTGTAAAAGTGGGTACTTTTTACTGTTGTTGAGATTTTTGATAGGTTTGAGGGATAAAGTGGAATAAATAAGAGAGTCTGAGTTAAGTCTTAATGATAAAGTGAATCATTTTTACTGTTGTTAAGACTTATATTCGGTCTGTGGATAAACTTAGTCTTAGAAAAGATAAAGATTGTGAAGAGCATAGCCCCACAAACCCATAAATTTCCCTAAATGAGTTATTTAATGATTTGCTGAATTTTTCCATTTTCTAATTCACAGGGTACAGCAACTACCACCAGGCCCCAGTCCACCATACACATTTCAACCTCTCGTCATACCTATCTTTAATATCCATGCATGCAATCCATGCATGCATCTAACTTTTATACTTTTGTACTATATATGTACTATATATAAACTAGGTCCATCCAACACAAATTTCATTCTATTATTAGTTAAACATAAATCATACCAAAAATGTCTCCTCAAGAGAATAAGCCTTTGCACATAGCAATGTACCCTTGGTTTGCCATGGGTCACCTCACTTCATACCTCCATTTAGCCAACAAACTTGCCCAAAGAGGTCACATTATTTCATTTCTCCTACCTACTAAAACTCAACTCAAATTAAATTCTCTTAACCATCATCCTAACTTCCTTACCTTTTATCCTATTACTATACCACCCGTTGATGGCCTACCAGCTGGTGCCGAAACTACTAATGATGTCCTCCCATCGGCTAGGACTAAAATTATGGCCGCGAGAGACTTGACTCGCGACCAAATTGACTCTTATATGGCTCAACTCAAACCCGACTTTTTATTCTTTGACTCACCTGAATGGGTCCCTCAGGTTGCCCTTAAACATGGGGCTAAGCCCATTTACTATGCTATATTTTATGTAGCAATGTTTGCTTATTGCAACTTCCAAGCAAGGAATTTACCCTTAAACCACCGTATTACGGAGGCTGATCTTATCCAACCACCACCAGGGTTTCCTAGCTCCTCGATAAGGCTCCACGCTCACGAGGCGCGGGCCTTAGCGAGGGTTTTTTCGAGTGATTTTGGGAATGGAAAGACTTTTCTAGAGAAACAAGACTTGGGGATTCAAGATTGTGTGGGTATTGGGTTTAGAAGTGGTAGGGAGATGGATGGGGTTTATGCTGATTTTCTTGAAAAGCATCTTGGTAAACCCGTTTTACTAGCGGGGTTTGTGGTTCCGGATCCTCCCACTGCTAAACTAGATGAATACTTTGATAGTTGGTTAAACGGGTTTGGTCATGGAACTGTGGTTTATTGTGCACTTGGGAGTGAAGGGTTCCTTAACAAGGAACAGTTTGATGAACTTGTTCTTGGACTCGAGCTTACAGGTATGTAACTATATATAGTCTCTTATAGATAAAATCTAAAGCACCAAAAAAATGTGGAGTCCCAAATTATTACGACGACGACTCGAATATTATGAAAGTACAACGCACCTAGTACAAAATCTAATATTACCGTACACATATTGTACACAGAGCCACAGAGGATAGTCCTAGTCAAGGTGCCCACCATAGCAATTTATAAATAAATATTTATGAGGATCATATGCATGCATTCACAAGTTAAAACTTGCAAAAGGCCCGAAATAACCAATTTGATAGAACAGCTAGTCTTGTTATAGACGGATATATCAGTCTATAGTTAAAGACGGGTCAAACAGCTTGAAAGTGGTTATATTTTTGGCCCCCACCATCTCACTTGTTGCTTGTCCTATTAGGGATGTTATATTGTATTTGGCTCGTCTTTAGTTATAGACGGATATGTGCCGTCTATAATAAGATTTTGTGTGGATAGAAATGACTATTTATTTTTTCTATTAGTACGTGTATTTATTTTTTCATCAAAGCCTCACTAACTTCCGTTCTTCCTAACCATTGAGCCACATGTATTTATTTTTTCTATTAGTACAGGAATGTAATATAGGGAGTGTTTGGCCTAGTTTATAAAAGTGTTTTTGGACTCAAAAACACTTTTTGGCCAAACACATTATTTTCTAAAAGTTGAACAAAAATTCTCAAAAGCTAAAAATTCATATTTTTGCCCATAGAAATAGAAGCAACTATTTGTTGTTTCTGCTTTTGAAAAACACTTTTGAAAAATTAAGCTTGAAAAACAAAAACTCATTTTTGAGAATCAAGGCCAAACATGCTCATAACTTATAATAAGAGATCTTATTCATCATTAACTAAAAGTACAATTATTTTAAATTCGAAATAAAATATTATTTATCAGATTACAAAATTATCCCGGATCAATTATTTTTTCATTTTTACTTTATATACAACATTACAACATTAGTTTAAGGGAAAAAAATCCAAAATACTACGTAGTATTAGAAATCCCTCCCGACGTAGTAGTGATTTTCTGGATCACATTTGAAAATATCATGATTTTATGGATCAAATATGAAAATCACTTTTAAGACGGATCATATGTCTTAAATTTAAAAGGCGTCAAATATATCCATGTGAAAGAAATAAGAGTAACTTAGAATATATTGGTCATAACAAAAGTTGTCATTATGGAAATTTCATTCAGCAATCCTAAATCATCAACGTTTTGCAGGTAAGCCTTTTCTAGCGGCCATTAAGCCGCCAGAAGGTTATGAAACAATAGAGTCGGCTTTGCCAGAAGGATTTGCAGAGAGGACGAAAGGAAAAGGAATAGTGTACGGGGGTTGGGTGCAACAACCGTTAATCGTGCAACATCCTTCTGTTGGATGCTTTGTGACACATTGTGGCACGGGGTCGCTCTCAGAAGCATTGATGGGAGGTTGCCAATTAGTATTGATGCCTCAAGGCCTTGATCAGTATATTAATGCAAGGGTGATGAGTGTGGATATGAAGGTTGGGGTCGAGGTCGAGAAGGGGGAGGATGATGGCTTCATCAGCAGGGAGGCCATTTGCAAGGCGGTCGAGTTGGTGATGGATGAAGAAGGTGAAGTTGGAAAGGAAGTTAGGGCTAACAATGCTAAATGGAGGGAATTGTTGTTCAAACAAGGTCTTGAAGAGTCTTACATTAACGACTTCGTTATGAGTTTGAGAGAATTGCTTTAATGAAATTATGTACTTTGTTTTTGTTCAACCTGTTTGTTTTTCTCTGGGGTCGACGATGTTGCTGTTTTATTATGGGCCTGCTTCGTTGTCTGGGTTCCGATCCGATTGGCGTTTCCCTCCCCCTCGCCCCCTTCCCCCGCCAATCGGATTGCTTCCTCTTCGTTTTAGGTGTGGTTGTTGGCTTATCGTCGTCCACTTGGGTTGCATGCATGTAATGTCTGGTGATTTGGGTTCGTTGTCGGGGGTTTTCTTCGACTTTGTTGTCTGTTAAGTCTTGACTCCTTGTTATGACCAATGTCTTTTGTTAGTTCTTGTAGTGCTTGTCGGTTCCTTCCCTGTGGTGTTTTTTGGGTAGTTGGTTGCTATCTGGTTTGAGACTCTAAGCAGGTTTGTGTTGGACTTTTGGTGGGATGGTGGGATTGGAGGTGGTGGTTCCTATTTTAAATATGTCGTCTAAATCTTTTTTACCTTGTTGTTTGTTCTTGCTAATAATCTCCTCGTATAGGAGACTGTGTTGTAATCTAAAAAATGGTTTTGATGGGGCGATGATACGGTTTTCTTGGGTTTTTACCAAAGATTTGGTTGTTGGTGGATTGGTTGAGGGGTTGAGGAGTTTTCTTTGTTCCTTGCCATTTGCATGTTGGTTTTTTCGATCTGTTGGTTCTATGACCAAAGAAGCCAATCTCTATGGTGTTGGAGATTTTTCTTCGTCGACGGCAGACTTCGTCTTGTTTGTCACTTTGTCTTTCTACGTTCTTTTCACAAGAGCGTAAGTACACTCGTTATTGTCTTTCTGCTACTCATATGTCTCAACGGTTTTTAGAGATCTTTCGTGCCGATCACGTGGGTTCAATTGCTCGTCATCAATCTTCTGCTCGCCTCTATCAAGACTTAGTTTGTTATGCTTTTGTAATGTTCAATAATGTTTTTGTAATCTCCAAGTTTGGCTTAATAGTACTAGAATTGGTAGTTAGTTTTCTGGTGTTATTTTGTCGAATAGCTTACTTTGTAACCATTGGGATATTGTAAGTTATTCTCTTGACTATAAAAAAAAAATGTTTGTTTTTCTCATAATAACTAAAAGTGGTGCATAGGGTACCACCTATGATTTTGGGTCTCTACATTACCCTTTCACATACTTTATGTTGAGTTTATGATTTTAATAGTCCTTTATATAATATACTCCCTCCAATCCAATTCAAATTATCCATTTAACTTTTCAGGTCTACGAGATGACACTTTAATCACGTTTTTCTTCATTTATATATTATTTTTTTGTATCGAAATTATAATTTTCCGAAACCTCTTTTTATAACAAACGTAAATATGTCAATTTTACATAAAAAATTTAAAAATTTGATTAAATATAATTGATGTCAAAATTTAATTAAAAAGTGTATGGGTAGTTTGGATTGGATTGGAAGAAGTAATTGATATTAGAGAGTGGGAATGAGATTCAATTCTCTAATGATGTTAATCTCATTTCCCAAAAAATTAAAGTTTCATCGGGTCCTAGTCTCCTAGAGTCATAGTTGGTACCTAGGTAGCACGGACACTTCTCCTAATCAGTCGTCCCGTGTCCGACACCGTGTCGGACACCGACACTCCTCGGACACACGTCGAAACGTGTCAGACACCTACAAAGCCGTGTCTAACTTTCTACATTTATTCGAGCACGTGTCCGACGCGTGTCCATGGTATTTCGGCCGTGTCCGACGCGTGTCCATGACATTTGGACATTAATTGGGCTGAATGATGTTCTTTAAGCGTGAAATGAGCTGTCGAAAGAGATTGATTAAAAGATTCGTTTGGATGGTAAATGAAAACGAGTTATAATCAAGGGCAAGTTTTAACTTCACTTATTTAAATTTAATATCAAATACTTTTATAAAAATAAAATCAAACGTTTATAATTATAAAATATAAATAACGTGTCCCGTGTCCTAAATTTCAAGGGATGCCGTGTCACGTGTCCGTGTCGTGTCCGTGTCCCGTGTCCGTGTCCGTTTTGGTGCTACCTAGGTTGGTACTATCCTCTAGGACGGTATTGACTATTGATGATATTCGGTGAGACTATAGGTCTTAGTCGATTTTTTATTGGATTAATTAATGGAAATAATCCATATTATTGGTGCCCTTCTTATAATACTCTAAACTACGTTTTAATCCACTATAATCCTAACTATCATACTTCCTTCCCACATTACATCCAACTGACCGATTACCTGAATAACATGTAACCTGTGTTTAAATGATGTTACATCTTCTTATTCTCCTTCAATCTTCATCATCAATTTTCTTCATCTTAACGCCTAATCCAATTCAATTGTCGCCATTTTCGCCATTAACATTTGGTGATGCTCTGGGAGGGGTGGTGCGCAGACGATTGTGGTTTGGAATGCGGCTCGATTGCCTAAGACGAGGGAACTGGTTGTGCTTGTCATGCGGCTGCTAGTCTTGGTGTTCGGTGGATGGAGGTGAGTGGATCAAGGGTCAAACTGGTGTTGTGATGGCGAGGCATGGATTATTGCTATGGGACGATACATAGATTTCGATTCCGAGTTTATGCGTGTTGGTTGAACCAGCTGTTGGCGGCTCAAGGTAGGCAGGAGCAAATCCATGGTTGTCAAAATGGTGGTCATGGTGGTGAATTTAGCGTGTGGTGTTGATAAAGTGTGGGTAGACATGGTTTGTGAAGATTATTTATTGCTTTGTGATGATGGAGGTAGTACTATGTATTTTTGCTTATTAATTACCCTCAAAACTTTCAAAATTGGGGCATTTCTTGTTAGGTTTTTGTGATTTTTTCAAGTGCAATCAGAGAAGGAGAGTAGGATAGTTAGGATTATAGCAGGTTAAAATATAGTTTGGAGTATTATAGGAATGACGCCTATAGTATGGATTATTCTCATTAATTAATCTTTTTCTATTTTGGGTTATCTTATTAACTATTCTCTTTCGTATTTCTGCTATTAATTGAATCAATGAGTGTGGCAAAGAAGTGGATAGTGACAACCAAAAATCTATCTATCTATCTATATCTATATAAAAGTATAATAGAGTAACTACTAAATATATTTTATATATGTGTCACTCTCTCAACGAATTTTTTCCCACTCAACCTAAACCTAAACCCTAATTTTATTACAACCTTTTCTCTCACATTCGACCGTGTCATCTTCGAGCGGCTACTCGGTTTATTTACTGATTTCACAACCATTCTACAGCTAATCTTATCCTCCTAATCGGCCAATTTATCTCAGTAAATTTTCTATCGAAATTTAAATAAGGTTAACATGTACACATCCTCATTTAAATTCCATGTCAACACCAATATTTTCTTAAATTTTAATTATACTAGTCGTTGCGCTGCGCCCTCCCGGGCGCGGAGCCCCAATTTGTTCTACTGTGCTTACCAACTCGACTGGAATATCGTGTATGTGTTGTGGTTATGTGTATAGCACATTTTGTGTATTAGTTTGCCAATTTAGGGTAATCACCCAACAACCATATTCCCCCGCCTGTTTGCCGTTTGTTCAGTGCATATTATGATGTGCCAAAGCAGATAATGTATAGAAAGAGAACAACATAGTATTGTAGAAAAGATACTAGTAGAAAAACTGCCATTGACATCGGTTATTTAGGTCCATTTACATCGGTTTTGCGCGATGCTTCTGGGGGCGTTGTTTATTGAAATTAAGAAAAACATCAGTTTTAAAACCGATGTTAATGGCTTAAAATTACATCGGTTACTAGATAAAATCGATGGTAATGGCATTTAATTACATCGGTTTCTATATAAAACCGATGTTAACAGCATCTAATTTACATCGATTTTGGTGTTGAACCGATGTTAACATCAACCTTATTTACATCATTTATTGACCAAATCGATGTAAATTGGTATTTTTTTAATTAAAAAAAATATATTTGACGTGTTTTTTATGGGGAAACGCCTCAAATGAGAGTTGCAATCAATTAAAAAAACATTACATTTCCAAAACCCATAATTATAAATATATACTCCAAGATTATAAATATACAAGTGTTTTGAACAAAAATATTAGAATACTTCTGACTAGATAATAAGATGGTAGGATACAAAATGTAATTAAAAAACTAATATAATAGTGTAATACTCCTCTTTTGTTCCGTATATTTGAGCTCCTTCTTACTAGCAACACTAAGTCGAGTTTTCAGCTTGGAATCTGCGCGCACAACACCACCTGCACACAACATCACCTGTATACTCTCAAGACAGACTTTCCATGTCTAAAAAAGCTGAATAATGTCGAGTTCAGTAGACCGTGTTCCGAATCCAAGTAAAATAGGTAGTATGTATAAGTGTATAACAAGTGTACGGCTTACCCTGAGCAGGACCATCAAGTATTTCAGGATGACATCTAACAGATTATAAATCAGGCAACCTGCATACAAAATCCAAAGATAATGAATTATCTTGTATTTTCATGAGGGAGAGTGTCAAAGAATATTACAAGAAATCGGAAGAAATAATATAGAGCTATAACTGTAACCACTACTACAAATCCAGGCAACTACAACGCCCCTTTAACAACGATTATTCACGAAAATCACAATAGACGTTGTAGAATGTATGGCGCGAATTTTACTAAAATAAATTACAACGGGTATGGTTATAAAAACCGTTGTTATTAGTTTTAACAACGGGTCACCCATGCACAACCGTTGTTAATAATTTGGCGCAAAATTGGCGCAAATTTAGTGAAAAGTAATCACAACGGTTGATTTTGGAACCCGTTGTTAAAACTTATTTAACAACGGGTGTTTTCTACAACCGTTGTTAAAACATATTTCACAACGGTTGTTGTTTAATAACCGTTGTCAATACCTTCCATACTATAAACCACACAAACACAAGTCTCTCTGACCACAAAACACAAACCTTAATACACAAACACAAACCCAAAGAAGACGAGCCAAACACAAACACAAAACACACACTTTCTCATCGTCTCTTTATCTTCTCGCCGTCATTTGTTGATTTCATCGTCTCTTTACGTACGTTACGTAATTATCGGGTTTTGTTTCATCGTCATTATTTTATTTTTCTAATTATTTCATTTCCATGTATGTGTTTTTATCGACCATTAGGTTCCGTTCAAAGATCTGCTAATTATTTCATTTCCATGTATGTGTTTCTCATTATTTCATTTCCATCTTCTTTGGCGTCCTTGATGCGGATCGAGCATAGTAAGAGTCTTAAGGATGATATATATATCATTCATTTTGTTGGAGTTTGTTTTAGCAATTAGGGTTTGGAGAATATATTGAGATAATGGAAATGCATGTTAGTTGAGATAATGCAATGTATTTATACTAATGTGTGGGTTGAGTTGTTTTTTAATTAATATATATGTTAGGAAGTTAACGTTGTGCCATAATCAGCATCATCATATCTCTCAATCTTTGCTTCAAATCTTATTGACAATGATGGCGGTAATAATCGGATCTTGATGATGACAGATAGATCTATGGAGTTGAAAAAATGGAAGCAAATCAAACAAGCATAACTCAACACTTTCAAAATGATCATTTCATTTAATTTTAAACCAAATACATTACAGCAATTATCGAAATCAAAAGATGTATAATAAGCGGAACAACCCGGTTAAGCGTAAAAAAGCGCTTCTCAACCTGCCACCAATCACGCCACTCTGGTATACCGCTAACTTCCGGGTCATTGGCTTCATATTTTGCAATAACAGATTGAATATATGCAAGGACACGACTTGCATGTGGAGATAAGGTTGGAAGAGTACAACTCAACATATCTCTCGGGTCGCGACCAAGTTGCGAGTAACAAAGCCGACTAGGGTATGAAGATGATGATGATGATGAGGCTTTGTTGACAAGCCGGACTGCTTCACGCCTCTTAATCCAATAATTCCGTTGATGTTCAAGGGATGCTTTGATTAATGGGTGTTGATCGTGGGAAGCCCTTGGCGAGAACCTTCCCATCATCTTCAATCGTTTGTGTAAGCCATTCTTCGTTGTTGATAAAATTAGGGTTCATTGCCATGTTGTTTCAATTAATGAATGTTAGTAAAGGATGCTTTAATATGTTGGTAAATGATGCTTTAATATTTATAGCTAGTAATATTTAATTTAATTTTTTTTTATTTTTTAAGAACAAACAACAACGGTTATTTACAAACAACCCGTTGTCTTTAGTTATAACAACGGTTTTGTATATTAAAACCCGTTGTTATAACTTTCCCCCCAAAATTGAGTCACACTTTCCACAACGGGTTTTTATATTTAAAACCGTTGTTAATAGTTTTAACAACGGTTTCCTTAAGAAAACTAACCGTTGTTAAAACCTTCTACAACGGACGCTTTAACAACGTCCGCTTTTTTATATAACAACGGTTTTTGACCGTTGTTATAGCCTGTATCTGTAGTAGTGAACTCAACTTAAATCCAAGTATATACGTTACACAATTACTTAAATCCCTTTGGTGTAGCGCCTACATAGTCAAAATATTTACAAAAATCAGCTGAAGTTGGACACGTTTCCATAGGGTGATTGGCGGTTTAGCATTAGAAAATATACAACAATTATGTTCAAGAGAAATGGATTCGCCAACCTCAAGATCTTCATTGAGAGTCTGGAAATTTTCTGTCAAACTAGCTAATGTAGCTACCATGTTACGCTTATGATCAGAGATAGAGAGGCCCTGAAAGTTAGCATCAAAAAACTCAGAGCATTACTATCGCGAAACTCCAAATAAATAAATCTAAGGAGATTCCGAAACTACAAAAGTTTTACTTTACTATCGCAAAGGCTTGTTTCAGTTTCTAGCATCTTGTTTAAAACATTCCCAAAGGGTGATTAACGATTTACCATCAGAGATTAAATAACAATTACGTTTAAAAGCAAAGGATAGGCCAATCTCAAGAGTTTCATTCCGACACTGCACATTTTCAATAGAAAGCAGCTGATTTTCTCAAGTCATTGATAGCCAGGTGAAACAAAGTCCAAAAAAAACGCCATCATTATAAATTAAAACCAAAAATCCTTTTTTTCCCCAACAAGAGGGTAAATGGAAGCCATGATATTCTCAAGTCATTGATAGCCAGGTGAAGAATATCATCTAAACTTTTAACGGTACAATGCAACCAGATGTGAAAGAAACATAAGACGTAACAAAAATAAAAGACTGTCATTCTATTGGCAAAATGACTCACCTGGAGACCAAGATTTTCTGAAGATAGAAGCACACCACGAGACCTGCTAGTATTACTGAATTCCCGAGAGATGTTAAACAACCATATAAGCAACATCTACACATACTACTTCTAGTCAACCAGAAACAACATTATCGTAGACTACACTTGTGAAACAATCCGTCATGTGGCCATAATTCAGAACGTGCAATCAGTTAACACGATATCCATAAAAGTAACTCATACCTGGGCAAACTGAGAGAGTTCAGGAGCGTCGGTAGAAGCTCCGTTGACAAATTGCTCCAAGTAGTCGAAACACGGAAGTGTAAGAGTCTGTTAAACCATAAGAGTCAGTATAATAACATAACTGCAGAGGATAAGAATGCAACTCTAAGAGTCTGTAAAATCAGATATTGTTGCAGAGGATAAGAATGTTATATTCTAAAACCAAATAAAAGTTAGTTTTTTAATCAGAAGGAAAAGGAACAATGGTGAATTCAGGAAGCAAATTAGATGACAAAATAGTCAAGATGCTCAAGGTTCACCTCATTCGATACCCGCTTTGGCAACTCTAGCAGCCCATCTATCTGACTCCTCCACAACTAACATTTGTTTGGTTTCTGCAAACCAAATTGCACCAAGGCATTATTACATAATTACATCACATTGGTGATTTGGTGGTCATAGTCAAAATATTTACAAACAGCAGACAAGTGCGAGGCAAGCAAAGAGAAAAATAGAGGGATTGTGAGAGAAAGGGAAAGTGAAGGGTCGTGCCAGTCAAGATCAGTGTGTCAGTGGCAAAACATTTCTAGGTCTCAACAGTTAAGCTTCAATATAAGTATCAGCGGCCGAACTAACTACAATCAGATGGCCTAATATATGCATTAGTGTATATAGTACTTGGCCCCTAGAGGCCTAGTGGCTCACCAAACAGTCTACATTCCACGCTTCTGTATTGTGGAGTAGCAGTCGGCTAATGCAACTGTTAATGCGGTTTTCCGAAAACAAACTGTGAGTTTTCAACAGGGGAAGATTGCATCATGTATACATCTAACCACCTTGTTTAGGAAGATGAGACGGACGCAAGATGGCTCACTTTACGGTCTACACTCAATATTTCAGACCTCTTGAAGTGACAGTCGGTCTGAGTCGTCCGAAAACAATATAGACTGATTCTAGATCAATATTATGTCCGAAAGCATTCAACTTTTTTTTTTCCTGTAGAATAAGAACAAAGAAATCTCACCAGATTAGAGCCAGTAGCAAAGATAATTCCGGCTCCAGCAGAAGCATTGTTCACTCCATGAATCATAGCTTCTATAGTCCCTGCATTTTCTAGATAGCTTGGCACTAACGGAATTCCTAATCACGACGCTAATCATCAAATTAAACCATTATTATGATCAGTAAATCAATCCATCACTTTGGCCAGCCAATAGAAACTTCTTGCATTCATTTAAAGAAGTTACAGTGCAACAAACTATCCATGATCCATCGTAAACTTACAGCATAATCACTATAGTTAGCATTAAAATAACCATATATCACGGAAAAACATCAATTAGTGAGAAAATAAAAGAAGAAATCGAACCAAGAAAATCAACAGGAATTCCGCCATTAGAGAATCTACCAGTAGGAAGATGAGTATCAAAATCACGACCATACGGATGTCGATCAGCTCTCGCAAAAGTCCCAAGAAAGTTATTATTCCCAGCATCAACAGAAGAATTTCCAATGACAAACAACCCCAGCATCACTCCTGACAGAACACTCGATTCATTTTCGGGAAAAGGCGAAGGAGATGGAGACTGAAACGGAAATGGAAACGGAAGCAAAGAGAAGAAGTAATCGTTGGAGGGGGGTAATGAGAGGGTGGATGATTGAGTTGGAGATCTTGGGAGAAGAGATATTGAACTGTGAAGAGGGGAGGCTAGGGTTTATTAATCTTTTGCAGTAAATTAGAACTCTTTTACATCGGTCATTTAAAACCGATGTCAATGATACCTCATTTACATCGTTTATGTTAAAACCGATGGCACATATATTTGTGTACATTGTTTTTTAAAAATAACCGATGCAAGGGAAAAAAACTGTACACATTTTACATCGGTTTTGGTAAGAACCGATGTTATTTATAAACATTTACATCATTTTAACTAAAATCGATGTCTTTGTGGCGATGTCAATAAGACTTTTTCTACTAGCGCATCTAATAGCCATTTGTTACTAAATAACCGCGACTGCCAGGAGGTAGTTCTTTATATGCATGTGCAGTTTTTTAAAAACCACCCTAACATTAGACCACCCTTGTTTATACGTGAACCAACGTCTTCAAAACCAGACCAAAACTTGCTAAGGTAGCTTAAGACCGTCTTGCTGTTTAGTTTTAAGAGACTTGCTTTAGTACCCACTCTAACCGTTATGCCCTGGAAAGAGCTGTGGTAGGCACGACCTGTACATACAGCTTGGTGCTCTGAAATTTGGTTTTAATGTACTTGAGGTAGTTTACCCGTTCTTGCAGCCAAAAAAACATGCACATATATTGTAAGTTGATAAGGTTTGGTTGTTTTGTAGAGGCACGAGTGTTTCCTCTAGTGTAAACAGATTATTATGGCCTGGTAATTTCCCTTGGAAGGCAGCAAATATTCAAGGCATCGCATAGACCACCGTTATTACATGTACATGCATCGCATAGAAGACGAATGGTTCCACTTCCACAAGCTTTTCTGCATTGATTGTGCATGTTGTCATAGTGTATTCCCCCGACGCATCTGCTGCTTCAAATGTTATTGTCATTCTGTATACACAAACCAGTATGTAGATAAGGACCCTAATGTTGTTGTTGGTGGGGTGGAGGAGATTTGTAGTGCTCGATTATTACCGTGGAGTTGAGGTAACATTTTCTGTTAAACATGCAGCACACGTATACACAGAGCCCACATGTCGAACGCTGCTTATGCCGCAGAGGCTACAACCAAGGTACAAGTGTACATCGTATCTGCTAAAGTTGTTCAGCTTCACGTGTAGTCAGTGGCACCCCTCTTGTAAAGTATTGGTAGACTGTCAATTGAAGCAAGTCTTAAACGGTATATTCTAACGGACGCTGGCGCGTGAGAGGAATGTTCAATTTTTAAAAAACGGCTTTTTGCAATGCCATTGATTTTCATCGCACGCGCGTTTGTTGCTGATAGGTGCGAATCTCAGAAGGGTTAGTTTTAGCTTTTCATAAAATTATTTTATGTGATACGGAGGTAGCATTATCAGGGAACTTACACTCTTTTCGAGGAGACTTTCAATTGTGGTTATTCTGCGTGTGGGCGCTAGAAGGCGGTATTCGAAGATATGTTGCCTTTTTACAGTAAGCATGTCTTTGTTTTCTCTGGCCCTATAATAATATAAATAGCAAGTTGTGTATAGCGAGCAAAGGTATCATCTAGTGATGTATATGAGTGCTTACCAAGCCTTAAGTGACCCGGCCTGTTCGGTTTGTGGATTTAAGATTATGAATAATGCATGCGTTGTTGTGAATGAGGAGCCTGCAATATAAGAAAGCCCATTTTATTGTCAGTAAGTTTAATTGTTCTTCGCTGATCTATAATTACCTAGCAGGACAGAGGGAAAACCTTTTTGGTACGATGGAATCAGAGCTATAAAGCCAACTACTGGAAAGGTTGCTGCAACGGAGTGTAATGCTGCACATTCTTTAATTGCCGGGTCTGACCAGGCTGTTATCATCATCACCTGTTGATGACTACACTCGGGAAGAGAAAAGTTTAAAGTCAGGATTTGGTATAGGCGTCCTGCTACAAATTGTGCAGGTTAACGATAAACAAGTTACCTGTGATCAACATTGACCACCTCGCAAACATCTGAGGTCTCGCCGTTGTAGCTAGTAACCTGACAGCTTCGATCCACATATATAACAACTCCAAACACATCTGAAATTATACATATAGTTAGATGGCTAACAAATGTATCTATTATACATATAGATTGAGAAATTAGGGGAAAATGAAAAACCAAGATACGTGGCGAGCAGAGGTTATCGGCGGTCGGACTGAGGAGAGGGGAGGTTGGAAGGCATCGCAATGTAAGAGAAAAAAAAGAAGAGAAGTGAGATGTAATGGGAAAATGGAAAAGTGAGATGTCGTGATAACTGATAAAGTAAAATTTTGATTTCAAAACTGCTTATTTGGTGTGTCCAGCGAACACGGGTGATAAGTCCATTTTATATAGATTTTGACCCCCTACTTTAGCTCTAATATATATATATGTCATTTGCATTAATATAGTGGTTTTATAAGCTAATATTGTGTTCTAGTTGTCTTTGCAAGGTTTGTCATATTTAGTAGGAACTTGAGCTTTTAAGAGCTTATTTCTAACAAAATTGCAAGAGCTAGTATACAAGGCTAAGTGTGGAGCATGAGTTGGACCAACATTGAAGTGTTACATGGATTTGCATGCATAAAGATATGGATTAAAATGCAAAATGCAAAATAAAGTCTTATGCAAAGTCAAGCCCAAGAAGTCTAGTTCAACTAAGATGGAAACTTTGGATACTTAGTGAAGCTTAGGATGCCAATTGAAGAGCTTAACCGGGTGATTAAACAAGGCATTAAACATCAACATTGGATTCTTGTGCTAATTAATCACGGATTAAAGAGGAAAAGATGGAAACATCACGACCCCGATCGGGGTTAGCCCCCTTTATGCCCGAACGTTACTTCTTTGTTCCCCTATAAATAGAAGCTTTGGTCGACACTTTTGGGGCACCTCTCTTACACCTTTTACACCACTTTTATACTCTCATTTTAGTTCTTAGTTTAGTTTAGATTAGGTTTTCCTTTATTATTTCCTTTATGTTATAAACAATTTCGTTAAGCATTTCAATTTATATTACAAGTTCATTTATAATTTCCATTTCAAGTATTTGTTTTTCTATATTCAAGTTTTATTTCCATTGTCAAGGTAATTTCATTTTTAGTATTATTTTGTTATTCCTTAGTCTTTTACATTACTAGTAGTATGTTTATCCTTATCATTTCACATGTCATTAGATTAGTTTTCATTATGCATAAGTAATTCAATTGTCTAGGGAATAAGGGAAACCATGCATAAGTAGTCCTTGCAATTGTTGAACTAGGATGTTATAATATCGTTTCACTGTTTCTATCACTTGTTTGCATTGTTTTGTTAGTCTTTGATAATTGATCACTATCTTAGATTTAATTTGTTAATTAGTTCTATAAATCGAGAGGCACGGACTCGGATTAGACTAAGCATGTGTAGTAGGACAATCTAGTCATAAATGATCGTTTCTCTACGACCCGGTCTATGGTTGACACTAATATCGTGAGGTGGGTGTCTTTAATCCTAAAAAATTAACGATTTATTAACTCCTTTGTTTAATTTGAGCATTTACATAATTTTCATGTGTGACCCGACCTCCCTAGACTATTTCTTTATCATTATTGTTTTCTTCCATTATCCAACCAATCAATCATACGATAATCGACCTCAAGATAAAATTCACTCCGTAAAAACTAATTAACAACTATCGTCTCTCTGTGGATTCGACCCCTAGGTACTACATCCATTTGTGTCTAGGGTATTTATTTTTGCATAGGTGTGCCATAGCCTGTCAAATTATGGCGCCGTTGCCGGGGAGCACGGTTTTGTTTGCTAATTAGTTGTTCAATTTTATCTTGTTGTATTTTGTCTCGGGGAACACTTGTTCCTTGAGATCTTCTCACGCTTTCCTTGTAGTTTTAGTGCCTATTTTGTAGGTAATAAAGCTTGGCCTTTCATAATGAATTACGAATTCGTCCCATAACTCCAAGATGAGCCTTTTCCTGACTATGTTGACCGATTCTACTACTTTTACGATGGTCTCATCTCCCTTGGACATGTCCTTGATGGGGAATACATGGGTCATTTCGTGATTAGTGGCATGGATTCTGAGACCCGTGGATTGACTATAAAGTTGAGTAATTGGAGTCTCTACAACATGATTGGGCTGGAACTTTGGAATTTCTGCTACCGAATGTCGAGAGTTAGCACGCCAATTCAATGTGTGTCGTATGCAAGAGGAGCTCAAAGTGCTTCAAGCTCGTTTGGAATAACTTCCTCAAAAAGAAGCGAACCAATGTGAGCTTATTACCTTTTCTTTATTCTCTCCCAACCTCTCAATGTGAGTCTTTTGACCCTAACCATTTTGAATTATTGGATGACGATGACGATGAACTGACTTTCATTATTGAAATGCCCCTATTGTCACTCCAATTTACCATTTCGTAGAGGAAGTTATTGACACACGTGCCATGGATAACTTTGAGCCCGACCATAGTGAAACGGATGAGGTTTTGTCCGAGTCATTAGAAACCTTTGAAAATCCTTTCACATGGGGTGTAGTTGACCCATTCGAAGTTGATGGAGGACTTAGTGATGCTAATATAGAGGATAAGTGGGATGAACCCCCCATTTTTGATGAGTCCTACCACATTGAGTTTTCATACCACCAATTTAAGACCGTTCATGATTATAATTTGTGCACTAACGGTTATTTTTATGGTCTTAAGCATGGTGCTCTTTCTCTTGCTGACGAGTGGAGTACGGTGGTTCTATTTGAAATCTCTCATGAGCAATTTGATAAGCTAATCCTTTCTTGCCTTTGATCTTTCATGCTTATATCTTATCAATTGCTTACATATGCTTGTGTATTGTTCATGCGCAAGTATATGATCAACTTACAAGGGCGTTGACATGCTTTTTAGAGGACAACAGATATTTATTTCGGAATATTTGTTTTATTTATGTTTTTTGACACAATTTATAGTTGTTGGACTATTGCAATTTCAATTCGGTTTTGATGTACTAGTTAGGACAATAAGAAATTTAGCTTGCTTTCGTATGTAATAGCTTGTCTTTCGCAGGTACTTTGCTACTTGGATTGGACTTTACCCCATTTTCAAGCTAGCTTGGGGGAGCTTCTACGCGTTTGTATGCATTCTTTCCTTTCTTTATTTCCGCATGTGTCGTCCCATCTCCCCTTGTTGGATGTCCTTATTTGTTTTACACATTGAGGATAATGTGTTGTTCTAGTTTGGGGGAGGGATTTAGCGAGTCTAGTTATGGGAAATTCATTAAACTAAAAATTTGAAAAAATTGAAAAAGGTTGGTTGTTGTGTCCACCCTTTGTCTTATGCATAATGTCTTTCCTCTTTGAATTTCCCATATTGTAGAATTTTTAAAGCTAATGAGTCGCGCTTTTGACGGGTTTTACATACATGGTGATGTCTTGACATAGTAGGTGGAAGATGAAATTTGAACCAAATAGGCTTGATCTTGACTTTTGGCAAGCCACGTGATTGTAAGGTAAAGCCTCCTTGGATCGGTTCATCCACTTTCGGTCTCACTTAGGTGAGTGTAGGTCTCCTTATGGTGTGTGTTACATCAATAACGCACAAGTATGGTTTTTATTTCATCTTTTATGAGCATTACTTTTATTATATGCTTGCATTTGAAGCCATTTACATTGACATTGTTGCCCATTTCTAGCGTCTTCTTACACATGTCTACATTTGTCTAACTACATTATAAACTTGCCTACCTTGTTGAGTTAGTAGCTATGTTTTTGGTGTTAGGATGCTCATTTGTGATATGCTCTTATTTTTAGTATTTGTGAGCTTGGTTATGCCGGATTTGCTATTTTATAGATTTGGTAAAAGAAAGAGAAAAATGAAAAGAGTGATGAAAAAAGAGATGTGAAAAAAAAAAATTGAAAAAGAAAGAATGAAAAGAGAAATGAAAGAAAAAAAAGGAGAAGAAGCATGAATTGAATTAAAAAAGAAGACGAAGTAGAAATTAAGAAAATTCTCATGTTTAGTTATCATCTTTTGGAGAATGTTCTTATGATTTGTATTGAAATATTGGGTTTAGTTTTGGGATTGAGCATCCTTTCACTTGGTTTTTGCTAGCTTGACATAGCTCCACATATCACAATTCATATGTTCCCCTTTCTTACTCATTACATATTGCCTTTTTCTATCCAATGGCTTCTTTTATATGCTTGAATTTTGATTGTTTTTTACTTGTGATTTGAAATGACTACCATATTAGATTGCGCGCACACTCTCATGTGTCGAGGATAGATGAGTGCTACTTATATAAATATCCTTTCACATATAAAAGAGTTTGAGTACTGTGAGAGTCCAAAGTCAAAAGATCATGCAAGGGCCGAAAAGTTCATATGAAGTCTTTCATGCTACGCCGTCATATAAATCTCATCCATGTTGTTGGAATTTTCCCTATGCCCATGTTGTTTCGGGATTTGATTCATTGTGCTCTAAAGTTACTTGACGGGAATTGAATTTGGATGTGATGATTGTTGCTCGTACCCTTGTCCTTATCATATATTGTATTATGTGCTTGCTTGAGGACAAGCAAGGGTTTAGCTTGGGTGAGTTTGATATAAGTCCATTTTATATACATTTTGACCCCCTACTTTAGCTCTAATTTATATGTCATTTGCACTAATCTAGTGGTTTTATGAGCTAATGTTGTGTTCTAGTTGTCTTTGCATGGTTTGTCACATTTTGTAGGAATTTGAGCTTTTAAGAGCTTATTTCTAACAAAATTGCAAGAGATAGTATACAAGGCTAAGTGTAGAGCATAAGTTGGACAACCATTGAAGTGTTACATGGATTTGCATACATAAAGATATGAATTAAAATGAAAATTCAAAATAAAGTTTTCTGCAAAGTCAAGCCCAAGAAGTGAAGTCCAACTAAGATGGAAACTTTAGATGCTTAGTGAAGCTTAGGATGCCAATTGAAGAGCTTAACCGGGTAATTAAACAAGGCATTAAATATCAACATTGGATTAATGTGCTAATTAATCACGGATTAAAGAGGAAAAGCTGGAAACATCACAACCACGATCGGGGTTAGCCCCCTCTATGCTCGAACGTTACTTCCTTGTTCCCCTATAAATAGAAGCTTTGGTCGACACTTTTGCGGCATCTCTCTTACACCTTTTACACCACATTTATACTCTCATTTTATTTCTTAGTTTAGTTTAGATTAGGTTTTCCTTGTAATACCCATGATGTTTAAGGACTCTTTTGACAGACCTTTTGACAGGGAAAGACCTTAGGAGGGGATAGGTGAGAGGCTAGGTGAGGATAAGTGCCTTACGAGAGTGTTTACTCGACCTAGTAGGGACTACTCGGTCGAGTAGTGTGAATACTCGACCGAGTAGAGCTTACTCGGCCGAGTATGTGAGTACTCGACCGAGTATGGCTGCTGTTGACGCGTCGATATAAAAACTCAAGTTCGCAAATTTCATTTCATGTTTCATTTTCGACAGTTCCTCTTTCTCTAACCCTAGTCTATCCTTCTCTCACCTATCACCCATACCTCCATACACTCTCATTTGGCCTAGACCCCAACCATGGAAGGGAACAGGGTTTGCGTAGGAAGGATGCTTGCTTGGCCGTCGTCCGTGTCACCGTTGGTCCGCGTCACTAGGTAAGTCGCTGTTTGGTTGTCCTTTTCAGTAGATTGCTTGGGGGTAGTCGTATAATAGGATGTGGTTATCGTTGTAGGGTGCCCCTCTGTAATACTACGAAAATCTTGAGTTATTATTGGGATACCTTGTGATAAGATTGGTGTGGTTGATAATCGAAGTTGGTTAATAATGTTGAATGGTGCAAAGTTATAAGTGTTGTGGTAGAAGGTTTGGGCGAACTTCGGGACGAAGTTAATTTTAAGGGGGGGAAGACTGCAATACTCCGTATTTTGATAATAATTTATGTAATTTAATAATTGAGTAAAGACATTTCTAATAGTAATTATAATAAGACGTTAATTAAATAATAAATTAAGTATCCAAGTCGGGAATTGGGTTTAGCTAATATTTAGCATTGGGTCGTGTGACCTTGTTAGTTGGGCCAAATTTTATGGTTCATCTAGTATGAGTGTGATCAGGATTTGTATCGGGAATTAATAATAATATAATATGGAAATAAAATATATATATATATATATATATATATATATATATATATATATATATAAAGCTAATAATAATTATATTAATAATAATAATAATAAAGTTATGGCAATAATAAATTAGTAAATATTGTATGAGGAAATCCTACTTATGGTAAGATTAATAATATATGATAATAATAATAATAATAATAATAATAATAATAATAATAATAATAATAATAATAATAATAATAATAATAATAATAATAATAATTATAGTAATGATAATTCCTATACTAATTAGAATAAGGTAAATTATAATAGTTTCCTAATTGACGTCGCTTTCTCTCTAATCTTACACTATAAATACCACCTTAAATCTGAGAAATAAATCATAAAAATAAGAGAAGGATTTTAAGAGACGGAAAGAGCAAATAAAGCAAGCGATAAAAGGTAAGATCGTCACAACTCATGTTTATATCGTCTTAATAATTTAAGTTAACATTTATACACCGTATGGACCACCGTGAACAGTGTCGTGGACCTTAGTAGTTGCCCTTGACCGTCATGATTCAAATAAGACCAACCTTGACCATTGTTGACCACCGTGGGTGGTGGTTTGGGCGTCTAAATAAGGGAGGTCGTGGGTAAGAAAGACGGGGTTGGTGTCGTGTGTGGTTGTCAATGTGACCTTGGGTTTAGGTGATTGGTTAGGTCGATGGTGGGCGGTCCTACAGGTGGTAATGGGGTGGTCGGAGGTGGTGGTTGGTATGGTGGATGCCGGATGGTGGTGGTTGCAGCGAATTGTCCTTTATATGAGTCGTGGGTTGTTTCTGGAGGGTCGTGGGCTGCTGTGATGGGTCGTGGCCAGTTGTGGGACCACCGTGGATCAAGGGAGACCACACTGGTGGCTACTGGTGGTCGTAGGGTGGTATAAGGGGGAGAGTGTTTGTATAGGGTTGTTTGTGTCGGGTTTTGTGGGACTGTTTAGGGCGTGTTTTTTTAGGGTGGCTGGTGGTGGTTATGATGGTGGTTAGGGGATGGTTGGATGGGCCGTGGTGTAGGGAGGAGGTAGGTAGGTTGGGTGGCTCGTGGTTGCTGCGTGGTGGTCGTGGTATGGAGGGTTGTTTACATGGGTTTGGGCGAGTTGGTGTTGGTGTTTGTTGTTGCTGTTGAGTCGAGGGTGGTAGTTAGGGCGAGGTATGGTGGGCGTGGATGGGTTTCTGGTGGTGCTGGGTTGGTGGAGGTCATGGTGGCGTGTAGTGGTGGTGGTGGTAGTGGTCGTTAGTAGTAGTTTTAAACATTAAGTTTGTAGAAGTCGGGTTTTCGGTTATTGGTGGCGTTTGTTGTTGTGTTGCAGGGCGTGAAAGGGAGCCGGTTGGGTGTTGCTACTGGTTGTTTGGGGGTGAGTGGCCAGGTGATGAGTAGTATTTTGGTAGCTTTTACCCCGCATTTATACCTCATTCCGACTCGATTTTGTGTGCCTTAATCGTTAAATAGCTCATTTATTAGTTTAATTAGTATTTAATAATTTAATTCTATTTATCGCGAATAAATGTATATATTTGTCGGAATTTGATTATTGCTTTCGTTATTAAATCCTATAGGTACCAAAATGAATGAGGCGGAATAATGAGACGGATTTGAGGAGCAAGTCGCGTTGAGACGGGGTCAAAGCAAACCAAATAAAAAGAAGGTCAAAGGCTTACCTTGACCTTTAACCATCAACAATCGTCTTCTTCCCCTGCTTCTCCATTATCACCATTATTCACCACCATCACCCACTTCACCATTTTTAACCACCTTCAACATTCATTTACCCGACAACCACCACCATCCATTTCACCCTCCTCCTCTGCCCACGACAAGCCAACACCAGCAGCAACCCATCTCGCACCTCCACTCTTGTACCTGCAATCACGACAACAGCCGCACTTTGTCCACCATGCCAGCCACCATTTTTTCCCCTTTCATCACCATTAAAATCGACAATCATGGCTCCGTTTTCCATCGCTTCTCAATTCAGACCACTTCTCGCCATAACCACGAGCTGCAGCAGCGACAACAACCAGCTCTTCTACCGCGCCATTCACCCAAACACCAACAATTCACCACGATATCACCGCACCTGCTCATCATCTTCACCATCATCATCCTCAATTCAACCTCCATGAAACCCGAATGAGCTCAGTCCTTCACCATCTGCATAAAACACCATTTCACCATACTACTCCATCACCATTAACCACCTTCACCATCTTCTCTAAAACCCGCACCTGCAATCAAGCAATCATGGCTGCAATCGATTTTGCAAACTCGAATCAAGGCGAAACAATTTGAAACAAATGCCCTCCATGCCGGTTAGCCGGCAGCCGACTCAACCCACCGGCAGGCACACACTAAATTTCTCTCCTTTTTTGTGAAGATCTCGCTACCGGCATAGCAACCGACAGCTGACGTACCGGCATAGCAACCGGCAGCCGACGTACCGGCATAACGCACCTTTTCAACAATCTCGCATCAACTTTTGTGATCCTCTACTGGTGCCTCGGTTGTCGACTAACCGGCATAACGCACACCTCATCCTATTTTTGCTCTTGATTCAATGGTCTCCCTACCAGTGACATGGCCGGCGGCCGGTTGACCGGCATGCCTCCCCTGCTCCGTCTTTTTCCTTTTTGTTTGGTTTTTGGGAGTCAAGTGTCGATTAGTTTGGGTATCAAAATAGATTATTATTATTATTATTATTATTAATATTATTATTATTATTATTATTATTATTATTATTATTATTATTATTATTATTATTATTATTATTATTATTATTATTATTATTATTATTATTATTATTATTAGTTTAATAATATTATTATTCTTATTAGTAGTTGGTATTAGTAGTAGTATTAGACTAGTATAAAAGAGAATTACACCCTTACATTAGACTACTACACCTTAGACTTAGACCATCTTACATTAGAAAATTAGATTAGAAATTAGACTCTTTCATTATTGTAACAAGAACCCTAATATTTCCCTCTTCAATTTCATTAATAAAAGTTATAATCTTTCTTCATAATTAACTTAGATCTCTCTTTAGTTTATTCAATTTCTACAATTATCAATAGTTTACAATTAGATTAGTGGGTTGTAATTTGAGGGAAGAAGAGATTCATTCCTCACTATTTTCATCCAAGTTTCCATCTTTAATTATTATTGGTATAATTCTCTTCCCAATTTCATTGCTTTCTTCATTTGTTTACATTTCCTCATAGTTTGATTAGTATAATCTCCAACATGTTTTATTGTGTTTATCTTATGTTAAAGTTTCCACCTTTGATTGTTGTTATGGCTCATTTGTTTACATGTTGATCATTCCCTTAATTTACTTCCTCTCAATTGTTTACATGTTTATTGTAGTTTAATTACTTGTCTTTATATTATGTTTGTTCTTATTATTTTCATGATAAAGTTTCCATATTTTGTTCTCAATTTCATAATCATGTTTGAGTAGTGTAATTGCTTGGGTGGAAGGGTAATCTTGTGTGGTTAATAGGGGTAGATTATTGGCTTGAACAAACAAATACTACATGGGTAATTTCTCTTCTAATTGTCATGCATGCTATGTGTTTGTGGAATTGCTTAAATGAGAGTTTGAGTCTCTTCCACCATCTTATGTCTTGTTAAGTGAGAGCTTAGCTTGCGATTAGATACTACATGATAATTAGGGGGCTTTAATTAGTTTTAAGTGAGAGCTTAGACTTGTTTAGCCTTGGACTAGCCTTACCTCGAGAGAGAGAGAGAGAGAGAGAGAGAGAGAGAGAGAGAGAGAGAGAGAGAGAGAGAGAATTATTCTTGATTTTGCCTCGAGTATTTGTTAACCTTTGCCAAGTCTCGATATTTGTCCACATGAGTGAACCCGACCACCCTAGACCCCCTCAATTAGCATATTAATCAATTTTTCATTGCTTGCTTTAGTTGTACTCTTTTTAGCTAGTTTATCAATCATTCAACATTCGCTTGAACTAAACTAGAAACAAAAGAATCAATTTAAGAACCACAACCACCGTCTCTTGGGATCGAGCTCCTTACCCTACTACATTTATTAGTTGGTATTGAGTTTTACAAATTTTGTTTGCATACTGAGGAGTACGACAAACTTGGTATCAAAATGGCGCCGTTGCCGGGGACGGTGATATTGGATTAGATTGATTATTTATTTCTAGGCTTAGTTTGTTTATTTGCTTGTTTATCCATCCTTGTCCTAGTGCATTCTTTGCATTAGGACCATTTGATCTCTTTTTGAGTGCATGTATAGGTGTAATACCGACTCTCTTGTCCATCTTGATCGAGAGATTGAGAGGTCTTTCCGGGTAAGAAGATGGTTAGCACTATCGGCTCTAAGGAGATCTCCACTTTAACCATTCCACCCTCTACTTCCACCCAAAATTTCACCCAAGAAATCTCTTTCCATCAACAAGATCTTTCACCAAACCATTCACCAAACCATTCTCCAAATTACTCACCCATCCATTCACAACATTCAAACTCACCTAGCCCACCGAATTCACCGAGAACCACCTTTTTTGATAAAGAGATGACGGACCAACCAATGGGTTACTACCATAGATCGGATCCTAATCAATCTTACTCGGCAATCAATTATGGAGTTCTTGCTCCTAAAACTTTTGTGCTCCGTCATCATACAATCTCCTTTATTCAACAAGATATCTTTCATGGCTTGAAGAATGAAGATGCCCATGAACACCTTGTCTTATTCAAAGAGAAAGCGGGCATGATCAAGTATGAGGGCATAACGGAAGAGCAAATTATTCTTATGCTCTTTCCTCTTTCCTTGAAGGATAATGCTAGAATATGGTTGAATTCACATGAACCGGGTACTTTCACTACTTGGGAAAGCTTGTCAAGGGCTTTTATCAAAAAAATTTACCCTCCTTCAAGAACCGCTAGAATAAGACATGAGATCCAAACTTTCAAGCAAAAGCATCGTGAAACCTTAAGTGAAGCATGGGAAAGATTTGGAGACCTTCTTACCTCTTGTCCACATCATGGAATCCCCAAGTGGATGACAACTCAAATCTTTTTCAAAACCCTTGAGCAAAGGTTTAGGGACATGATTGTGGCGGCCTCCGGTGGTAACTTTGACAATATGAAAAATGCACAAATCACATAGATGATCCAAAACATTTCTGACTTGGAAATTAGCTATGGAGGTAGAGAAGGTGACTATAGAAGAGAAAGTGAATACAAGAGTGAAAGGCCCTGAAAGCTAGAATTAGAATACAAGGCCAAGTTAGATGAATTGTCAAAGAAGTTTGATAATTTTTTGGGGGAGATGAAGCATGAAAATGCTTATCATGAAGAAAGACCAAGTCATTCCAAGGTCTACTATGTTCAAGAGCCTAGGTCACCATCAAGGACCTACTCTCAACCAAGTTCTCCTCCAAGGAACTATTATCAATATGCTCCTACTTGTGAGAATTGTGGTGGTATTGGACATTCTTATAACACTTGTTCATCCTTTTCACAACAAGACCCATACCCAAAAGAACACCTTGTTTTACAAGACCAACAACTTCACCATTCCCAACACCAACAAAATTCTCATTGAGCCACCCAACCCCAACTCCAACTCCGCCATTGAACAAATTTTGAAGAATATGGAGCGTAAAGCAGAATAACAAATCAAGCTTCTAAGAGAGGACCTCACAAATGTCCGAGCACACCAAAGAACACTTGACTCTCACATAGCCAATCAATGGACTTCTAAAATCCAAACCAAGCCACATTCTTTGCCGATTCAAGGCTCTAATCCCAAAGATGGATTACCAATTCATCAACAAGTCTATTCGGCTACCATGAGAACCAGGAAAGAATTAGAAATCCCAAAGAGGAGAATGAATGATGAACCCCAAGATGATGAGAACTTTGTGTTGGAGGAAATTGTGGTTGAGAAGGTGAGCAACAATGACAAGATTGGTGAGCAAAGAAGGTGTGTAATTGAAAATGATGAGAATCTCGTCTTGGAAGAAATTGTGGTGGAAAAAGTTATTAACAAAAAAAGAAAAAGAAGACGAAACGAATGAAGGCACCTCCAAGCCTATGTTTGAGAGTGTTTGCTCGGTGAATGTCATTGAATATGTCTTTGAGAATGAGAGTAGTGAGGAAAATTGGGATTCTTTGATTGGTCATGGACCAAACGATTATAGTGGACTCGTCCCTCCCATATGGGACACTTGTGAAGACCCCTCGCAAAATGATAAGTGTGGGGAGGGAAGTTATGAAGAGCTTTGTTCCCCTATTTGGGATGTATATGATAATGAGGAAGACCCCCCCGCCACCACCTCCTTCCGGAATTTTTGAACAAGAAGTGCTTGTCAATGACAAGTGTGGGGAAGAAGTAAAAAGTTGGGAAATGAAGGTTGATGAATTCGAACTTGCCATATTGGGAGAGTTGAGGAGTCATGAGAAAAATTACGACATTTGTAGTTTCGACTCTAGCTTGGAGGAAATTGAAGCTCTCATCTTTGGTAGTGATTCGGTTCAATTAAAGAGTCAAGAGAAATTGGATAAAAATGATGATATTATGAACTTCAATGTTGAGAAGTTGACTCCTTCACCTCTTATTCTTCACCACTCTCCTTGTCTTGAGGACCATGTGGACATTTCTTCCTCTTATGAAGTTTATGAGATACCATCCATCTCTCCTTCTCGCTACTACATTGAAAAACAGGATCCTAGTCACCAAGAGGATCCTAGAAACAACACCGAGAGGGGTAAGAGGAAGAACGGGAGGAAGTGTTGGAAAAGAAGTCGGGTGCGGTTTGTTATAGCTTGGCACTACTTGTGTCTAGTTGAGGGTTTTGCTAGAGCCTTTGACCGTCTTCTCCGTGCCTTGAGTGACATGGACCATGCTTGGAGGTTCAAACAACAAAATTTTGCATGAGAGGTTTGGTGGAGTCCCTCAAGAACCACTAAATTGTATTTATTCTCTTCCCTTACTTACTTATACTTTACTTGTATTTTATTTCATTTTATAAAGACCATAAAAATTTCAAAAATTTGAAAAATTTCAAAAACATGTTATTTATTTTATTGCACCTTTTCTTTCAAAAAAAATCCAAAAAAAATCGAATACATCAAAAATACAAAAATATGTCTTTAATTTTTAAAAATTTGAAAAACACAAAAATATGTTATTTATTCTACCTATACTCTCTCTATACTTTGTTCCATTGAGGACAATGTAAATTTCAAGTGTGGGGAGGGAAATATCCACTTTGTGCATATTGTTTATATTTGTATATATAGTTGTTAATTTGAGAAAATTGCAAAAAAAATGACTAAAAATTGAAAATCTTCAAAAATCCCAAAAATATTGCATTGTTTATGTTATATATATATTACATTTGTCCTAACCTTTTTTATTGACAACACATGAGAGCATCGGAGAAGACGCTTGGTAAAATTCTTCTAATTCTTTCTCCTTTCTCCTTCCTTTTCTTTTCGTATATAAGCATGGAGGATGACGGGATATGTGTTGTGGGTGTTCCCTATGGGAACCGTTTTGGATATGTGTGTGTTGTTGGTGTGTTGTTAGGATTAGAAATTGTGTGCATTTAAACTAGAAATGTATATATGTGTTCACTCTTGCATCCACGTAGCTTGTTCATAAGTTTAGTTGCATTTCATACACGTCACATCTTGTTTGTAAATAGTTGCTTAGAGGGTCTAAATGTGGAGGGCATATGTTGCCAATGATGATAATTTGTTTTGCCCGTGTCATTTCTCTCTTGATAGCTCGTGCCTCTTGATGACACATGTTAGGGTTTTTGCAACCCGGAAGTCTAGCTTAACAACCAAGTTGCGACCACCTTGTGAGACCGTATTAGGCCCGAGACTTGACCTAGGTCCGACATAGCTACTAAAATGTGAGGATAGAGCTTCCATATGGCCGGTCCATCAAACCGGTCCCGTTTAGGTCATGAGAGTAGTTCTCCTTACGTGGTATGTCATGTCAAAACGCATAAGTATGGTGCTCATTCCTTGATTCCGTAGAAGTGTCGATGTGCATGTTGAGACAATTTTGTTCAAATAAAGTAGCCTCTCATAGCCAAATAAGCTTATTTTTCACCCATTTGATCATCTTTCCCTTTTGTTTACCCAATTTGTGCCTAAGCCTTGTCATTTCGTTTGCCAATAAAATAACTACATTCCATAAACATCTCACTTTTGTTGAGTAGTTCGTCTTTGTAGTTGTTTGGAGGAGTATATAATTGGGTAGAAAATATGATTTTTATTGAGGTGAGCAGTCCGAAATATCACAAAAGTGAATTGAAGCTTGATGGTTGGTCAATTTTGCAATTGTTTAAGAGGCTTACAAGAAAAAGAAGAAAAGAAAAAAAAATGAAAATGAAAATGAAGAAGAAAATCAAACAGAAAAAAAAGAGAAAAATGAAATGAAAAACAAAAAGAAAAGAATGTATATTTTTATCTCAAATAAAGGGTTTTGATGGATTTGCAATTGATCTTGTTTCGAAAAGAAATGAATGATTTTTGGAAATGGCAATCTTTGCCAAATGTTATGAAAGAATTCTTTTGCATGGGTCGAATTTAGTGGATTGGTTAGATGTGACGACTACTTAACCGATAGCCTCACATGTCTTAAAAAGGTGCTTGCACCAACCTCTTTTCACCGAACCCGAACCCCATTACAACCCGATTGTCTCTCTTGTATATGCATCATTTGACATTTCTCTTGCGGATATTGGATATAGTACCATATTAGATTGCGGGCATTCTTCGCAAGTCGAGTTAGGAGAGTGATTTTGGCTACTTTTTGTCACAAAAATCACCCCGTTCTTTCATTTGAGTGACTAGTGAAACCCGTGAGAGTCGGTCTTTAGTCTCCTTTTGGTCAAAGTTTTGATATGGAGTCGAATCTTGCGTGTGCCGTGTCATTCTTGGGAGTATAGCGAAGTACTTCCCATTTCCCGCCTAGAATTTGTTTATTAGGCACCCGTGTTGTCAAGTTGGCTACTTGAGCTAGAATTAGGAAGTAGACACCTTGGTAAGACCCGGAGACGACATCCTCCACTAATGACTGTCTTTGTTCAATTTTTGAAAGAAAAACGGCCGCTTAGATGAGGAAAGCGGTTTGACTTTTTGTGATGCATCTTATATGTTCATTCGTGCTTAAATGTCGGATGTGTCAAAATTTTCCGCAAGCCCCCACTTGCTTTGCATCGGAATGCATACCTCATTGTGTTTTGGTGTGAGTTGAAGGGACAGAGAAGGCCCGTTAATTGCCTCTCATCGGATATTATTAGTATAGCTAGTCTTTTATATTACGGGTCTTAGTTTAGTTTAAATGAGCTTACTCGAGGACGAGTAAGGTTTAAGTGTGGGGAGATTTGATGAGTAATATTTTGGTAGCTTTTACCCCGCATTTATAACTCATTCCGACTCGATTTTGTGTGCCTTAATTGTTAAATAGCTCATTTATTAGTTTAATTAGTATTTAATAATTTAATTCTATTTATCGCGAATAAATGTATATATTTGTCGGAATTTCATTGTTGCTTTCGTTATTAAATCCTATAGGTACCAAAATGAATGAGGCGGAATAATGAGACGGATTTGAGGAGCAAGTCGCGTTGAGACGGGGTCAAAGCAAACCAAATAAAAAGAAGGTCAAAGGTCAACCTTGACCTTTAACCATCAACAATCGTCTTGTTCCCCTGCTTCTCCATTATCACCATTAGTCACCACCATCACCCACTTCACCATTTTTAACCACCTTCAACATTTATTTACCCGACAACCACCACCATCCATTTCACCCTCCTCCTC
This sequence comes from Silene latifolia, assembly GCF_048544455.1. Classification (NCBI taxonomy): domain Eukaryota; kingdom Viridiplantae; phylum Streptophyta; class Magnoliopsida; order Caryophyllales; family Caryophyllaceae; genus Silene; species Silene latifolia. The sequence goes on along the minus strand of NW_027413163.1, from coordinate 10,051,600 downwards.
TGCCCACGACAAGCCAACACCAGCAGCAACCCATCTCGCACCTCCACTCTTGTACCTGCAATCACCACAACAGCCGCACTTTGTCCACCATGCCAGCCACCATTTTTGTCCCCTTTCATCACCATTAAACTTGACAACCATGGCTCCGTTTTTTATCGCTCCTCAATTCAGACCACTTCTCGCCATAACCACGAGCTACAGCAGCGACAACAACCAGCTCTTTTACCTCGCCATTCACCCAAACACCAACAATTCACCACGACATCACCGCACCTGCTCATCATCTTCACCATCATCATCCTCAATTCAACCTCCATGAAACCCGACTGAGCTCGGTCCTTCACCATCTGCATAAACCACCATTTCACCATACTACTCCATCACCATTAACCACCTTCACCATCTTCTCTAAAATCCGCACCTGAAATCAAGCAACCATGGCTGCAATCGATTTTGCGAACTCGAATCAAGGCGAAACAATTTGAAACAAATGCCCTCCATGCCGGTTAGCCGGCAGCCGACTCAACCCACCGGCAGGCACACACTCAATTTCTATCATTTTTTGTGAAGATCTCGCTACCGGCATAGCAACCGGCAGCCGACGTACCGGCATAACGCACCTTTTCAACAATCTCGCATCAAATTTTGTGATCCTCTACCGGTGCCCCGGCAGTCGACTAACCGGCATAACGCACACCCCATCCTATTTCTGCTCTTGATTCAATGGTCTCGCTACCGGTGACATGGCCGGCGGCTGGTTGACCGGCATGCCTCCCCTGCTCCGTCTTTTTTCTTTTTGTTTGGTTTTTGGGAGTCAAGTGTCGATTAGTGGGTATCAAAATAGATTATTATTATTATTATTATAAAAGGATGCGCGCAACCTTCATTGTTATTATTATTATTATTATTATTATTATTATTATTATTATTATTATTATTATTATTATTATTATTATTATTATTATTATTATTATTATTATTATTATTATTACTATTACTATTATTATTACTATTACTATTATTATTACTATTATTATTATTATTATTATTATTATTATTATTATTATAATTATCGCATACTTTTATTAATCAATCAAAAGTTTACAGGAAATTGGTGGGCAGTCGTGATACAATCTGGGCGCCCACCCTCTTAGAAATAGCAAAGCTATGTCTGGTGAAAATAAAAGCAGCAGCGCGCGCTCCGGCATTCTGAGATAGAGAATATTTCTGAATCCGCTTGAGCAGTGCAATGGCATCCGCCTCCAACTCCCCAAAGAAGAGAAAGAAAAAGGTAAGAAACCATAACCGATCGCCGAACATAAGCCCTGGTACTTGGCGCATTTGCGCCGAGCAGCGTCAACCACCACACGTCCGAGTACGAAATCAGATATCCCAGACTGAATCAAAGGGGAAGACCCGGCCAGGTCCACACACAAATCCCGTCCCCTGTCCCAAGAGTAAAGCAACAAATCTGCAGGAGGCAAGGACCGGTCATGCGCATCAATCAGACCAATATCGACCTCCTTACCAGCTGAGATACCAGAGCGGAAGCAGATATCGAAAAGGGTGTCACGAACCAGGTTATGTCGATGTTTGATGCCAACAATACCAGCACAAGACACAACATGATCCCCGAAGATATCCCCATTAAAGACCCGAGAGCAAGCAGAGCACGGACCAGGCACCGAAAACAAAGGAATACCCAACCGATAGCTAAGCACACAACGGTAAGACCTACCATTCATAGTCTGCCCCAAACCAGAAATAGGGACCGCACGTAGCCAATCAGATGCATGCCGATCCTGCTGGGACCTCTATAACACAACCTGTCGAGGAGTTAGAGAGAAAATTGATTCTGCAGTAGCAACAACCCTCGCGAAATATATGTCTGCCAATTTCTTCATATGTTTGGGGGCAGCGATCTCACTAGGTTTACGCATAAGGTCGAACCCAGTAACTTCCAAAAAACACACTCAAAGTCACATCAAAAGTAGGTCCAGGAGCCATGATATCACAGGGCCTGAAGGAGCTTAGCCTCGCAACTCAAAGAGACGCAAACGAGATGCCAAAAAAGCATAATGAAGAACATCTTCAGCAGCATAAACACCAAGACCTCCAAAGGTAAACGGGAGAGTAGCAAGCCGCCATTGCCAGTCACCAAAACCAGGACCAGACACAGTAACAATAGGTTCCAAATGAGAACGAAGCGCCGTGTCAAAGGAAAGCTTAGCCGACTCAAAAACAGCAAGTGGGCAAGTATGTAAAGCAAAATAAAGTTTCGAAATACCAGTACAAGCACGAAGCAGCAACAGCTCGCACTGCGGATCATCAATCATTGCGACCGAATCCATAAGCTCGATGGTCCTGGTCACTCTCTTCACCACAAGCTCACTGCTGAAATCATGGCACACACTCACAGGGCTACCAAGGACTTTGACACCACGCAACGGCCTAGCAATAGCAGGGGGGAAAATACCAGGAAGCCTGCTCCTAGGATCTTCCGTAGGCCAAAAAACCTCGGTTTTACCAACATTAAGATGAAGACCCAAACGAGGACCATCTTCCATAATAAGCTCTAAAACCTTCCCCACCACCAAGGTATCCCCAACAATAGTGCCATCATCCAAGTACCAAGCCTTAGAGACTAACCGTCTCCAAATCGTGCCCACAACAATAGGACGAATACCACCGCCTGGTTTAACAAGCGAGGTGAGCGGAGCACTAGCAATATACTCACTGAGAACCTGTGGACATCTGCCCTCAAGAAAAAGATTAACCACCCGAGTGATAGAGGCGATCAAATCATCAGAAACAGCAACAACAGCGCCACTCAAACAATCCAAAAGATGCTGGGCACGAAAACCGTCCCTCCCACAAGAAGTGCCACGAGGAAAACCCCTAATCATATCCAAAACAACAGTTGCAAAAGCAACGAGAGGAGGACCAGCAGACAAGGGAGACAAGGCGGGAGAAGGAACGATGGGGTGCTTATCAGTCAAGGCCTCGAGAGTACTAGAAGTGTAACGAGCAATGCCGGAATATGATAACACTCGGACATCAGCGGTGTAATTCCCGTCACAAATCTTCCTCCGACACTGCCTAATAATGAGCTCACTCGGGTCAAGGTCGTCCTCCCCACTAAAAGAAGGAGAAACCTCAGCTAAGGTATCCTGCAGAAGATGTAAAATGCCACCAGGCATACCCCAAGTACGAATGGCACTAGAAATACTCTCCTCGTGACGCTGACGCCGCACAACAGTTCGACACTCAAGATTACTCCTCGGGGAAAAGGTCTTAAGTGTACAAAGCGGCAACACAAGCAAGTTAACCCAGCAGGAGAGATCGCCAGGAGAGGTGGCCACCTCGTCTAGGGCCCCCTTAAGAACCCGAGAAAACCCCAGATGGCACTTAGTAGGGATGGATACAGTACGCAACTCCTTAGCTGACAGACGATCAAGATAGGCCACATTTAAACCAACAGGGACCTCCAAAACCTCAGAAAAAGCGGGAGCAGATAGTCGGGGAAAGTCATAAAGAATAAAATTAACAATGTCATCACCACAATCCGGCGCCGCCACAATAGACGGTCGATCATGCCGACACCTAGAACGATGGGTATGAGTTTTATAACAAACCCCACATAACCAAATACCCATACGCCTAAAGGTAGACTCCGCATCCAGAAAAAACAGACAAAGATAAAAGAGACTGACGCGTGATTACCTGAGCATTCCCAGTACAGTGATGATCCCGAAGATGAGCGATCATGGAGGTTTTAACAAGACCATTACCACTACCATCTTGGAACCCACAAAGACCCACGAAGGGTCAATGATACTGGACAATGTCGGGCATAACTCACAACGAAAAATAAAAACAAAGCAAAAGACCAACGTGCATGGAAATAAACCGCTGCCAAAGCCCAAAGTCAAACAATTGGTGACACCAATGAGCAACCCACAACCCGTGTAGCACCTCCGGCAGCAACCAGACAGCACCAACAACCAGTAGGCTACGGAGGCAGTAGCGGCGGCGAAACACGGATAAACAAAAAAGAAAAACACGCCTAAGAGCCAAGACCGATGGATGAAGTAGGGGTAGCCTAGCTACTCTATCTCCATAGTACTAACAACCACACAGAGCAGCCGATGACAACAAGAACAAGGCAGACAACTAGCAACAATGACGGGAGATAGCAAACAAAGGCAGCCGCGGAAAAGCAAAATGAAAGCAAAAGAAAACAGAAGAAGACTTGTAGCAGCAAACCAGGCCAACACCACCTGAAGCCAGTGACACTACTGGCCGGAGAAAACCATTTGTTCATTGACGACCAAGCAGCCAACACGCACAGGCAGCCACAGCGACAAAAGTGCACCACGCATAAAACCCGAAAACCCGTAAACCTGAAAACCATAGCCTCTAAAAACGACAACACAAATACCACAAAGCACTGGCAGGATGTGGTTGTTGACGTTAGGAGGAAGGTAATTCCGACCGTCGGGAATTTCAGACCAAGAAGTGCACCGGAGCAGAAGCCAACTGCAAAAAAAAAGATAAACCCTACAACACAAAAAACACGCAGAACTCACCAGAAAAAACCCCCCAAACACTGCCACACCTACCAGACTGACGACGTGAGTTCAAAATGGCTGGCCGGAGACGGTGGCAGAAGGCCGAGCAAGCGGCATCAGGCAGCAGCACACACCCTCACTTTTCTCTCGCAAAAACAGTCGAAGAACAGCACGACAGGGTGAAAGCTAATGACGTCGGCGTCGTGAGGAGGCCGACGGTGGTAAGTGTTGGAATATGTGTCCTCCGACAATAATGCGATCACAATTGTTGATCATATTGATCACATGTTTAAATCTCATTTTAAGAATACATGTGGGATGTAATATTTTACAGTCAACTGGTCCACACATATCGGTAATGATTGGCTGACTAGAGTTTGACAATACTGTCGTGCGACGGTGGTGATCAGTTGATCCCCTTAGGTCATACCTAAAGGGTAACACTCTTAATTGATTATTTAATTGATCGTATGACGATACGAGTTAATTAAATTACTAAAAATTGACGGACGATTTTGGAAGTAATATTTACGTGTCTTATTATATTTGATTATAATAGGATATGGTCTAAGTAATCGAATTGTTTTATTACTTAGATGAAATTATTGTTTACGAAAACAATTGAAACGGAATGAATAAATTATTATAAATACAGAATGTTGTAATTTATAATTCGGAAACACTTTTGGTACAAGTGATTATGAATTACAATGATAATTTTTTATAAGTGACATATTTTATTAATATGTTGATTTTTAATTGTTAAAAATACATTTTATAAATAATATGTCATGTAATGTGTCACATGTGACATATTGACAAAATCACAAATAAAATGGACTCATCCATTTTATTTGTAGGTACCGAAATGGAGGGAGTGTGAGGTTAATATTGTGTTTTAATTTTGTTGAGTGACAAACATGATAATTAACCTAAATGACTAGCCTTACATGCCTAGTCTCACCTTGAGAAGAACAAGGACATGCATTGGCTTCTCTTGTCTCTCCTCCACCGGTTTTCTATGGCCTCTTAGTGGGTTTTTCCTCTATCAATTATTCATTCACAACTTCACCAAAATTTCTAGTGTAAGAAATTTAATTTCCTCTCTACATTTTAATGAGAAATTAGAGAGATAAAATACTCAAAAATTCATCTACTCTTGACCGAAATATTCAAGAGGACAAACAATAGTTTTGGGTCAAATTTTAGTAAGATTAATATTCTTCTAGTTCAAAATATTAGTCTTTAAGAGGTTACCTTGGGTATTCATCTTTGGGAGAGATTCTACCTTTGAATATTGTTCATCCATAAGGAAAGCTCAAGAACTAACAAGAAGGTGATCTTGTTGGTGCCCTTATAATCCGAAATCATATGGTGAGAAAATGTTTTCTTATCTTCTTTTATTTTAGTTTGCATGCATAAGATTTAGTAATTAGTTTTATGACTAAATTAATTAGAACATATATGAATATGTTAATAATGAGATATAGATTTCCAACAAGCGGTATCATGAGCACAAGGTTGTTTGCATGCAAATCGGTTAAGTTTTTCCGAGTTATACGATTAACATATAAAACTTGTAATTTTGTGTTATTATGAAATATCACGAAATTAATTTTGCATGTTAAAGTTTCTGATCCTAAAATGTATTTAGGATATTTTTGTTAATTTATGGATTTTTATTGTTCATTTAATATAATATTGGCATTAAAATGTGATTTTTATGATAAAAATGTCATTTTTGGACGAAAATTAGCTAAACTTCGAATTTTCCAGTGATTTTTGGATATGTTTTCACATATATTATTTTTAGAAGATCTGGAAATTTTCATAATTTTTGGAGTTCTTATGCTCGAAAAATGGATTTTTCATTATAAAAATCAAATTTAAATGAAAAATAGGTTAATATGAGAAATATTTCGAATCTGGTCATAGAAAATTAGTATGTTGTCACATACAATTTTACAAGATGTGTGTAAAATAACAGGCTATAATGAAGTCTTCATGCATGATTTATGGATTTTTGATGAAAAATAGCATAAATAGTGACTTAATTAGTGAATAATTGCTAAAACATACTTCATGACTAAGGAAAAACGTCACATGTTGCATTTTATTATCTTTTTCAGATCTAAAATTGAAAAGTTGATGAATATAATTTTTCTCATGTTTTTATGTTTTTTATTGATAAATCCGATAAACCGCAACATTGTTTTTCCCGATAACTTTCGAAATTTTTAACCTAAGTTTTTTGAACATTATGAATGTCATGGTATTTTTCCAGAATGTTCATGAGTTTAAATTTCAAATTTTGAATTTATTTGAAATTTTGTGATTTATTTGAAGATTATAGCTTATTTTTATAATTTTAAGTCCATTAATGAACAATTTTTAGAAATATGAGTTAATTATCGTCAAATAATTAGTTAAGACTAAATTTTAAGTCCTAAGTGGTTAGGGTAATTAACTTATGCATAAATATGAATTTATGTAATTTTTGTGATTATAAAATGTTGAAATCACGCAAATCCGTAAAAACCGTGTAATATACGATATTGGCTCCTTAAAGGCGATTTAACATAAAATTGGGCATGTTCATACATATTATAATGCTGCATTTTATTTATTATTGTCGTAATTTTACTTTATGTAATTTTTTGAATTATGTAATTTTACTTAGTATGGCCTTAGTTTTTTAATTGGTATTACCCGAAATGTATGGGAATATCGATTCGGTTGTAATTTTTATTGTGATCTCGTATCACCGTTTTGTAATTTAATAGATTTATTTTATTATAGTTACAAATGTATAATAGGAAATTATGTAATTTGCTATGTAATTTAATTTATTTCGGAGTTCCCAAAGACGGATTTCTTCAAGATGGCGATACATAAAAACGGTGTTACCTCGAGATGCGTGCCTCAACCGAAGTTCAAGGGACCAATGGAGTTGGTTTCCGAATATGTAATAGTTAATTAGATTTTCTATTTTAGGAAGGCCATACTAGGATTTATTTTTATGCTTTGCATTTTATTTATATGTTGCATGCATCGCTAAATCGCCATAACTAAAACATGCATTGTTATTTTAATCGAGTATATCGACCGTGTCAATTACAATTATCGTAGTTCACCGCTTTAGTTCACTTAAAACGTGATAGATAATAAATTGACATGACCTCTCGATAAAACAATAAATTGAGACATAGCCTTACCAAGTAGTAGAAACCATGAAAACCTATTTCGCGAGGGAGTGCACTCGGCCCTACCGGGGTACAAACCTTGTTACGTAGGGGAAGTGGGTGATAAATGTCTATCCACCGAGTTCATATTGATGAGGGTTTCATCGGCCATACCGTGCCTAAGTTGATGTGGATTTGGATCATGGACACATTTATTCGAAATTTGGATTGAACTCAACAAAAGTTTTTGATAAGGGTTTCATCGGCCATACCGTGCCCTTGTCGGATGTGTTTTGGGATAAAGATAAATATTAATGTAATTTTATCGACCAAGAGTTCTAAAAGTAGAATCGATTAAAGCGTTAATCCACCGAGTTATATTGATAAGGGTTTCATCGGCCATACCGTGCCCAAGTTAATATGAATTTGGATCTTGGAATCATTTATCATAGTTGGGTAGAGGTCACTATGTAAATGCTTTACTTGTTATTCACAAGTATTATTATAACGACAAATGTTTTTGTTTTCATTATTTCGTTATCATATTGTTCTATTTCTTTACCACAATTCATATACGATATCATTTCGATTTTTGACACAAATCTCCATTTAAAACATCGTAACTAAAGACAAATATGAATTTGCTTCTAAAACCTCAAATGAACCATTGCTAAGGATCTCTTGTAAAGAGTATAGATTAAAGTTATTCATTATCAAACATGTTTTTGATTCTTGACTAACACATCTACTTACAATGAATTGTTTCTAATTTTGGTAACTAGATTTGTTGGAAATCAAATTTGACCAAAATAACGCAACCACTTCAATGAAAGTTTTAAGTCTAAAACGAACAAATGAAGAGTAATCTTCATGAATTCAATTTTGCTCCTCAAAGCAAAGACTCATTGAAATGAGTGGGAGCATTCTCTTAAACCGTTAAGATGAGAATGAGATTCAAGAAGTAAAGATTATAATGGAATTGATACAAGGTAATGTTAAAGGTAAAGTTGTTGAGAATGACGATACTAAACCTATCAATCCCGACCAATAAAGTTTCCATTGTCTTAAATGTTGGACACTAGAAAGGAAACTACCCCAAATTATTGAAGGATCAACAAGTTAGTTGTGGGACATCTAATGGTATCTTCTTCTTTAAATGTTTATTTGATTAAACATAAATTTTGCTAGTACTACTTCGTCAATATTAGAAACCGGTGGTGGTTTTCATCATTATGTTTGATACATAGGATGATTAGAATATGACGACTAGCAACAATAGAGATAGAGTCATTGCGTACTAAATCTAGTTTTGGGTTTATAGTTGTACTTAATTATGACTATTAAGTACATAAACTCTAAATAAGAATACAAACTTGTTAAGATACAAAAGAGGTTTCACTATTGTGACCCTATACACCACGATTTGATGTATGGCTAGCCCATTATCAAGGTGATTATATTCTAAACAAAACTAGAATATATCATGAACATGATGCAAGACTCAAATTGGTAACCCAAGATTAAACCTTAGTTTCTGGAATGATGAACGCAAAGAGTTATCGAGTACTCTTGAAACCATTAGATCTTATGGTTTATGCGTATCTTGTATTCAAAGCAAGATATCTCGTGCCTTTTGGTTGAAAAGGAGATCGAGGTTGTAAATCATTGATCCAAAATAGGTTGATCATTTTCTTTTACCAACGATTTAGGTTGACACTAATGTGTTCACTTAATAAGGTAAATAGAGAAATCTTTGAAGAAGTTCAAAAGTTCAAAGAAGCACGATTTAGTCGTGATGGGATTATCCAAGTGAAGACTTTGATATAAGCCAAAGGAAATGTGATATAGTATCACAAGTTAATCTCTCTTAGCACGCATTATGGAATAATGTGTGATTGGATAAGAATTCAAACGTTATTCGATATGGTTTGAACTTCAATCAAATTACTTTGAGTTACTTGATCCTTTTGGGGAATTTATCATTTTTGTCTAAATTATTTTCCACTAAATCATATGAGATATGATATGGTAAGGTACCATGTTTGTAAGTTTTCACAAGAAACAGATGCTCATTTTTCCTTTTCAATTATCACGAGTACGACGGGTTTGCGGCTCGTGAAGCTGTCTTTCTAAAATACAAGTTTATTTCTAGAAGACAGAGTGGGAGAAATTATTCAAGAGCCACAAAGAATGTTATGTCGCAAGAAACTTGTCTTTCTTGGCTACATGAGACGTTTTGTGTAAGATGTTGTTTCTTTAAAACCTGGGAGGTTAAATTCGTCATTTATTGAAAATGATGAATTCATGCTACTTTTAAGAAAGTAAAGAGCGTATAACTTACAAAAGAAATTGTTTGATTCAAGTTGATTACTTCTAGAAAGTAATGAACATATGACTTACATAAGAGTGTTTAAGTCACAACTCAATACAAGGCTTAGAGCCATGAAAATCCGAAACAAAAGGGCTTGATTAGTGACAAAGGGTTTTGCACTAATAAAGAGAGATTTCAAAGCAAGATTGGTTGCAAAGGGTTTTGCACTAATTGAAATGCTTAAGTCTATTTGGATCTTCTTAGGGATTGTGTTTCATTATGAGGATACGCATACAACATATGAATCTAAAACCCACTTCTTCAAAAGAAGGAATGTATTCAATACATGTCATGAGTTTTATAGATTCTTGCAATCCTAAGATAATGTGCAACTTAAGAGATGGTCTTAAGTAAGACATCAATGAGTTAGAATCAATGTTTTGATCATGTTATAAAACTTTTCTCGATAAGTCGAGAAGTTGTGTTTATACATGAAGTTTAGTGGGAGTTACGGAAATTTTTATTAGTCTTATATGTGTATGACATATTGATCATTGCGAGTGATTTAAGACTTTTGGAGCATTATAATACATCTTGAATATCCGGTTTTATGAAGATAAATACACATGATATTAGCGTCAATAAGAAGTCTTATGTTGATAAAATTCATGACTAGTTCAATTAAATTGAACATATTTGATTGATTTCATTTTCTTCCGCTGCCGGATCAATTAAATGAGTAATGATGTATAACACTTCATATACTTTGAGTATGATGAGTTGTTTTCAAAATCGAATTTAAGTAATCTTTACCAAGTAAGCCATAAAGATTACCCTTAAGTGCTTGCAGAAGCATTAAGGAAATAAAACAAAGTGTTTATGATGCAATTTTGTGTAAGAGTGTTACACAAGTGACAATTGACAATTGAGATTGCGCATGGTTTCCGACAAAACCATAATCAAAACACATTAGGATGGTTAAGATACCATTGTGGCTATGTTATTTAAGAAATAGATTTTCTAGAATCGTTCTAGGCAATAAAGAACAATGAGAGATATTTATAACGGAAATTGAGTACACTTGCAATCATGAGATGTGCAAGAGGATGAGTCCCGCACACTGTGAAAACAGTGGGAGCTATTCTTAGGCTGGAGGGCCTATGTCTTGATTGGATCTCGACATGTACTCAGAAAGTTTTGTGATGCAAATGTATACATTACAAAGGAAAACGAGTATGTAGTAAGGTTGAGTAAGGTACAAAAAGTTGATAAAACCTACTAACCAAAGCCTTCTCATAGGCTTAACATGATGAGTCATGTCATTTCAATTAAATTGAGATAAATAACTACATACAAGATCAAATTAGATTATAGAACATGAAATAGTAATCAGGTATTGACTATTCATATGTGATAATCGCATTTGTCGTTTGAGTTTTACTTTAAAACTCTTCTATTATACTTTGTTACATCCAAACGGGTGTAGAGACAATTGAACCCCGTTAAAGTGAACACGGATTAGCATTGTATTCGCCCATAGTCACTTGTATGAGGTGACGTCTCGAAGTGACTAGAGTGTGATGCGATTGATGGCAAGTTCAAGTGCCATAGAGTCATGTGAGATGACTAGTCGATCACATAAGCAGACTGTTAGGAACACTTTGTCGGGTCTTATGACCGCTTATAGAGTTCTGGCAAATTTATATAGCCTGGTCGTGGCGAGAGCTACTATAGTATTCTAATGAGTCGATTCTTTTGACTAAAGACTGTTCGCCTAAGATGGCACGATTTGGATTAACTTTGATTTGTGTTACTACGACTTTCGTAAATGGGGTCAAATGGGCATATTTTGGGTTATGATGGCTGTGGTTAGTCGAAGGGAATAAGTGCAATAGGAATTGTCCACCCCTTTATCAGGGTTAAAACAATATCTTAGGGCCACTCGAGGAGTAATGAATTGGAAATGCGTGGCCACGCTCGGAAGGTATCCATGGTGGATAAATTCCGGTCAATCAGTTATTCTCCAGATCGAGGAAACCACTCTCAATATGATCACTTGCAAGTACGACCCGAAAGACACCTTGCATTGAGTGGGAGATAGTAATAGGACAAGAGAATTGGTGACGCACACTTGTCGAGGACAAGTGGGAGATTGTTGGAATATGTGTCCTCCGACAATAATGCGATCACAATTGTCGATCATATTGATCACATGTTTAAATCTCATTTTAAGAATACATGTGGGATGTAATATTTTACAGTCAACTGGTCCACACATATCGGTAATGATTGGCTGACTAGAGTTTGACATTACTGTCGTGCGACGGTGGTGATCAGTTGATCCCCTTAGGTCATACCTAAAGGGTAACACTCTTAATTGATTATTTAATTGATCGTATGACGATACGAGTTAATTAAATTACTTAAAATTGACGGACGATTTTGGAAGTAATATTTACGTGTCTTATTATATTTGATTATAATAGGATATGGTCTAAGTAATCGAATTGTTTTATTACTTAGATGAAATTATTGTTTACGAAAACAATTGAAACGGAATGAATAAATTATTATAAATACAGAATGTTGTAATTTATAATTCGGAAACACTTTTGGTACAAGTGATTATGAATTACAATGATAATTTTTTATAAGTGACATATTTTATTAATATGTTGATTTTTAATTGTTAAAAATACATTTTATAAATAATATGTCATGTAATGTGTCACATGTGACATATTGACAAAATCAAAAATAAAATGGACTCATCCATTTTATTTGTAGGTACCGAAATGGAGGGAGTGTGAGGTTAATATTGTGTTTTAATTTTGTTGAGTGACAAACATGATAATTAACCTAAATGACTAGCCTTACATGCCTAGTCTCACCTTGAGAAGAACAAGGTCATGCATTGGCTTCTCTTGTCTCTCCTCCACCGGTTTTCTAGGGCCTCTTAGTGGGTTTTTCCTCTATCAATTATTCATTCACAACTTCACCAAAATTTCTAGTGTAAGAAATTTAATTTCCTCTCTACATTTTAATGAGAAATTAGAGAGATAAAATACTCAAAAATTCATCTACTCTTGACCGAAATATTCAAGAGGACAAACAATAGTTTTGGGTCAAATTTTAGTAAGATTAATATTCTTCTAGTTCAAATAATATTAGTCTTTAAGAGGTTACCTTGGGTATTCATCTTTGGGAGAGATTCTACCTTTGAATATTGTTCATCCATAAGGAAAGCTCAAGAACTAACAAGAAGGTGGTCTTGTTGGTGCCCTTATAATCCGAAATCATATGGTGAGAAAATGTTTTCTTATCTTCTTTTATTTTAGTTTGCATGCATAAGATTTAGTAATTAATTTTATGACTAAATTAATTAGAACATATATGAATATGTTAATAATGAGATATAGATTTCCAACAGTAAGTGGCCGGCAGCAACGTGAGGTAGCCGCTCAACCTGACGAAAAACGAAGATCGCCTCTCCCTGTCTCTCTCAATTATTATTATTATTATTATTATTATTATTATTATTATTATTATTATTATTATTATTATTATTATTATTATTATTATTATTATTATTATTATTATTATTATTATTATTATTATTATTATTATTATTTTAATAATATTATTATTCTTATTAGTAGTTGGTATTAGTAGTAGTATTAGACTAGTATAAAAGAGAATTACACCCTTACATTAGACTACTACACCTTAGAATTAGACAAACTTATATTAGAAAATTAGATTAGAAATTAGACTCTCTCATTATTGTAACAAGAACCCTAATATTTCCCTCTTCAATTTCATTAATAAAAGTTATAATCTTTCTTCATAATTAACTTTGATCTCTCTTTAGTTTATTCAATTTCTACAATTATCAATAGTTTATAATTAGATTAATGGGTTGTAATTTGAGGGAAGAAGAGATTCATTCCTCACTATTTTCATCCAAGTTTCCATCTTTAATTGTTATTGGTATAATTCTCTTCCCAATTTCATTGCTTTCTTCATTTGTTTACATTTCCTCATAGTTTGATTAGTATAATCTCCAACATGTTTTATTGTGTTAATCTTATGTTAAAGTTTCCACCTTTGATTGTTGTTATGGCTCATTTGTTTACATGTTGATCATTCCCTTAATTTACTTCCTCTCAATTGTTTACATGTTTATTGTAGTTTAATTACTTCTCTTTATATTATTTTTGTTCTTGTTATTTTCATGATAAAGTTTCCATATTTTGTTCTCAATTTCATAATCATGTTTGAGTAGTATAATTGCTTGGGTGGAAGGGTAATCTTGTGTGGTTAATAGGGGTAGATTATTGGCTTGAACAAACAAATACTACATGGGTAATTTCTCTTCTAATTGTCATGCATGCTATGTGTTTGTGGAATTGCTTAAATGAGAGTTTGAGTCTCTTCCACCATCTTATGTCTTGTTAAGTGAGAGCTTAGCTTGCGATTAGATACTACATGATAATTAGGGGGCTTTAATTAGTTTTAAGTGAGAGCTTAGACTTGTTTAGCCTTGGATTAGCCTTACCTCGAGTGAGAGAGATTTATTCTTGATTTTGCCTCGAGTATTTGTTAACCTTTGCCAAGTCTCGATATCTGTCCACATGAGTGAACCCGACCACCCTAGCTCCCTCAATTAGCATATTAATCAATTTGTCGTTGCTTGCTTTAGTTGTAGTCTTTTTAGCTAGTTTATCAATCATTCAACATTTGCTTGAACTAAACTAGAAACAAAACAATCAATTTAATAACCACAACCACCGTCTCTTGGGATCGAGCTCCTTACCCTACTACATTTATTAGTTGGTATTGAGTTTTAAAAATTTTGTTTGCATACCGAGGAGTACGACAAACTTGGTATCACCAGGTAAGTGATGAGGCGGCTGTGGTGGTGTCTCTCGGTGGTAGTCGGGGTTGTAGGCTGCCCAGAAGTATTTGTAAGTGTGTGTGGGTGTAAAGTGACGTGTAGTACGTGGGTTATGTGATTATTGTATAGTGGGTGTTTGGGTTTAATTATAAAGGTCGGGTTTTTTATTTGGGTGACTCGGGTTTGTAATTGAATCGGGTTTTAATATCGCAAACCTTTAATAATAATAATAATAATAATAATAATAATAATAATAATAATAATTATAATAATAATAATAATAATAATAATAATAATAATAATAATAATAATAATAATAATAATAATAAATAATTAGTTTGAATAATTAAATAAAACGAATAAATAAATAATTGAATTGAATTATAATATTTTGTTAGGTGACGGTTTGTGAAGAAATTATAATCGCGTCGGATTGCTTTAATTATTTGGATTGCTTGAGCTGTTTAATTGGAATCGCTTGACAGGTAGGGATAAATCCTAATCAACTCTTACTCGATAATATGTGGTTTATTGGATGGCTTATATTAAAATGAATTGATCATATGAGAATTGTGTTGATTGATATCATTGAAGTTGTTGGAAGGAAGAATTATATTCTATATGTTGGTTATATTGTGGTGGAGTATTGTTGTAGTATTAACAAATTTATTTTGGCAGACATTACTTATAGTAATGTGGAGTGATTGAACAGATTTATTCTGGCAGACGATATTTATCGTGTTTACTCAAGGCAGGCCCCAGGTTGGTCTGCAGGCCATCTGGTGGATATTACTCAGCTATATGTTGAGGCAGACATTACCTTTTGGTAATATAGTGTGTGTTTATTCACCTTCGGGTTGAGGCTGCCCCGGCCAGGGATTGGCGGGATGATTAGTGTGACGAGTAGAACTTGGCTTAAGTGTGCTAAGTAAAAGGGAGGAGCACGTTGTCAGGGGTTTGTGCAATGTAAAAAGAAAATTGGAGTATTATCGTATGTTTTGTTGTTAGTATTTATTCCTACTCAACCTCGCGGTTGACTGTGTATTCGTGAACACCTGCGGTGAACCATTTTATGGGGAGCAGATTTGACAGGTACTAAAGATTAAGCTGACTCGGGGGCATTGAGATGAGAGCTCGACTTGGACCATAGTTGAAGTCTAGATCACATAGAACCGTTATATCACTTTATTTATTTCCGCTACGAGTTGTAATTATTTTATATTAAGTTTTAGTTAGTTAAATTGTAATAAACATGTATTCACTAAAGTTTTAATTAAAGTACTTTGGTTTGTTGTACTTTGTTATTCACTACTTCGGGAAACTGAGATAGTAATAGTCCTATTTATTTGGGAATGTCTTGCTAAAGGCTCCTTAATAAATTGGGGTGTTACACCCTCAGAGTCTTGCTTGGCAGTTTATGGATACATTTTCATGATTGGCGAAAAGGTAGGGTTTCCCTACTCAGTTTCTGTTTAATTGATTTGAAATGTTTTGATTGTACTGTGTATGATTGTTGTTTGCTGATCATCGTTGGAGTGTTGGTGCGGTGGTGGTGTGGTGGTTGTGATGGTGCTGTGTTGATTATGGTGGAGTCACTTGCGGGAGTGGCTTTACACCCTAGTTCGCCCTCCGTGGAACCCGCCACGGGAGGGAATGTGCACATTAAAGGACAGGGTTATCGCTCGTTGATGAGCGAGATTTAGGTGGGGATTGGCTGCGGTCCCCCACTGGCGGCGAGGATTACCTGTTGCGATGGTTAATCTGGCAGGGCTACACACTTTGGCGTATAGTCGGTTACTGTGTGAGATCGGGAGACCGGAGATGGAGGATGATCAGCTGGTTGCTTTATATGCTTGTCTTACTTTAATTGATTAGTAACTGACCCTGTGTTGTGTTTCAAAGCTGTGGTGATCCATTCGGGGATGGTGAGCAGTTGGCTTAGCAGGTGCAGTTGGTTTGTTGTTGTTAGGCATTGAGGGAATCGAGTCGCCACGCTACCGACATAGATGTTCTGACGCATGAGCTCTATAGTAGTCATAGTTATCACTTGTACCCGTTTTGTATTTTGGTTGTAAAGCATTAAAGTACTATAACATATAAATGTTCTTTCAGTCTCATTTGATCTACTACCTCAGGTGACCGAGATGGTAACACTTTCATATACTGGGATGGTCCTTGGTAAGGCATCCTGGTGTGCAAGGGTGTTACAAAGTGGTATCAGAGCCGACGATTTTGGAACCTGAACCAATGAACCGAATGAATATAGGGCGTCGAACTAAAATGAACCTGTTGTATGCGTTGGGAGCCCCAGTTGATGCTAGATTTTGGGTGAGTAGGCGCCCTCATTTCAAAATCACGGCCCCATCGTGCTTAAGCCAGCCACTGGGAAAGGCTAGATAATAGGAGTAGATGCTTGATTAGTGTTGTCATGTATGTTTGTTAACCGTAAACGTGTACCAATGTGAGTCTTGCATGCAGTGACGATGGTGGTGATAAGGTTTTGAACTGGTTGTAACGGTTGCCGAGTTGTGATTGGAAATTATGATGGATGAATTGTGGAACCCTTTTGTGTATAGCAAGTTTAAGTTGAATGACCCATTTGATAATTGTTGCACCATACGATGGTTAATGTTAGTGAATGTCTTGATTAGTACGAGTATAGAACGAATTGTGGAAAATGTGATGTTGTAGCGTTATAGACTGATCTTGCTGGTACGTAGCTAGTTTTAGACATGTGTTGGATTGTGATGTAATTGTTTGTTGTAGTTGAGGTAATGAACGTATGTGGACCGTCGACTGATTTAGTAATGGTTATATATATCGTGTGTGTTACGTGTTTATGTAATAGAGTAAGTTCTAACGGTGACGAGCCCGATTATGCGGAAATCCGAACGTTGTTATTTGTTTTGCAGGTTCAATAATTCCGAAATTCCTCTTCTGTTCTGTACCACTCGACCGAGTATAAGCTTATACTCGACCGAATAGGCCTCGCTCGGCCGAATATAGTAGCACTCGACCGAGTACCCAGTAACTCAATTTAGAATCGCTACTGATTTCTGAATACTCGACCGAGCAGTCAGAATACTCGACCGAGTAGTTCATACTCAGCCGAGTAAGCCCAATACTCGACCGAGTACGGTTTTATCGTGACTCAGCCGGGTTGTTCTAAAAACCCTATAATTCCTTATTTCTTCTTAATTTCGCCTCACACTTCATCTTTTCACTATCAAAAATTTCAAAACCTTTCTCTCTCAAAGTTCTTGGGTGATCTATTTGTAATTGCTTGTGGTTTTTTTTCCTCCTTATTGCTCAAAACCTCAATCAAGGTAATGTTTTAAACAGTTTTTTTCTTGTGTTCTTAATTTATGGTATATATTTGCTCAAACTTCGAATCCCTATCATGTGTAAACTGAAACTGGTGTTCTTCCTCTGATAATTTGAGTTTAGTTGCTTATCAACATCGTCTATGCCGTCACAAACACAATTTCGTGATTTAAATCGATGCTTGTGTGATATAAGATTTTCTAGGGCTTTGCCTAAGTTGAATTTTAGCCCTTTTTATTGTTTTAAGATACTCTTTCAAGGATTCTTGATGATAAAAATGACTTTTGATTAAGATACCTTGTGTTTTGTGAGAAAATTTCTTCTTAAAAGTTCGTCTCAAAATTGTATACATTCCCAAAAACAGTCCATACAAGGCAATTTTCTGGTTAAAATATCCTTGTTAAAGCCTATTTTTTGCAGTATGCCGAAAACAAGAGCCACGGCAAAGAAGAGGACTCGTGCCAATGTTCAATTTGAGACGGGTCAATCTAGCCAAGAACCTGTTGTTCCTCCTAGTGGAAGACTATCCATCGGTAATCTTTTCCGATTTCAAGCAACATAAGGCCTTCATAGATTTGATGAGTCGTCCTTTCCGACCTACTCGGTGTGTGAACCCCGATATTTTGGATACCTTGAGGGTTAAGGGAGACATAGTTCACATCTTTGAGACTTTAGGAATGGAGGAATTGTATCACTTGAGAAAGAAGTCCTACCCTCATTTGACCTTAGAGTTTATGAGCTCATTTGTTTATGATGCGAAGGAGAAGATGGTCTCTTTCGCCTCATGAATGAGGACCATGAGTTGACCATGGATAATACTCAGAATATTTAAGGACTCTGTTGACCGACCATGTTGACCAAGAAAGACCTTAGGGAGGAATGGGTGAGGGACTAAGATTGGAATAAGAACTTTATAGGATTGATTACTCGACCTAGCAGAGGCTACTTGGCCGAGTATCGTCTATACTCGACCGAGTATGGCTGCTGTTGACGCGTTAATATAAAACGCAAGTTCGCGAGATTTATTTCATTTTTCCCATTTTCTCGACAGTTCCACTTTCTCTAACCCTAGCCTACCACTCTCTTCTATCACCCCCACTTCTATACACTCTCATGTATATGGCTTACACCTCCACCATGGGAAAGACGAGATTCGCTTAGGAAGGTTGCGTGCGTGGTCGTCGTCTGTGTCATCATTGATTCACATTATTAGGTAAGTCGCTGCCTTGTGTCTTCTAGTAGATTATTGAGGATAGTAGTATAATAGGGGATGGCTATCATTGTAGGATGCTTATTGGAGTCTTGCTTGGCTGTGTGTGGATGATTTTCATGATTCGCGACGAGGTAGGGTTTCCTCTACTCAGTACTGTTAATTGATTAAGATTGTATTTTCTTCATAATTGTTGTTATCTGCTGATCATCGGAGGATGGGTATTGTAGTGATGGTGTTGATGTGGTTGTGTTGTGACGGTTGTGTTGTTGTGACAGCTGTGATGCTGTGGTGTGTGTGATTGTGGTGGAGTCACTTGCGGGAGTGGCTTCACATCCTAGTTCGCCCTCAGTGGAACCCGTCACGGGAGGGGATGTGCACATTATGGGACAAGGATTTTTAGTCGCTCGTTGAGGAGCTGGACTTGGTGGGGATGGGTTGCGGTCCCCCCACTGGCGGAGTGGATTACCTGTTGCGATGGGTAATCTGGCAGGGCTACACACTTCGATGTATAGTCAGTTACTGTGGAGGATGATCAGCCGGTTTCATTGTCTATTTGACTTTTATTGATTAGACAGTACTGACCCCGTGTTGCTGTTTTGTTGTACCTGCGGTGATCCATTCGGGGATGGTGAGCAGTTGGCTTAGCAGGTGCGATTGGTTGTGGCTGCTGGGCTTGAAGGGATCGAGTTATCACGCTACCGGTCTAGAAGTGCAGAATCACGAGTTATAGTAGTCTACATTAGTATATGTAATTAGTTTTGTGTTGAGTTGTAACGTGTAAGGTAATGTATTAAAATGTTCTTTTATTGTCTATTTGATCTACTTCCTGGGGCAACCGAGATGGTAACACCTTCATATACTAGAATGGTCCTTGGTAAGGCATTCTGGTGTACGGGGGTGTTACACTGGATGAGTTTGCTAGCCACCTGGGCCTAGAGGCCGAGGGGACGGGGTATCTTAGTGATGTAGCTAAGAATAGTGGTGCACCTCTTTACCTTCCTTATCTGACTGGTCGACCTGCTCCGAGTGCTAGTGCCATGCTGATTAATGATATTCAGCACGTATCCCTGCGTATGTTCCTTAGGATGATCACCTGTCTGTTGTACTCGAGAGATGATGTGAGTAAACTTAATTCCCATGAGGCCATGTTGTTGATGTCTTACCTGAACCTGCACCGTAGGAAGCCCTTTTATTATAGTGCTCCGGGAGTGGTGTGCGCTAGTTTGGATCACATGGCACGGTCCCAGAACCGTCACATCGCTTGCGGGGTCATAGTGACCCGCTTAGCCCAGCGCCTGACTGACTTTGAGGCTCACCTCCCTCGAGGGATGAGCTAATTGAGACTGTGCCTACCATGAATGCCAAATATTGGTGTAACAACAAGTGGTTGCGGAAGATGGATGAGGGGTCTTATTCCTGGAGAGTGAGGGGATCTTTGTGGATGGTACTCCTTGACCCTGCGCGCCTCCCCGTGGTTGACCACTTAGCTGAGTGGGAGCACGTGGGTGGTGTGATTAGACCTGGACCTCAATACTACTTGATCGACCCCACCATTCTCCTAGACTTACCTGAGCCTTCAGCGACATCTGAGGGGCAGCAGGCTCCTCCCCCACCTCGTGAGCGTCGTAGAGTTAGACATCCTAGGTGGACCCGGTTGAGACTGAGCCCTCCTACTCTACACCAGACTTCTACCCACAACAGTACTCGCCCTACCCCATAGTGCATGACCCTAGGATGCAGGTGAGCGACTAGACTGAGCGGATCTCCACTACCTTGGTGCACCGCAACATGCATGAAATGGCCCTTAATCAGGGCATAGGGACTGAGCTAGTACAGCCCGTTTGGTGGAGAGGACCCGGAGTAGACACAGGTATCTTCCATAGCTATGGAGTCGACACCAGCTTTTGGAGGCCACCAGTGGAGACCGAGTTTGGCTGCCTCGCGGGACCGTGGGGAGCCAACTACGGCAGCCAGTTAGGCGAAGGGGACTACACAGCCACGGGCTTTCAGGGAGCCAGTACCTCAAGAGCGGGTGCATCGGGTGCAGGTGGTGATGATGAGATGGAGGAAGGTCCCGGCGTTTGATTTGCTTGTATTTTTAGACTCGTTTCAGTTGTTTATGTATACTTATCGTTTCGTGTTGAACTCTTTTCATTGGATGGTTGTACTTATCCTTAAGGTCGTTACTTGTTTTCATACTCTATGTTGGTGATTTGGTAGACATGAACACGCAGCTGTGAATGGCAATCATGACTTGTTGCAGGTTAGTTTGTAGGCGAATCTGTGTTTAAATGCTGAAATCGCTCTCTACCGGTGAAAACTCGACCGAGTATACAGCATACTCGACCGAGTAGAGTCTACTCGGTCGAGTACACTCATATACTTGGCCGAGTATCAGGGTATTGCGTGTTATGGTGTTGCAAATCATTTTAGTTTCATACGTTTAATCCTTTAGTCTTGGGTGTAATATGTAATTTTGCTATTATCTTCACATTCCGGTATAGAGTACCTCGTACTTCTAAATACAACTTATAGAGGAGTTTCAGGTAAGGCGATAACGGTAATACGTTGTGTGATTGTGTTCGAGATGGCAATAATATCATGGCCTTCTATGCTTGTGTAGTTCTTTAAGTAGGGTATGTGCATCTTTTCATTGCTTAATATTCGTAAGTGAATTGTTGATTATGAGTGTAGGTGTGTCTGTGATCGTGCATCAAGTATATGGCTTATATTGGTTGTCTGGTTTCAGCTAGTTGATGTTATTGGGTGTAATGAACTTCGGGGACGAAGTTCCTTTTTAGAAGGGTAGATAACATATCGCGATACAAAAGTCCATATAAACAAAAGTTAAAACAAAGTTCTTTGGTGTTTAATCTTCTTTCCATATATGTCTTCTTTAGATATTCATCTTTCCGGCTATGTTGTCATGAACTTAATGGTGGCAACCGACAGGAGAATTATAATTGGATACTATATCGGAGTGCTATATTTGGATAATATGGTCGTGAGTTCTGTAGTCGTCGCAGTCTTGTGCAATGAGTATTTTGTAGTAGTGTATTTTGTATTGTCTTGAGTGCATTTTGTATTGTCTTGTGGTAATACCTCGCCGTTGAGATGTATGGGTTGAACTTCGGGGACGAAGTTCCTTTTAAGGGGGGAAGACTGTAATACACATGATGTTTAAGGACTCTTTTGACCGACCCTTTAACCGGGAAAGACCTTGGGAGGGGATAGGTGAGAGGCTAGGTGAGGATACGTGCCTTACGAGCAGTGGCGGACCCAAGGTTCATATAGTGGGGGTGCACTTTTCAACCGAATCGATAAAGCTGAAGCAACAAAGCAAACCGATCGGTCAAATTGGAATATATATATATACAGCGAAAATTTGATTTGAATTTATAAAAAGTAAAATTCAAAGTGAAATGAAAAAAAATTGGCCTAAATTTTAATTGATTTGAGATAATTTAAATTTTTCAATCACTTTATCGAGAAAAATATCATATATTTTTTTTACCATTATTTGATGAACACCCAAAAGAATATTAACTTTTATGTATCTTTTTGGTAGATTTCAAAACGGTTCCATGCTTCCATCAATCTAAAATAGAACATAATATACATAATTTATTTGAAATTTGCAAAACCGTATGAAATTAGGGCTCTACAATTTCAAATTTTGGAATTAGGTTATATATAATTGGAGATATAAGTTGAACAAAAAACGAACATTTAGAATAAAAATAGGTAACAATAAATTTCAAAAAAAAATTATTACTCCAATAATAGATCAAATTCCACTTAAAATATACAATATATAAATTATAAAATTAAAAATTGAGGATTTCAAAACGATGTATCAATCACAAGGAGGTTAGTGCACAAGCCTTGGCGACTTGGAGTAGAGAAGACCAAAAAAGAAACGGGGGAGTGTGGAGGTTCGAACCCGCGCCCTCATGTCCACATCTACAAGTTTTAACCACTGTGCCATGACTAGTATAGTGAGATTTCTAACGCACAAATACTATAGGTAGTCTCGTTAACGTTATTTTCAGAAAAAAAAAAATTCCAAAAACAGAGGGTGCGCACGTGGGGTGCTGTGCGCACCCCCCGGTCCGCCACTGCTTACGAGAGTGTTTACTCGACTTAGTAGGGACTACTCGGTCGAGTAGTGTGAATACTCGACCGAGTAGAGCTCACTCGGCCGAGTATGTGAGTACTCGACTGAGTATGGCTGTTGTTGACGCGTCGATATAAAAACGCAAGTTCGCAAGTTTCATTTCATGTTTCATTTTCGACAGTTCCTCTTTCTCTAACCCTGGTCTATCCTTCTCTTACCTATCACCCATACCTCCATACACTCTCATTTGGCCTAGACCCCAACCATGAAAGGGAACGGGGTTTGCGTAGGAAGGATGCTTGCTTGGTCGTCGTCCGTGTCACCGTTGGTCCGCGTCACTAGGTAAGTCGCTGTTTGGTTGTCCTTTTCAGTAAATTGTTTGGGATAGTCGTATAATAGGGTGTGGTTATCGTTGTAGGGTGCCCCTCGGAGTCTTGCTTGGCAGTTTATGGATACATTTTCATGACTAGCGAAAAGGTAGGGTTTCCCTACTCAGTTTCTGTTTAATTGATTTGAGATGTTTTGATTGTACTATGTATGATTGTTGTCTGCTGATCATCGTTGGAGTGTTGGTGCGGTGGTGGTGCGGTGGTCGTGATGGTGTTGTGTTGATTGTGGTGGAGTCACTTCCGGGAGTGGCTTTACACTCTAGTCCGCCTTCCGTGGAACCCGCCACGGGAGTGGATGTGCACATTAAGGGACAAGGTTATCGTTCGTTGATGTGCGGGATTTATATGGGGATTGGTTGCGGTCCCCCACTGGCGGCGAGGATTACCTGTTGCGATGGGTAATCTAGCAGGGCTACACACTTTGGTGTGTAGTCGGTTACTGTGTGAGATCCGGAGACCGGAGATGGAGGATGATCAGCTGGTTGCTTTATATGCTTGTCTTACTTTAATTGATCAGTAACTGACCCCGTGTTGTGTTTTCAAAATTGTGGTGATCCATTCGGGGATGGTGAGCAGTTGGCTTAGCAGGTGTAGTTGGTTTGTTGTTGTTGGGCATGGAGGGAATCAAGTCACCACGCTACCAGCATAGATATTCTGACGCATGAGCTCTATAGTAGTCATAGTTATCACTTGTACCCGTTTTGTATTTTGGTTGTAAAGCATTAAAGTACTATAACATATAAATGTTCTTTCATTGTCTCATTTGATCTACTACCTCGGGTGACCGAGATGGTAACACTTTCATATACTGGGATGGTCCTTGGTAAGGCATCCTGGTGTGCGGGGGTGTTACATTCCTTTATTATTTCCTTTATGTTATAAACAATTTCTTTAAACATTTCAATTTATATTACAAGTTCATTTATAATTTGTTTTTCAATATTCAAGTTCTATTTCCATTGTCAAGGTAATTTCATTTCTAGTATTATTTTGTTATTCCTTAGTCTTTTACATTACTAGTAGTATGTTTATCCTTATCATTTCACATGTCATTAGATTAGTTTTCATTATGCATAAGTTATTCAATTGTCTAGGGAATAAGGGAAACCATGCATAAGTAGTCCTTGCAATTGTTGAACTAGGATGTTATAATATCATTTCACTGTTTCCATCACGTGTTTGCATTGTTTTGTTAGTCTTTGATAATTGATCACTATCTTATATTAAATTTGTTAATTCGTTCTATAAGTCGAGAGGCACGGAATCGGATTAGACTAAGCATGTGTAGCAGGACGACCTAGTCATAAACGAGAGTTTCTCTAGGACCCGGTCTATGCTTGACACTAATATCGTGAGGTGGGTGTCTTTAAGCCTAAACAATTAACGATTTATCAACTCCTTTGTTTAATTTGAACATTTACATAATTTGCATGTGTGACTCGACCTCCCTAGACTATTTCTTTATCATTATTGTTTTCTTCTATTATCCAACCAATCAATCATACGATAACCGACCTCAAGATAAAATTCACTTCATAACAACTAATTAACAACTACCGTCTCTCTGTGGATTTGACCCCTACGTACTATATTCATTTGTGTCTAGGGTATTTATTTTTGCATAGGTGTTCGATAGCCTATCAACGGGCCGCGTCCAACCATGTTGGACCGTGTCCGACACTTTTTTTTTAACATAAAAACCGGGGACACGGTTCAAGGCGTGTCCTGAACGTTTTCAGGCGTGTCCTTCGAGAGTCCGTGTCCGACACGGGAACGCTCAAAACTAGGCTTGTCCGTGCAACCTAGCATTTCGCTATAAATAGAGACTGATAAGGTAAGTGATTATATAAAAAAATGTTTGGCAAACTAACGGGAAAGGTAATAATTTTGGTAAAATGACGTACAAGGACATCATAATTATTCAATAGTACAGATTATTGGGGGTAAAAATAGAAGATAAAATCAAATCAGGTACCTTAGCTCTCAAATGCTACTCTAGATAGCATTTCATTTCAGATAGATTATTTGGTTAAATAAGCTATTTGTCAAACGCTTACAAAATAATAAGGTACCCAAAATTTTGGTCAAATAAGCTATTTTGACCAAATAAGATACCTGAAATATATTGTCAAATAGAGCCTTACAAGGAGGGAAATTTTGGTCATAAGATTAAACAAATGAGATAAAAAGTTCAATATATAATGGTAAATGTCCTATGAGTTGTGATATGGTAGGAAGTTTTGACAGATGACGATATTAAGAGAGTAATTTGAAAACTTTTTATATGAAAAAATAATTTTTGAAAAGGGTTCTTAAAAGAGCATAAATTTTTATTTAAGAGGGATATTAATCGTTTTAGGTTTAATACGGGTCAAATACATACCAAATTACATGGCAAGTTATCTAAAAATGTCAAAAATTTTGTCTTTAATATCATCATATCGTAGTACTTGATCCGTTTTAAGATTTAAGACGAATACCCCTTACTAAGCAAAATTTAAATTATCCATGTATGTTTCCACGTATAGAAAGCAAAATAATAACGACACTATGCTTTTTGTTAATGTTACAACAATATAAGCTAAGTCTAAAGACAAACCACTATTAATCGTCTCACAAATATTAGTGGTAGTAATTTTTTAGTGGCATTACCTTTCCTATAGAAACCCGATTTGTAAACATCGACGACGTTTTATTAATTATCGACGACGTTTTAAAAAAAACGATAATACCCCCTAGTATCTCACTAAACAAACCCACATCCTCTCTAATTAAAAAAAAACCCAAAAATTAACCCAACACTCAAAACTAAGCCACCTTCCACCACCATCCCTAGCTTGTTGCCACCACCATTGCCACGCTGCCACCACCACTGCCACTAACCGTCATCCAACACCATAAAAGGTTAGTGAGTTTTCCTTTGTTTTTGGTTTTGTTTTTGTTAAATTAGTTTAGTAATTAAAATTAAACTTCAAAATTAAATTGTTTATAATTGTTTCTTTCCCTTATTGTTGTTGTTAAATCGATTAAATGACTTTGATTTGGTTATTTAATTGAATTAGGTGTAATTAGTTTATGTTTTAAGATGTATCCAATTAGTTGAATTAGTTTTCAATTAGTTAGTTGTTTCTTGTTAATTAGTTTATGTTTGTAATTGTGAAGTTGTTGTTGGCAAAATAGGGTGAATTATATGTCGCTTTTTGTTGTTGGTGGTGTCAAATTATAGTCAAAATAATGTCGAATTGGGGAAGGGGAAGAACATTATGTGAGCCATGGACCGAACACTGGCTTTCAACGTTGGAACCATGGGCAAACAATGAATGCTGACACTACTACAAAATGAGACTATTGCAACACTTCACATGCAACATTTTGCATAAGTGTTACATTTTTAGGTGCCACAAATAATGTTAGCAACACTTTCGAACAAGTGTTGCTATAACAGGACTATTGCAACACTTTTTAAGAAGTGTTGCATTTTTGAAATAAAATTGCAACATTTATAGAAAACGTTGCATTTTTTAGTAGAAATAGTAACACTTTTGTACAAATGCTGCAAGTCCTTAAAATAATCTATTAATTGGATCGCGAGAATGGATTCTTTAGTAAGCCTGGTCAAGTACAACGCTTTATTTTTTTTTACAAGAGTGTGAATTTGATCAAAAGTATATCTCGTGAGAACGTGAATATCCGTGGATATTAATCAGACTTAAATGATAAAATGGAAAAAATACAAGAGTTTGAACGGAATGTTAAAAATAAAATATTGAATAATTTTAAGACGTTTTGAGTTTTTTTCCTTTTTAATTACAGATAAGGTTTTTTTTAGTACATTGAATTTCAAATAAGTCAAATGGACGTTATAATATATGAGGGGGACGGATAGAGCTAGGACTTAATCTCTAGTACATCTTTATTTTAAACATTGGGCTTACCTATATTCATTAGACATTTTGAGTTTGGTAGACCTGGTAAAGCGGCCAATCAGGTCAAGTTCGATCGGGTCAATTTCGGATTTGCAAAATTTGGGTTAGGTTAGGTTCGCCACGGTTTTTCGGGTTCGGGTTAACAGTTAACTAACACTCCCTCCCATCCACCCCAAAGGTAACATGGACACCCACTTTTTGTGAGGAGAACGTGGATCGGAGTGAATGAGAGGCAGTATCAAGTTCGGGATATGTAAGAGCTTTAGGGCACTTTAATAAAAACTTGGCTAAACACAATACACCAAAACAACATAGAATTCAATACATAAAGTACAAATAATTTTGATGGTGGTTTTAACTTCTACTTGTAACTAGTTTTTGAACCCGTGCACTGCACGGGTGGCAATATAGAGTGTTAATCAAAGTATATCTTAAATATATATCTTAATTCATTAGTAGATTATAGATGAAATTTTTGAGAAGTTATTTTTTTTATATGTATATATTTGTCAAGTTATATATCATTAATTTTATTCACAGTACATTGTGATTTTTTTTTCTTTTCATCTTGTTAAATTATGCGAGTTTTAAGGGAGACTTAGTATTATTATATTACATTCTCATATGTTATATCTTATTTTATAAATGAGTTTGGCTAAATGTTATGCTAATGTCTCCAAATGATATGAACAAATTGTAATTACTGTTTAAGATGATCTCACGTAGTAAGAAGGTCTCATATTGTAAGACAAATCGTTTTATATACAAATCATTCACTTATTAATAGCAATAATGAATAAGGTTTTTATGCAAAAAAGACCGTCTTAACATATTAGATCGTCTTGTTATATAATATATGTGAATAACGTAACGTAGTAAAGAAAATTAATAAAATATTGTCAAATTGACCGGTCAATTTCGAACCCCAACGCGTCATGATCATCCAGTCGTGACTCATGTCCACCACCCACCAGTCACCCATCACAATTCACGACCCACCATTCACTCCATCACCATGCCGTGAGCCGTGACCCGAGTTTGAGTCATTATAGGTTTCTTTTAAAATCTCCAAAGTGACAATGAACCCTTTAACTTTGAATTGAACAATGGTGAAATTAGGATTCATATGTTTCATTTATAGCAATTAAGGCCCATAAATTTAAGTAAGAGTAAAATGCATCCTAGTTTATTTATTTCTCATTAAACTATCACAAAAAATTATTTTATATTGATATTATTATTCGACTCGTAGCAAATTTTGTAATAATTTCAAACTTGTTAATTACTATACAAGTTTCACAAAGAACTCTTACATTGATGATATTCTACAAATTGTCAAAATTCTTAAAAAAGAAAAATTTATCAGTATATTATTTATAAAAGGCAGAAAGTTGAATTTTTTTATATATATTTGATTAATTTGATTTTTAAAATTATTATTTGGTGAAATATTTATATTTCTAGCGAGCATTGAATTTTGATTCTGTGACGACTCTTAATCTTATTGAATTTCGCTAGCTTGAACGCATTAAGTTGTTTCTTATACCATATTCATGTAATTGTGTTGTCTAGGATCACATACAGAGTAATAACTATTACTCAATCCTATCCAAATTAAAGATTACATTCACTTTTCGGCGATCAAAGTTCAAAATTTGACCATGAATATTGCTACAAATATGAACTTTGAAAGATAACACTTATAAATATACAGATTTCTTATGAAAAAATATTTTATAAAATTTAAATATTTGTAAGAAAAGAGACATGTATATTACGATAACACTAAAGTGGTGAACTGAGGATAAGACCCCACTACTTTTTCCAATTGTGATATTAACCCCCTTAAGTTTTAAATGTAGCGATTAAGCCCCATAGCTTTGAGTTAAAGTTAAATTGAATCCAATTTTTTGATTTCAACCAAAATTACACCAAAAAATCATTTATTAATCATTTATAATACTACAATTTATCACACACAATAAAAAGCCTAAAACCATTTTAATCATCGATTCAAGTATGATAATGACTTATAACCAAAACTATCTTGATCAGAAGTGATTGTATTTTGAATAACTCAACAATAGCACATTCGAATTACATTCAAAGTCAGAAAAACACGTCCGACACGAAATGAATAACAAACCCAATATAACGGGACTCTAATAGACGTGATTAAAGTTTGTTTATAATCATTTCCTAGAAACAAATTTATTTAGTCACTGATTTTAGCAAATCAATTTATAATTCCAAATTTGAAAAAAAAATGCTCATAAGATATTGTTCGTGAATGATGGCTACTTGGTGGCTAGTATATGATGCTCGTCCCTAGTTTTTAAAGACATGAATATAACGACGACTATTAACGACGTTAGTTTGTCATGCCTTTTAGTAAAATTTGGGCGTAGATAATTTTTAGCTATTGACTCAATCTCCTTTTGTCATTATCAATCTATAATACGGAAAGAACCAACATATTTGAGAAACTAAACAAAGTTTAGTTTTTTTTTTTCCAGCGCAATACACATTCAACTCGCTAGGTATAATTGTAAGTTATCCAAAGTTCTGTTCATTGCACATTATAATAATAGAAGGCAATAAAAATTATATACGGAGTGACAAATTATATAAGGTTATATTAAAACTGTCTTATTCTATAATTATGGATGGAGTGATAAATCTAATATCAAGGTGGGATATAACATACATAATTTCATAATTTCACCATTAAGACACTAACTTTCATAACGTTATTTATCAAAATGGACAACAAACCTTTGCATTTATCAAATTGATTATATATTCCTAATGTGCATCCTCTAATGGTACACATATAAACTAAAATAAGATTTGTATTTATTTGTTATCTTTTAGCTCTATAAGACAATATGGCTAATGTCTTTGTTTTTTTTTTCAAACAATGACGTAAAAAGTAGACCGAGGCAAATGGAGGATTAGCTTTCATGGTATTTCTTCCCGTTTTAAGATACTCGCCCTCTTTCACATCCAAACCTAAAGAAACAAAAGAAACTATCTCAATATATAAACTAATTAACTATGCCAAAAACCTCTAAAAGAACTATGCAAAGAAATTTTGGGAATTGTATATATCATACCAACAAATAAATATGCGGATTGCAGGCCTAAACCAAAAAATTAGAATTTGAGTAATTTCATATACTCTGTACAGATCTATTATGTTTTAACATGCATAAAAGTTCTATTCTATAATCATAATTTAGAGTGAAGTTTTTTCAAAAATAGTCATGAAAACATAACTTTTTATTAAATGCAAACTTGAGGAACGAATACTTACCATGAAAACTAACCGTGAAAAGAACACCAATTGTAAAGAACATGATAACCCACTGCAAGAGGCACACATAGTTTGAATGCATTATTGACCCTTTCACCATAAACATAAAGCCAAGTTCAATATCACAATTGGATTTTGAATACATAAATACTCAAATCAAAATTAATAACAATGGTCTATAAGAAAAGAAAAGTTATATGGAACTACATACCTCCGTTAAGGAATGCACACCTCAAGTCCTCAATGCTCTAAGATTGATTCATCTTTAAGACTTACGGGCTATACATATCAAATAAACACGTCCTAAATCAAGTAATCCGTATAATGTGATTTGAGGAAAACATAGATAAAGGTTGCAAATCAGCGTAATTAAATCAAAAAATTAGAAACAGTATTTAAAGTTATCAGAATGACATAATGAATATGAGAAGTAGATAACTATAATGTAATTAGAAACGATATTGTATCTCTCTAATATTCTAACAACCCATTCTAGTTCCACCATAGTTCACGAATAATATAACGTAGATATAATAAAATATGAAGATTTGAAATCTGGAAAATATGGTCACAAAATTATACCGAAGTATTTTCCTTTTTTTTGCTCCTGGATTGGTGGAGGTAATTACGCTGGAGATAAATCCTGCATATTCATTCCACAATTAAAAAAACGGAGTTTATTTTCGTGGTACAACTTTTACTCATTTTAGTACTTTTTTTTCCCAAACATTCCATTTGTTACCCTTGACTAAAAAACACATCAAACCTAATTCTCTCTTCCTTCTCTCCACCTCCTCTCTATTGTTAACCCTTTATTCTACCTCCTTTAATTTCTTCTTCAATTATGAACTATACGAAGAACAGATATTTAATTCTTTTAATTATATATTTCTAATTTAATTGATTTTTCTTATATTTTTATTCATTTTTAATTAGGGCTTTGGTTATTATGGTTTACTAACGGTGGTACCGGAGGGATTGTTGGCTGGCCAAGTGTTGGTCGGCGAGGGGAAGGTCGTCCTAGGGGCAGCCGACGATGGGTTGGTCGGGGACAGTTCTAACGGTGGTGACAGAGGGTGTGGGTTTTTATGGGGTTTACTAATTACGGTGGTAACCGATAGTTGCGGAAATATGTCAAATAGTTACTCATACTTTGATTTTGCAGAAAACATCAACAAATATCAATACTTTATCAACTTGGGAAAGAAATTAAGTTGCATGATTTTTGCATAATTGACCAACAATATTTCCACATAATGGTGGCTGTTTGTTGATAATTGTTTCATCTTTATACTGATCATTTTTCATGCTATACGGAGTAGCTAGCTAGGCGTCAATGGTGATTGTTATCCGTACATGGTATATTGAAAGAAGAACCAAGAGGAACAAGAGAAAGAAAAGAAAATTAATGATGCAATTCAGTAGGTTTTGAGTGATGCTAGAAGACGTAAGACCAATGACGTTTCAGGCCGGATTCCTGGAATGCAATGCCTGTTTTTTTTTTTTTTTTTTTTTTTTTTTTTTTTTTTCAATGTACTGTATAGTGTTTAGTACTAAAATTGCATTTTTTATTTTCATTGTCCTGTATAGTTTTGTTTAGTACATTGTTTTTACTATTTTTTTTTCATTCAAATGTCTTTTTTTAAATGTGATACCGCCGCATCTCCACCGGCAGTGACCTAGCTGGCCGCCATAACCCCTCCCCTGGTGTCGACATCAACCGCGGAAATAAGGTCTTTGTGAAATTTGAGATGAACGAATGAATGTTTTGACATTACATTAGAGAGAAAACATTAAGAGAGAGGTTAGAGAGGGAGAATTGGAGGGAAAATGAAAGGGGTATAATTGTCAACTGTGTACTGAGATGAGTAAAATGCGTATTGCGAAAATCAGCACCCTTAAAAAAATTACCTTATATTATTGTTCCCATAATATTTGATATGAAAAACACATGTATGATTGCATAATTTTTAAGTCTTGGAATATATCTTTTCCATAATTAATATATACCAAAATCTTTACTTTGACTTTTTTATTTTTTATTGTCAAATATTCTGGAGCCTGCATACACGTGGCAATAAGATGGGGTGTGACACGTGGCAATCAACGGGGTGAGCGGTTATTGCTTTAATATAATACTAGTTTTTGAACCCGTGCAGTGCACGGGTGGTAACGAAAATATTATTAAAAGTAAAAACTTACGGTTTTTTTATATAGTATATTACTACATTTTAGAAAATTCTACTTTGTCTAACCATATACTTTTGATAAGTTTATGTTGTTTAAATATTTTTTTTTTCTCGACTTTTTAATTTATGAGAGGTAAAATCTAAAAAGTTGATATAAAATTATTTTAGATTTCATAATTTGTTTATTAATTATTTACGCGAAATACATTTAGTTTTGCTCATTGTTGTATGCTTTTTTTTTTATCATATTACCTCTCTTGTTTGTTCTTCTCTCAATTCTTTACCTTCTCTCTCATTTCCCCTCCCACCCACTATCGCTTGTACATCTAGAGGAAGCGTTCACTATCACTAACCGGCTACCTCGAGCTCACCAACTGACCCTCCACCGCAATGGTGACCGCATCCAACACCACATATCACGACGTCCCTCTCAACCTTTATCTCAGTAGTCCCCACAACTAACCACCACCGTGCATCCATATCCTACGTCCTCCAACTACCTACTCCCTCTTGTTTCCACCATCCCCTATATCCCCGTCCTACCTCAAGCATAAGCATCATCCCGCCCTACCCCATGCATGAACTATTGACAATGCTTGACATTTAATGTCATTTTATTCTCATATTTTAGTATGGCATGTTAAATTAGGATATTCTCATTTTTATAATTTTAGATATTATGTAGCCATTTTCCTAGGTGTGACACATGACAACAAAATAAGCACCCGATATCTATTTTAACATAATATAAATATAATATGATATGCACCGAGCAACAATTTAAATTAACCAAACTCAGCTCACATTAACCCAAACTTTGTTGTATCAATATTGTACCAATAAATATTCAAATGAACATCTAAATTCAAAATTAAACACATTACAAATTGCATGATCAAAACAATCTTATATAAATCTAATTTAATTTGTCCTCGACGTAAATCTTTTATATGCTAAAGATTTAAGCTTTGAATAACTAAGTGGTTTAATTTATTAAGGTTGAAATAATGTCTTCAATCATTCTTTTACAAATATTAATAGTAAATGAGATGAATATAAATGATACAATCTGCGAGGCTGCGAGCAAAATTGATTGTTGATATGTCTTACATATACTTCCAAATGGTAAAAAAAATTTACGGAGTATTGAATAGTTCAGTTAAGTAATCTTATGGTTTAGCCCAAAAACTTTGAAGAGGTAGTCTCTCACTAATTAGGCTCCGTTTGACAAGTCATTTCAGGTACCTGATTTGGTCAAAGTAGCTTATTTGACCAAAATTCCAGGTACCTTATTTTTTTGTACGCGTTTGACAAGTAGCTTATTTAACCAAATAAGCTACCTAAAATGAAATGCTATCTAGAGTAGCATTTGAGATTTCAGGTAACTGTTTTGATTTAATTTTCCATTTTTACCTCATAAATTTATACTATTAAATAATTATCATATATATCTTTTTACGTCATTTCATCAAAATCAGTTACCTTTTCAGTTAGTTTGTCAAACACTTTTTTATATAATCAGCCACCTTATCAGTTACTCCCTCCGATCCAGACAGATGGTAACACTTACCTAAAATGGATGAACCACACCAATGGTAACATACCATATTTGGCATGAAAAAGGACTAAATTACCCTTACATCCACTACCTATTTACAACTTTATCATTCACTCACCCACTCACCAACTACTTATTTAATCCACCTAAACTCATGTGGCCCCAATCAAACTTTCCTACTTTACCCCTTACTTTTCCACCTTTTCTTAAATAACCACTTTTTCCCTATGTTACCATTTGTCTGGATCGGAGGGAGTACTAATTTTCAGCTACCTAATCAGTTACCTTTTCAGGTTTCAGTTAACTTTTCAGTTTTCAGCTACCTTTTCAGGTTTCAGCTACCTTTTCAGTTAGTAGTTTTACCAAACAGAGCCTTCAAGTTACTGAAAGACCTTTAGTCGTATCCCTTTTATTATTGGTTATGATCTCTTTTATTTGGTACTCCCTCCGTCATGGTCGTCTGTTTACCTATTCCATTTTGGGCTGTCTCGGTCAATTGCTTACCTTTTTATTTTGGGAATGCCTTTGACGAGCAATTTATCCTCCACGCTTAATTTGATTAACTTGTCATTTAATAATTGATTTGCCCTCTCTTCTTTCCTTGGTCTTTGTGTTATATAACAAAACGTAAACAAATGACTCGCCGTAGATAGTACATGCTTTAATAACAATTAAGTCTTAATTATTTTATCATCGTAACCATTTTTATTAATAGCCTATTTTTATTGTATACGTACCCATTTTGCTACCTCTTATATCATTTTATTTGTTGAATAATACTCCGTATAAACTCTTATACCATACACTTTGATGTGGTATTTTATACTCATTAAATTAATTAAATAATATAAAAACCACGCGTTTTAGCTAATGAAAGAGAACGTACAAATTTCATCCTCCTAGATTAAAAAAAATCAAAAATCAATTCAGACATCAATAATATTGAACCAAAATAATTTATGGACTATGAAAATTAGTAATATGATCTTTATCATAACAATCGTGTTTTTTGTTTTTAATATTTGTACCCAATTTTATAGTACTCATTTTATATCTAATAAAAAAACACAAATTTTTAAATTAGAAGCAAAAATTAAATTCTCTAAATATAATACCGTTCAATAAAATTAAGAAAAGTTGGCAACATCTAACGGTTCTAAATTTACACATAAAAATAAAAGAAATAATCTTCTTCTGATTATAATCAATGGTAGATATAATCAGAAGAAGATTATTTCCTTTTTTATAATGGTAGATATAATCGAAAGAAGATTATATTCCTTTTTTTTATAATATCATTGAAAGGAAATAATCTTCTTCTGACTATGTAGATATGCGTAACAATGGTAGATATAATCAGAAGAAGATTATTTCCTTTTTATATGCATATTTTGTGAAAAATATATTCAGTAACGTAAAAATTTTGGAGATTTAATTTAATTGCTATATTCAATGTCATGCTTATTTTTATTTTTTCACCAGCTATGAATTACGTAATATTGATATAAGATTGTAATTTAGCTGAAATCGACATGTGGCAAGAAGCCTCTACGGATGACACGTAGCAGACGGTTTCTGCTATAATATACGTAATTTATTTGGCAGAGATCCTATATTAAAGGTTATAATTAAGGTTATAAACCTCTTTGCTGCAAGATTTGTGTAATTATACGGAATTTATTTGGCCGAGATTTGTGTGATTATAAAATCTTTTTCCAAAAATTTTTCTATAAATATGATTTCAATAAAGTGCATTGTTTACGTGATTGCAAAATTTCAAACTAAATAAACTCCTTTATGAATATAATCTTTCTAACTAAATAAAATATTTTTCCAAAAATATTATTATAAAATATTTATTTCTATAAAATATTTCCGAAAATAAGTCCTTGATTTGGGCAAAAATAAAGTTCAAAATCAGCAATATAATCTTTCTAACTAAATAAAGGTGTTGTTTGGCCAAGTTTATGTGAAAGAGTTTTTACTTCTAAGAATGAGTTTTTTAACAAACTACTTTTTGAAAAAGTTGAAGTTATTTGGCCTAACATTTGTAAAAGTAGTTTCTTAAAAAATTGATATGTTTGGCTCACTTACTTTTATCCTATTTTTTCACTTTGTTATTGTTAACTATATTACTTATATGCATATATAAGACATTAAGACGGTCTCACAATGTAAGACTTTTATAAGTTAAAACTCATTTATTTACATATAAGACAGTCTTACAATGTAAGACTTTTATAAGGGAAAAATTCATCTTTTTACATATAAGTCCTTGATTTGGGCAACAATAAAGTTCAAAAAATCTTCTATAAAATATTTCCGAAAATAACTCCTTGATTTATTTACAGTTTTTTTAGCATTGTTTACGTGAGATTTTTTTTTTTTTTTTTTTTTTTTTTAAAAAAATTGCGAGTGACACGTGGCATCTGTAGGGGCTATGACACATGGCGATCAACGGGGTTTGCGGTTTCTGTTTTAATATAATACTCCCTCCATACCAATCCAAAGGTAACATTGACTAAAATGGCACTATTCATGGTTGTTGGGAATCTTCGATATTATTCTTAATCTATAAGACAAAATATAGTCATGTGAGATATTGTTTGATTTATCGTCATGAATGCTATAAGAATATCAATTTTTTATAATTTTTAATAATGTGTAACTAAAGATATTCACGTTGCAAAACGCGTCTCGGCAAGTGTGAAAAAGTCAATGTTACCTTTGGATTTGTATGGAGGGAGTATATGATTATCAATTAAGGTCGTCAACCTTCACATATACGGCTGTACAGCCTGTACCACAAACATTCCAAAACACACACATTCCCTTCTATGGCGTCCTCCCAAATTCCATTTTCATTTCAGCAATTCAACCAAGCCCCTTCGCCTCGTCTTCACACCACATCTGCCTACCCTGCACTGCACCGGTGTCACCTAACTTTGTGGCGCCGATGTCGATTTTAATTGCCCTTAGGAGCCTCGACGCTGCCTAGCAATGGTGAAATTCAGATCTCTACCGTCACTTGAGGTCTGTCATCCATATTTTTTTTAAAATGAATTGATATTATTTTGTTTTAAAACCATCTTTTATGCTAAATTGAACTGGGTTGTTTTCAAATGTTACAATTATATACTCCGTAGTAAAATTGTTGTAGTTTTGAATTAGGGTTTGTGATTGAATTTGGGGGGTTTTGTCCATAAATTGATAATTGGCCAATACATTGTCTAATTAGGATTTGTATGATGCGATGAACTAACATTCAGATTAAATTTATAATCTAGGGCTCATGATCAATGATGTGAGGCATTTTACTGAGAATTCTACTATCACTGGATGCCTTTCCTTTTTATCATTACATTGTTACTTTTATCCATGTGTTTCTTATTCAGCCCGTCTTGCTTGTAACGGTCACAAGCTTGCGTCTCCCACTTGCCCCTTCCACTTGTCCCTTTTTCTCGTTAAAAAATTGTGACGGATTTTGTTCATCATAAATGATAATTTGTGTTCTTTGTTGAATTATGCTTAAAAGTTGAATGAATTAGAAGATCAAAGAGCTTTTGGAGGATCTTTACGGTCTTGTGTCACCTCCCTCCATCCTTGTCACTTGTTGTCTAAGAGAAATCCTTTGTTATTGCGAAATAAGGTTGGGTATAGACATTACTTATTCCTGATGGAGTTGTAATTCTAACCCAAAAATCGCCTAATTATTCTGAGACCCGAAGTTCGAAAGATACGTCTAAGGATGTATATCAAGGTTTGTTTTCTTAATGAGAAACTAATAAATTATTGTTTTTGAATGTGATATGGTTAATGTGCTGTTCAACTATTCTCTATTGTATTGTTAAGGATAAAATTAATAGTTTAACTGTTATTGATGTTATTAAGGATACGGTTAATTTCTGGTTTAATAGTTCTCTATGTTAACTTGTTAAGTTAGTAGCAACAGTAGTTGATGACAGTTATATTTCTCCTGTCCCTACTCCCAAAGTTAAGTTATGTGTTAGCTATAACGTCACTTAATCTCCTTCACGGACTTGCACAGATGCTTGCTGCTCGTTGCTCATGGTAACTTGTTGAGTCATCTCTTAGGTCACAAATGTGATACACAAAGTATAGTTTGATAGCGTATGTAAACCCATGTCACAATAGGTGTTATAAAGGCACTTCAATGCTACTACTTGCTGCCACATGTACCCCGAGTGAACTACTTCTAAATTTTTCATGGGCATTTACGACGGAATGTTTAATGTTGTAAAGTATGTTTTCAACCTTAATGATGGATTTTTTGTCACTAGTTTATACTTATGTTTATTTGATTTGTAAAGAATCGTCTTTCGTTAAGGTTATGTTTTGATTATGAATATTTAGCTTTTTGTTGAAGAAGGTCTTAATAACTAAGAATGTCACAACGATGAACGAAGGGTTGAAGAGTTGGATGAGTAGCTTTCGTTTAACAAGTAATAAGCTATAATTAACCTGTTTCGAAGTAATCCCTTTTATCAAGTAACTTGTGATTTGTCACCTACCTGTTTTTCTACAACTTTGATTTATTGCATTTTTTAAAGTCTTTTTATATCAACCCTAGAGCTACTCCAGGTGCATTGGTGTTTGGTGTTGGTATTAAAGTTTGCACACTTCTTTCCTTTTGGAACATTTCCTTAGACATGTATATGCAAGATGATGTTTGTATATGCTTTATTTAGACGGCTGAGAATGTTAATTGTCGATTTTTTTTTGCTGCAGCTATATATAGCATGAAGTGTGTGGCTTCGGTCAATGACTGATTCGGAATTGAAGTTCTTACGAGATAAAAGCATACACTGCCATTGTAAAAGATATTTTTTTCTAAATTTGCCATTGTAAACTTTTTGTTTCTATTACTGCCACTATATATTTGAAATTGTTTCATCTATTGCCATTGCTTAAATTACTAACCTGCTATACTAAGTAAACTTACTTTTCTATTTACTTCTTCTTAATTTATCTAAATACTATTATTTCATTTAATTTATTGCTTTACATCTACGACTCAATCTAATTTGTGTTTTTTTTTCTTTTTTTTTTTTGCAAAATATAATTACTTAGTATGCTCTCCAATTTTTGATGGAGTTCCATAGTAATATTAGATCGAGTCTCAAGTTAATAGTATTTTTATACTTTAACATTTTCTATCAAATGATTATTTTTCGAGAATACTGAAGTGCTTACAATTTATTTTTTGCGTACCTTTCAAATTATTTATCGCATCAAACGCATAACTTCTGATTAGTAAAAACAAAACACAAGAGTATCACATAGAAAAACCCTAAAATAAAAGACAGAATAATGGAAAAAATTCATTTTTTTTTTCATGTTCTTGAATGTTAACTCGCTTACGGTTCCAAACAAAAGAAAAACATAGTAGACAAACCGTTAAAATGAATATCAAATTGATGAAAATTAAATCATACTTGGTTAATATCTTTTAAAATATCGAATTTTGTTCTCCCTTTTAATCTTGACTAGTATATACTGCCATTGTAAAAGTTATTTTTTTCTAAATTTGCCATTGTAAACTTTTTGTTTCTATTACTGCCACTATGAAATTGAAATTGTTTCATCTATTAGCATCGCTTACAATATTGACCTGCTATAGCAGGTAAATATACATTTTCTATTTTTTTTCTTTTTTTTTGTAAATAATATTGTTTCATTTATTTACATTTACATGTCTAATCTAATTACGTCTAATATTCGCCAATCTAATAGTTGTGTACCTTTCAAATTATTTATTTTATCAAACGCATGTCTTCTGATTATTTTGAAAAATATTATTTGACTATCAAAAGTATTAAAAAGATAATAACTGAATCACGTTATAATACATTGTAAAAAAAAAAAAAAACTAAATTCAAAACAAAATTCGATATTTTAAAAGATATTAACCAAGTATGATTTAATTTTCATCAATTTGATATTCATTTTAACGGTTTGTCTACTATGTTTTTCTTTTGTTTGGAACCGTAAGCGAGTTAACATTCAAGAACATGAAAAAAAAAATGAATTTTTTCCATTATTCTGTCTTTTATTTTAGGGTTTTTCTATGTGATACTCTTGTGTTTTGTTTTTACTAATCAGAAGTTATGCGTTTGATGCGATAAATAATTTGAAAGGTACACAAAAAATAAATTGTAAGCACTTCAGTATTCTCGAAAAATAATCATTTGATAGAAAATGTTAAAGTATAAAAATACTATTAACTTGAGACTCGATCTAATATTACTATGGAACTCCATCAAAAATTGGAGAGCATACTAAGTAATTATATTTTGCAAAAAAAGAAAAGAAAAAAAACACAAATTAGATTGAGTCGTAGATGTAAAGCAATAAATTAAATGAAATAATAGTATTTAGATAAATTAAGAAGAAGTAAATAGAAAAGTAAGTTTACTTAGTATAGCAGGTTAGTAATTTAAGCAATGGCAATAGATGAAACAATTTCAAATATATAGTGGCAGTAATAGAAACAAAAAGTTTACAATGGCAAATTTAGAAAAAAATATCTTTTACAATGGCAGTGTATGCTTTTATCTCTTAAAAGGGAAGGCAATCATTACCGTTGTGATTATGCTAAAAATCAAGACGTGCCTCAAATTCTTCACTCTATTTAAGGTTGAAAGTTGTAATTTGATGTTATTTAAATTTTTAATTTAAATCATCCAGACTTCTTAAGAAAACAGTGTATTTATGTTTTTTAGTTCAATGAAATTATTGGCCGCTTACGAAAGTTGTGCATTGTCTATAGAAAAAAAAAATGTTACACTAACACTATCGATATCAAAATCAAAGGTGTTGCTTATATTTATCAAAAGTGTTGCTTTATTAAATAATATAAATGTTGTAAATGATTAAGAAAGTGTTGCCTTTTAAATAACACAAGTGTTGCGGTTGCTGAAAAAAAGTGTTGCTGAAAAAAAGTGTTGCATAGTAAAAAGAGGTGCAACACTTGGTTAAAGTGTTGCTTTAGATGATAAAGTGTTGCATTTTGTGTTGCATTGAGCTATTGCAAATTTGCAACAGAGCTTTAGGCAGCACTTCTAAAAGTGTTGCCTAATGTGTAATGCAACATTTCTAAGACATTTTGCAACATTTTCATGGTGTTGCTATAGCTTCGTTTTGTAGTAGTGTGAGATTTGCTCCATGGGGAACGTTGGGATTCAACATGGCCATCATGGTTGAATCCTGAATTTCGACGTTTTGCCATGGTTGAACGTTGAGATTCAACACTCGTGCATGGTCAAACGTTGAATCTCCATGTTTGGTCCATGGTCGATTGTTGAATCTCAACATTTCGTTCATGGTTCGTTTATTTTTTTTAAAACCGTGGTTAATGCGTTCATTTGCCGATTTTTTAAATTATTTAAGTTTTCTAGTCGATGTGGGTTATTTTCTAATATTTTTTATTTGTTTAATGCAAATAGGAAATTAAAATGAAAGAGGAAAGAACATCATGCACCCTCTACCTCCACCAATTGTTGTTGTTCGTTTTTTGTTATTCGTTTTTTTTATTTAATTTGTTTTATATGAATTTGAGAGAAAATATTGTAAAGAGAGAAAGTAATGTTAATGTGCAAGAGTATTCTCGTCTTCTGAAATGAAAACGTCGTCAATAATTAATAAAACGTTGTCGATGAAAATCAGCTCTCTATAGAAACAGAAATTCTCATTATAGACGGGAGATATCCGTCTTTAGTTATAGACAGGTCAAATATCCCCCCACTTCATAAGACAAACAACAAATTGTGTGATGGGGCCCAAAAATATCATCAGTTTAAACATATTTGACCCGTCTTTACTTTAGACGGATATATCCGTCTATAATAGAACTAATTGCTAATAATGATGACCGACAGAGAGTTGAAGATATTTACAAAAGGAGTAAATGAGTTGGCATATTGCAACCTATAGACCTACTCGGCTACTCCATATACAAGTATAATCCTATACTACGTTCTACACTTCTAGTCCACAAGTTACAATAACTTGTAGTCCCAACACACATTTTATTTAGGTTTGTTCTTTCAATCCCTTACCATCTCATATTCTCTTTTGGGCTTTTGAGTTCATAACATTTTCTATTTTTATATACACAAATTCTTGTTTTTGACGAACGCTATCCGTCATAAACAAGAGACGGGTACCATTTTACCTCATAAAGTACCCACTTTTTCTCTCTCTGCAACACTATTCATGTGGTCCCCTTTCTCCACTAACCCATTTTGTTACCATTTTATCTCACAAAATATTCGTCACAAATGGTAACCTGTCACAAGGGAGACCAATTGTTTTATATAATATTTATAATTGAGCATTTAATTTCAATTTTTTCTCCACTTTTTCTCTCTCTATTTCGGTTTTTAAAAATCGTTTTAATCTTTTCTCTCGATTTAAATTTTAAGTTTTTATAAAAGAAAGACGGAATTCGATTTTAAAACCCCTAAGTTCACCTTGACTTTCAATTACATTTTCGTTCTTCCTTTTTGTTTTTCATCTTCCCTTTTTTATTCGCATTTTGAGGCGTGCGTGCACCCATGGACGGTTCGAAAAGATGATTCATGTCAGCCGACCCCAAATCATTTTGGGATTAAGGCTCTGATGTTGTTGTTGTTGTTGTATACAAGTGAAAATATATTTATGTGTGATCTTGTTTGATTCGTCTTTACGAGTAAATTAAAAATATCTAACTTTTATAATTTTTGAAAATACGTAGCTAACGATATTTAGCCCGCAAAACACGCGTTAGTAAACGTGAAAAAGTATAGTTATAGGCCTTATTTGGTAAACAACGGATTAATTTCAGCATAAGCAGAATCCAAAAGCAGAATCCAAAAGCAGATTATAAATGGCAGATTCTATCAGAAGGTTTGACTAGCATATTATAATTAGCAGAATTAATTTGGATGTTTGATAATTGACAGATTACGATTAGTAGATTGTCATTTTTGTTTGTAAAATGGAGAAAAATTTCCTATTTTACAATATGCTAACCAATATGCTGGGGTAAGCAGCATATTGTAAAACAACATATTGACCTAAATATGCTGTTTTAATATGTTGTTTACCAAACACTAAAATTAGCATATTAATTGGTCAAACATGTTAAAATCCTTAAATATGCTAAAAATTGATCAATATGCCGTTTATCAAACAGCGCCATAGTGTGAAGTTGAATGGGGGGTATTTTCTTGAATCTTTTGGTAGCCCTTCTTTCTTTTTCATCCAATTAGATTACTCTTATAAGGGAGCAATCTAATTTAAAAAAACAATAACACATGATTGCATTTATAAATTTTTGTGTAATGAATTTATATGATCATAATTAATTTCTCAGTTAAATGAGCAGTGGTATATGTGTAATTATATTCATTTCACACAATGTTAATTTACAACAACTTTGCATGATTAACATGAGATTACAAGCTAATATGTTATGCGGTCCGTTTTTCTTAAGACCATTGCTTTTTGTTTGAAATAAGACGGGTAACATATCATCATTTTACAATAAAATGTTATTATTTTTTGATAACGTGTTACCATTATTGTTCACATCATTTTCAGGGTAAAAAATAACACCTCTAGTCATAACATTTTGTGAATTAATTGGTTACATTTTCTTAAAAAATGACAACATTTTATCCGTCTGACAAATAAGACCAAAAGTGTCCGTCTGAAACATGAATTTGTGTATGTTATGAGAATGATAGAGCTACA
The DNA here is from genome assembly GCF_048544455.1 of Silene latifolia. Lineage (NCBI taxonomy): Eukaryota > Viridiplantae > Streptophyta > Magnoliopsida > Caryophyllales > Caryophyllaceae > Silene > Silene latifolia. The sequence continues at coordinate 10,006,851 of NW_027413163.1, read as the reverse complement.
AAAGTTTTAAAAAGGAGAAAATTATTGATTATAGCGTTTAGAAAACCACTTTATGAAACTTACAGCTTTATAATTTTTTTCTGGAAAAATACATTCATAATGTTACTTTGATCATAAATTACAATCAAAACATTAACTCCGGTGTGAAATTGATGTCAATTTGAATTTTTGTGACCTAAGTTCATTATTTAAGACCAATATACCCTTACCTTCAACCTATATACCCCTTATGTTCATCCCCAAAATCAGATTTTACAACTCATCTTCTCTTTAATTCTCCATATCTTCAACAATATCACATAATCTAATTCACCTTTTTATTCAAATTCTACCCTAATCAATTTAGTTGAATTCTTATTCTATTATTTCCATTGTATCTGAAAATTAATTAGTGATCTCCATCATCAATTTTCCCAATTTGAAAATAATTAGGGTTCTTCAATTTTGGTAATATGTATTCAATTTTCCCCAAATTAAAAAGAATTAGAGTTCTTTTATACTTTTGGTAATTAATTATAGTAGAAATTAGGGAAAAATTTGGTGAATTTAATTGAATTATAGAGAATAGTGTTGGGGAAAATTATAGAGAATAATGTTGAGAAAGATGAGAGGGTTTATGGTTAAATGAGAGTTAATAAGTAAAAGAGATGACAGGTAAAAAGATATGATCTAGGTAATAAGGTAAGTAGGCAAACAAATAGGCAAGGGTATATCCGTCAATTTTTGACAAAATTCACCGAAAACGTCCTGCTGGTACAATTTTTAAAGAAAAATAATATTATGGATGTAATTTTTAAGGTTGTAATTTCAAAAAGTGGTTTTCAAAAGGTTTTAATCAACAATTTTCTCTTTAAAAAATAAAAATTTATCAAAATAAAAGGACATATTATTTTTCGATTAATCTTTTAAATCATGCTTATTATTAAAAAGTCGATTTTAAAATTCAGTCCCACCTATTATTTTATCCTAGATACGTCTCCATCTTCGTCTTAACTCTTAACTACTACACCCAAATATATGTGCGATTTTTATGGTATATTATATGCCACTTGATGTTTTGATCCATTATAAATGTCCAGATTTAGCAAGACACAGTCAACATCTCTCATTACAAAAATAGAGAAAAAAAATGTTTACTCAAAATAGCAAGCCTTTGCACATAGCAATGTACCCTTGGTTTGCCATTGGCCACTTCAATTCATACCTCCACTTAGCCAACAAATTAGCCCAAAGAGGTCACATTATCTCATTTCTTCTCCCTACTAAAAACCAACAAAAACTAGCCTCTATTAATCCATACCCAAACCTTGTTACATTTTATCCCATTACTGTACCACCCGTTGACGGCCTACCAGCTGGTGCAGAGTCTACTAATGATGTTGTTGAGTTTATGGATTCAAGTACCTAAGAGGGGGAGGAGGTGAATTAGGTACTATTTAAAAATTTATAACTCCAACTTTATTGAATTAAAGTGAGTTACGAGAACAAAAGAGATGAGAAGATACTTTGAATAATATTGAAAGATTGAACAAGTATCACGATGAATGTTTGCTGAAGTATAAAAGTAACAATCGTTCTGACTGTAGCTGTTTGTCTCAGTTTGTGAAATACGACTGCAGACCAAATGTGACAGTATGATGAACTGTTACTTCTAAGGTTAAGCAAAGCAAGACAAACAAACAAAGTAAATTGCAGCGGAAATAAAGTAAAACAATTGAACACAAGATTTTTGAATTGGTTCGGCAAATACTCAAGTGCCTACGTCCAATCTACCTTTTTATTGCTTTCTTTGAGTTGTTTAGTGATCTACTCCGACAACTAAAAGACCCTTACAATAAAAGACACCAACCTACTCCGGTTGTAAAGCTAGTACAAGAACTACTCCGTTCTTATGACAAGCTAACTGTTTATTGAAGACCATCCCCTTAATAAAAATCTGAATTTTATCTTTGAAAAATAAGAGTCACGTGAAAGGCTTTTGAAAGATAAAAAGGGACTTCAAGTTTTACGAATTGTGGCACAATCCAAGCAGCTGTTCACTAATGAAAGCAACAGTCGTCTGGACTGTTTCTATTACTCTAAGATACTCTACTTTCTCACTTGTACATTAGATGACACTTGACTTAATACAATGGGATGATTAACAACTTCAACACTTCTTAATCCATGCTTGATTTAATCATTAGTCCTGAAAAGATAAACTAAGATAACACAAATCAAATGGGCATGTCATCATCAATCATAAGGAACCCAACAAATTCCCCCTTTGATGATGACAAGCCCCAAACGAATGTATAAGCAATGTAAACACCTTGATTCAAGATTTTAAGCAAGCAAGATCAAATGAGAGAAGGGACAATATTACTTTACCTAAGGCAAAAGCTAGAATCAAACTACCATGACAATTTTACATTGCCCCAAAACAAGATTCAAAACTAAGAAGGTTAGACAAGGCATTAGTTAATCAATATGCAAAGAGATTAAGAGCATAAGTTTACCTTTTCCCCCTCTTGACATCATCAAACGGATAGGGATGTCAAAAGCATTAGAGTGCAGATAATTCACAAGAAAACACAAAAAGACACATGTAATCGTGACAAGGTAACAAGGTCAACATAAACAAGGATTAAACATAAGTTAATCAAAGTTTACCATGGCTAAATAGAGTTTAGAATACACCACCAAATGTCAAAATAACAAGTAAAGAAAATAATGTCTTAGAAGGGCACAAACAAGGTGGGGCAAAGTGAAAAAGGCAGGGATAAAGGTTAAGGGGGCCGAGAATAAAAGGGATAGGCTAAGGGGAGGAAGCTTGTTCACCATCCGAGCCACTACCCAAAGGATCATCATCCACATGAGCATCATCACCAATTTCCTTTGTTGACACGAGGGTGGAAATGATATCCACCTCACCACGGATGAGGTCCACTGTAGAAGCAAAGGCCGAGATTGCCAAATTCTTTTGATGAGCATCTTCCTTAAGCCAAGCACTCAACTCAGCCACGGCATTAAGAACTTCCCGCATACTACCCGAATTCACTTGACTAGACGACCCAACCTCCGGGTCCTTCTTAATTTTCACCGAGATTAATTCATCATTTTCAACTTTGATGAGCATTTTCCCCATTTGACCATCACTCATAACATCACACATATCCAAAGAACCCAAGCTAGTGCTCACTAAAACCCCATGTGCCTTGAGCACAATCGACAACCATATTCCATAGGGTAAGTGTAGCACGCTAGAGGAGGGTCTACGAAGTTTGGTCGAAATAAGATGAAAACGCTTGAACATTAACCCAACTAAGTTCACTTTTTTGTGAGTTGCAATATGATAGATTAAATATTGTTGAGCTATGGTGAGTTTTTGTGACACCCTTAAATTTAGCGATAAAATAAGGCGTAAATTCTACGGAAAAACTGACAGGATATGTTTGTAATTGGTTCAACTAGATAAAACCTGTAATTTCAAAAATTTTCCTAAACCATTCACAGACATTTCCAGAAGGAGAGTGCCATAACCTGCAATTTCTAACGAACTAATTTACATACATAACTAAAGACGCGGGAATATAATGATACAAACCAAAATAGAAGAGGGAGACATATGTCCCTTCAAAATATATATACAAAACCAAAAGTTAAAGGTTTCTACAAAAATAGCCAAAACTAGGTCCAAGGATCCTTATGCTCACTAGCTCGTCTGTGACCCCATCTAAGCATCAAGTACCTGTCAATCACATTTTATACAAACACGAAAGCCACAATTCAGTGGGGAGTAACTTCGAGTCCTCCCAGCCACGAAACGTCATATTTAATGTAACATGTAGTATAACATGTAAACAATATGATAAACAATGTAATTATCATGAAATCTAACCTATGACCCCTAAACTGACCAAACTAAACTATCATGTGAATCATATAACAAATAGTAATCCAAACTTTATCAATCAGAACCGCTTACATCTCACCTATTACAGTTCATAAAGTCACCATACAAGAAAGGGCAATATATCAAAGACAGGCATAAGTTCTTATAGCACCGTCAATAGTCACTCTGTAACTCGAGTCTATACCACGAGGTAGGGAAGGTAATCGAACCGGTATCTTGGTTCAGCGGTTAATATTAATAAAACATGGCCAAGACACAACACAACCCTAGCCTAAAATCTGCGCAGACCTAGACATGCGGATACACACCACCGCACCCAAGACCCACAATTTTTCTAAAACAAAGTGAGTACCCTAAGGAGTCCACCAAAGGGTTGGCTAGTACTTAAGCTGACCACTTACTATCAAAATAAGTAACGAGGTCATGCCCCAACTTGGATATAAATCCACTAGTCAGGAACACAAAGGCTATTAAGCAGTGAACATATACTCGTCAGAGACTATAAGGACCTATCTATGATGAAGGCCGAAATACTCACCTAGGACCTAGTCCCAGCTAGTCCCAACTTGAATACTTTAGCTCCCACCACACAAGACAAGTAAGATACCCACTTAACCATAAGAGGGCAAAGAGTCCAACTTACCAACATAAATACTAACATTCTATCATGTGAAAGGCTATATAAATGTCTATTCAGCAGACAATCCAACAGTGTCCTCAATAAGTATTCAATACCAATTTCCAATTCTAACAATATTAACCATATTAAAGGCTTCAGGGAATCTAGGGCCGTTTCTATAATATAAGAAACTACTTAAACCAACTAACTACACATGCGAAATAAAGATATAATAAATGGCCTAAAACAAGAAAGAGGCCGATTATCCAATTCATATAAAATTTCATCCAACCGAATTTTTACCCGCAACCCCAGCCCTGCGACAGGTACGGGTTAAATTGCGGCTAACCAATCACACAATTGACTGACATCGAATCAGTCAAAGGGACCAAGGCTCGGTTTTCGGCACAATCATCAAAACATCACAATTATAGCTATATAATTCATTTTGAGCCTAACCCTTACAATTTCATTTTATAATCTACCCTAACATGTGCAACTACCAATATAAACATAATTTTTACCATTAACATAATTTTTAACTGCTAATATGATTCATTTCCTAAGTTTAACCATATGTTACTTATTCTAATTATATCATTAATGAACCTAAAATGACGAACAATGCATGGAAAACCGCGAAACAAGCAACGGGCTGACCCGGGCCAGCCGTGGGCCTGCCGGGCTGCTGCCGCCACCCCCACACCTCCATTTCTCCATTTTTGTTCAGTATAAGACCGTCTGAACCATAATTAATCGTTCCCAATACTAACATGTTAACTAAAACTAACAAAAATACATGGATTAAACATGCATGCAATCATTTTAACATGTGAAATTAACTACTTAATTAAAAATCACAAAAACATACAAAAATCAAAGCATGTGACGATTTTTCGTCGAGTAACTCGAAATATGTTACCTTAAGCTAGAAAATGAGCAATTAGCACCTTAAAACCCAAACCCTAACAAGCAACTAGCCGTTATCCTCGACAATATACGAGTCCCCAAACTCGTCCTCCAATTCTTCACCTAATTAAACAATAAAAACACAATATATAAGTATAAATACCGAAATTTACCAAAATTCGTCTTAAAACAACTTCAAGAAAACTGAAATTAAAACATACTAGGTTGTATATCTCGACGAGAGGATTCCGAAAATGTAAATTTTGCGAAAATCCGAGTAGAAATGAGTGAGTTACGATGGTTTTTAGCTTGAATTTGTATAAGTTTTAATGGTGTTTGGTTTTTGGGAAAGTTGTTGATGAAGATGAATATAAGACAAAGAAAAATCAGAAAAAAGGGAAAGGGGGAAGGGGTGCCGCGGGTTAGAGGAGAAAGAGAGGAAAGGTGCGGGTTTAGTCGGGATTTTACGAGTCGGTTTGGCTCGTTTATAATAATTAGAACCGTTGGTCAAATGCAAATTCCGACAAGACCAAAGTTCTTAAACACGAGATTACAAAAAAATTGAATACTCATACGACCCATTTCCAAATTCGTTTACCCAATGTTCAAAAGAATTGTCATTTTCCCCCCGATACGCCCTTATTTCGAAATAAAAAGTTTTACACGGTTTAAACTATTTTTAAACATTTCGAAACTATCAAAAATAAATACTTTTCTTCAAAATATAATAAAATTATATTTCTTTGAATTATTTTTACTTTAAATACTTAAATATCAAATTTTATTTGATTAATAAATTATTTTCGAAATATATTAACGGTCCGAAATTACGGGGCGTTACAGTTTTCCCCTATCACCCGAGGGATAAATTGATCGACACAACATGTTAAAAATGATTCGAAGAGGAGGGGGTATTTGGGTGTTGCTCACTGGACCAGGAGAGACAGTTTTGGGACATACTACTTGGGCGACATTGAGGGGTGAGGCATAAGGTAAAGCAACCCATGTTTCGGAGGGGAGTTTGTCATAACCTCCGACAGGAATATCAAGGGCGGTAGCAAAATCAGATTGAGAAAGTTTAAGAGGCTTACCATTCACCTTAGCCGTAAGAAATGCACCCGATTTATCAACACGTACAGTTGCAAAGAACTGAATCACCTCGCTCACAAAGATCGGTTCACGCATTTCCAACAATTTTTCCCAACCTTGAGCCAATAGCATGTCACGGACCGTATGAAAAGCAGGAGGCTCAAACCAAGTTTGGTTGTAAACCCGAGGAGAATGGATTGCCTTGGGATGCATTAGCCTCTCACAATTTTTGTAGATGGAGGTAGGGAGGTCTATGCTTTCAAGGTGATCCCAAACAATAGCCAAATCCCATTTAGAGGTTAGGGAAACCGGATCAGAGGGAGAAAGGTACACAAGTTT